>NC_134486.1:155255303-156455303 GCF_040206685.1 Ascaphus truei | reverse complement strand
CCCAGAACCATGGACCCGGTACTTGTGGTTCGGACTGTCTCCAACCAGCCATAATGTTGTGAGAGTGAAATTATGTCTAAGTCCAGCTTTGGTTCATTAGAAGCAACTCTGAAACTTAACCTAAGCGTTTTTCGAAGCTACTTTTTGGCTAACTTCTTATGGGAAGGTCTAGGAGCTCTGAAAATGAACGTGCGCGTCTTTCACTCTTCCCGAGGGACTTAGAAGAATTTTGTGATATTTTTTATTAAAATGGTGTATAAGGGTATATATATAAATATATTTTATGCACTGTATATGAGCTGGCGATTTCTAAGTCTGTGGTTCCGAGAGGGGGTAACCAGGCTCACTAATAAAGGTCAAGACACTTGGCTGCCAGAATGCCCTGCTTCAGCACAGACCAGAAAGGCATTGTGATAAGCGTATCCCCGGTATAGTCAGGGGTTAATGGGAGTCATCCCCGTCCCCCCAGTATACGCCCAGAACCATGGACCCGGTACTTGTGGTTCGGACTGTCTCCAACCAGCCATAATGTTGTGAGAGTGAAATTATGTCTAAGTCCAGCTTTGGTTCATTAGAAGCAACTCTGAAACTTAACCTAAGCGTTTTTCGAAGCTACTTTTTGGCTAACTTCTTATAGGAAGGTCTAGGAGCTCTGAAAATGAACGTGCGCGTCTTTCATTCTTCCCGAGGGACATAGAATAATTTTGTTATATTTTTTATTAAAATGGTGTATAAGGGTATATATATATAAATATATTTTATGCACTGTATATGAGCTGGCGATTTCTAAGTCTGTGGTTCCGAGAGGGGGTAACCAGGCTCACTAATAAAGGTCAAGCCACTTGGCTGCCAGAATGCCCTGCTTCAGCACAGACCAGAAAGCCATTGTGATAAGCGTATCCCCGGTATAGTCAGGGGTTAATGGGAGTCGTCCCCGTCCCCCCAGTATACGCCCAGAACCATGGACTCGGTACTTGTGGTTCGGACTGTCTCCAACCAGCCATAATGTTGTGAGAGTGAAATTATGTCTAAGTCCAGCTTTGGTACATTAGAAGCAACTCTGAAACTTAACCTAAGCGTTTTTCGAAGCTACTTTTTGGCTAACTTCTTATGGGAAGGTCTAGGAGCTCTGAAAATGAACGTGCGCGTCTTTCACTCTTCCCGAGGGACTTAGAAGAATTTTGTGATATTTTTTATTAAAATGGTGTATAAGGGTATATATATAAATATATTTTATGCACTGTATATGAGCTGGCGATTTCTAAGTCTGTGGTTCCGAGAGGGGGTAACCAGGCTCTCTAATAAAGGTCAAGCCACTTGGCTGCCAGAATGCCCTGCTTCAGCACAGACCAGAAAGGCATTGTGATAAGCGTATCCCCGTTATAGTCAGGGGTTAATGGGAGTCATCCCCGTCCCCCCAGTATACGCCCAGAACCATGGACCCGGTACTTGTGGTTCGGACTGTCTCCAACCAGCCATAATGTTGTGAGAGTGAAATTATGTCTAAGTCCAGCTTTGGTTCATTAGAAGCAACTCTGAAACTTAACCTAAGCGTTTTTCGAAGCTACTTTTTGGCTAACTTCTTATAGGAAGGTCTAGGAGCTCTGAAAATGAACGTGCGCGTCTTTCATTCTTCCCGAGGGACATAGAAGAATTTTGTTATATTTTTTATTAAAATGGTGTATAAGGGTATATATATATAAATATATTTTATGCACTGTATATGAGCTGGCGATTTCTAAGTCTGTGGTTCCGAGAGGGGGTAACCAGGCTCACTAATAAAGGTCAAGCCACTTGGCTGCCAGAATGCCCTGCTTCAGCACAGACCAGAAAGCCATTGTGATAAGCGTATCCCCGGTATAGTCAGGGGTTAATGGGAGTCGTCCCCGTCCCCCCAGTATACGCCCAGAACCATGGACCCGGTACTTGTGGTTCGGACTGTCTCCAACCAGCCATAATGTTGTGAGAGTGAAATTATGTCGAAGTCCAGCTTTGGTACATTAGAAGCAACTCTGAAACTTAACCTAAGCGTTTTTCGAAGCTACTTTTCGGCTAACTTCTTATAGGAAGGTCTACGAGCTCTGAAAATGAACGTGCGCGTCTTTCACTCTGCCCGAGGGACATAGAAGAATTTTGTGATATTTTTTATTAAAATGGTGTATAAGGGTATATATATATATAAATATATTTTATGCACTGTATATGAGCTGGCGATTTCTAAGTCTGTGGTTCCGAGAGGGGGTAACCAGGCTCACTAATAAAGGTCAAGCCACTTGGCTGCCAGAATGCCCTGCTTCAGCACAGACTAGAAAGGCATTGTGATAAGCGTATCCCCGGTATAGTCAGGGGTTAATGGGAGTCGTCCCCGTCCCCCCAGTATACGCCCAGAACCATGGACTCGGTACTTGTGGTTCGGACTGTCTCCAACCAGCCATAATGTTGTGAGAGTGAAATTATGTCTAAGTCCAGCTTTGGTACATTAGAAGCAACTCTGAAACTTAACCTAAGCGTTTTTCGAAGCTACTTTTTGGCTAACTTCTTATGGGAAGGTCTAGGAGCTCTGAAAATGAACGTGCGCGTCTTTCACTCTTCCCGAGGGACTTAGAAGAATTTTGTGATATTTTTTATTAAAATGGTGTATAAGGGTATATATATAAATATATTTTATGCACTGTATATGAGCTGGCGATTTCTAAGTCTGTGGTTCCGAGAGGGGGTAACCAGGCTCACTAATAAAGGTCAAGCCACTTGGCTGCCAGAATGCCCTGCTTCAGCACAGACTAGAAAGGCATTGTGATAAGCGTATCCCCGGTATAGTCAGGGGTTAATGGGAGTCGTCCCCGTCCCCCCAGTATACGGCCAGAACCATGGACCCGGTACTTGTGGTTCGGACTGTCTCCAACCAGCCATAATGTTGTGAGAGTGAAATTATGTCTAAGTCCTGCTTTGGTACATAAGAAGCAACTCTGAAACTTAACCTAAGCGTTTTTCGAAGCTACTTTTTGGCTAACTTCTTATAGGAAGGTCTACGAGCTCTGAAAATGAACGTGCGCGTCTTTCACTCTTCCCGAGGGACATAGAAGAATTTTGTGATATTTTTTATTAAAATGGTGTATAAGGGTATATATATATAAATATATTTTATGCACTGTTTATGAGCTGGCGATTTCTAAGTCTGTGGTTCCGAGAGGGGGTAACCAGGCTCACTAATAAAGGTCAAGCCACTTGGCTGCCAGAATGCCCTGCTTCAGCACAGACCAGAAAGCCATTGTGATAAGCGTATCCCCGGTATAGTCAGGGGTTAATGGGAGTCGTCCCCGTCCCCCCAGTATACGCCCAGAACCATGGACCCGGTACTTGTGGTTCGGACTGTCTCCAACCAGCCATAATGTTGTGAGAGTGAAATTATGTCGAAGTCCAGCTTTGGTACATTAGAAGCAACTCTGAAACTTAACCTAAGCGTTTTTCGAAGCTACTTTTTGGCTAACTTCTTATAGGAAGGTCTACGAGCTCTGAAAATGAACGTGCGCGTCTTTCACTCTGCCCGAGGGACATAGAAGAATTTTGTGATATTTTTTATTAAAATGGTGTATAAGGGTATATATACAGTATATAAATATATTTTATGCACTGTATATGAGCTGGCGATTATTAAGTCTGTGGTTCCGAGAGGGGGTAACCAGGCTCACTAATAAAGGTCAAGCCACTTGGCTGCCAGAATGCCCTGCTTCAGCACAGACTAGAAAGGCATTGTGATAAGCGTATCCCCGGTATAGTCAGGGGTTAATGGGAGTCGTCCCCGTCCCCCCAGTATACGCCCAGAACCATGGACTCGGTACTTGTGGTTCGGACTGTCTCCAACCAGCCATAATGTTGTGAGAGTGAAATTATGTCTAAGTCCAGCTTTGGTACATTAGAAGCAACTCTGAAACTTAACCTAAGCGTTTTTCGAAGCTACTTTTTGGCTAACTTCTTATGGGAAGGTCTAGGAGCTCTGAAAATGAACGTGCGCGTCTTTCACTCTTCCCGAGGGACTTAGAAGAATTTTGTGATATTTTTTATTAAAATGGTGTATAAGGGTATATATATAAATATATTTTATGCACTGTATATGAGCTGGCGATTTCTAAGTCTGTGGTTCCGAGAGGGGGTAACCAGGCTCACTAATAAAGGTCAAGTAACTTGGCTGCCAGAATGCCCTGCTTCAGCACAGACTAGAAAGTCATTGTGATAAGCGTATCCCCGGTATAGTCAGGGGTTAATGGGAGTCGTCCCCGTCCCCCCAGTATACGGCCAGAACCATGGACCCGGTACTTGTGGTTCGGACTGTCTCCAACCAGCCATAATGTTGTGAGAGTGAAATTATGTCTAAGTCCTGCTTTGGTACATAAGAAGCAACTCTGAAACTTAACCTAAGCGTTTTTCGAAGCTACTTTTTGGCTAACTTCTTATAGGAAGGTCTACGAGCTCTGAAAATGAACGTGCGCGTCTTTCACTCTTCCCGAGGGACATAGAAGAATTTTGTGATATTTTTTATTAAAATGGTGTATAAGGGTATATATATATAAATATATTTTATGCACTGTATATGAGCTGGCGATTTCTAAGTCTGTGGTTCCGAGAGGGGGTAACCAGGCTCACTAATAAAGGTCAAGCCACTTGGCTGCCAGAATGCCCTGCTTCAGCACAGACTAGAAAGGCATTGTGATAAGCGTATCCCCGGTATAGTCAGGGGTTAATGGGAGTCGTCCCCGTCACCCCAGTATACGGCCAGAACCATGGACCCGGTACTTGTGGTTCGGACTGTCTCCAAACAGCCATAATGTTGTGAGAGTGAAATTATGTCTAAGTCCAGCTTTGGTACATTGGAAGCAACTCTGAAACTTAACCTAAGCGTTTTTCGAAGCTACTTTTTGGCTAACTTCTTATAGGAAGGTCTAGGAGCTCTGAAAATGAACGTGCGCGTCTATCACTCTTCCCGAGGGACTTAGAAGAATTTTGTGATATTTTTTATTAAAATGGTGTATAAGGGTATATATATAAATATATTTTATGCACTGTATATGAGCTGGCGATTTCTAAGTCTGTGGTTCCGAGAGGGGGTAACCAGGCTCACTAATAAAGGTCAAGCCACTTGGCTGCCAGAATGCCCTGCTTCAGCACAGACTAGAAAGGCATTGTGATAAGCGTATCCCCGGTATAGTCAGGGGTTAATGGGAGTCGTCCCCGTCCCCCCAGTATACGGCCAGAACCATGGACCCGGTACTTGTGGTTCGGACTGTCTCCAACCAGCCATAATGTTGTGAGAGTGAAATTATGTCTAAGTCCTGCTTTGGTACATAAGAAGCAACTCTGAAACTTAACCTAAGCGTTTTTCGAAGCTACTTTTTGGCTAACTTCTTATAGGAAGGTCTAGGAGCTCTGAAAAGGAACGTGCGCGTCTTTCACTCTTCCCGAGGGACTTAGAAGAATTTTGTGATATTTTTTATTAAAATGGTGTATAAGGGTATATATATAAATATATTTTATGCACTGTATATGAGCTGGCGATTTCTAAGTCTGTGGTTCCGAGAGGGGGTAACCAGGCTCACTAATAAAGGTCAAGCCACTTGGCTGCCAGAATGCCCTGCTTCAGCACAGACCAGAAAGGCATTGTGATAAGCGTATCCCCGGTATAGTCAGGGGTTAATGGGAGTCGTCCCCGTCCCCCCAGTATACGCCCAGAACCATGGACCCGGTACATATGGTTCGGACTGTCTCCAACCAGCCATAATGTTGTGAGAGTGAAATTATGTCTAAGTCCAGCTTTGGTACATTAGAAGCAACTCTGAAACTTAACCTAAGCGTTTTTCGAAGCTACTTTTTGGCTAACTTCTTATAGGAAGGTCTAGGAGCTCTGAAAATAAACGTGCGCATCTTTCACTCTTCCCAAAGGGACTTATAAGAATTTTGTAATATTTTTTATTAAAATGGTGTATAAGGGTATATAGATAAATATATTTTATGCACTGTATATAAGCTGGCGATTTCTAAGTCTGTGGTTCCGAGAGGGGGTAACCAGACTCACTAATAAAGGTCAAGCCACTTGGCTGCCAGAATGCCCTGCTTCAGCACAGACCAGAAAGGCATTGTGATAAGCGTATACCAGGTATAGTCAGGGGTTAATGGGAGTCGTCCCCGTCCCCCCAGTATACGGCCAGAACCATGGACCCGGTACTTGTGGTTCGGACTGTCTCCAACCAGCCATAATGTTGTGAGAGTGAAATTATGTCTCATTACAGCTTTGGTACATTAGAAGCAACTCTGAAACTTAACCTAAGCGTTTTTCGAAGCTACTTTTTGGCTAACTTCTTATAGGAAGGTCTAGGAGCTCTGAAAATGAACGTGCGCGTCTTTCACTCTTCCCGAGGGACTTAGAAGAATTTTGTGATATTTTTTATTAAAATAGTGTATAAGGGTATATAGATAAATATATTTTATGCACTGTATATGAGCTGGCGATTTCTAAGTCTGTGGTTCCGAGAGGGGGTAACCAGGCTCACTAATAAAGGTCAAGCCACTTGGCTTCCAGAATGCCCTGCTTCAGCACAGACCAGAAAGGCATTGTGATAAGCGTATCCCCGGTATAGTCAGGGGTTAATGGGAGTCGTCCCCGTCCCCCCAGTATACGCCCAGAACCATGGACCCGGTACTTGTGGTTCGGACTGTCTCCAACCAGCCATAATGTTGTGAGTGAAATTATGTCTAAGTCCAGCTTTGGTACATTAGAAGCAACTCTGAAACTTAACCTAAGCGTTTTTCGAAGCTACTTTTTGGCTAACTTCTTATAGGAAGGTCTAGGAGCTCTGAAAATGAACGTGCGCGTCTTTCACTCTTCCCGAGGGACTTAGAAGAATTTTGTGATATATTTTATTAAAATGGTGTATAAGGGTATATATATAAATACATTTTATGCACTGTATATGAGCTGGCGATTTCTAAGTCTGTGGTTCCGAGAGGGGGTAACCAGGCTCACTAATAAAGGTCAAGCCACTTGGCTGCCAGAATGCCCTGCTTCAGCACAGACCAGAAAGGCATTGTGATAAGCGTATCCCCGGTATAGTCAGGGGTTAATGGGAGTCGTCCCCGTCCCCCCAGTATACGCCCAGAACCATGGACCCGGTACATATGGTTCGGACTGTCTCCAACCAGCCATAATGTTGTGAGAGTGAAATTATGTCTAAGTCCAGCTTTGGTACATTAGAAGCAACTCTGAAACTTAACCTAAGCGTTTTTCGAAGCTACTTTTTGGCTAACTTCTTATAGGAAGGTCTAGGAGCTCTGAAAATAAACGTGCGCATCTTTCACTCTTCCCAAAGGGACTTATAAGAATTTTGTAATATTTTTTATTAAAATGGTGTATAAGGGTATATAGATAAATATATTTTATGCACTGTATATAAGCTGGCGATTTCTAAGTCTGTGGTTCCGAGAGGGGGTAACCAGACTCACTAATAAAGGTCAAGCCACTTGGCTGCCAGAATGCCCTGCTTCAGCACAGACCAGAAAGGCATTGTGATAAGCGTATACCAGGTATAGTCAGGGGTTAATGGGAGTCGTCCCCGTCCCCCCAGTATACGGCCAGAACCATGGACCCGGTACTTGTGGTTCGGACTGTCTCCAACCAGCCATAATGTTGTGAGAGTGAAATTATGTCTCAGTACAGCTTTGGTACATTAGAAGCAACTCTGAAACTTAACCTAAGCGTTTTTCGAAGCTACTTTTTGGCTAACTTCTTATAGGAAGGTCTAGGAGCTCTGAAAATGAACGTGCGCGTCTTTCACTCTTCCCGAGGGACTTAGAAGAATTTTGTGATATTTTTTATTAAAATAGTGTATAAGGGTATATAGATAAATATATTTTATGCACTGTATATGAGCTGGCGATTTCTAAGTCTGTGGTTCCGAGAGGGGGTAACCAGGCTCACTAATAAAGGTCAAGCCACTTGGCTTCCAGAATGCCCTGCTTCAGCACAGACCAGAAAGGCATTGTGATAAGCGTATCCCCGGTATAGTCAGGGGTTAATGGGAGTCGTCCCCGTCCCCCCAGTATACGCCCAGAACCATGGACCCGGTACTTGTGGTTCGGACTCTCTCCAACCAGCCATAATGTTGTGAGAGTGAAATTATGTCTAAGTCCAGCTTTGGTATATTAGAAGCAACTCTGAAACTTAACCTAAGCGTTTTTCGAAGCTACTTTTTGGCTAACTTCTTATAGGAAGGTCTAGGAGCTCTGAAAATGAACGTGCGCGTCTTTCACTCTTCCCGAGGGACTTAGAAGAATTTTGTGATATTTTTTATTAAAATAGTGTATAAGGGTATATAGATAAATATATTTTATGCACTGTATATGAGCTGGCGATTTCTAAGTCTGTGGTTCCGAGAGGGGGTAACCAGGCTCACTAATAAAGGTCAAGCCACTTGGCTGCCAGAATGCCCTGCTTCAGCACAGACCAGAAAGGCATTGTGATAAGCGTATCCCCGGTATAGTCAGGGGTTAATGGGAGTCGTCCCCGTCCCCCCAGTATACGCCCAGAACCATGGACCCGGTACTTGTGGTTCGGACCCTCTCCAACCAGCCATAATGTTGTGAGAGTGAAATTATGTCTAAGTCCAGCTTTGGTATATTAGAAGCAACTCTGAAACTTAACCTAAGCGTTTTTCGAAGCTACTTTTTGGCTAACTTCTTATAGGAAGGTCTAGGAGCTCTGAAAATAAACGTGCGCGTCTTTCACTCTTCCCGAGGGACTTAGAAGAAATTTGTGATATTTTTTATTAAAATGGTGTACAGTATAAGGGTATATATATAAATTTATTTTATGCACTGTATATGAGCTGGCGATTTCTAAGTCTGTGGTTCCGAGAGGGGGTAACCAGGCTCACTAATAAAGGTCAAGCCACTTGGCTGCCAGAATGCCCTGCTTCAGCACAGACCAGAAAGGCATTGTGATAAGCGTATCCCCGGTATAGTCAGGGGTTAATGGGAGTCGTCCCCGTCCCCCCAGTATACGCCCAGAACCATGGACCCGGTACTTGTGGTTCGGACTGTCTCCAACCAGCCATAATGTTGTGAGAGTGAAATTATGTCTAAGTCCAGCTTTGGTACATTAGAAGCAACTCTGAAACTTAACCTAAGCGTTTTCGAAGCTACTTTTTGGCTAACTTCTTATAGGAAGGTCTAGGAGCTCTGAAAATGAACGTGCGCGTCTTTCACTCTTCCCGAGGAACTTAGAAGAATTTTGTGATATTTTTTATTAAAATAGTGTATAAGGGTATATAGATAAATATATTTTATGCACTGTATATGAGCTGGCGATTTCTAAGTCTGTGGTTCCGAGAGGGGGTAACCAGGCTCACTAATAAAGGTCAAGCCACTTGGCTGCCAGAATGCCCTGCTTCAGCACAGACCAGAAAGGCATTGTGATAAGCGTATCCCCGGTATAGTCAGGGGTTAATGGGAGTCGTCCCCGTCCCCCCAGTATACGCCCAGAACCATGGACCCGGTACATATGGTTCGGACTGTCTCCAACCAGCCATAATGTTGTGAGAGTGAAATTATGTCTAAGTCCAGCTTTGGTACATTAGAAGCAACTCTGAAACTTAACCTAAGCGTTTTTCGAAGCTACTTTTTGGCTAACTTCTTATAGGAAGGTCTAGGAGCTCTGAAAATGAACGTGCGCGTCTTTCACTCTTCCCGAGGGACTTAGAAGAATTTTGTGATATTTTTTATTAAAATGGTGTACAGTATAAGGGTATATATAAATTTATTTTATGCACTGTATATGAGCTGGCGATTTCTAAGTCTGTGGTTCCGAGAGGGGGTAACCAGGCTCACTAATAAAGGTCAAGCCACTTGGCTGCCAGAATGCCCTGCTTCAGCACAGACCAGAAAGGCATTGTGATAAGCGTATCCCCGGTATAGTCAGGGGTTAATGGCAGTCCCCCCCGTCCCCCCAGTATACGCCCAGTACCATGGACCCGGTACTTGTGGTTCGGACTGTCTCCAACCAGCCATAATGTTGTGAGAGTGAAATTATGTCTAAGTCCAGCTTTGGTACATTAGAAGCAACTCTGAAACTTAACCTAAGCGTTTTTCGAACCTACTTTTTGGCTAACTTCTTATAGGAAGGTCTAGGAGCTCTGAAAATGAACGTGCGCGTCTTTCACTCTTCCCGAGGGACTTAGAAGAATTTTGTGATATTTTTTATTAAAATGGTGTACAGTATAAGGGTATATATATAAATTTATTTTATGCACTGTATATGAGCTGGCGATTTCTAAGTCTGTGGTTCCGAGAGGGGGTAACCAGGCTCACTAATAAAGGTCAAGCCACTTGGCTGCCAGAATGCCCTGCTTCAGCACAGACCAGAAAGGCATTGTGATAAGCGTATCCCCGGTATAGTCAGGGGTTAATGGGAGTCGTCCCCGTCCCCCCAGTATACGCCCAGAACCATGGACCCGGTACTTGTGGTTCGGACTGTCTCCAACCAGCCATAATGTTGTGAGAGTGAAATTATGTCTAAGTCCAGCTTTGGTACATTAGAAGCAACTCTGAAACTTAACCTAAGCGTTTTTCGAAGCTACTTTTTGGCTAACTTCTTATAGGAAGGTCTAGGAGCTCTGAAAAAGAACGTGCGTGTCTTTCACTCTTCCCGAGGGACTTCGAAGAATTTTGTGATATTTTTTATTAAAATAGTGTACTGTATAAGGGTATATAGATAAATATATTTTATGCACTGTATATGAGCTGGCGATTTCTAAGTCTGTGGTTCCGAGAGGGGGTAACCAGGCTCACTAATAAAGGTCAAGCCACTTGGCTGCCAGAATGCCCTGCTTCAGCACAGACCAGAAAGGCATTGTGATAAGCGTATCCCCGGTATAGTCAGGGGTTAATGGGAGTCGACCCCGTCCCCCCAGTATACGGCCAGAACCATGGACCCGGTACTTGTGTTTCGGACTGTCTCCAACCAGCCATAATGTTGTGAGAGTGAAATTATGTCTCAGTACAACTTTGGTACATTAGAAGCAACTCTGAAACTTAACCTAAGCGTTTTTCGAAGCTACTTTTTGGCTAACTTCTTATAGGAAGGTCTAGGAGCTCTGAAAATGAACGTGCGCGTCTTTCACTCTTCCCGAGGGACTTAGAAGAATTTTGTGATATTTTTTATTAAAATGGTGTATAAGGGTATATAGATAAATATATTTTATGCACTGTATATGAGCTGGCGATTTCTAAGTCTGTGGTTCCGAGAGGGGGTAACCAGGCTCACTAATAAAGGTCAAGCCACTTGGCTGCCAGAATGCCCTGCTTCAGCACAGACCAGAAAGGCATTGTGATAAGCGTATCCCCGGTATAGTCAGGGGTTAATGGGAGTCGTCCCCGTCCCCCCAGTATACGGCCAGAACCATGGACCCGGTACTTGTGGTTCGGACTGTCTCCAACCAGCCATAATGTTGTGAGAGTGAAATTATGTCTCAGTACAGCTTTGGTACATTAGAAGCAACTCTGAAACTTAACCTAAGCGTTTTTCGAAGCTACTTTTTGGCTAACTTCTTATAGGAAGGTCTAGGAGCTCTGAAAATGAACGTGCGCGTCTTTCACTCTTCCCGAGGGACTTAGAAGAATTTTGTGATATTTTTTATTAAAATAGTGTATAAGGGTATATAGATAAATATATTTTATGCACTGTATATGAGCTGGCGATTTCTAAGTCTGTGGTTCCGAGAGGGGGTAACCAGGCTCACTAATAAAGGTCAAGCCACTTGGCTTCCAGAATGCCCTGCTTCAGCACAGACCAGAAAGGCATTGTGATAAGCGTATCCCCGGTATAGTCAGGGGTTAATGGGAGTCGTCCCCGTCCCCCCAGTATACGCCCAGAACCATGGACCCGGTACTTGTGGTTCGGACTCTCTCCAACCAGCCATAATGTTGTGAGAGTGAAATTATGTCTAAGTCCAGCTTTGGTATATTAGAAGCAACTCTGAAACTTAACCTAAGCGTTTTTCGAAGCTACTTTTTGGCTAACTTCTTATAGGAAGGTCTAGGAGCTCTGAAAATGAACGTGCGCGTCTTTCACTCTTCCCGAGGGACTTAGAAGAATTTTGTGATATTTTTTATTAAAATAGTGTATAAGGGTATATAGATAAATATATTTTATGCACTGTATATGAGCTGGCGATTTCTAAGTCTGTGGTTCCGAGAGGGGGTAACCAGGCTCACTAATAAAGGTCAAGCCACTTGGCTGCCAGAATGCCCTGCTTCAGCACAGACCAGAAAGGCATTGTGATAAGCGTATCCCCGGTATAGTCAGGGGTTAATGGGAGTCGTCCCCGTCCCCCCAGTATACGCCCAGAACCATGGACCCGGTACTTGTGGTTCGGACCCTCTCCAACCAGCCATAATGTTGTGAGAGTGAAATTATGTCTAAGTCCAGCTTTGGTATATTAGAAGCAACTCTGAAACTTAACCTAAGCGTTTTTCGAAGCTACTTTTTGGCTAACTTCTTATAGGAAGGTCTAGGAGCTCTGAAAATAAACGTGCGCGTCTTTCACTCTTCCCGAGGGACTTAGAAGAAATTTGTGATATTTTTTATTAAAATGGTGTACAGTATAAGGGTATATATATAAATTTATTTTATGCACTGTATATGAGCTGGCGATTTCTAAGTCTGTGGTTCCGAGAGGGGGTAACCAGGCTCACTAATAAAGGTCAAGCCACTTGGCTGCCAGAATGCCCTGCTTCAGCACAGACCAGAAAGGCATTGTGATAAGCGTATCCCCGGTATAGTCAGGGGTTAATGGGAGTCGTCCCCGTCCCCCCAGTATACGCCCAGAACCATGGACCCGGTACTTGTGGTTCGGACTGTCTCCAACCAGCCATAATGTTGTGAGAGTGAAATTATGTCTAAGTCCAGCTTTGGTACATTAGAAGCAACTCTGAAACTTAACCTAAGCGTTTTCGAAGCTACTTTTTGGCTAACTTCTTATAGGAAGGTCTAGGAGCTCTGAAAATGAACGTGCGCGTCTTTCACTCTTCCCGAGGAACTTAGAAGAATTTTGTGATATTTTTTATTAAAATAGTGTATAAGGGTATATAGATAAATATATTTTATGCACTGTATATGAGCTGGCGATTTCTAAGTCTGTGGTTCCGAGAGGGGGTAACCAGGCTCACTAATAAAGGTCAAGCCACTTGGCTGCCAGAATGCCCTGCTTCAGCACAGACCAGAAAGGCATTGTGATAAGCGTATCCCCGGTATAGTCAGGGGTTAATGGGAGTCGTCCCCGTCCCCCCAGTATACGCCCAGAACCATGGACCCGGTACATATGGTTCGGACTGTCTCCAACCAGCCATAATGTTGTGAGAGTGAAATTATGTCTAAGTCCAGCTTTGGTACATTAGAAGCAACTCTGAAACTTAACCTAAGCGTTTTTCGAAGCTACTTTTTGGCTAACTTCTTATAGGAAGGTCTAGGAGCTCTGAAAATGAACGTGCGCGTCTTTCACTCTTCCCGAGGGACTTAGAAGAATTTTGTGATATTTTTTATTAAAATGGTGTACAGTATAAGGGTATATATAAATTTATTTTATGCACTGTATATGAGCTGGCGATTTCTAAGTCTGTGGTTCCGAGAGGGGGTAACCAGGCTCACTAATAAAGGTCAAGCCACTTGGCTGCCAGAATGCCCTGCTTCAGCACAGACCAGAAAGGCATTGTGATAAGCGTATCCCCGGTATAGTCAGGGGTTAATGGCAGTCCCCCCCGTCCCCCCAGTATACGCCCAGTACCATGGACCCGGTACTTGTGGTTCGGACTGTCTCCAACCAGCCATAATGTTGTGAGAGTGAAATTATGTCTAAGTCCAGCTTTGGTACATTAGAAGCAACTCTGAAACTTAACCTAAGCGTTTTTCGAACCTACTTTTTGGCTAACTTCTTATAGGAAGGTCTAGGAGCTCTGAAAATGAACGTGCGCGTCTTTTACTCTTCCCGAGGGACTTAGAAGAATTTTGTGATATTTTTTATTAAAATGGTGTACAGTATAAGGGTATATATATAAATTTATTTTATGCACTGTATATGAGCTGGCGATTTCTAAGTCTGTGGTTCCGAGAGGGGGTAACCAGGCTCACTAATAAAGGTCAAGCCACTTGGCTGCCAGAATGCCCTGCTTCAGCACAGACCAGAAAGGCATTGTGATAAGCGTATCCCCGGTATAGTCAGGGGTTAATGGGAGTCGTCCCCGTCCCCCCAGTATACGCCCAGAACCATGGACCCGGTACTTGTGGTTCGGACTGTCTCCAACCAGCCATAATGTTGTGAGAGTGAAATTATGTCTAAGTCCAGCTTTGGTACATTAGAAGCAACTCTGAAACTTAACCTAAGCGTTTTTCGAAGCTACTTTTTGGCTAACTTCTTATAGGAAGGTCTAGGAGCTCTGAAAAAGAACGTGCGTGTCTTTCACTCTTCCCGAGGGACTTCGAAGAATTTTGTGATATTTTTTATTAAAATAGTGTACTGTATAAGGGTATATAGATAAATATATTTTATGCACTGTATATGAGCTGGCGATTTCTAAGTCTGTGGTTCCGAGAGGGGGTAACCAGGCTCACTAATAAAGGTCAAGCCACTTGGCTGCCAGAATGCCCTGCTTCAGCACAGACCAGAAAGGCATTGTGATAAGCGTATCCCCGGTATAGTCAGGGGTTAATGGGAGTCGACCCCGTCCCCCCAGTATACGGCCAGAACCATGGACCCGGTACTTGTGTTTCGGACTGTCTCCAACCAGCCATAATGTTGTGAGAGTGAAATTATGTCTCAGTACAACTTTGGTACATTAGAAGCAACTCTGAAACTTAACCTAAGCGTTTTTCGAAGCTACTTTTTGGCTAACTTCTTATAGGAAGGTCTAGGAGCTCTGAAAATGAACGTGCGCGTCTTTCACTCTTCCCGAGGGACTTAGAAGAATTTTGTGATATTTTTTATTAAAATGGTGTATAAGGGTATATAGATAAATATATTTTATGCACTGTATATGAGCTGGCGATTTCTAAGTCTGTGGTTCCGAGAGGGGGTAACCAGGCTCACTAATAAAGGTCAAGCCACTTGGCTGCCAGAATGCCCTGCTTCAGCACAGACCAGAAAGGCATTGTGATAAGCGTATCCCCGGTATAGTCAGGGGTTAATGGGAGTCGTCCCCGTCCCCCCAGTATACGCCCAGAACCATGGACCCGGTACTTGTGGTTCGGACTGTCTCCAACCAGCCATAATGTTGTGAGAGTGAAATTATGTCTAAGTCCAGCTTTGGTACATTAGAAGCAACTCTGAAACTTAACCTAAGCGTTTTTCGAAGCTACTTTTTGGCTAACTTCTTATAGGAAGGTCTAGGAGCTCTGAAAATGAACGTGCGCGTCTTTCACTCTTCCCGAGGGACTTAGAAGAATTTTGTGATATTTTTTATTAAAATAGTGTATAAGGGTATATAGATAAATATATTTTATGCACTGTATATGAGCTGGCGATTTCTAAGTCTGTGGTTCCGAGAGGGGGTAACCAGGCTCACTAATAAAGGTCAAGCCACTTGGCTGCCAGAATGCCCTGCTTCAGCACAGACCAGAAAGGCATTGTGATAAGCGTATCCCCGGTATAGTCAGGGGTTAATGGCAGTCGTCCCCGTCGTCCCAGTATACGCCCAGAACCATGGATCCGGTACTTGTGGTTCGGACTGTCTCCAACCAGCCATAATGTTGTGAGTGAAATTATGTCTAAGTCCAGCTTTGGTACATTAGAAGCAACTCTGAAACTTAACCTAAGCGTTTTTCGAAGCTACTTTTTGGCTAACTTCTTATAGGAAGGTCTAGGAGCTCTGAAAATGAACGTGCGCGTCTTTCACTCTTCCCGAGGGACTTAGAAGAATTTTGTGATATATTTTATTAAAATGGTGTATAAGGGTATATATATAAATACATTTTATGCACTGTATATGAGCTGGCGATTTCTAAGTCTGTGGTTCCGAGAGGGGGTAACCAGGCTCACTAATAAAGGTCAAGCCACTTGGCTGCCAGAATGCCCTGCTTCAGCACAGACCAGAAAGGCATTGTGATAAGCGTATCCCCGGTATAGTCAGGGGTTAATGGGAGTCGTCCCCGTCCCCCCAGTATACGCCCAGAACCATGGACCCGGTACATATGGTTCGGACTGTCTCCAACCAGCCATAATGTTGTGAGAGTGAAATTATGTCTAAGTCCAGCTTTGGTACATTAGAAGCAACTCTGAAACTTAACCTAAGCGTTTTTCGAAGCTACTTTTTGGCTAACTTCTTATAGGAAGGTCTAGGAGCTCTGAAAATAAACGTGCGCATCTTTCACTCTTCCCAAAGGGACTTATAAGAATTTTGTAATATTTTTTATTAAAATGGTGTATAAGGGTATATAGATAAATATATTTTATGCACTGTATATAAGCTGGCGATTTCTAAGTCTGTGGTTCCGAGAGGGGGTAACCAGACTCACTAATAAAGGTCAAGCCACTTGGCTGCCAGAATGCCCTGCTTCAGCACAGACCAGAAAGGCATTGTGATAAGCGTATACCAGGTATAGTCAGGGGTTAATGGGAGTCGTCCCCGTCCCCCCAGTATACGGCCAGAACCATGGACCCGGTACTTGTGGTTCGGACTGTCTCCAACCAGCCATAATGTTGTGAGAGTGAAATTATGTCTCAGTACAGCTTTGGTACATTAGAAGCAACTCTGAAACTTAACCTAAGCGTTTTTCGAAGCTACTTTTTGGCTAACTTCTTATAGGAAGGTCTAGGAGCTCTGAAAATGAACGTGCGCGTCTTTCACTCTTCCCGAGGGACTTAGAAGAATTTTGTGATATTTTTTATTAAAATAGTGTATAAGGGTATATAGATAAATATATTTTATGCACTGTATATGAGCTGGCGATTTCTAAGTCTGTGGTTCCGAGAGGGGGTAACCAGGCTCACTAATAAAGGTCAAGCCACTTGGCTTCCAGAATGCCCTGCTTCAGCACAGACCAGAAAGGCATTGTGATAAGCGTATCCCCGGTATAGTCAGGGGTTAATGGGAGTCGTCCCCGTCCCCCCAGTATACGCCCAGAACCATGGACCCGGTACTTGTGGTTCGGACTCTCTCCAACCAGCCATAATGTTGTGAGAGTGAAATTATGTCTAAGTCCAGCTTTGGTATATTAGAAGCAACTCTGAAACTTAACCTAAGCGTTTTTCGAAGCTACTTTTTGGCTAACTTCTTATAGGAAGGTCTAGGAGCTCTGAAAATGAACGTGCGCGTCTTTCACTCTTCCCGAGGGACTTAGAAGAATTTTGTGATATTTTTTATTAAAATAGTGTATAAGGGTATATAGATAAATATATTTTATGCACTGTATATGAGCTGGCGATTTCTAAGTCTGTGGTTCCGAGAGGGGGTAACCAGGCTCACTAATAAAGGTCAAGCCACTTGGCTGCCAGAATGCCCTGCTTCAGCACAGACCAGAAAGGCATTGTGATAAGCGTATCCCCGGTATAGTCAGGGGTTAATGGGAGTCGTCCCCGTCCCCCCAGTATACGCCCAGAACCATGGACCCGGTACTTGTGGTTCGGACCCTCTCCAACCAGCCATAATGTTGTGAGAGTGAAATTATGTCTAAGTCCAGCTTTGGTATATTAGAAGCAACTCTGAAACTTAACCTAAGCGTTTTTCGAAGCTACTTTTTGGCTAACTTCTTATAGGAAGGTCTAGGAGCTCTGAAAATAAACGTGCGCGTCTTTCACTCTTCCCGAGGGACTTAGAAGAAATTTGTGATATTTTTTATTAAAATGGTGTACAGTATAAGGGTATATATATAAATTTATTTTATGCACTGTATATGAGCTGGCGATTTCTAAGTCTGTGGTTCCGAGAGGGGGTAACCAGGCTCACTAATAAAGGTCAAGCCACTTGGCTGCCAGAATGCCCTGCTTCAGCACAGACCAGAAAGGCATTGTGATAAGCGTATCCCCGGTATAGTCAGGGGTTAATGGGAGTCGTCCCCGTCCCCCCAGTATACGCCCAGAACCATGGACCCGGTACTTGTGGTTCGGACTGTCTCCAACCAGCCATAATGTTGTGAGAGTGAAATTATGTCTAAGTCCAGCTTTGGTACATTAGAAGCAACTCTGAAACTTAACCTAAGCGTTTTCGAAGCTACTTTTTGGCTAACTTCTTATAGGAAGGTCTAGGAGCTCTGAAAATGAACGTGCGCGTCTTTCACTCTTCCCGAGGAACTTAGAAGAATTTTGTGATATTTTTTATTAAAATAGTGTATAAGGGTATATAGATAAATATATTTTATGCACTGTATATGAGCTGGCGATTTCTAAGTCTGTGGTTCCGAGAGGGGGTAACCAGGCTCACTAATAAAGGTCAAGCCACTTGGCTGCCAGAATGCCCTGCTTCAGCACAGACCAGAAAGGCATTGTGATAAGCGTATCCCCGGTATAGTCAGGGGTTAATGGGAGTCGTCCCCGTCCCCCCAGTATACGCCCAGAACCATGGACCCGGTACATATGGTTCGGACTGTCTCCAACCAGCCATAATGTTGTGAGAGTGAAATTATGTCTAAGTCCAGCTTTGGTACATTAGAAGCAACTCTGAAACTTAACCTAAGCGTTTTTCGAACCTACTTTTTGGCTAACTTCTTATAGGAAGGTCTAGGAGCTCTGAAAATGAACGTGCGCGTCTTTCACTCTTCCCGAGGGACTTAGAAGAATTTTGTGATATTTTTTATTAAAATGGTGTACAGTATAAGGGTATATATAAATTTATTTTATGCACTGTATATGAGCTGGCGATTTCTAAGTCTGTGGTTCCGAGAGGGGGTAACCAGGCTCACTAATAAAGGTCAAGCCACTTGGCTGCCAGAATGCCCTGCTTCAGCACAGACCAGAAAGGCATTGTGATAAGCGTATCCCCGGTATAGTCAGGGGTTAATGGCAGTCCCCCCCGTCCCCCCAGTATACGCCCAGTACCATGGACCCGGTACTTGTGGTTCGGACTGTCTCCAACCAGCCATAATGTTGTGAGAGTGAAATTATGTCTAAGTCCAGCTTTGGTACATTAGAAGCAACTCTGAAACTTAACCTAAGCGTTTTTCGAACCTACTTTTTGGCTAACTTCTTATAGGAAGGTCTAGGAGCTCTGAAAATGAACGTGCGCGTCTTTCACTCTTCCCGAGGGACTTAGAAGAATTTTGTGATATTTTTTATTAAAATGGTGTACAGTATAAGGGTATATATATAAATTTATTTTATGCACTGTATATGAGCTGGCGATTTCTAAGTCTGTGGTTCCGAGAGGGGGTAACCAGGCTCACTAATAAAGGTCAAGCCACTTGGCTGCCAGAATGCCCTGCTTCAGCACAGACCAGAAAGGCATTGTGATAAGCGTATCCCCGGTATAGTCAGGGGTTAATGGGAGTCGTCCCCGTCCCCCCAGTATACGCCCAGAACCATGGACCCGGTACTTGTGGTTCGGACTGTCTCCAACCAGCCATAATGTTGTGAGAGTGAAATTATGTCTAAGTCCAGCTTTGGTACATTAGAAGCAACTCTGAAACTTAACCTAAGCGTTTTTCGAAGCTACTTTTTGGCTAACTTCTTATAGGAAGGTCTAGGAGCTCTGAAAAAGAACGTGCGTGTCTTTCACTCTTCCCGAGGGACTTCGAAGAATTTTGTGATATTTTTTATTAAAATAGTGTACTGTATAAGGGTATATAGATAAATATATTTTATGCACTGTATATGAGCTGGCGATTTCTAAGTCTGTGGTTCCGAGAGGGGGTAACCAGGCTCACTAATAAAGGTCAAGCCACTTGGCTGCCAGAATGCCCTGCTTCAGCACAGACCAGAAAGGCATTGTGATAAGCGTATCCCCGGTATAGTCAGGGGTTAATGGGAGTCGACCCCGTCCCCCCAGTATACGGCCAGAACCATGGACCCGGTACTTGTGTTTCGGACTGTCTCCAACCAGCCATAATGTTGTGAGAGTGAAATTATGTCTCAGTACAACTTTGGTACATTAGAAGCAACTCTGAAACTTAACCTAAGCGTTTTTCGAAGCTACTTTTTGGCTAACTTCTTATAGGAAGGTCTAGGAGCTCTGAAAATGAACGTGCGCGTCTTTCACTCTTCCCGAGGGACTTAGAAGAATTTTGTGATATTTTTTATTAAAATGGTGTATAAGGGTATATAGATAAATATATTTTATGCACTGTATATGAGCTGGCGATTTCTAAGTCTGTGGTTCCGAGAGGGGGTAACCAGGCTCACTAATAAAGGTCAAGCCACTTGGCTGCCAGAATGCCCTGCTTCAGCACAGACCAGAAAGGCATTGTGATAAGCGTATCCCCGGTATAGTCAGGGGTTAATGGGAGTCGTCCCCGTCCCCCCAGTATACGCCCAGAACCATGGACCCGGTACTTGTGGTTCGGACTGTCTCCAACCAGCCATAATGTTGTGAGAGTGAAATTATGTCTAAGTCCAGCTTTGGTACATTAGAAGCAACTCTGAAACTTAACCTAAGCGTTTTTCGAAGCTACTTTTTGGCTAACTTCTTATAGGAAGGTCTAGGAGCTCTGAAAATGAACGTGCGCGTCTTTCACTCTTCCCGAGGGACTTAGAAGAATTTTGTGATATTTTTTATTAAAATAGTGTATAAGGGTATATAGATAAATATATTTTATGCACTGTATATGAGCTGGCGATTTCTAAGTCTGTGGTTCCGAGAGGGGGTAACCAGGCTCACTAATAAAGGTCAAGCCACTTGGCTGCCAGAATGCCCTGCTTCAGCACAGACCAGAAAGGCATTGTGATAAGCGTATCCCCGGTATAGTCAGGGGTTAATGGCAGTCGTCCCCGTCGTCCCAGTATACGCCCAGAACCATGGACCCGGTACTTGTGGTTCGGACTGTCTCCAACCAGCCATAATGTTGTGAGAGTGAAATTATGTCTAAGTCCAGCTTTGGTACATTAGAAGCAACTCTGAAACTTTACCTAAGCGTTTTTCGAAGCTACTTTTTGGCTAAATTCTTATAGGAAGGTCTAGGAGCTCTGAAAATGAACGTGCGCGTCTTTCACTCTTCCCGAGTGACTTAGAAGAATTTTGTGATATTTTTTATTAAAATGGTGTATAAGGGTATATATATAAATACATTTTATGCACTGTATATGAGCTGGCGATTTCTAAGTCTGTGGTTCCGAGAGGGGGTAACCAGGCTCACTAATAAAGGTCAAGCCACTTGGCTGCCAGAATGCCCTGCTTCAGCACAGACCAGAAAGGCATTGTGATAAGCGTATCCCCGGTATAGTCAGGGGTTAATGGGAGTCGTCCCCGTCCCCCCAGTATACGCCCAGAACCATGGACCCGGTACTTGTGGTTCGGACTGTCTCCAACCAGCCATAATGTTGTGAGAGTGAAATTATGTCTAAGTCCAGCTTTGGTACATTAGAAGCAACTCTGAAACTTAACCTAAGCGTTTTTCGAAGCTACTTTTTGGCTAACTTCTTATAGGAAGGTCTAGGAGCTCTGAAAATGAACGTGCGCGTCTATCACTCTTCCCGAGGGACTTAGAAGAATTTTGTGATATTTTTTATTAAAATGGTGTATAAGGGTTTATAGATAAACATATTTTATGAACTGTATATGAGCTGGCGATTTCTAAGTCTGTGGTTCCGAGAGGGGGTAACCAGGCTCACTAATAAAGGTCAAGCCACTTGGCTGCCAGAATGCCCTGCTTCAGCACAGACCAGAAAGGCATTGTGATAAGCGTATCCCCGGTATAGTCAGGGGTTAATGGCAGTCGTCCCCGTCGTCCCAGTATACGCCCAGAACCATGGACCCGGTACTTGTGGTTCGGACTGTCTCCAACCAGCCATAATGTTGTGAGTGAAATTATGTCTAAGTCCAGCTTTGGTACATTAGAAGCAACTCTGAAACTTAACCTAAGCGTTTTTCGAAGCTACTTTTTGGCTAACTTCTTATAGGAAGGTCTAGGAGCTCTGAAAATGAACGTGCGCGTCTTTCACTCTTCCCGAGGGACTTAGAAGAATTTTGTGATATATTTTATTAAAATGGTGTATAAGGGTATATATATAAATACATTTTATGCACTGTAAATGAGCTGGCGATTTCTAAGTCTGTGGTTCCGAGAGGGGGTAACCAGGCTCACTAATAAAGGTCAAGCCACTTGGCTGCCAGAATGCCCTGCTTCAGCACAGACCAGAAAGGCATTGTGATAAGCGTATCCCCGGTATAGTCAGGGGTTAATGGGAGTCGTCCCCGTCCCCCCAGTATACGCCCAGAACCATGGACCCGGTACTTGTGGTTCGGACTGTCTCCAACCAGCCATAATGTTGTGAGAGTGAAATTATGTCTAAGTCCAGCTTTGGTACATTAGAAGCAACTCTGAAACTTAACCTAAGCGTTTTTCGAAGCTACTTTTTGGCTAACTTCTTATAGGAAGGTCTAGGAGCTCTGAAAATGAACGTGCGTGTCTTTCACTCTTCCCGAGGGACTTCGAAGAATTTTGTGATATTTTTTATTAAAATAGTGTACTGTATAAGGGTATATAGATAAATATATTTTATGCACTGTATAGGAGCTGGCGATTTCTAAGTCTGTGGTTCCGAGAGGGGGTAACCAGGCTCACTAATAAAGGTCAAGCCACTTGGCTGCCAGAATGCCCTGCTTCAGCACAGACCAGAAAGGCATTGTGATAAGCGTATCCCCGGTATAGTCAGGGGTTAATGGGAGTCGACCCCGTCCCCCCAGTATACGGCCAGAACCATGGACCCGGTACTTGTGTTTCGGACTGTCTCCAACCAGCCATAATGTTGTGAGAGTGAAATTATGTCTCAGTACAGCTTTGGTACATTAGAAGCAACTCTGAAACTTAACCTAAGCGTTTTTCGAAGCTACTTTTTGGCTAACTTCTTATAGGAAGGTCTAGGAGCTCTGAAAATGAACGTGCGCGTCTTTCACTCTTCCCGAGGGACTTAGAAGAATTTTGTGATATTTTTTATTAAAATGGTGTATAAGGGTATATAGATAAATATATTTTATGCACTTTATATGAGCTGGCGATTTCTAAGTCTGTGGTTCCGAGAGGGGGTAACCAGGCTCACTAATAAAGGTCAAGCCACTTGGCTGCCAGAATGCCCTGCTTCAGCACAGACCAGAAAGGCATTGTGATAAGCGTATCCCCGGTATAGTCAAGGGTTAATGGCAGTCGTCCCCGTCCCCCCAGTATACGCCCAGAACCATGGACCCGGTACTTGTGGTTCGGACTGTCTCCAACCAGCCATAATGTTGTGAGAGTGAAATTATGTCTAAGTCCAGCTTTGGTACATTAGAAGCAACTCTGAAACTTAACCTAAGCGTTTTTCGAACCTACTTTTTGGCTAACTTCTTATAGGAAGGTCTAGGAGCTCTGAAAATGAACGTGCGCGTCTTTCACTCTTCCCGAGGGACTTAGAAGAATTTTGTGATATTTTTTATTAAAATGGTGTACAGTATAAGGGTATATATATAAATTTATTTTATGCACTGTATATGAGCTGGCGATTTCTAAGTCTGTGGTTCCGAGAGGGGGTAACCAGGCTCACTAATAAAGGTCAAGCCACTTGGCTGCCAGAATGCCCTGCTTCAGCACAGACCAGAAAGGCATTGTGATAAGCGTATCCCCGGTATAGTCAGGGGTTAATGGGAGTCGTCCCCGTCCCCCCAGTATACGCCCAGAACCATGGACCCGGTACTTGTGGTTCGGACTGTCTCCAACCAGCCATAATGTTGTGAGAGTGAAATTATGTCTAAGTCCAGCTTTGGTACATTAGAAGCAACTCTGAAACTTAACCTAAGCGTTTTTCGAACCTACTTTTTGGCTAACTTCTTATAGGAAGGTCTAGGAGCTCTGAAAATGAACGTGCGCGTCTTTCACTCTTCCCGAGGGACTTAGAAGAATTTTGTGATATTTTTTATTAAAATAGTGTATAAGGGTATATAGATAAATATATTTTATGCACTGTATATGAGCTGGCGATTTCTAAGTCTGTGGTTCCGAGAGGGGGTAACCAGGCTCACTAATAAAGGTCAAGCCACTTGGCTGCCAGAATGCCCTGCTTCAGCACAGACCAGAAAGGCATTGTGATAAGCGTATCCCCGGTATAGTCAGGGGTTAATGGCAGTCGTCCCCGTCGTCCCAGTATACGCCCAGAACCATGGACCCGGTACTTGTGGTTCGGACTGTCTCCAACCAGCCATAATGTTGTGAGAGTGAAATTATGTCTAAGTCCAGCTTTGGTACATTAGAAGCAACTCTGAAACTTTACCTAAGCGTTTTTCGAAGCTACTTTTTGGCTAAATTCTTATAGGAAGGTCTAGGAGCTCTGAAAATGAACGTGCGCGTCTTTCACTCTTCCCGAGTGACTTAGAAGAATTTTGTGATATTTTTTATTAAAATGGTGTATAAGGGTATATATATAAATACATTTTATGCACTGTATATGAGCTGGCGATTTCTAAGTCTGTGGTTCCGAGAGGGGGTAACCAGGCTCACTAATAAAGGTCAAGCCACTTGGCTGCCAGAATGCCCTGCTTCAGCACAGACCAGAAAGGCATTGTGATAAGCGTATCCCCGGTATAGTCAGGGGTTAATGGGAGTCGTCCCCGTCCCCCCAGTATACGCCCAGAACCATGGACCCGGTACTTGTGGTTCGGACTGTCTCCAACCAGCCATAATGTTGTGAGAGTGAAATTATGTCTAAGTCCAGCTTTGGTACATTAGAAGCAACTCTGAAACTTAACCTAAGCGTTTTTCGAAGCTACTTTTTGGCTAACTTCTTATAGGAAGGTCTAGGAGCTCTGAAAATGAACGTGCGCGTCTATCACTCTTCCCGAGGGACTTAGAAGAATTTTGTGATATTTTTTATTAAAATGGTGTATAAGGGTTTATAGATAAACATATTTTATGCACTGTATATGAGCTGGCGATTTCTAAGTCTGTGGTTCCGAGAGGGGGTAACCAGGCTCACTAATAAAGGTCAAGCCACTTGGCTGCCAGAATGCCCTGCTTCAGCACAGACCAGAAAGGCATTGTGATAAGCGTATCCCCGGTATAGTCAGGGGTTAATGGCAGTCGTCCCCGTCGTCCCAGTATACGCCCAGAACCATGGACCCGGTACTTGTGGTTCGGACTGTCTCCAACCAGCCATAATGTTGTGAGTGAAATTATGTCTAAGTCCAGCTTTGGTACATTAGAAGCAACTCTGAAACTTAACCTAAGCGTTTTTCGAAGCTACTTTTTGGCTAACTTCTTATAGGAAGGTCTAGGAGCTCTGAAAATGAACGTGCGCGTCTTTCACTCTTCCCGAGGGACTTAGAAGAATTTTGTGATATATTTTATTAAAATGGTGTATAAGGGTATATATATAAATACATTTTATGCACTGTATATGAGCTGGCGATTTCTAAGTCTGTGGTTCCGAGAGGGGGTAACCAGGCTCACTAATAAAGGTCAAGCCACTTGGCTGCCAGAATGCCCTGCTTCAGCACAGACCAGAAAGGCATTGTGATAAGCGTATCCCCGGTATAGTCAGGGGTTAATGGGAGTCGTCCCCGTCCCCCCAGTATACGCCCAGAACCATGGACCCGGTACATATGGTTCGGACTGTCTCCAACCAGCCATAATGTTGTGAGAGTGAAATTATGTCTAAGTCCAGCTTTGGTACATTAGAAGCAACTCTGAAACTTAACCTAAGCGTTTTTCGAAGCTACTTTTTGGCTAACTTCTTATAGGAAGGTCTAGGAGCTCTGAAAATTAACGTGCGCATCTTTCACTCTTCCCAAAGGGACTTATAAGAATTTTGTAATATTTTTTATTAAAATGGTGTATAAGGGTATATAGATAAATATATTTTATGCACTGTATATAAGCTGGCGATTTCTAAGTCTGTGGTTCCGAGAGGGGGTAACCAGACTCACTAATAAAGGTCAAGCCACTTGGCTGCCAGAATGCCCTGCTTCAGCACAGACCAGAAAGGCATTGTGATAAGCGTATACCCGGTATAGTCAGGGGTTAATGGGAGTCGTCCCCCGTCCCCCCAGTATACGGCCAGAACCATGGACCCGGTACTTGTGGTTCAAACTGTCTCCAACCAGCCATAATGTTGTGAGAGTGAAATTATGTCTCAGTACAGCTTTGGTACATTAGAAGCAACTCTGAAACTTAACCTAAGCGTTTTTCGAAGCTACATTTTGGCTAACTTCTTATAGGAAGGTCTAGGAGCTCTGAAAATGAACGTGCGCGTCTTTCACTCTTCCCGAGGGACTTAGAAGAATTTTGTGATATTTTTTATTAAAATAGTGTATAAGGGTATATAGATAAATATATTTTATGCACTGTATATGAGCTGGCGATTTCTAAGTCTGTGGTTCCGAGAGGGGGTAACCAGGCTCACTAATAAAGGTCAAGCCACTTGGCTGCCAGAATGCCCTGCTTCAGCACAGACCAGAAAGGCATTGTGATAAGCGTATCCCCGGTATAGTCAGGGGTTAATGGGAGTCGTCCCCGTCCCCCCAGTATACGCCCAGAACCATGGACCCGGTACTTGTGGTTCGGACTCTCTCCAACCAGCCATAATGTTGTGAGAGTGAAATTATGTCTAAGTCCAGCTTTGGTATATTAGAAGCAACTCTGAAACTTAACCTAAGCGTTTTTCGAAGCTACTTTTTGGCTAACTTCTTATAGGAAGGTCTAGGAGCTCTGAAAATAAACGTGCGCGTCTTTCACTCTTCCCGAGGGACTTAGAAGAAATTTGTGATATTTTTTTATTAAAATGGTGTACAGTATAAGGGTATATATATAAATTTATTTTATGCACTGTATATGAGCTGGCGATTTCTAAGTCTGTGGTTCCGAGAGGGGGTAACCAGGCTCACTAATAAAGGTCAAGCCACTTGGCTGCCAGAATGCCCTGCTTCAGCACAGACCAGAAAGGCATTGTGATAAGCGTATCCCCGGTATAGTCAGGGGTTAATGGGAGTCGTCCCCGTCCCCCCAGTATACGCCCAGAACCATGGACCCGGTACTTGTGGTTCGGACTGTCTCCAACCAGCCATAATGTTGTGAGAGTGAAATTATGTCTAAGTCCAGCTTTGGTACATTAGAAGCAACTCTGAAACTTAACCTAAGCGTTTTTCGAAGCTACTTTTTGGCTAACTTCTTATAGGAAGGTCTAGGAGCTCTGAAAATGAACGTGCGCGTCTTTCACTCTTCCCGAGGGACTTAGAAGAATTTTGTGATATTTTTTATTAAAATGGTGTACAGTATAAGGGTATATATAAATTTATTTTATGCACTGTATATGAGCTGGCGATTTCTAAGTCTGTGGTTCCGAGAGGGGGTAACCAGGCTCACTTATAAAGGTCAAGCCACTTGGCTGCCAGAATGCCCTGCTTCAGCACAGACCAGAAAGGCATTGTGATAAGCGTATCCCCGGTATAGTCAGGGGTTAATGGGAGTCGTCCCCGTCCCCCCAGTATAAGCCCAGAACCATGGACCCGGTACTTGTGGTTCGGACTGTCTCCAACCAGCCATAATGTTGTGAGAGTGAAATTATGTCTAAGTCCAGCTTTGGTACATTAGAAGCAACTCTGAAACTTAACCTAAGCGTTTTTCGAAGCTACTTTTTGGCTAACTTCTTATAGGAAGGTCTAGGAGCTCTGAAAATGAACGTGCGTGTCTTTCACTCTTCCCGAGGGACTTCGAAGAATTTTGTGATATTTTTTATTAAAATGGTGTACAGTATAAGGGTATATATATAAATTTATTGTATGCACTGTATATGAGCTGGCGATTTCTAAGTCTGTGGTTCCGAGAGGGGGTAACCAGGCTCACTAATAAAGGTCAAGCCACTTGGCTGCCAGAATGCCCTGCTTCAGCACAGACCAGAAAGGCATTGTGATAAGCGTATCCCCGGTATAGTCAGGGGTTAATGGGAGTCGTCCCCGTCCCCCCAGTATACGCCCAGAACCATGGACCCGGTACTTGTGGTTCGGACTGTCTACAACCAGCCATAATGTTGTGAGAGTGAAATTATGTTTAAGTCCAGCTTTGGTACATTAGAAGCAACTCTGAAACTTAACCTAAGCGTTTTTCGAACCTACTTTTTGGCTAACTTCTTATAGGAAGGTCTAGGAGCTCTGAAAATGAACGTGCGCGTCTTTCACTCTTCCCGAGGGACTTAGAAGAATTTTGTGATATTTTTTATTAAAATGGTGTACAGTATAAGGGTATATATATAAATTTATTTTATGCACTGTATATGAGCTGGCGATTTCTAAGTCTGTGGTTCCGAGAGGGGGTAACCAGGCTCACTAATAAAGGTCAAGCCACTTGGCTGCCAGAATGCCCTGCTTCAGCACAGACCAGAAAGGCATTGTGATAAGCGTATCCCCGGTATAGTCAGGGGTTAATGGGAGTCGTCCCCGTCCCCCCAGTATACGCCCAGAACCATGGACCCGGTACTTGTGGTTCGGACTGTCTCCAACCAGCCATAATGTTGTGAGAGTGAAATTTTGTCTAAGTCCAGCTTTGGTACATTAGAAGCAACTCTGAAACTTAACCTAAGCGTTTTTCGAAGCTACTTTTTGGCTAACTTCTTATAGGAAGGTCTAGGAGCTCTGAAAATTAACGTGCGCGTCTTTCACTCTTCCCGAGGGACTTAGAAGAATTTTGTGATATTTTTTATTAAAATAGTGTATAAGGGTATATAGATAAATATATTTTATGCACTGTATATGAGCTGGCGATTTCTAAGTCTGTGGTTCCGAGAGGGGGTAACCAGGCTCACTAATAAAGGTCAAGCCACTTGGCTGCCAGAATGCCCTGCTTCAGCACAGACCAGAAAGGCATTGTGATAAGCGTATCCCCGGTATAGTCAGGGGTTAATGGCAGTCGTCCCCGTCCCCCCAGTATACGCCCAGAACCATGGACCCGGTACTTGTGGTTCGGACTGTCTCCAACCAGCCATAATGTTGTGAGAGTGAAATTATGTCTAAGTCCAGCTTTGGTACATTAGAAGCAACTCTGAAACTTTACCTAAGCGTTTTTCGAAGCTACTTTTTGGCTAAATTCTTATAAGAAGGTCTAGGAGCTCTGAAAATGAACGTGCGCGTCTTTCACTCTTCCCGAGGGACTTAGAAGAATTTTGTGATATTTTTTATTAAAATGGTGTACAGTATAAGGGTATATATATAAATTTATTTTATGCACTGTATATGAGCTGGCGATTTCTAAGTCTGTGGTTCCGAGAGGGGGTAACCAGGCTCACTAATAAAGGTCAAGCCACTTGGCTGCCAGAATGCCCTGCTTCAGCACAGACCAGAAAGGCATTGTGATAAGCGTATCCCCGGTATAGTCAGGGGTTAATGGCAGTCGTCCCCGTCCCCCCAGTATACGCCCAGAACCATGGACCCGGTACATATGGTTCGGACTGTCTCCAACCAGCCATAATGTTGTGAGAGTGAAATTATGTCTAAGTCCAGCTTTGGTACATTAGAAGCAACTCTGAAACTTAACCTAAGCGTTTTTCGAAGCTACTTTTTGGCTAACTTCTTATAGGAAGGTCTAGGAGCTCTGAAAATGAACGTGCGCGTCTTTCACTCTTCCCGAGGGACTTAGAAGAATTTTGTGATATTTTTTATTAAAATGGTGTACAGTATAAGGGTATATATATAAATTTATTTTATGCACTGTATATGAGCTGGCGATTTCTAAGTCTGTGGTTCCGAGAGGGGGTAACCAGGCTCACTAATAAAGGTCAAGCCACTTGGCTGCCAGAATGCCCTGCTTCAGCACAGACCAGAAAGGCATTGTGATAAGCGTATCCCCGGTATAGTCAGGGGTTAATGGCAGTCGTCCCCGTCCCCCCAGTATACGCCCAGAACCATGGACCCGGTACATATGGTTCGGACTGTCTCCAACCAGCCATAATGTTGTGAGAGTGAAATTATGTCTAAGTCCAGCTTTGGTACATTAGAAGCAACTCTGAAACTTAACCTAAGCGTTTTTCGAAGCTACTTTTTGGCTAACTTCTTATAGGAAGGTCTAGGAGCTCTGAAAATGAACGTGCGCGTCTTTCACTCTTCCCGAGGGACTTAGAAGAATTTTGTGATATTTTTTATTAAAATGGTGTACAGTATAAAGGTATATATAAATTTATTTTATGCACTGTATATGAGCTGGCGATTTCTAAGTCTGTGGTTCCGAGAGGGGGTAACCAGGCTCACTAATAAAGGTCAAGCCACTTGGCTGCCAGAATGCCCTGCTTCAGCACAGACCAGAAAGGCATTGTGATAAGCGTATCCCCGGTATAGTCAGGGGTTAATGGCAGTCGTCCCCGTCCCCCCAGTATACGCCCAGAACCATGGACCCGGTACTTGTGGTTCGGACTGTCTCCAACCAGCCATAATGTTGTGAGAGTGAAATTATGTCTAAGTCCAGCTTTGGTACATTAGAAGCAACTCTGAAACTTAACCTAAGCGTTTTTCGAACCTACTTTTTGGCTAACTTCTTATAGGAAGGTCTAGGAGCTCTGAAAATGAACGTGCGCGTCTTTCACTCTTCCCGAGGGACTTAGAAGAATTTTGTGATATTTTTTATTAAAATGGTGTACAGTATAAGGGTATATATATAAATTTATTTTATGCACTGTATATGAGCTGGCGATTTCTAAGTCTGTGGTTCCGAGAGGGGGTAACCAGGCTCACTAATAAAGGTCAAGCCACTTGGCTGCCAGAATGCCCTGCTTCAGCACAGACCAGAAAGGCATTGTGATAAGCGTATCCCCGGTATAGTCAGGGGTTAATGGGAGTCGTCCCCGTCCCCCCAGTATAAGCCCAGAACCATGGACCCGGTACTTGTGGTTCGGACTGTCTCCAACCAGCCATAATGTTGTGAGAGTGAAATTATGTCTAAGTCCAGCTTTGGTACATTAGAAGCAACTCTGAAACTTAACCTAAGCGTTTTTCGAAGCTACTTTTTGGCTAACTTCTTATAGGAAGGTCTAGGAGCTCTGAAAATGAACGTGCGTGTCTTTCACTCTTCCCGAGGGACTTCGAAGAATTTTGTGATATTTTTTATTAAAATAGTGTATAAGGGTATATAGATAAATATATTTTATGCACTGTATATGAGCTGGCGATTTCTAAGTCTGTGGTTCCGAGAGGGGGTAACCAGGCTCACTAATAAAGGTCAAGCCACTTGGCTGCCAGAATGCCCTGCTTCAGCACAGACCAGAAAGGCATTGTGATAAGCGTATCCCCGGTATAGTCAGGGGTTAATGGGAGTCGTCCCCGTCCCCCCAGTATACGCCCAGAACCATGGACCCGGTACTTGTGGTTCGGACTCTCTCCAACCAGCCATAATGTTGTGAGAGTGAAATTATGTCTAAGTCCAGCTTTGGTACATTAGAAGCAACTCTGAAACTTAACCTAAGCGTTTTTCGAAGCTACTTTTTGGCTAACTTCTTATAGGAAGGTCTAGGAGCTCTGAAAATGAACATGCGCGTCTTTCACTCTTCCCGAGGGACTTAGAAGAATTTTGTGATATTTTTTATTAAAATGGTGTACAGTATAAGGGTATATATATAAATTTATTGTATGCACTGTATATGAGCTGGCGATTTCTAAGTCTGTGGTTCCGAGAGGGGGTAACCAGGCTCACTAATAAAGGTCAAGCCACTTGGCTGCCAGAATGCCCTGCTTCAGCACAGACCAGAAAGGCATTGTGATAAGCGTATCCCCGGTATAGTCAGGGGTTAATGGGAGTCGTCCCCGTCCCCCCAGTATACGCCCAGAACCATGGACCCGGTACTTGTGGTTCGGACTGTCTACAACCAGCCATAATGTTGTGAGAGTGAAATTATGTTTAAGTCCAGCTTTGGTACATTAGAAGCAACTCTGAAACTTAACCTAAGCGTTTTTCGAACCTACTTTTTGGCTAACTTCTTATAGGAAGGTCTAGGAGCTCTGAAAATGAACGTGCGCGTCTTTCACTCTTCCCGAGGGACTTAGAAGAATTTTGTGATATTTTTTATTAAAATGGTGTACAGTATAAGGGTATATATATAAATTATTTTATGCACTGTATATGAGCTGGCGATTTCTAAGTCTGTGGTTCCGAGAGGGGGTAACCAGGCTCACTAATAAAGGTCAAGCCACTTGGCTGCCAGAATGCCCTGCTTCAGCACAGACCAGAAAGGCATTGTGATAAGCGTATCCCCGGTATAGTCAGGGGTTAATGGGAGTCGTCCCCGTCCCCCCAGTATACGCCCAGAACCATGGACCCGGTACTTGTGGTTCGGACTGTCTCCAACCAGCCATAATGTTGTGAGAGTGAAATTATGTCTAAGTCCAGCTTTGGTACATTAGAAGCAACTCTGAAACTTAACCTAAGCGTTTTTCGAAGCTACTTTTTGGCTAACTTCTTATAGGAAGGTCTAGGAGCTCTGAAAATTAACGTGCGCGTCTTTCACTCTTCCCGAGGGACTTAGAAGAATTTTGTGATATTTTTTATTAAAATAGTGTATAAGGGTATATAGATAAATATATTTTATGCACTGTATATGAGCTGGCGATTTCTAAGTCTGTGGTTCCGAGAGGGGGTAACCAGGCTCACTAATAAAGGTCAAGCCACTTGGCTGCCAGAATGCCCTGCTTCAGCACAGACCAGAAAGGCATTGTGATAAGCGTATCCCCGGTATAGTCAGGGGTTAATGGCAGTCGTCCCCGTCCCCCCAGTATACGCCCAGAACCATGGACCCGGTACTTGTGGTTCGGACTGTCTCCAACCAGCCATAATGTTGTGAGAGTGAAATTATGTCTAAGTCCAGCTTTGGTACATTAGAAGCAACTCTGAAACTTTACCTAAGCGTTTTTCGAAGCTACTTTTTGGCTAAATTCTTATAGGAAGGTCTAGGAGCTCTGAAAATGAACGTGCGCGTCTTTCACTCTTCCCGAGGGACTTAGAAGAATTTTGTGATATTTTTTATTAAAATGGTGTACAGTATAAGGGTATATATATAAATTTATTTTATGCACTGTATATGAGCTGGCGATTTCTAAGTCTGTGGTTCCGAGAGGGGGTAACCAGGCTCACTAATAAAGGTCAAGCCACTTGGCTGCCAGAATGCCCTGCTTCAGCACAGACCAGAAAGGCATTGTGATAAGCGTATCCCCGGTATAGTCAGGGGTTAATGGGAGTCGTCCCCGTCCCCCCAGTATACGCCCAGAACCATGGACCCGATACTTGTGGTTCGGACTGTCTCCAACCAGCCATAATGTTGTGAGAGTGAAATTATGTCTAAGTCCAGCTTTGGTACATTAGAAGCAACTCTGAAACTTAACCTAAGCGTTTTTCGAAGCTACTTTTTGGCTAACTTCTTATAGGAAGGTCTAGGAGCTCTGAAAATGAACGTGCGCGTCTTTCACTCTTCCCGAGGGACTTAGAAGAATTTTGTGATATTTTTTATTAAAATGGTGTACAGTATAAGGGTATATATATAAATTTATTTTATGCACTGTATATGAGCTGGCGATTTATCAGTCTGTGGTTCCGAGAGGGGGTAACCAGGCTCACTAATAAAGGTCAAGCCACTTGGCTGCCAGAATGCCCTGCTTCAGCACAGACCAGAAAGGCATTGTGATAAGCGTATCCCCGGTATAGTCAGGGGTTAATGGGAGTCGTCCCCGTCCCCCCAGTATACGCCCAGAACCATGGACCCGGTACTTGTGGTTCGGACTGTCTCCAACCAGCCATAATGTTGTGAGAGTGAAATTATGTCTAAGTCCAGCTTTGGTACATTAGAAGCAACTCTGAAACTTAACCTAAGCGTTTTTCGAAGCTACTTTTTGGCTAACTTCTTATAGGAAGGTCTAGGAGCTCTGAAAATGAACGTGCGCGTCTTTCACTCTTCCCGAGGGACTTAGAAGAATTTTGTGATATTTTTTATTAAAATAGTGTATAAGGGTATATAGATAAATATATTTTATGCACTGTATATGAGCTGGCGATTTCTAAGTCTGTGGTTCCGAGAGGGGGTAACCAGGCTCACTAATAAAGGTCAAGCCACTTGGCTGCCAGAATGCCCTGCTTCAGCACAGACCAGAAAGGCATTGTGATAAGCGTATCCCCGGTATAGTCAGGGGTTAATGGGAGTCGTCCCCGTCCCCCCAGTATACGCCCAGAACCATGGACCCGGTACTTGTGGTTCGGACTCTCTCCAACCAGCCATAATGTTGTGAGAGTGAAATTATGTCTAAGTCCAGCTTTGGTACATTAGAAGCAACTCTGAAACTTAACCTAAGCGTTTTTCGAAGCTACTTTTTGGCTAACTTCTTATAGGAAGGTCTAGGAGCTCTGAAAATGAACATGCGCGTCTTTCACTCTTCCCGAGGGACTTAGAAGAATTTTGTGATATTTTTTATTAAAATGGTGTACAGTATAAGGGTATATATATAAATTTATTGTATGCACTGTATATGAGCTGGCGATTTCTAAGTCTGTGGTTACGAGAGGGGGTAACCAGGCTCACTAATAAAGGTCAAGCCACTTGGCTGCCAGAATGCCCTGCTTCAGCACAGACCAGAAAGGCATTGTGATAAGCGTATCCCCGGTATAGTCAGGGGTTAATGGGAGTCGTCCCCGTCCCCCCAGTATACGCCCAGAACCATGGACCCGGTACTTGTGGTTCGGACTGTCTACAACCAGCCATAATGTTGTGAGAGTGAAATTATGTTTAAGTCCAGCTTTGGTACATTAGAAGCAACTCTGAAACTTAACCTAAGCGTTTTTCGAACCTACTTTTTGGTTAACTTCTTATAGGAAGGTCTAGGAGCTCTGAAAATGAACGTGCGCGTCTTTCACTCTTCCCGAGGGACTTAGAAGAATTTTGTGATATTTTTTATTAAAATGGTGTACAGTATAAGGGTATATATATAAATTTATTTTATGCACTGTATATGAGCTGGCGATTTCTAAGTCTGTGGTTCCGAGAGGGGGTAACCAGGCTCACTAATAAAGGTCAAGCCACTTGGCTGCCAGAATGCCCTGCTTCAGCACAGACCAGAAAGGCATTGTGATAAGCGTATCCCCGGTATAGTCAGGGGTTAATGGGAGTCGTCCCCGTCCCCCCAGTATACGCCCAGAACCATGGACCCGGTACTTGTGGTTCGGACTGTCTCCAACCAGCCATAATGTTGTGAGAGTGAAATTATGTCTAAGTCCAGCTTTGGTACATTAGAAGCAACTCTGAAACTTAACCTAAGCGTTTTTCGAAGCTACTTTTTGGCTAACTTCTTATAGGAAGGTCTAGGAGCTCTGAAAATGAACGTGCGCGTCTTTCACTCTTCCCGAGGGACTTAGAAGAATTTTGTGATATTTTTTATTAAAATGGTGTACAGTATAAGGGTATATATATAAATTTATTTTATGCACTGTATATGAGCTGGCGATTTCTAAGTCTGTGGTTCCGAGAGGGGGTAACCAGGCTCACTAATAAAGGTCAAGCCACTTGGCTGCCAGAATGCCCTGCTTCAGCACAGACCAGAAAGGCATTGTGATAAGCGTATCCCCGGTATAGTCAGGGGTTAATGGGAGTCGTCCCCGTCCCCCCAGTATACGCCCAGAACCATGGACCCGGTACTTGTGGTTCGGACTCTCTCCAACCAGCCATAATGTTGTGAGAGTGAAATTATGTCTAAGTCCAGCTTTGGTACATTAGAAGCAACTCTGAAACTTAACCTAAGCGTTTTTCGAAGCTACTTTTTGGCTAACTTCTTATAGGAAGGTCTAGGAGCTCTGAAAATGAATATGCGCGTCTTTCACTCTTCCCGAGGGACTTAGAAGAATTTTGTGATATTTTTTATTAAAATGGTGTACAGTATAAGGGTATATATATAAATTTATTTTATGCACTGTATATGAGCTGGCGATTTCTAAGTCTGTGGTTCCGAGAGGGGGTAACCAGGTTCACTAATAAAGGTCAAGCCACTTGGCTGCCAGAATGCCCTGCTTCAGCACAGACCCGAAAGGCATTGTGATAAGCGTATCCCCGGTATAGTCAGGGGTTAATGGGAGTCGTCCCCGTCCCCCCAGTATACGCCCAGAACCATGGACCCGGTACTTGTGGTTCGGACTGTCTCCAACCAGCCATAATGTTGTGAGAGTGAAATTATGTCTAAGTCCAGCTTTGGTACATTAGAAGCAACTCTGAAACTTAACCTAAGCGTTTTTCGAAGCTACTTTTTGGCTAACTTCTTATAGGAAGGTCTAGGAGCTCTGAAAATGAACGTGCGCGTCTTTCACTCTTCCCGAGGGACTTAGAAGAATTTTGTGATATTTTTTATTAAAATAGTGTATAAGGGTATATAGATAAATATATTTTATGCACTGTATATGAGCTGGCGATTTCTAAGTCTGTGGTTCCGAGAGGGGGTAACCAGGCTCACTAATAAAGGTCAAGCCACTTGGCTGCCAGAATGCCCTGCTTCAGCACAGACCAGAAAGGCATTGTGATAAGCGTATCCCCGGTATAGTCAGGGGTTAATGGCAGTCGTCCCCGTCGTCCCAGTATACGCCCAGAACCATGGACCCGGTACTTGTGGTTCGGACTGTCTCCAACCAGCCATAATGTTGTGAGAGTGAAATTATGTCTAAGTCCAGCTTTGGTACATTAGAAGCAACTCTGAAACTTTACCTAAGCGTTTTTCGAAGCTACTTTTTGGCTAAATTCTTATAGGAAGGTCTAAGAGCTCTGAAAATGAACGTGCGCGTCTTTCACTCTTCCCGAGGGACTTAGAAGAATTTTGTGATATTTTTTATTAAAATGGTGTACAGTATAAGGGTATATATATAAATTTATTTTATGCACTGTATATGAGCTGGCGATTTCTAAGTCTGTGGTTCCGAGAGGGGGTAACCAGGCTCACTAATAAAGGTCAAGCCACTTGGCTGCCAGAATGCCCTGCTTCAGCACAGACCAGAAAGGCATTGTGATAAGCGTATCCCCGGTATAGTCAGGGGTTAATGGCAGTCGTCCCCGTCCCCCCAGTATACGCCCAGAACCATGGACCCGGTACTTGTGGTTCGGACTGTCTCCACCCAGCCATAATGTTGTGAGAGTGAAATTATGTCTAAGTCCAGCTTTGGTACATTAGAAGCAACTCTGAAACTTAACCTAAGCGTTTTTCGAAGCTACTTTTTGGCTAACTTCTTATAGGAAGGTCTAGGAGCTCTGAAAATGAACGTGCGCGTCTTTCACTCTTCCCGAGGGACTTAGAAGAATTTTGTGATATTTTTTATTAAAATGGTGTACAGTATAAGGGTATATATATAAATTTATTTTATGCACTGTATATGAGCTGGCGATTTATCAGTCTGTGGTTCCGAGAGGGGGTAACCAGGCTCACTAATAAAGGTCAAGCCACTTGGCTGCCAGAATGCCCTGCTTCAGCACAGACCAGAAAGGCATTGTGATAAGCGTATCCCCGGTATAGTCAGGGGTTAATGGGAGTCGTCCCCGTCCCCTCAGTATACGCCCAGAACCATGGACCCGGTACTTGTGGTTCGGACTGTCTCCAACCAGCCATAATGTTGTGAGAGTGAAATTATGTCTAAGTCCAGCTTTGGTACATTAGAAGCAACTCTGAAACTTAACCTAAGCGTTTTTCGAAGCTACTTTTTGGCTAACTTCTTATAGGAAGGTCTAGGAGCTCTGAAAATGAACGTGCGCGTCTTTCACTCTTCCCGAGGGACTTAGAAGAATTTTGTGATATTTTTTATTAAAATGGTGTACAGTATAAGGGTATATATATAAATTTATTTTATGCACTGTATATGAGCTGGCGATTTATCAGTCTGTGGTTCCGAGAGGGGGTAACCAGGCTCACTAATAAAGGTCAAGCCACTTGGCTGCCAGAATGCCCTGCTTCAGCACAGACCAGAAAGGCATTGTGATAAGCGTATCCCCGGTATAGTCAGGGGTTAATGGGAGTCGTCCCCGTCCCCCCAGTATACGCCCAGAACCATGGACCCGGTACTTGTGGTTCGGACTGTCTCCAACCAGCCATAATGTTGTGAGAGTGAAATTATGTCTAAGTCCAGCTTTGGTACATTAGAAGCAACTCTGAAACTTAACCTAAGCGTTTTTCGAAGCTACTTTTTGGCTAACTTCTTATAGGAAGGTCTAGGAGCTCTGAAAATGAACGTGCGCGTCTTTCACTCTTCCCGAGGGACTTAGAAGAATTTTGTGATATTTTTTATTAAAATAGTGTATAAGGGTATATAGATAAATATATTTTATGCACTGTATATGAGCTGGCGATTTCTAAGTCTGTGGTTCCGAGAGGGGGTAACCAGGCTCACTAATAAAGGTCAAGCCACTTGGCTGCCAGAATGCCCTGCTTCAGCACAGACCAGAAAGGCATTGTGATAAGCGTATCCCCGGTATAGTCAGGGGTTAATGGGAGTCGTCCCCGTCCCCCCAGTATACGCCCAGAACCATGGACCCGGTACTTGTGGTTCGGACTGTCTCCAACCAGCCATAATGTTGTGAGAGTGAAATTATGTCTAAGTCCAGCTTTGGTACATTAGAAGCAACTCTGAAACTTAACCTAAGCGTTTTTCGAAGCTACTTTTTGGCTAACTTCTTATAGGAAGGTCTAGGAGCTCTGAAAATGAACATGCGCGTCTTTCACTCTTCCCGAGGGACTTAGAAGAATTTTGTGATATTTTTTATTAAAATGGTGTACAGTATAAGGGTATATATATAAATTTATTTTATGCACTGTATATGAGCTGGCGATTTATCAGTCTGTGGTTCCGAGAGGGGGTAACCAGGCTCACTAATAAAGGTCAAGCCACTTGGCTGCCAGAATGCCCTGCTTCAGCACAGACCAGAAAGGCATTGTGATAAGCGTATCCCCGGTATAGTCAGGGGTTAATGGGAGTCGTCCCCGTCCCCTCAGTATACGCCCAGAACCATGGACCCGGTACTTGTGGTTCGGACTGTCTCCAACCAGCCATAATGTTGTGAGAGTGAAATTATGTCTAAGTCCAGCTTTGGTACATTAGAAGCAACTCTGAAACTTAACCTAAGCGTTTTTCGAAGCTACTTTTTGGCTAACTTCTTATAGGAAGGTCTAGGAGCTCTGAAAATGAACGTGCGCGTCTTTCACTCTTCCCGAGGGACTTAGAAGAATTTTGTGATATTTTTTATTAAAATAGTGTATAAGGGTATATAGATAAATATATTTTATGCACTGTATATGAGCTGGCGATTTCTAAGTCTGTGGTTCCGAGAGGGGGTAACCAGGCTCACTAATAAAGGTCAAGCCACTTGGCTGCCAGAATGCCCTGCTTCAGCACAGACCAGAAAGGCATTGTGATAAGCGTATCCCCGGTATAGTCAGGGGTTAATGGGAGTCGTCCCCGTCCCCCCAGTATACGCCCAGAACCATGGACCCGGTACTTGTGGTTCGGACTGTCTCCAACCAGCCATAATGTTGTGAGAGTGAAATTATGTCTAAGTCCAGCTTTGGTACATTAGAAGCAACTCTGAAACTTTACCTAAGCGTTTTTCGAAGCTACTTTTTGGCTAAATTCTTATAGGAAGGTCTAAGAGCTCTGAAAATGAACGTGCGCGTCTTTCACTCTTCCCGAGGGACTTAGAAGAATTTTGTGATATTTTTTATTAAAATGGTGTACAGTATAAGGGTATATATATAAATTTATTTTATGCACTGTATATGAGCTGGCGATTTCTAAGTCTGTGGTTCCGAGAGGGGGTAACCAGGCTCACTAATAAAGGTCAAGCCACTTGGCTGCCAGAATGCCCTGCTTCAGCACAGACCAGAAAGGCATTGTGATAAGCGTATCCCCGGTATAGTCAGGGGTTAATGGCAGTCGTCCCCGTCCCCCCAGTATACGCCCAGAACCATGGACCCGGTACTTGTGGTTCGGACTGTCTCCACCCAGCCATAATGTTGTGAGAGTGAAATTATGTCTAAGTCCAGCTTTGGTACATTAGAAGCAACTCTGAAACTTAACCTAAGCGTTTTTCGAACCTACTTTTTGGCTAACTTCTTATAGGAAGGTCTAGGAGCTCTGAAAATGAACGTGCGCGTCTTTCACTCTTCCCGAGGGACTTAGAAGAATTTTGTGATATTTTTAATTAAAATGGTGTACAGTATAAGGGTATATATATAAATTTATTTTATGCACTGTATATGAGCTGGCGATTTATCAGTCTGTGGTTCCGAGAGGGGGTAACCAGGCTCACTAATAAAGGTCAAGCCACTTGGCTGCCAGAATGCCCTGCTTCAGCACAGACCAGAAAGGCATTGTGATAAGCGTATCCCCGGTATAGTCAGGGGTTAATGGGAGTCGTCCCCGTCCCCCCAGTATACGCCCAGAACCATGGACCCGGTACTTGTGGTTCGGACTGTCTCCAACCAGCCATAATGTTGTGAGAGTGAAATTATGTCTAAGTCCAGCTTTGGTACATTAGAAGCAACTCTGAAACTTAACCTAAGCGTTTTTCGAAGCTACTTTTTGGCTAACTTCTTATAGGAAGGTCTAGGAGCTCTGAAAATGAACGTGCGCGTCTTTCACTCTTCCCGAGGGACTTAGAAGAATTTTGTGATATTTTTTATTAAAATGGTGTACAGTATAAGGGTATATATATAAATTTATTTTATGCACTGTATATGAGCTGGCGATTTATCAGTCTGTGGTTCCGAGAGGGGGTAACCAGGCTCACTAATAAAGGTCAAGCCACTTGGCTGCCAGAATGCCCTGCTTCAGCACAGACCAGAAAGGCATTGTGATAAGCGTATCCCCGGTATAGTCAGGGGTTAATGGGAGTCGTCCCCGTCCCCTCAGTATACGCCCAGAACCATGGACCCGGTACTTGTGGTTCGGACTGTCTCCAACCAGCCATAATGTTGTGAGAGTGAAATTATGTCTAAGTCCAGCTTTGGTACATTAGAAGCAACTCTGAAACTTAACCTAAGCGTTTTTCGAAGCTACTTTTTGGCTAACTTCTTATAGGAAGGTCTAGGAGCTCTGAAAATGAACGTGCGCGTCTTTCACTCTTCCCGAGGGACTTAGAAGAATTTTGTGATATTTTTTATTAAAATAGTGTATAAGGGTATATAGATAAATATATTTTATGCACTGTATATGAGCTGGCGATTTCTAAGTCTGTGGTTCCGAGAGGGGGTAACCAGGCTCACTAATAAAGGTCAAGCCACTTGGCTGCCAGAATGCCCTGCTTCAGCACAGACCAGAAAGGCATTGTGATAAGCGTATCCCCGGTATAGTCAGGGGTTAATGGGAGTCGTCCCCGTCCCCCCAGTATACGCCCAGAACCATGGACCCGGTACTTGTGGTTCGGACTGTCTCCAACCAGCCATAATGTTGTGAGAGTGAAATTATGTCTAAGTCCAGCTTTGGTACATTAGAAGCAACTCTGAAACTTAACCTAAGCGTTTTTCGAAGCTACTTTTTGGCTAACTTCTTATAGGAAGGTCTAGGAGCTCTGAAAATGAACGTGCGCGTCTTTCACTCTTCCCGAGGGACTTAGAAGAATTTTGTGATATTTTTTATTAAAATAGTGTATAAGGGTATATAGATAAATATATTTTATGCACTGTATATGAGCTGGCGATTTCTAAGTCTGTGGTTCCGAGAGGGGGTAACCAGGCTCACTAATAAAGGTCAAGCCACTTGGCTGCCAGAATGCCCTGCTTCAGCACAGACCAGAAAGGCATTGTGATAAGCGTATCCCCGGTATAGTCAGGGGTTAATGGGAGTCGTCCCCGTCCCCCCAGTATACGCCCAGAACCATGGACCCGGTACTTGTGGTTCGGACTCTCTCCAACCAGCCATAATGTTGTGAGAGTGAAATTATGTCTAAGTCCAGCTTTGGTACATTAGAAGCAACTCTGAAACTTAACCTAAGCGTTTTTCGAAGCTACTTTTTGGCTAACTTCTTATAGGAAGGTCTAGGAGCTCTGAAAATGAACATGCGCGTCTTTCACTCTTCCCGAGGGACTTAGAAGAATTTTGTGATATTTTTTATTAAAATGGTGTACAGTATAAGGGTATATATATAAATTTATTGTATGCACTGTATATGAGCTGGCGATTTCTAAGTCTGTGGTTCCGAGAGGGGGTAACCAGGCTCACTAATAAAGGTCAAGCCACTTGGCTGCCAGAATGCCCTGCTTCAGCACAGACAAGAATGACATTGTGATAAGCGTATCCCCGGTATAGTCAGGGGTTAATGGGAGTCGTCCCCGTCCCCCCAGTATACGCCCAGAACCATGGACCCGGTACTTGTGGTTCGGACTGTCTCCAACCAGCCATAATGTTGTGAGAGTGAAATTATGTCTAAGTCCAGCTTTGGTACATTAGAAGCAACTCTGAAACTTAACCTAAGCGTTTTTCGAAGCTACTTTTTGGCTAACTTCTTATAGGAAGGTCTAGGAGCTCTGAAAATGAACGTGCGCGTCTTTCACTCTTCCCGAGGGACTTAGAAGAATTTTGTGATATTTTTTATTAAAATAGTGTATAAGGGTATATAGATAAATATATTTTATGCACTGTATATGAGCTGGCGATTTCTAAGTCTGTGGTTCCGAGAGGGGGTAACCAGGCTCACTAATAAAGGTCAAGCCACTTGGCTGCCAGAATGCCCTGCTTCAGCACAGACCAGAAAGGCATTGTGATAAGCGTATCCCCGGTATAGTCAGGGGTTAATGGGAGTCGTCCCCGTCCCCCCAGTATACGCCCAGAACCATGGACCCGGTACTTGTGGTTCGGACTGTCTCCAACCAGCCATAATGTTGTGAGAGTGAAATTATGTCTAAGTCCAGCTTTGGTACATTAGAAGCAACTCTGAAACTTAACCTAAGCGTTTTTCGAAGCTACTTTTTGGCTAACTTCTTATAGGAAGGTCTAGGAGCTCTGAAAATGAACGTGCGCGTCTTTCACTCTTCCCGAGGGACTTAGAAGAATTTTGTGATATTTTTTATTAAAATGGTGTACAGTATAAGGGTATATATATAAATTTATTTTATGCACTGTATATGAGCTGGCGATTTCTAAGTCTGTGGTTCCGAGAGGGGGTAACCAGGCTCACTAATAAAGGTCAAGCCACTTGGCTGCCAGAATGCCCTGCTTCAGCACAGACCAGAAAGGCATTGTGATAAGCGTATCCCCGGTATAGTCAGGGGTTAATGGGAGTCGTCCCCGTCCCCCCAGTATACGCCCAGAACCATGGACCCGGTACTTGTGGTTCGGACTGTCTCCAACCAGCCATAATGTTGTGAGAGTGAAATTATGTCTAAGTCCAGCTTTGGTACATTAGAAGCAACTCTGAAACTTAACCTAAGCGTTTTTCGAAGCTACTTTTTGGCTAACTTCTTATAGGAAGGTCTAGGAGCTCTGAAAATGAACGTGCGCGTCTTTCACTCTTCCCGAGGGACTTAGAAGAATTTTGTGATATTTTTTATTAAAATAGTGTATAAGGGTATATAGATAAATATATTTTATGCACTGTATATGAGCTGGCGATTTCTAAGTCTGTGGTTCCGAGAGGGGGTAACCAGACTCACTAATAAAGGTCAAGCCACTTGGCTGCCAGAATGCCCTGCTTCAGCACAGACCAGAAAGGCATTGTGATAAGCGTATCCCCGGTATAGTCAGGGGTTAATGGCAGTCGTCCCCGTCGTCCCAGTATACGCCCAGAACCATGGACCCGGTACTTGTGGTTCGGACTGTCTCCAACCAGCCATAATGTTGTGAGAGTGAAATTATGTCTAAGTCCAGCTTTGGTACATTAGAAGCAACTCTGAAACTTTACCTAAGCGTTTTTCGAAGCTACTTTTTGGCTAAATTCTTATAGGAAGGTCTAGGAGCTCTGAAAATGAACGTGCGCGTCTTTCACTCTTCCCGAGTGACTTAGAAGAATTTTGTGATATTTTTTATTAAAATGGTGTATAAGGGTATATATATAAATACATTTTATGCACTGTATATGAGCTTGCGATTTCTAAGTCTGTGGTTCCGAGAGGGGGTAACCAGGCTCACTAATAAAGGTCAAGCCACTTGGCTGCCAGAATGCCCTGCTTCAGCACAGACCAGAAAGGCATTGTGATAAGCGTATCCCCGGTATAGTCAGGGGTTAATGGGAGTCGTCCCCGTCCCCCCAGTATACGCCCAGAACCATGGACCCGGTACTTGTGGTTCGGACTGTCTACAACCAGCCATAATGTTGTGAGAGTGAAATTATGTTTAAGTCCAGCTTTGGTACATTAGAAGCAACTCTGAAACTTAACCTAAGCGTTTTTCGAACCTACTTTTTGGCTAACTTCTTATAGGAAGGTCTAGGAGCTCTGAAAATGAACGTGCGCGTCTTTCACTCTTCCCGAGGGACTTAGAAGAATTTTGTGATATTTTTTATTAAAATGGTGTACAGTATAAGGGTATATATATAAATTTATTTTATGCACTGTATATGAGCTGGCGATTTCTAAGTCTGTGGTTCCGAGAGGGGGTAACCAGGCTCACTAATAAAGGTCAAGCCACTTGGCTGCCAGAATGCCCTGCTTCAGCACAGACCAGAAAGGCATTGTGATAAGCGTATCCCCGGTATAGTCAGGGGTTAATGGGAGTCGTCCCCGTCCCCCCAGTATACGCCCAGAACCATGGACCCGGTACTTGTGGTTCGGACTGTCTCCAACCAGCCATAATGTTGTGAGAGTGAAATTATGTCTAAGTCCAGCTTTGGTACATTAGAAGCAACTCTGAAACTTAACCTAAGCGTTTTTCGAAGCTACTTTTTGGCTAACTTCTTATAGGAAGGTCTAGGAGCTCTGAAAATGAACGTGCGCGTCTTTCACTCTTCCCGAGGGACTTAGAAGAATTTTGTGATATTTTTTATTAAAATAGTGTATAAGGGTATATAGATAAATATATTTTATGCACTGTATATGAGCTGGCGATTTCTAAGTCTGTGGTTCCGAGAGGGGGTAACCAGGCTCACTAATAAAGGTCAAGCCACTTGGCTGCCAGAATGCCCTGCTTCAGCACAGACCAGAAAGGCATTGTGATAAGCGTATCCCCGGTATAGTCAGGGGTTAATGGCAGTCGTCCCCGTCGTCCCAGTATACGCCCAGAACCATGGACCCGGTACTTGTGGTTCGGACTGTCTCCAACCAGCCATAATGTTGTGAGAGTGAAATTATGTCTAAGTCCAGCTTTGGTACATTAGAAGCAACTCTGAAACTTTACCTAAGCGTTTTTCGAAGCTACTTTTTGGCTAAATTCTTATAGGAAGGTCTAGGAGCTCTGAAAATGAACGTGCGCGTCTTTCACTCTTCCCGAGTGACTTAGAAGAATTTTGTGATATTTTTTATTAAAATGGTGTATAAGGGTATATATATAAATACATTTTATGCACTGTATATGAGCTTGCGATTTCTAAGTCTGTGGTTCCGAGAGGGGGTAACCAGGCTCACTAATAAAGGTCAAGCCACTTGGCTGCCAGAATGCCCTGCTTCAGCACAGACCAGAAAGGCATTGTGATAAGCGTATCCCCGGTATAGTCAGGGGTTAATGGGAGTCGTCCCCGTCCCCCCAGTATACGCCCAGAACCATGGACCCGGTACTTGTGGTTCGGACTCTCTCCAACCAGCCATAATGTTGTGAGAGTGAAATTATGTCTAAGTCCAGCTTTGGTACATTAGAAGCAACTCTGAAACTTAACCTAAGCGTTTTTCGAAGCTACTTTTTGGCTAACTTCTTATAGGAAGGTCTAGGAGCTCTGAAAATGAACATGCGCGTCTTTCACTCTTCCCGAGGGACTTAGAAGAATTTTGTGATATTTTTTATTAAAATGGTGTACAGTATAAGGGTATATATATAAATTTATTGTATGCACTGTATATGAGCTGGCGATTTCTAAGTCTGTGGTTCCGAGAGGGGGTAACCAGGCTCACTAATAAAGGTCAAGCCACTTGGCTGCCAGAATGCCCTGCTTCAGCACAGACCAGAAAGGCATTGTGATAAGCGTATCCCCGGTATAGTCAGGGGTTAATGGGAGTCGTCCCCGTCCCCCCAGTATACGCCCAGAACCATGGACCCGGTACTTGTGGTTCGGACTGTCTACAACCAGCCATAATGTTGTGAGAGTGAAATTATGTTTAAGTCCAGCTTTGGTACATTAGAAGCAACTCTGAAACTTAACCTAAGCGTTTTTCGAACCTACTTTTTGGCTAACTTCTTATAGGAAGGTCTAGGAGCTCTGAAAATGAACGTGCGCGTCTTTCACTCTTCCCGAGGGACTTAGAAGAATTTTGTGATATTTTTTATTAAAATGGTGTACAGTATAAGGGTATACAGTATATATAAATTTATTTTATGCACTGTATATGAGCTGGCGATTTCTAAGTCTGTGGTTCCGAGAGGGGGTAACCAGGCTCACTAATAAAGGTCAAGCCACTTGGCTGCCAGAATGCCCTGCTTCAGCACAGACCAGAAAGGCATTGTGATAAGCGTATCCCCGGTATAGTCAGGGGTTAATGGCAGTCGTCCCCGTCGTCCCAGTATACGCCCAGAACCATGGACCCGGTACTTGTGGTTCGGACTGTCTCCAACCAGCCATAATGTTGTGAGAGTGAAATTATGTCTAAGTCCAGCTTTGGTACATTAGAAGCAACTCTGAAACTTTACCTAAGCGTTTTTCGAAGCTACTTTTTGGCTAAATTCTTATAGGAAGGTCTAGGAGCTCTGAAAATGAACGTGCGCGTCTTTCACTCTTCCCGAGTGACTTAGAAGAATTTTGTGATATTTTTTATTAAAATGGTGTATAAGGGTATATATATAAATACATTTTATGCACTGTATATGAGCTTGCGATTTCTAAGTCTGTGGTTCCGAGAGGGGGTAACCAGGCTCACTAATAAAGGTCAAGCCACTTGGCTGCCAGAATGCCCTGCTTCAGCACAGACCAGAAAGGCATTGTGATAAGCGTATCCCCGGTATAGTCAGGGGTTAATGGGAGTCGTCCCCGTCCCCCCAGTATACGCCCAGAACCATGGACCCGGTACTTGTGGTTCGGACTCTCTCCAACCAGCCATAATGTTGTGAGAGTGAAATTATGTCTAAGTCCAGCTTTGGTACATTAGAAGCAACTCTGAAACTTAACCTAAGCGTTTTTCGAAGCTACTTTTTGGCTAACTTCTTATAGGAAGGTCTAGGAGCTCTGAAAATGAACATGCGCGTCTTTCACTCTTCCCGAGGGACTTAGAAGAATTTTGTGATATTTTTTATTAAAATGGTGTACAGTATAAGGGTATATATATAAATTTATTGTATGCACTGTATATGAGCTGGCGATTTCTAAGTCTGTGGTTCCGAGAGGGGGTAACCAGGCTCACTAATAAAGGTCAAGCCACTTGGCTGCCAGAATGCCCTGCTTCAGCACAGACCAGAAAGGCATTGTGATAAGCGTATCCCCGGTATAGTCAGGGGTTAATGGGAGTCGTCCCCGTCCCCCCAGTATACGCCCAGAACCATGGACCCGGTACTTGTGGTTCGGACTGTCTACAACCAGCCATAATGTTGTGAGAGTGAAATTATGTTTAAGTCCAGCTTTGGTACATTAGAAGCAACTCTGAAACTTAACCTAAGCGTTTTTCGAACCTACTTTTTGGCTAACTTCTTATAGGAAGGTCTAGGAGCTCTGAAAATGAACGTGCGCGTCTTTCACTCTTCCCGAGGGACTTAGAAGAATTTTGTGATATTTTTTATTAAAATGGTGTACAGTATAAGGGTATATATATAAATTTATTTTATGCACTGTATATGAGCTGGCGATTTCTAAGTCTGTGGTTCCGAGAGGGGGTAACCAGGCTCACTAATAAAGGTCAAGCCACTTGGCTGCCAGAATGCCCTGCTTCAGCACAGACCAGAAAGGCATTGTGATAAGCGTATCCCCGGTATAGTCAGGGGTTAATGGGAGTCGTCCCCGTCCCCCCAGTATACGCCCAGAACCATGGACCCGGTACTTGTGGTTCGGACTGTCTCCAACCAGCCATAATGTTGTGAGAGTGAAATTATGTCTAAGTCCAGCTTTGGTACATTAGAAGCAACTCTGAAACTTAACCTAAGCGTTTTTCGAAGCTACTTTTTGGCTAACTTCTTATAGGAAGGTCTAGGAGCTCTGAAAATGAACGTGCGCGTCTTTCACTCTTCCCGAGGGACTTAGAAGAATTTTGTGATATTTTTTATTAAAATAGTGTATAAGGGTATATAGATAAATATATTTTATGCACTGTATATGAGCTGGCGATTTCTAAGTCTGTGGTTCCGAGAGGGGGTAACCAGGCTCACTAATAAAGGTCAAGCCACTTGGCTGCCAGAATGCCCTGCTTCAGCACAGACCAGAAAGGCATTGTGATAAGCGTATCCCCGGTATAGTCAGGGGTTAATGGCAGTCGTCCCCGTCGTCCCAGTATACGCCCAGAACCATGGACCCGGTACTTGTGGTTCGGACTGTCTCCAACCAGCCATAATGTTGTGAGAGTGAAATTATGTCTAAGTCCAGCTTTGGTACATTAGAAGCAACTCTGAAACTTTACCTAAGCGTTTTTCGAAGCTACTTTTTGGCTAAATTCTTATAGGAAGGTCTAGGAGCTCTGAAAATGAACGTGCGCGTCTTTCACTCTTCCCGAGTGACTTAGAAGAATTTTGTGATATTTTTTATTAAAATGGTGTATAAGGGTATATATATAAATACATTTTATGCACTGTATATGAGCTGGCGATTTCTAAGTCTGTGGTTCCGAGAGGGGGTAACCAGGCTCACTAATAAAGGTCAAGCCACTTGGCTGCCAGAATGCCCTGCTTCAGCACAGACCAGAAAGGCATTGTGATAAGCGTATCCCCGGTATAGTCAGGGGTTAATGGGAGTCGTCCCCGTCCCCCCAGTATACGCCCAGAACCATGGACCCGGTACTTGTGGTTCGGACTGTCTCCAACCAGCCATAATGTTGTGAGAGTGAAATTATGTCTAAGTCCAGCTTTGGTACTGTACATTAGAAGCAACTCTGAAACTTAACCTAAGCGTTTTTCGAAGCTACTTTTTGGCTAACTTCTTATAGGAAGGTCTAGGAGCTCTGAAAATGAACGTGCGCGTCTTTCACTCTTCCCGAGGGACTTAGAAGAATTTTGTGATATTTTTTATTAAAATAGTGTATAAGGGTATATAGATAAATATATTTTATGCACTGTATATGAGCTGGCGATTTCTAAGTCTGTGGTTCCGAGAGGGGGTAACCAGGCTCACTAATAAAGGTCAAGCCACTTGGCTGCCAGAATGCCCTGCTTCAGCACAGACCAGAAAGGCATTGTGATAAGCGTATCCCCGGTATAGTCAGGGGTTAATGGCAGTCGTCCCCGTCGTCCCAGTATACGCCCAGAACCATGGACCCGGTACTTGTGGTTCGGACTGTCTCCAACCAGCCATAATGTTGTGAGAGTGAAATTATGTCTAAGTCCAGCTTTGGTACATTAGAAGCAACTCTGAAACTTTACCTAAGCGTTTTTCGAAGCTACTTTTTGGCTAAATTCTTATAGGAAGGTCTAGGAGCTCTGAAAATGAACGTGCGCGTCTTTCACTCTTCCCGAGTGACTTAGAAGAATTTTGTGATATTTTTTATTAAAATGGTGTATAAGGGTATATATATAAATACATTTTATGCACTGTATATGAGCTGGCGATTTCTAAGTCTGTGGTTCCAAGAGGGGGTAACCAGGCTCACTAATAAAGGTCAAGCCACTTGGCTGCCAGAATGCCCTGCTTCAGCACAGACCAGAAAGGCATTGTGATAAGCGTATCCCCGGTATAGTCAGGGGTTAATGGGAGTCGTCCCCGTCCCCCCAGTATACGCCCAGAACCATGGACCCGGTACTTGTGGTTCGGACTCTCTCCAACCAGCCATAATGTTGTGAGAGTGAAATTATGTCTAAGTCCAGCTTTGGTACATTAGAAGCAACTCTGAAACTTAACCTAAGCGTTTTTCGAAGCTACTTTTTGGCTAACTTCTTATAGGAAGGTCTAGGAGCTCTGAAAATGAACATGCGCGTCTTTCACTCTTCCCGAGGGACTTAGAAGAATATTGTGATATTTTTTATTAAAATGGTGTACAGTATAAGGGTATATATATAAATTTATTGTATGCACTGTATATGAGCTGGCGATTTCTAAGTCTGTGGTTCCGAGAGGGGGTAACCAGGCTCACTAATAAAGGTCAAGCCACTTGGCTGCCAGAATGCCCTGCTTCAGCACAGACCAGAAAGGCATTGTGATAAGCGTATCCCCGGTATAGTCAGGGGTTAATGGGAGTCGTCCCCGTCCCCCCAGTATACGCCCAGAACCATGGACCCGGTACTTGTGGTTCGGACTGTCTACAACCAGCCATAATGTTGTGAGAGTGAAATTATGTTTAAGTCCAGCTTTGGTACATTAGAAGCAACTCTGAAACTTAACCTAAGCGTTTTTCGAACCTACTTTTTGGCTAACTTCTTATAGGAAGGTCTAGGAGCTCTGAAAATGAACGTGCGCGTCTTTCACTCTTCCCGAGGGACTTAGAAGAATTTTGTGATATTTTTTATTAAAATGGTGTACAGTATAAGGGTATATATATAAATTTATTTTATGCACTGTATATGAGCTGGCGATTTCTAAGTCTGTGGTTCCGAGAGGGGGTAACCAGGCTCACTAATAAAGGTCAAGCCACTTGGCTGCCAGAATGCCCTGCTTCAGCACAGACAAGAATGACATTGTGATAAGCGTATCCCCGGTATAGTCAGGGGTTAATGGGAGTCGTCCCCGTCCCCCCAGTATACGCCCAGAACCATGGACCCGGTACTTGTGGTTCGGACTGTCTCCAACCAGCCATAATGTTGTGAGAGTGAAATTATGTCTAAGTCCAGCTTTGGTACATTAGAAGCAACTCTGAAACTTAACCTAAGCGTTTTTCGAAGCTACTTTTTGGCTAACTTCTTATAGGAAGGTCTAGGAGCTCTGAAAATGAACGTGCGCGTCTTTCACTCTTCCCGAGGGACTTAGAAGAATTTTGTGATATTTTTTATTAAAATAGTGTATAAGGGTATATAGATAAATATATTTTATGCACTGTATATGAGCTGGCGATTTCTAAGTCTGTGGTTCCGAGAGGGGGTAACCAGGCTCACTAATAAAGGTCAAGCCACTTGGCTGCCAGAATGCCCTGCTTCAGCACAGACCAGAAAGGCATTGTGATAAGCGTATCCCCGGTATAGTCAGGGGTTAATGGGAGTCGTCCCCGTCCCCCCAGTATACGCCCAGAACCATGGACCCGGTACTTGTAGTTCGGACTGTCTACAACCAGCCATAATGTTGTGAGAGTGAAATTATGTTTAAGTCCAGCTTTGGTACATTAGAAGCAACTCTGAAACTTAACCTAAGCGTTTTTCGAACCTACTTTTTGGCTAACTTCTTATAGGAAGGTCTAGGAGCTCTGAAAATGAACGTGCGCGTCTTTCACTCTTCCCGAGGGACTTAGAAGAATTTTGTGATATTTTTTATTAAAATGGTGTACAGTATAAGGGTATATATATAAATTTATTTTATGCACTGTATATGAGCTGGCGATTTCTAAGTCTGTGGTTCCGAGAGGGGGTAACCAGGCTCACTAATAAAGGTCAAGCCACTTGGCTGCCAGAATGCCCTGCTTCAGCACAGACCAGAAAGGCATTGTGATAAGCGTATCCCCGGTATAGTCAGGGGTTAATGGGAGTCGTCCCCGTCCCCCCAGTATACGCCCAGAACCATGGACCCGGTACTTGTGGTTCGGACTGTCTCCAACCAGCCATAATGTTGTGAGAGTGAAATTATGTCTAAGTCCAGCTTTGGTACATTAGAAGCAACTCTGAAACTTAACCTAAGCGTTTTTCGAAGCTACTTTTTGGCTAACTTCTTATAGGAAGGTCTAGGAGCTCTGAAAATGAACGTGCGCGTCTTTCACTCTTCCCGAGGGACTTAGAAGAATTTTGTGATATTTTTTATTAAAATAGTGTATAAGGGTATATAGATAAATATATTTTATGCACTGTATATGAGCTGGCGATTTCTAAGTCTGTGGTTCCGAGAGGGGGTAACCAGGCTCACTAATAAAGGTCAAGCCACTTGGCTGCCAGAATGCCCTGCTTCAGCACAGACCAGAAAGGCATTGTGATAAGCGTATCCCCGGTATAGTCAGGGGTTAATGGCAGTCGTCCCCGTCGTCCCAGTATACGCCCAGAACCATGGACCCGGTACTTGTGGTTCGGACTGTCTCCAACCAGCCATAATGTTGTGAGAGTGAAATTATGTCTAAGTCCAGCTTTGGTACATTAGAAGCAACTCTGAAACTTTACCTAAGCGTTTTTCGAAGCTACTTTTTGGCTAAATTCTTATAGGAAGGTCTAGGAGCTCTGAAAATGAACGTGCGCGTCTTTCACTCTTCCCGAGTGACTTAGAAGAATTTTGTGATATTTTTTATTAAAATGGTGTATAAGGGTATATATATAAATACATTTTATGCACTGTATATGAGCTGGCGATTTCTAAGTCTGTGGTTCCGAGAGGGGGTAACCAGGCTCACTAATAAAGGTCAAGCCACTTGGCTGCCAGAATGCCCTGCTTCAGCACAGACCAGAAAGTCATTGTGATAAGCGTATCCCCGGTATAGTCAGGGGTTAATGGGAGTCGTCCCCGTCCCCCCAGTATACGCCCAGAACCATGGACCCGGTACTTGTGGTTCGGACTGTCTCCAACCAGCCATAATGTTGTGAGAGTGAAATTATGTCTAAGTCCAGCTTTGGTACTGTACATTAGAAGCAACTCTGAAACTTAACCTAAGCGTTTTTCGAAGCTACTTTTTGGCTAACTTCTTATAGGAAGGTCTAGGAGCTCTGAAAATGAACATGCGCGTCTTTCACTCTTCCCGAGGGACTTAGAAGAATATTGTGATATTTTTTATTAAAATGGTGTACAGTATAAGGGTATATATATAAATTTATTGTATGCACTGTATATGAGCTGGCGATTTCTAAGTCTGTGGTTCCGAGAGGGGGTAACCAGGCTCACTAATAAAGGTCAAGCCACTTGGCTGCCAGAATGCCCTGCTTCAGCACAGACCAGAAAGGCATTGTGATAAGCGTATCCCCGGTATAGTCAGGGGTTAATGGGAGTCGTCCCCGTCCCCCCAGTATACGCCCAGAACCATGGACCCGGTACTTGTGGTTCGGACTGTCTACAACCAGCCATAATGTTGTGAGAGTGAAATTATGTTTAAGTCCAGCTTTGGTACATTAGAAGCAACTCTGAAACTTAACCTAAGCGTTTTTCGAACCTACTTTTTGGCTAACTTCTTATAGGAAGGTCTAGGAGCTCTGAAAATGAACGTGCGCGTCTTTCACTCTTCCCGAGGGACTTAGAAGAATTTTGTGATATTTTTTATTAAAATGGTGTACAGTATAAGGGTATATATATAAATTTATTTTATGCACTGTATATGAGCTGGCGATTTCTAAGTCTGTGGTTCCGAGAGGGGGTAACCAGGCTCACTAATAAAGGTCAAGCCACTTGGCTGCCAGAATGCCCTGCTTCAGCACAGACAAGAATGACATTGTGATAAGCGTATCCCCGGTATAGTCAGGGGTTAATGGGAGTCGTCCCCGTCCCCCCAGTATACGCCCAGAACCATGGACCCGGTACTTGTGGTTCGGACTGTCTCCAACCAGCCATAATGTTGTGAGAGTGAAATTATGTCTAAGTCCAGCTTTGGTACATTAGAAGCAACTCTGAAACTTAACCTAAGCGTTTTTCGAAGCTACTTTTTGGCTAACTTCTTATAGGAAGGTCTAGGAGCTCTGAAAATGAACGTGCGCGTCTTTCACTCTTCCCGAGGGACTTAGAAGAATTTTGTGATATTTTTTATTAAAATAGTGTATAAGGGTATATAGATAAATATATTTTATGCACTGTATATGAGCTGGCGATTTCTAAGTCTGTGGTTCCGAGAGGGGGTAACCAGGCTCACTAATAAAGGTCAAGCCACTTGGCTGCCAGAATGCCCTGCTTCAGCACAGACCAGAAAGGCATTGTGATAAGCGTATCCCCGGTATAGTCAGGGGTTAATGGGAGTCGTCCCCGTCCCCCCAGTATACGCCCAGAACCATGGACCCGGTACTTGTAGTTCGGACTGTCTACAACCAGCCATAATGTTGTGAGAGTGAAATTATGTTTAAGTCCAGCTTTGGTACATTAGAAGCAACTCTGAAACTTAACCTAAGCGTTTTTCGAACCTACTTTTTGGCTAACTTCTTATAGGAAGGTCTAGGAGCTCTGAAAATGAACGTGCGCGTCTTTCACTCTTCCCGAGGGACTTAGAAGAATTTTGTGATATTTTTTATTAAAATGGTGTACAGTATAAGGGTATATATATAAATTTATTTTATGCACTGTATATGAGCTGGCGATTTCTAAGTCTGTGGTTCCGAGAGGGGGTAACCAGGCTCACTAATAAAGGTCAAGCCACTTGGCTGCCAGAATGCCCTGCTTCAGCACAGACCAGAAAGGCATTGTGATAAGCGTATCCCCGGTATAGTCAGGGGTTAATGGGAGTCGTCCCCGTCCCCCCAGTATACGCCCAGAACCATGGACCCGGTACTTGTGGTTCGGACTGTCTCCAACCAGCCATAATGTTGTGAGAGTGAAATTATGTCTAAGTCCAGCTTTGGTACATTAGAAGCAACTCTGAAACTTAACCTAAGCGTTTTTCGAAGCTACTTTTTGGCTAACTTCTTATAGGAAGGTCTAGGAGCTCTGAAAATGAACGTGCGCGTCTTTCACTCTTCCCGAGGGACTTAGAAGAATTTTGTGATATTTTTTATTAAAATAGTGTATAAGGGTATATAGATAAATATATTTTATGCACTGTATATGAGCTGGCGATTTCTAAGTCTGTGGTTCCGAGAGGGGGTAACCAGGCTCACTAATAAAGGTCAAGCCACTTGGCTGCCAGAATGCCCTGCTTCAGCACAGACCAGAAAGGCATTGTGATAAGCGTATCCCCGGTATAGTCAGGGGTTAATGGCAGTCGTCCCCGTCGTCCCAGTATACGCCCAGAACCATGGACCCGGTACTTGTGGTTCGGACTGTCTCCAACCAGCCATAATGTTGTGAGAGTGAAATTATGTCTAAGTCCAGCTTTGGTACATTAGAAGCAACTCTGAAACTTTACCTAAGCGTTTTTCGAAGCTACTTTTTGGCTAAATTCTTATAGGAAGGTCTAGGAGCTCTGAAAATGAACGTGCGCGTCTTTCACTCTTCCCGAGTGACTTAGAAGAATTTTGTGATATTTTTTATTAAAATGGTGTATAAGGGTATATATATAAATACATTTTATGCACTGTATATGAGCTGGCGATTTCTAAGTCTGTGGTTCCGAGAGGGGGTAACCAGGCTCACTAATAAAGGTCAAGCCACTTGGCTGCCAGAATGCCCTGCTTCAGCACAGACCAGAAAGTCATTGTGATAAGCGTATCCCCGGTATAGTCAGGGGTTAATGGGAGTCGTCCCCGTCCCCCCAGTATACGCCCAGAACCATGGACCCGGTACTTGTGGTTCGGACTGTCTCCAACCAGCCATAATGTTGTGAGAGTGAAATTATGTCTAAGTCCAGCTTTGGTACTGTACATTAGAAGCAACTCTGAAACTTAACCTAAGCGTTTTTCGAAGCTACTTTTTGGCTAACTTCTTATAGGAAGGTCTAGGAGCTCTGAAAATGAACGTGCGCGTCTTTCACTCTTCCCGAGGGACTTAGAAGAATTTTGTGATATTTTTTATTAAAATAGTGTATAAGGGTATATAGATAAATATATTTTATGCACTGTATATGAGCTGGCGATTTCTAAGTCTGTGGTTCCGAGAGGGGGTAACCAGGCTCACTAATAAAGGTCAAGCCACTTGGCTGCCAGAATGCCCTGCTTCAGCACAGACCAGAAAGGCATTGTGATAAGCGTATCCCCGGTATAGTCAGGGGTTAATGGGAGTCGTCCCCGTCCCCCCAGTATACGCCCAGAACCATGGACCCGGTACTTGTGGTTCGGACTCTCTCCAACCAGCCATAATGTTGTGAGAGTGAAATTATGTCTAAGTCCAGCTTTGGTACATTAGAAGCAACTCTGAAACTTAACCTAAGCGTTTTTCGAACCTACTTTTTGGCTAACTTCTTATAGGAAGGTCTAGGAGCTCTGAAAATGAACGTGCGCGTCTTTCACTCTTCCCGAGGGACTTAGAAGAATTTTGTGATATTTTTTATTAAAATGGTGTACAGTATAAGGGTATATATATAAATTTATTTTATGCACTGTATATGAGCTGGCGATTTCTAAGTCTGTGGTTCCGAGAGGGGGTAACCAGGCTCACTAATAAAGGTCAAGCCACTTGGCTGCCAGAATGCCCTGCTTCAGCACAGACCAGAAAGGCATTGTGATAAGCGTATCCCCGGTATAGTCAGGGGTTAATGGGAGTCGTCCCCGTCCCCCCAGTATACGCCCAGAACCATGGACCCGGTACTTGTGGTTCGGACTGTCTCCAACCAGCCATAATGTTGTGAGAGTGAAATTATGTCTAAGTCCAGCTTTGGTACATTAGAAGCAACTCTGAAACTTAACCTAAGCGTTTTTCGAAGCTACTTTTTGGCTAACTTCTTATAGGAAGGTCTAGGAGCTCTGAAAATGAACGTGCGCGTCTTTCACTCTTCCCGAGGGACTTAGAATAATTTTGTGATATTATTTATTAAAATAGTGTATAAGGGTATATAGATAAATATATTTTATGCACTGTATATGAGCTGGCGATTTCTAAGTCTGTGGTTCCGAGAGGGGGTAACCAGGCTCACTAATAAAGGTCAAGCCACTTGGCTGCCAGAATGCCCTGCTTCAGCACAGACCAGAAAGGCATTGTGATAAGCGTATCCCCGGTATAGTCAGGGGTTAATGGCAGTCGTCCCCGTCGTCCCAGTATACGCCCAGAACCATGGACCCGGTACTTGTGGTTCGGACTGTCTCCAACCAGCCATAATGTTGTGAGAGTGAAATTATGTCTATGTCCAGCTTTGGTACATTAGAAGCAACTCTGAAACTTTACCTAAGCGTTTTTCGAAGCTACTTTTTGGCTAAATTCTTATAGGAAGGTCTAGGAGCTCTGAAAATGAACGTGCGCGTCTTTCACTCTTCCCGAGTGACAGAAGAATTTTGTGATATTTTTTATTAAAATGGTGTATAAGGGTATATATATAAATACATTTTATGCACTGTATATGAGCTGGCGATTTCTAAGTCTGTGGTTCCGAGAGGGGGTAACCAGGCTCACTAATAAAGGTCAAGCCACTTGGCTGCCAGAACGCCCTGCTTCAGCACAGACCAGAAAGGCATTGTGATAAGCGTATCCCCGGTATAGTCAGGGGTTAATGGGAGTCGTCCCCGTCCCCCCAGTATACGCCCAGAAACATGGACCCGGTACTTGTGGTTCGGACTGTCTCCAACCAGCCATAATGTTGTGAGAGTGAAATTATGTCTAAGTCCAGCTTTGGTACTGTACATTAGAAGCAACTCTGAAACTTAACCTAAGCGTTTTTCGAAGCTACTTTTTGGCTAACTTCTTATAGGAAGGTCTAGGAGCTCTGAAAATGAACGTGCGCGTCTTTCACTCTTCCCGAGGGACTTCGAAGAATTTTGTGATATTTTTTATTAAAATAGTGTATAAGGGTATATAGATAAATATATTTTATGCACTGTATATGAGCTGGCGATTTCTAAGTCTGTGGTTCCGAGAGGGGGTAACCAGGCTCACTAATAAAGGTCAAGCCACTTGGCTGCCAGAATGCCCTGCTTCAGCACAGACCAGAAAGGCATTGTGATAAGCGTATCCCCGGTATAGTCAGGGGTTAATGGGAGTCGTCCCCGTCCCCCCAGTATACGCCCAGAACCATGGACCCGGTACTTGTGGTTCGGACTCTCTCCAACCAGCCATAATGTTGTGAGAGTGAAATTATGTCTAAGTCCAGCTTTGGTACATTAGAAGCAACTCTGAAACTTAACCTAAGCGTTTTTCGAAGCTACTTTTTGGCTAACTTCTTATAGGAAGGTCTAGGAGCTCTGAAAATGAACGTGCGCGTCTTTCACTCTTCCCGAGGGACTTAGAAGAATTTTGTGATATTTTTTATTAAAATGGTGTACAGTATAAGGGTATATATATAAATTTATTTTATGCACTGTATATGAGCTGGCGATTTCTAAGTCTGTGGTTCCGAGAGGGGGTAACCAGGCTCACTAATAAAGGTCAAGCCACTTGGCTGCCAGAATGCCCTGCTTCAGCACAGACCAGAAAGGCATTGTGATAAGCATATCCCCGGTATAGTCAGGGGTTAATGGGAGTCGTCCCCGTCCCCCCAGTATACGCCCAGAACCATGGACCCGGTACTTGTGGTTCGGACTGTCTCCAACCAGCCATAATGTTGTGAGAGTGAAATTATGTCTAAGTCCAGCTTTGGTACATTAGAAGCAACTCTGAAACTTAACCTAAGCGTTTTTCGAAGCTACTTTTTGGCTAACTTCTTATAGGAAGGTCTAGGAGCTCTGAAAATGAACGTGCGCGTCTTTCACTCTTCCCGAGGGACTTAGAATAATTTTGTGATATTATTTATTAAAATAGTGTATAAGGGTATATAGATAAATATATTTTATGCACTGTATATGAGCTGGCGATTTCTAAGTCTGTGGTTCCGAGAGGGGGTAACCAGGCTCACTAATAAAGGTCAAGCCACTTGGCTGCCAGAATGCCCTGCTTCAGCACAGACCAGAAAGGCATTGTGATAAGCGTATCCCCGGTATAGTCAGGGGTTAATGGCAGTCGTCCCCGTCGTCCCAGTATACGCCCAGAACCATGGACCCGGTACTTGTGGTTCGGACTGTCTCCAACCAGCCATAATGTTGTGAGAGTGAAATTATGTCTATGTCCAGCTTTGGTACATTAGAAGCAACTCTGAAACTTTACCTAAGCGTTTTTCGAAGCTACTTTTTGGCTAAATTCTTATAGGAAGGTCTAGGAGCTCTGAAAATGAACGTGCGCGTCTTTCACTCTTCCCGAGTGACTTAGAAGAATTTTGTGATATTTTTTATTAAAATGGTGTATAAGGGTATATATATAAATACATTTTATGCACTGTATATGAGCTGGCGATTTCTAAGTCTGTGGTTCCGAGAGGGGGTAACCAGGCTCACTAATAAAGGTCAAGCCACTTGGCTGCCAGAACGCCCTGCTTCAGCACAGACCAGAAAGGCATTGTGATAAGCGTATCCCCGGTATAGTCAGGGGTTAATGGGAGTCGTCCCCGTCCCCCCAGTATACGCCCAGAAACATGGACCCGGTACTTGTGGTTCGGACTGTCTCCAACCAGCCATAATGTTGTGAGAGTGAAATTATGTCTAAGTCCAGCTTTGGTACTGTACATTAGAAGCAACTCTGAAACTTAACCTAAGCGTTTTTCGAAGCTACTTTTTGGCTAACTTCTTATAGGAAGGTCTAGGAGCTCTGAAAATGAACGTGCGCGTCTTTCACTCTTCCCGAGGGACTTAGAAGAATTTTGTGATATTTTTTATTAAAATAGTGTATAAGGGTATATAGATAAATATATTTTATGCACTGTATATGAGCTGGCGATTTCTAAGTCTGTGGTTCCGAGAGGGGGTAACCAGGCTCACTAATAAAGGTCAAGCCACTTGGCTGCCAGAATGCCCTGCTTCAGCACAGACCAGAAAGGCATTGTGATAAGCGTATCCCCGGTATAGTCAGGGGTTAATGGGAGTCGTCCCCGTCCCCCCAGTATACGCCCAGAACCATGGACCCGGTACTTGTGGTTCGGACTCTCTCCAACCAGCCATAATGTTGTGAGAGTGAAATTATGTCTAAGTCCAGCTTTGGTACATTAGAAGCAACTCTGAAACTTAACCTAAGCGTTTTTCGAAGCTACTTTTTGGCTAACTTCTTATAGGAAGGTCTAGGAGCTCTGAAAATGAACGTGCGCGTCTTTCACTCTTCCCGAGGGACTTAGAAGAATTTTGTGATATTTTTTATTAAAATGGTGTACAGTATAAGGGTATATATATAAATTTATTTTATGCACTGTATATGAGCTGGCGATTTCTAAGTCTGTGGTTCCGAGAGGGGGTAACCAGGCTCACTAATAAAGGTCAAGCCACTTGGCTGCCAGAATGCCCTGCTTCAGCACAGACCAGAAAGGCATTGTGATAAGCATATCCCCGGTATAGTCAGGGGTTAATGGGAGTCGTCCCCGTCCCCCCAGTATACGCCCAGAACCATGGACCCGGTACTTGTGGTTCGGACTGTCTCCAACCAGCCATAATGTTGTGAGAGTGAAATTATGTCTAAGTCCAGCTTTGGTACATTAGAAGCAACTCTGAAACTTAACCTAAGCGTTTTTCGAAGCTACTTTTTGGCTAACTTCTTATAGGAAGGTCTAGGAGCTCTGAAAATGAACGTGCGCGTCTTTCACTCTTCCCGAGGGACTTAGAAGAATTTTGTGATATTTTTTATTAAAATAGTGTATAAGGGTATATAGATAAATATATTTTATGCACTGTATATGAGCTGGCGATATCTAAGTCTGTGGTTCCGAGAGGGGGTAACCAGGCTCACTAAGAAAGGTCAAGCCACTTGGCTGCCAGAATGCCCTGCTTCAGCACAGACCAGAAAGGCATTGTGATAAGCGTATCCCCGGTATAGTCAGGGGTTAATGGCAGTCGTCCCCGTCGTCCCAGTATACGCCCAGAACCATGGACCCGGTACTTGTTTTTCGGACTGTCTCCAACCAGCCATAATGTTGTGAGAGTGAAATTATGTCTAAGTCCAGCTTTGGTACATTAGAAGCAACTCTGAAACTTTACCTAAGCGTTTTTCGAAGCTACTTTTTGGCTAAATTCTTATAGGAAGGTCTAGGAGCTCTGAAAATGAACGTGCGCGTCTTTCACTCTTCCCGAGTGACTTAGAAGAATTTTGTGATATTTTTTATTAAAATGGTGTATAAGGGTATATATATAAATACATTTTATGCACTGTATATGAGCTGGCGATTTCTAAGTCTGTGGTTCCGAGAGGGGGTAACCAGGCTCACTAATAAAGGTCAAGCCACTTGGCTGCCAGAATGCCCTGCTTCAGCACAGACCAGAAAGGCATTGTGATAAGCGTATCCCCGGTATAGTCAGGGGTTAATGGGAGTCGTCCCCGTCCCCCCAGTATACGCCCAGAACCATGGACCCGGTACTTGTGGTTCGGACTGTCTCCAACCAGCCATAATGTTGTGAGAGTGAAATTATGTCTAAGTCCAGCTTTGGTACTGTACATTAGAAGCAACTCTGAAACTTAACCTAAGCGTTTTTCGAAGCTACTTTTTGGCTAACTTCTTATAGGAAGGTCTAGGAGCTCTGAAAATGAACGTGCGCGTCTTTCACTCTTCCCGAGGGACTTAGAAGAATTTTGTGATATTTTTTATTAAAATAGTGTATAAGGGTATATAGATAAATATATTTTATGCACTGTATATGAGCTGGCGATTTCTAAGTCTGTGGTTCCGAGAGGGGGTAACCAGGCTCACTAATAAAGGTCAAGCCACTTGGCTGCCAGAATGCCCTGCTTCAGCACAGACCAGAAAGGCATTGTGATAAGCGTATCCCCGGTATAGTCAAGGGTTAATGGGAGTCGTCCCCGTCCCCCCAGTATACGCCCAGAACCATGGACCCGGTACTTGTGGTTCGGACTCTCTCCAACCAGCCATAATGTTGTGAGAGTGAAATTATGTCTAAGTCCAGCTTTGGTACATTAGAAGCAACTCTGAAACTTAACCTAAGCGTTTTTCGAAGCTACTTTTTGGCTAACTTCTTATAGGAAGGTCTAGAAGCTCTGAAAATGAACGTGCGCGTCTTTCACTCTTCCCGAGGGACTTAGAAGAATTTTGTGATATTTTTTATTAAAATGGTGTACAGTATAAGGGTATATATATAAATTTATTTTATGCACTGTATATGAGCTGGCGATTTCTAAGTCTGTGGTTCCGAGAGGGGGTAACCAGGCTCACTAATAAAGGTCAAGCCACTTGGCTGCCAGAATGCCCTGCTTCAGCACAGACCAGAAAGGCATTGTGATAAGCGTATCCCCGGTATAGTCAGGGGTTAATGGCAGTCGTCCCCGTCCCCCCAGTATACGCCCAGAACCATGGACCCGGTACTTGTGGTTCGGACTGTCTCCAACCAGCCATAATGTTGTGAGAGTGAAATTATGTCTAAGTCCAGCTTTGGTACATTAGAAGCAACTCTGAAACTTAACCTAAGCGTTTTTCGAACCTACTTTTTGGCTAACTTCTTATAGGAAGGTCTAGGAGCTCTGAAAATGAACGTGCGCGTCTTTCACTCTTCCCGAGGGACTTAGAAGAATTTTGTGATATTTTTTATTAAAATGGTGTACAGTATAAGGGTATATATATAAATTTATTTTATGCACTGTATATGAGCTGGCGATTTCTAAGTCTGTGGTTCCGAGAGGGGGTAACCAGGCTCACTAATAAAGGTCAAGCCACTTGGCTGCCAGAATGCCCTGCTTCAGCACAGACCAGAAAGGCATTGTGATAAGCGTATCCCCGGTATAGTCAGGGGTTAATGGGAGTCGTCCCCGTCCCCCCAGTATACGCCCAGAACCATGGACCCGGTACTTGTGGTTCGGACTGTCTCCAACCAGCCATAATGTTGTGAGAGTGAAATTATGTCTAAGTCCAGCTTTGGTACATTAGAAGCAACTCTGAAACTTAACCTAAGCGTTTTTCGAAGCTACTTTTTGGCTAACTTCTTATAGGAAGGTCTAGGAGCTCTGAAAATGAACGTGCGCGTCTTTCACTCTTCCCGAGGGACATAGAAGAATTTTGTGATATTTTTTATTAAAATGGTGTATAAGGGTATATAGATAAATATATTTTATGCACTGTATATAAGCTGGCGATTTCTAAGTCTGTGGTTCCGAGAGGGGGTAACCAGGCTCACTAATAAAGGTCAAGCCACTTGGCTGCCAGAATGCCCTGCTTCAGCACAGACCAGAAAGGCATTGTGATAAGCGTATCCCCGGTATAGTCAGGGGTTAATGGCAGTCGTCCCCGTCCCCCCAGTATACGCCCAGAACCATGGACCCGGTACTTGTGGTTCGGACTGTCTCCAACCAGCCATAATGTTGTGAGAGTGAAATTATGTCTAAGTCCAGCTTTGGTACATTAGAAGCAACTCTGAAACTTAACCTAAGCGTTTTTCGAAGCTACTTTTTGGCTAACTTCTTATAGGAAGGTCTAGGAGCTCTGAAAATGAACGTGCGCGTCTTTCACTCTTCCCGAGGGACTTAGAAGAATTTTGTGATATTTTTTATTAAAATGGTGTATAAGGGTATATATATAAATATATTTTATGCACTGTATATGAGCTGGCGATTTCTAAGTCTGTGGTTCCGAGAGGGGGTAACCAGGCTCACTAACAAAAAGGTCAAGCCACTTGGCTGCCAGAATGCCCTGCTTCAGCACAGACCAGAAAGGCATTGTGATAAGCGTATACCCGGTATAGTCAGGGGTTAATGGGAGTCGTCCCCGTCCCCCCAGTATACGGCCAGAACCATGGACCCGGTACTTGTGGTTCGGACTGTCTCCAACCAGCCATAATGTTGTGAGAGTGAAATTATGTCTCAGTACAGCTTTGGTACATTAGAAGCAACTCTGAAACTTAACCTAAGCGTTTTTCGAAGCTACTTTTTGGCTAACTTCTTATAGGAAGGTCTAGGAGCTCTGAAAATGAACGTGCGCGTCTTTCACTCTTCCCGAGGGACTTAGAAGAATTTTGTGATATTTTTTATTAAAATGGTGTATAAGGGTATATATATAAATATATTTTATGCACTGTATATGAGCTGGCGATTTCTAAGTCTGTGGTTCCGAGAGGGGGTAACCAGGCTCACTAACAAAAAGTTCAAGCCACTTGGCTGCCAGAATGCCCTGCTTCAGCACAGACCAGAAAGGCATTGTGATAAGCGTATACCCGGTATAGTCAGGGGTTAATGGGAGTCGTCCCCGTCCCCCCCGTATACGGCCAGAACCATGGACCCGGTACTTGTGGTTCGGACTGTCTCCAACCAGCCATAAAGTTGTGAGAGTGAAATTATGTCTCAGTACAGCTTTGGTACATTAGAAGAAACTCTGAAACTTAACCTAAGCGTTTTTCGAACCTACTTTTTGGCTAACTTCTTATAGAAAGGTCTAGGAGCTCTGAAAATGAACGTGCGCGTCTTTCACTCTTCCCGAGGGACTTAGAAGAATTTTGTGATATTTTTTATTAAAATGGTGTATAAGGGTATATATATAAATATATTTTATGCACTGTATATGAGCTGGCGATTTCTAAGTCTGTGGTTCCGAGAGGGGGTAACCAGGCTCACTAATAAAGGTCAAGCCACTTGGCTGCCAGAATGCCCTGCTTCAGCACAGACCAGAAAGGAATTGTGATAAGCGTATCCCCGGTATAGTCAGGGGTTAATGGGAGTCGTCTCCGTCCCCCCAGTATACGGCCAGAACCATGGACCCGGTACTTGTGGTTCGGACTGTCTCCAACCAGCCATAATGTTGTGAGAGTGAAATTATGTCTCAGTACAGCTTTGGTACATTAGAAGCAACTCTGAAACTTAACCTAAGCGTTTTTCGAAGCTACTTTTTGGCTAACTTCTTATAGGAAGGTCTAGGAGCTCTGAAAATGAACGTGCGCGTCGTTCACTCTTCCCGAGGGACTTAGAAGAATTTTGTGATATTTTTTATTAAAATGGTGTATAAGGGTATATATATAAATATATTTTATGCACTGTATATGAGCTGGCGATTTCTAAGTCTGTGGTTCCGAGAGGGGGTAACCAGGCTCACTAACAAAAAGTTCAAGCCACTTGGCTGCCAGAATGCCCTGCTTCAGCACAGACCAGAAAGGCATTGTGATAAGCGTATACCCGGTATAGTCAGGGGTTAATGGGAGTCGTCCCCGTCCCCCCCGTATACGGCAAGAACCATGGACCCGGTACTTGTGGTTCGGACTGTCTCCAACCAGCCATAATGTTGTGAGAGTGAAATTATGTCTCAGTACAGCTTTGGTACATTAGAAGCAACTCTGAAACTTAACCTAAGCGTTTTTCGAACCTACTTTTTGGCTAACTTCTTATAGGAAGGTCTAGAAGCTCTGAAAATGAACGTTCGCGTCTTTCACTCTTCCCGAGGGACTTAGAAGAATTTTGTGATATTTTTTATTAAAATGGTGTATAAGGGTATATATATAAATATATTTTATGCACTGTATATGAGCTGGCGATTTCTAAGTCTGTGGTTCCGAGAGGGGGTAACCAGGCTCACTAATAAAGGTCAAGCCACTTGGCTGCCAGAATGCCCTGCTTCAGCACAGACCAGAAAGGAATTGTGATAAGCGTATCCCCGGTATAGTCAGGGGTTAATGGGAGTCGTCTCCGTCCCCCCAGTATACGGCCAGAACCATGGACCCGGTACTTGTGGTTCGGACTGTCTCCAACCAGCCATAATGTTGTGAGAGTGAAATTATGTCTCAGTACAGCTTTGGTACATTAGAAGCAACTCTGAAACTTAACCTAAGCGTTTTTCGAAGCTACCTTTTGGCTAACTTCTTATAGGAAGGTCTAGGAGCTCTGAAAATGAACGTGCGCGTCGTTCACTCTTCCCGAGGGACTTAGAAGAATTTTGTGATATTTTTTATTAAAATGGTGTATAAGGGTATATAGATAAATATATTTTATGCACTGTATATGAGCTGGCGATTTCTAAGTCTGTGGTTCCGAGAGGGGGTAACCAGGCTCACTAATAAAGGTCAAGCCACTTGGCTGCCAGAATGCCCTGCTTCAGCACAGACCAGAAAGGCATTGTGATAAGCGTATCCCCGGTATAGTCAGGGGTTAATGGCAGTCGTCCCCGTCCCCCCAGTATACGCCCAGAACCTTGGACCCGGTACTTTTGGTTCGGACTGTCTCCAACCAGCCATAATGTTGTGAGAGTGAAATTATGTCTAAGTCCAGCTTTGGTACATTAGAAGCAACTCTGAAACTTAACCTATGCGTTTTTCGAAGCTACTTTTTGGCTAACTTCTTATAGGAAGGTCTAGGAGCTCTGAAAATGAACGTGCGCGTCTTTCACTCTTCCCGAGGGACTTAGAAGAATTTTGTGATATTTTTTATTAAAATGGTGTATAAGGGTATATATATAAATATATTTTATGCACTGTATATGAGCTGGCGATTTCTAAGTCTGTGGTTCCGAGAGGGGGTAACAAGGCTCACTAACAAAAAGGTCAAGCCACTTGGCTGCCAGAATGCCCTGCTTCAGCACAGACCAGAAAGGCATTGTGATAAGCGTATACCCGGTATAGTCAGGGGTTAATGGGAGTCGTCCCCGTCCCCCCAGTATACGGCCAGAACCATGGACCCGGTACTTGTGGTTCGGACTGTCTCCAACCAGCCATAATGTTGTGAGAGTGAAATTATGTCTCAGTACAGCTTTGGTACATTAGAAGCAACTCTGAAACTTAACCTAAGCGTTTTTCGAAGCTACTTTTTGGCTAACTTCTTATAGGAAGGTCTAGGAGCTCTGAAAATGAACGTGCGCGTCGTTCACTCTTCCCGAGGGACTTAGAAGAATTTTGTGATATTTTTTATTAAAATGGTGTATAAGGGTATATAGATAAATATATTTTATGCACTGTATATAAGCTGGCGATTTCTAAGTCTGTTGTTTCGAGAGGGGGTAACCAGGCTCACTAATAAAGGTCAAGCCACTTGGCTGCCAGAATGCCCTGCTTCAGCACAGACCAGAAAGGCATTGTGATAAGCGTATCCCCGGTATAGTCAGGGGTTAATGGGAGTCGTCCCCGTCCCCCCAGTATACGCCCAGAACCATGGACCCGGTACTTGTGGTTCGGACTGTCTCCAACCAGCCATAATGTTGTGAGAGTGAAATTATGTCTAAGTCCAGCTTTGGTACATTAGAAGCAACTCTGAAACTTAACCTAAGCGTTTTTCGAAGCTACTTTTTGGCTAACTTCTTATAGGAAGGTCTAGGAGCTCTGAAAATGAACGTGCGCGTCTTTCACTCTTCCCGAGGGACTTAGAAGAATTTTGTGATATTTTTTATTAAAATGGTGTATAAGGGTATATATATAAATATATTTTATGCACTGTATATGAGCTGGCGATTTCTAAGTCTGTGGTTCCGAGAGGGGGTAACCAGGCTCACTAACAAAAAGGTCAAGCCACTTGGCTGCCAGAATGCCCTGCTTCAGCACAGACCAGAAAGGAATTGTGATAAGCGTATCCCCGGTATAGTCAGGGGTTAATGGGAGTCGTCTCCGTCCCCCCAGTATACGGCCAGAACCATGGACCCGGTACTTGTGGTTCGGACTGTCTCCAACCAGCCATAATGTTGTGAGAGTGAAATTATGTCTCAGTACAGCTTTGGTACATTAGAAGCAACTCTGAAACTTAACCTAAGCGTTTTTCGAAGCTACTTTTTGGCTAACTTCTTATAGGAAGGTCTAGGAGCTCTGAAAATGAACGTGCGCGTCGTTCACTCTTCCCGAGGGACTTAGAAGAATTTTGTGATATTTTTTATTAAAATGGTGTATAAGGGTATATAGATAAATATATTTTATGCACTGTATATGAGCTGGCGATTTCTAAGTCTGTGGTTCCGAGAGGGGGTAACCAGGCTCACTAATAAAGGTCAAGCCACTTGGCTGCCAGAATGCCCTGCTTCAGCACAGACCAGAAAGGCATTGTGATAAGCGTATCCCCGGTATAGTCAGGGGTTAATGGCAGTCGTCCCCGTCCCCCCAGTATACGCCCAGAACCATGGACCCGGTACTTGTGGTTCGGACTGTCTCCAACCAGCCATAATGTTGTGAGAGTGAAATTATGTCTAAGTCCAGCTTTGGTACATTAGAAGCAACTCTGAAACTTAACCTATGCGTTTTTCGAAGCTACTTTTTGGCTAACTTCTTATAGGAAGGTCTAGGAGCTCTGAAAATGAACGTGCGCGTCTTTCACTCTTCCCGAGGGACTTAGAAGAATTTTGTGATATTTTTTATTAAAATGGTGTATAAGGGTATATATATAAATATATTTTATGCACTGTATATGAGCTGGCGATTTCTAAGTCTGTGGTTCCGAGAGGGGGTAACAAGGCTCACTAACAAAAAGGTCAAGCCACTTGGCTGCCAGAATGCCCTGCTTCAGCACAGACCAGAAAGGCATTGTGATAAGCGTATACCCGGTATAGTCAGGGGTTAATGGGAGTCGTCCCCGTCCCCCCAGTATACGGCCAGAACCATGGACCCGGTACTTGTGGTTCGGACTGTCTCCAACCAGCCATAATGTTGTGAGAGTGAAATTATGTCTCAGTACAGCTTTGGTACATTAGAAGCAACTCTGAAACTTAACCTAAGCGTTTTTCGAAGCTACTTTTTGGCTAACTTCTTATAGGAAGGTCTAGGAGCTCTGAAAATGAACGTGCGCGTCGTTCACTCTTCCCGAGGGACTTAGAAGAATTTTGTGATATTTTTTATTAAAATGGTGTATAAGGGTATATAGATAAATATATTTTATGCACTGTATATAAGCTGGCGATTTCTAAGTCTGTGGTTTCGAGAGGGGGTAACCAGGCTCACTAATAAAGGTCAAGCCACTTGGCTGCCAGAATGCCCTGCTTCAGCACAGACCAGAAAGGCATTGTGATAAGCGTATACCCGGTATAGTCAGGGGTTAAAGGCAGTCGTCCCCGTCCCCCCAGTATACGCCCAGAACCATGAACCCGGTACTTGTGGTTCGGACTGTCTCCAACCAGCCATAATGTTGTGAGAGTGAAATTATGTCTAAGTCCAGCTTTGGTACATTAGAAGCAACTCTGAAACTTAACCTAAGCGTTTTTCGAAGCTACTTTTTGGCTAACTTCTTATAGGAAGGTCTAGGAGCTCTGAAAATGAACGTGCGCGTCTTTCACTCTTCCCGAGGGACTTAGAAGAATTTTGTGATATTTTTTTATTAAAATGGTGTATAAGGGTATATATATAAATATATTTTATGCACTGTATATGAGCTGGCGATTTCTAAGTCTGTGGTTCCGAGAGGGGGTAACCAGGCTCACTAACAAAAAGGTCAAGCCACTTGGCTGCCAGAATGCCCTGCTTCAGCACAGACCAGAAAGGCATTGTGATAAGCGTATACCCGGTATAGTCAGGGGTTAATGGGAGTCGTCCCCGTCCCCCCAGTATACGGCCAGAACCATGGACCCGGTACTTGTGGTTCGGACTGTCTCCAACCAGCCATAATGTTGTGAGAGTGAAATTATGTCTCAGTACAGCTTTGGTACATTAGAAGCAACTCTGAAACTTAACCTAAGCGTTTTTCGAAGCTACTTTTTGGCTAACTTCTTATAGGAAGGTCTAGGAGCTCTGAAAATGAACGTGCGCGTCTTTCACTCTTCCCGAGGGACTTAGAAGAATTTTGTGATATTTTTTATTAAAATGGTGTATAAGGGTATATATATAAATATATTTTATGCACTGTATATGAGCTGGCGATTTCTAAGTCTGTGGTTCCGAGAGGGGGTAACCAGGCTCACTAACAAAAAGGTCAAGCCACTTGGCTGCCAGAATGCCCTGCTTCAGCACAGACCAGAAAGGCATTGTGATAAGCGTATACCCGGTATAGTCAGGGGTTAATGGCAGTCGTCCCCGTCCCCCCAGTATACGCCCAGAACCATGGACCCGGTACTTGTGGTTCGGACTGTCTCCAACCAGCCATAATGTTGTGAGAGTGAAATTATGTCTAAGTCCAGCTTTGGTACATTAGAAGCAACTCTGAAACTTAACCTAAGCGTTTTTCGAAGCTACTTTTTGGCTAACTTCTTATAGGAAGGTCTAGGAGCTCTGAAAATGAACGTGCGCGTCTTTCACTCTTCCCGAGGGACTTAGAAGAATTTTGTGATATTTTTTATTAAAATGGTGTATAAGGGTATATATATAAATATATTTTATGCACTGTATACAGTATGAGCTGGCGATTTCTAAGTCTGTGGTTCCGAGAGGGGGTAACCAGGCTCACTAACAAAAAGTTCAAGCCACTTGGCTGCCAGAATGCCCTGCTTCAGCACAGACCAGAAAGGCATTGTGATAAGCGTATACCCGGTATAGTCAGGGGTTAATGGGAGTCGTCCCCGTCCCCCCCGTATACGGCCAGAACCATGGACCCGGTACTTGTGGTTCGGACTGTCTCCAACCAGCCATAATGTTGTGAGAGTGAAATTATGTCTCAGTACAGCTTTGGTACATTAGAAGAAACTCTGAAACTTAACCTAAGCGTTTTTCGAACCTACTTTTTGGCTAACTTCTTATAGGAAGGTCTAGGAGCTCTGAAAATGAACGTGCGCGTCTTTCACTCTTCCCGAGGGACTTAGAAGAATTTTGTGATATTTTTTATTAAAATGGTGTATAAGGGTATATATATAAATATATTTTATGCACTGTATATGAGCTGGCGATTTCTAAGTCTGTGGTTCCGAGAGGGGGTAACCAGGCTCACTAATAAAGGTCAAGCCACTTGGCTGCCAGAATGCCCTGCTTCAGCACAGACCAGAAAGGAATTGTGATAAGCGTATCCCCGGTATAGTCAGGGGTTAATGGGAGTCGTCTCCGTCCCCCCAGTATACGGCCAGAACCATGGACCCGGTACTTGTGGTTCGGACTGTCTCCAACCAGCCATAATGTTGTGAGAGTGAAATTATGTCTCAGTACAGCTTTGGTACATTAGAAGCAACTCTGAAACTTAACCTAAGCGTTTTTCGAAGCTACTTTTTGGCTAACTTCTTATAGGAAGGTCTAGGAGCTCTGAAAATGAACGTGCGCGTCGTTCACTCTTCCCGAGGGACTTAGAAGAATTTTGTGATATTTTTTATTAAAATGGTGTATAAGGGTATATATATAAATATATTTTATGCACTGTATATGAGCTGGCGATTTCTAAGTCTGTGGTTCCGAGAGGGGGTAACCAGGCTCACTAACAAAAAGTTCAAGCCACTTGGCTGCCAGAATGCCCTGCTTCAGCACAGACCAGAAAGGCATTGTGATAAGCGTATACCCGGTATAGTCAGGGGTTAATGGGAGTCGTCCCCGTCCCCCCCGTATACGGCCAGAACCATGGACCCGGTACTTGTGGTTCGGACTGTCTCCAACCAGCCATAATGTTGTGAGAGTGAAATTATGTCTCAGTACAGCTTTGGTACATTAGAAGCAACTCTGAAACTTAACCTAAGCGTTTTTCGAACCTACTTTTTGGCTAACTTCTTATAGGAAGGTCTAGAAGCTCTGAAAATGAACGTTCGCGTCTTTCACTCTTCCCGAGGGACTTAGAAGAATTTTGTGATATTTTTTATTAAAATGGTGTATAAGGGTATATATATAAATATATTTTATGCACTGTATATGAGCTGGCGATTTCTAAGTCTGTGGTTCCGAGAGGGGGTAACCAGGCTCACTAATAAAGGTCAAGCCACTTGGCTGCCAGAATGCCCTGCTTCAGCACAGACCAGAAAGGCATTGTGATAAGCGTATCCCCGGTATAGTCAGGGGTTAATGGCAGTCGTCCCCGTCCCCCCAGTATACGCCCAGAACCATGGACCCGGTACTTGTGGTTCGGACTGTCTCCAACCAGCCATAATGTTGTGAGAGTGAAATTATGTCTAAGTCCAGCTTTGGTACATTAGAAGCAACTCTGAAACTTAACCTAAACGTTTTTCGAAGCTACTTTTTGGCTAACTTCTTATAGGAAGGTCTAGGAGCTCTGAAAATGAACGTGCGCGTCTTTCACTCTTCCCGAGGGACTTAGAAGAATTTTGTGATATTTTTTATTAAAATGGTGTATAAGGGTATATATATAAATATATTTTATGCACTGTATATGAGCTGGCGATTTCTAAGTCTGTGGTTCCGAGAGGGGGTAACAAGGCTCACTAACAAAAAGGTCAAGCCACTTGGCTGCCAGAATGCCCTGCTTCAGCACAGACCAGAAAGGCATTGTGATAAGCGTATACCCGGTATAGTCAGGGGTTAATGGGAGTCGTCCCCGTCCCCCCAGTATACGGCCAGAACCATGGACCCGGTACTTGTGGTTCGGACTGTCTCCAACCAGCCATAATGTTGTGAGAGTGAAATTATGTCTCAGTACAGCTTTGGTACATTAGAAGCAACTCTGAAACTTAACCTAAGCGTTTTTCGAAGCTACTTTTTGGCTAACTTCTTATAGGAAGGTCTAGGAGCTCTGAAAATGAACGTGCGCGTCGTTCACTCTTCCCGAGGGACTTAGAAGAATTTTGTGATATTTTTTATTAAAATGGTGTATAAGGGTATATAGATAAATATATTTTATGCACTGTATATAAGCTTGCGATTTCTAAGTCTGTTGTTTCGAGAGGGGGTAACCAGGCTCACTAATAAAGGTCAAGCCACTTGGCTGCCAGAATGCCCTGCTTCAGCACAGACCAGAAAGGCATTGTGATAAGCGTATCCCCGGTATAGTCAGGGGTTAATGGGAGTCGTCCCCGTCCCCCCAGTATACGCCCAGAACCATGGACCCGGTACTTGTGGTTCGGACTGTCTCCAACCAGCCATAATGTTGTGAGAGTGAAATTATGTCTAAGTCCAGCTTTGGTACATTAGAAGCAACTCTGAAACTTAACCTAAGCGTTTTTCGAAGCTACTTTTTGGCTAACTTCTTATAGGAAGGTCTAGGAGCTCTGAAAATGAACGTGCGCGTCTTTCACTCTTCCCGAGGGACTTAGAAGAATTTTGTGATATTTTTTATTAAAATGGTGTATAAGGGTATATATATAAATATATTTTATGCACTGTATATGAGCTGGCGATTTCTAAGTCTGTGGTTCCGAGAGGGGGTAACCAGGCTCACTAACAAAAAGGTCAAGCCACTTGGCTGCCAGAATGCCCTGCTTCAGCACAGACCAGAAAGGAATTGTGATAAGCGTATCCCCGGTATAGTCAGGGGTTAATGGGAGTCGTCTCCGTCCCCCCAGTATACGGCCAGAACCATGGACCCGGTACTTGTGGTTCGGACTGTCTCCAACCAGCCATAATGTTGTGAGAGTGAAATTATGTCTCAGTACAGCTTTGGTACATTAGAAGCAACTCTGAAACTTAACCTAAGCGTTTTTCGAAGCTACTTTTTGGCTAACTTCTTATAGGAAGGTCTAGGAGCTCTGAAAATGAACGTGCGCGTCGTTCACTCTTCCCGAGGGACTTAGAAGAATTTTGTGATATTTTTTATTAAAATGGTGTATAAGGGTATATAGATAAATATATTTTATGCACTGTATATGAGCTGGCGATTTCTAAGTCTGTGGTTCCGAGAGGGGGTAACCAGGCTCACTAATAAAGGTCAAGCCACTTGGCTGCCAGAATGCCCTGCTTCAGCACAGACCAGAAAGGCATTGTGATAAGCGTATCCCCGGTATAGTCAGGGGTTAATGGCAGTCGTCCCCGTCCCCCCAGTATACGCCCAGAACCATGGACCCGGTACTTGTGGTTCGGACTGTCTCCAACCAGCCATAATGTTGTGAGAGTGAAATTATGTCTAAGTCCAGCTTTGGTACATTAGAAGCAACTCTGAAACTTAACCTATGCGTTTTTCGAAGCTACTTTTTGGCTAACTTCTTATAGGAAGGTCTAGGAGCTCTGAAAATGAACGTGCGCGTCTTTCACTCTTCCCGAGGGACTTAGAAGAATTTTGTGATATTTTTTATTAAAATGGTGTATAAGGGTATATATATAAATATATTTTATGCACTGTATATGAGCTGGCGATTTCTAAGTCTGTGGTTCCGAGAGGGGGTAACAAGGCTCACTAACAAAAAGGTCAAGCCACTTGGCTGCCAGAATGCCCTGCTTCAGCACAGACCAGAAAGGCATTGTGATAAGCGTATACCCGGTATAGTCAGGGGTTAATGGGAGTCGTCCCCGTCCCCCCAGTATACGGCCAGAACCATGGACCCGGTACTTGTGGTTCGGACTGTCTCCAACCAGCCATAATGTTGTGAGAGTGAAATTATGTCTCAGTACAGCTTTGGTACATTAGAAGCAACTCTCAAACTTAACCTAAGCGTTTTTCGAAGCTACTTTTTGGCTAACTTCTTATAGGAAGGTCTAGGAGCTCTGAAAATGAACGTGCGCGTCGTTCACTCTTCCCGAGGGACTTAGAAGAATTTTGTGATATTTTTTATTAAAATGGTGTATAAGGGTATATAGATAAATATATTTTATGCACTGTATATAAGCTGGCGATTTCTAAGTCTGTGGTTTCGAGAGGGGGTAACCAGGCTCACTAATAAAGGTCAAGCCACTTGGCTGCCAGAATGCCCTGCTTCAGCACAGACCAGAAAGGCATTGTGATAAGCGTATACCCGGTATAGTCAGGGGTTAATGGCAGTCGTCCCCGTCCCCCCAGTATACGCCCAGAACCATGGACCCGGTACTTGTGGTTCGGACTGTCTCCAACCAGCCATAATGTTGTGAGAGTGAAATTATGTCTAAGTCCAGCTTTGGTACATTAGAAGCAACTCTGAAACTTAACCTAAGCGTTTTTCGAAGCTACTTTTTGGCTAACTTCTTATAGGAAGGTCTAGGAGCTCTGAAAATGAACGTGCGCGTCTTTCACTCTTCCCGAGGGACTTAGAAGAATTTTGTGATATTTTTTTATTAAAATGGTGTATAAGGGTATATATATAAATATATTTTATGCACTGTATATGAGCTGGCGATTTCTAAGTCTGTGGTTCCGAGAGGGGGTAACCAGGCTCACTAACAAAAAGGTCAAGCCACTTGGCTGCCAGAATGCCCTGCTTCAGCACAGACCAGAAAGGCATTGTGATAAGCGTATACCCGGTATAGTCAGGGGTTAATGGGAGTCGTCCCCGTCCCCCCAGTATACGGCCAGAACCATGGACCCGGTACTTGTGGTTCGGACTGTCTCCAACCAGCCATAATGTTGTGAGAGTGAAATTATGTCTCAGTACAGCTTTGGTACATTAGAAGCAACTCTGAAACTTAACCTAAGCGTTTTTCGAAGCTACTTTTTGGCTAACTTCTTATAGGAAGGTCTAGGAGCTCTGAAAATGAACGTGCGCGTCTTTCACTCTTCCCGAGGGACTTAGAAGAATTTTGTGATATTTTTTATTAAAATGGTGTATAAGGGTATATATATAAATATATTTTATGCACTGTATATGAGCTGGCGATTTCTAAGTCTGTGGTTCCGAGAGGGGGTAACCAGGCTCACTAACAAAAAGGTCAAGCCACTTGGCTGCCAGAATGCCCTGCTTCAGCACAGACCAGAAAGGCATTGTGATAAGCGTATACCCGGTATAGTCAGGGGTTAATGGGAGTCGTCCCCGTCCCCCCAGTATACGGCCAGAACCATGGACCCGGTACTTGTGGTCCGGACTGTCTCCAACCAGCCATAATGTTGTGAGAGTGAAATTATGTCTCAGAACAGCTTTGGTACATTAGAAGCAACTCTGAAACTTAACCTAAGCGTTTTTCGAACCTACTTTTTGGCTAACTTCTTATAGGAAGGTCTAGGAGCTCTGAAAATGAACGTGCGCGTCTTTCACTCTTCCCGAGGGACTTAGAAGAATTTTGTGATATTTTTTATTAAAATGGTGTATAAGGGTATATATAAATATATTTTATGCACTGTATATGAGCTGGCGATTTCTAAGTCTGTGGTTCCGAGAGGGGGTAACCAGGCTCACTAATAAAGGTCAAGCCACTTGGCTGCCAGAATGCCCTGCTTCAGCACAGACCAGAAAGGAATTGTGATAAGCGTATCCCCGGTATAGTCAGGGGTTAATGGGAGTCGTCTCCGTCCCCCCAGTATACGGCTAGAACCATGGACCCGGTACTTGTGGTTCGGACTGTCTCCAACCAGCCATAATGTTGTGAGAGTGAAATTATGTCTCAGTACAGCTTTGGTACATTAGAAGCAACTCTGAAACTTAACCTAAGCGTTTTTCGAAGCTACTTTTTGGCTAACTTCTTATAGGAAGGTCTAGGAGCTCTGAAAATGAACGTGCGCGTCTCTCACTCTTCCCGAGGGACTTAGAAGAATTTTGTGATATTTTTTATTAAAATGGTGTATAAGGGTATATAGATAAATATATTTTATGCACTGTATATGAGCTGGCGATTTCTAAGTCTGTGGTTCCGAGAGGGGGTAACCAGGCTCACTAATAAAGGTCAAGCCACTTGGCTGCCAGAATGCCCTGCTTCAGCACAGACCAGAAAGGCATTGTGATAAGCGTATCCCCGGTATAGTCAGGGGTTAATGGCAGTCGTCCCCGTCCCCCCAGTATACGCCCAGAACCATGGACCCGGTACTTGTGGTTCGGACTGTCTCCAACCAGCCATAATGTTGTGAGAGTGAAATTATGTCTAAGTCCAGCTTTGGTACATTAGAAGCAACTCTGAAACTTAACCTAAGCGTTTTTCGAAGCTACTTTTTGGCTAACTTCTTATAGGAAGGTCTAGGAGCTCTGAAAATGAACGTGCGCGTCTTTCACTCTTCCCGAGGGACTTAGAAGAATTTTGTGATATTTTTTATTAAAATGGTGTATAAGGGTATATATATAAATATATTTTATGCACTGTATATGAGCTGGCGATTTCTAAGTCTGTGGTTCCGAGAGGGGGTAACCAGGCTCACTAACAAAAAGGTCAAGCCACTTGGCTGCCAGAATGCCCTGCTTCAGCACAGACCAGAAAGGCATTGTGATAAGCGTATACCCGGTATAGTCAGGGGTTAATGGGAGTCGTCCCCGTCCCCCCAGTATACGGCCAGAACCATGGACCCGGTACTTGTGGTTCGGACTGTCTCCAACCAGCCATAATGTTGTGAGAGTGAAATTATGTCTCAGTACAGCTTTGGTACATTAGAAGCAACTCTGAAACTTAACCTAAGCGTTTTTCGAAGCTACTTTTTGGCTAACTTCTTATAGGAAGGTCTAGGAGCTCTGAAAATGAACGTGCGCGTCTTTCACTCTTCCCGAGGGACTTAGAAGAATTTTGTGATATTTTTTATTAAAATGGTGTATAAGGGTATATATATAAATATATTTTATGCACTGTATATGAGCTGGCGATTTCTAAGTCTGTGGTTCCGAGAGGGGGTAACCAGGCTCACTAATAAAGGTCAAGCCACTTGGCTGCCAGAATGCCCTGCTTCAGCACAGACCAGAAAGGCATTGTGATAAGCGTATCCCCGGTATAGTCAGGGGTTAATGGCAGTCGTCCCCGTCCCCCCAGTATACGCCCAGAACCATGGACCCGGTACTTGTGGTTCGGACTGTCTCCAACCAGCCATAATGTTGTGAGAGTGAAATTATGTCTAAGTCCAGCTTTGGTACATTAGAAGCAACTCTGAAACTTAACCTAAGCGTTTTTCGAAGCTACTTTTTGGCTAACTTCTTATAGGAAGGTCTAGGAGCTCTGAAAATGAACGTGCGCGTCTTTCTCTCTTCCCGAGGGACTTAGAAGAATTTTGTGATATTTTTTTATTAAAATGGTGTATAAGGGTATATATACTGTATAAATATATTTTATGCACTGTATATGAGCTGGCGATTTCTAAGTCTGTGGTTCCGAGAGGGGGTAACCAGGCTCACTAATAAAGGTCAAGCCACTTGGCTGCCAGAATGCCCTGCTTCAGCACAGACCAGAAAGGCATTGTGATAAGCGTATCCCCGGTATAGTCAGGGGTTAATGGCAGTCGTCCCCGTCCCCCCAGTATACGCCCAGAACCATGGACCCGGTACTTGTGGTTCGGACTGTCTCCAACCAGCCATAATGTTGTGAGAGTGAAATTATGTCTAAGTCCAGCTTTGGTACATTAGAAGCAACTCTGAAACTTAACCTAAGCGTTTTTCGAAGCTACTTTTTGGCTAACTTCTTATAGGAAGGTCTAGGAGCTCTGAAAATGAACGTGCGCGTCTTTCACTCTTCCCGAGGGACTTAGAAGAATTTTGTGATATTTTTTATTAAAATGGTGTATAAGGGTATATATATAAATATATTTTATGCACTGTATATGAGCTGGCGATTTCTAAGTCTGTGGTTCCGAGAGGGGGTAACCAGGCTCACTAACAAAAAGGTCAAGCCACTTGGCTGCCAGAATGCCCTGCTTCAGCACAGACCAGAAAGGCATTGTGATAAGCGTATACCCGGTATAGTCAGGGGTTAATGGGAGTCGTCCCCGTCCCCCCAGTATACGGCCAGAACCATGGACCCGGTACTTGTGGTTCGGACTGTCTCCAACCAGCCATAATGTTGTGAGAGTGAAATTATGTCTCAGTACAGCTTTGGTACATTAGAAGCAACTCTGAAACTTAACCTAAGCGTTTTTCGAAGCTACTTTTTGGCTAACTTCTTATAGGAAGGTCTAGGAGCTCTGAAAATGAACGTGCGCGTCTTTCACTCTTCCCGAGGGACTTAGAAGAATTTTGTGATATTTTTTATTAAAATGGTGTATAAGGGTATATATATAAATATATTTTATGCACTGTATATGAGCTGGCGATTTCTAAGTCTGTGGTTCCGAGAGGGGGTAACCAGGCTCACTAATAAAGGTCAAGCCACTTGGCTGCCAGAATGCCCTGCTTCAGCACAGACCAGAAAGGCATTGTGATAAGCGTATCCCCGGTATAGTCAGGGGTTAATGGCAGTCGTCCCCGTCCCCCCAGTATACGCCCAGAACCATGGACCCGGTACTTGTGGTTCGGACTGTCTCCAACCAGCCATAATGTTGTGAGAGTGAAATTATGTCTAAGTCCAGCTTTGGTACATTAGAAGCAACTCTGAAACTTAACCTAAGCGTTTTTCGAAGCTACTTTTTGGCTAACTTCTTATAGGAAGGTCTAGGAGCTCTGAAAATGAACGTGCGCGTCTTTCTCTCTTCCCGAGGGACTTAGAAGAATTTTGTGATATTTTTTTATTAAAATGGTGTATAAGGGTATATATACTGTATAAATATATTTTATGCACTGTATATGAGCTGGCGATTTCTAAGTCTGTGGTTCCGAGAGGGGGTAACCAGGCTCACTAATAAAGGTCAAGCCACTTGGCTGCCAGAATGCCCTGCTTCAGCACAGACCAGAAAGGCATTGTGATAAGCGTATCCCCGGTATAGTCAGGGGTTAATGGGAGTCGTCCCCGTCCCCCCAGTATACGCACAGAACCATGGACCCGGTAATTGTGGTTCGGACTGTCTCCAACCAGCCATAATGTTGTGAGAGTGAAATTATGTCTAAGTCCAGCTTTGGTACATTAGAAGCAACTCTGAAACTTAACCTAAGCGTTTTTCGAACTTCTTTTTGGCTAACTTCTTATAGGAAAGTCTAGGAGCTCTGAAAATGAATGTGCGCGTCTTTCACTCATTCCGAGGGACTTAGAAGAATTTTGTGATATTTTTTATTAAAATGGTGTATAAGGGTATATAGATAAATATATTTTATGCACTGTATATGAGCTGGCGATTTCTAAGTCTGTGGTTCCGAGAGGGGGTAACCAGGCTCACTAATATAGGTCAAGCCACTTGGCTGCCAGAATGCCCTGCTTCAGCACAGACCAGAAAGGCATTGTGATAAGCGTATCCCCGGTATAGTCAGGGGTAAATGGCAGTCGTCCCCGTCCCCCAGTATACGCCCAGAACCATGGACCCGGTACTTGTGGTTCGGACTGTCTCCAACCAGCCATAATGTTGTGAGAGTGAAATTATGTCTAAGTCCAGCTTTGGTACATTAGAAGCAACTCTGAAACTTAACCTAAGCGTTTTTCGAAGCTACTTTTTGGCTAACTTCTTATAGGAAGGTCTAGGAGCTCTGAAAATGAACGTGCGCGTCTCTCACTCTTCCCGAGGGACTTAGAAGAATTTTGTGATATTTTTTATTAAAATGGTGTATAAGGGTATATATATATAAATATATTTTATGCACTGTATATGATCTGGCGATTTCTAAGTCTGTGGTTCCGAGAGGGGGTAACCAGGCTCACTAACAAAAAGGTCAAGCCACTTGGCTGCCAGAATGCCCTGCTTCAGCACAGACCAGAAAGGCATTGTGATAAGCGTATACCCGGTATAGTCAGGGGTTAATGGGAGTCGTCCCCGTCCCCCCAGTATACGGCCAGAACCATGGACCCGGTACTTGTGGTTCGGACTGTCTCCAACCAGCCATAATGTTGTGAGAGTGAAATTATGTCTCAGTACAGCTTTGGTACATTAGAAGCAACTCTGAAACTTAACCTAAGCGTTTTTCGAAGCTACTTTTTGGCTAACTTCTTATAGGAAGGTCTAGGAGCTCTGAAAATGAACGTGCGCGTCTTTCTCTCTTCCCGAGGGACTTAGAAGAATTTTGTGATATTTTTTATTAAAATGGTGTATAAGGGTATATATATAAATATATTTTATGCACTGTATATGAGCTGGCGATTTCTAAGTCTGTGGTTCCGAGAGGGGGTAACCAGGCTCACTAATAAAGGTCAAGCCACTTGGCTGCCAGAATGCCCTGCTTCAGCACAGACCAGAAAGGCATTGTGATAAGCGTATCCCCGGTATAGTCAGGGGTTAATGGCAGTCGTCCCCGTCCCCCCAGTATACGCCCAGAACCATGGACCCGGTACTTGTGGTTCGGACTGTCTCCAACCAGCCATAATGTTGTGAGAGTGAAATTATGTCTAAGTCCAGCTTTGGTACATTAGAAGCAACTCTGAAACTTAACCTAAGCGTTTTTCGAAGCTACTTTTTGGCTAACTTCTTATAGGAAGGTCTAGGAGCTCTGAAAATGAACGTGCGCGTCTTTCACTCTTCCCGAGGGACTTAGAAGAATTTTGTGATATTTTTTTATTAAAATGGTGTATAAGGGTATATATATAAATATATTTTATGCACTGTATATGAGCTGGCGATTTCTAAGTCTGTGGTTCCGAGAGGGGGTAACCAGGCTCACTAATAAAGGTCAAGCCACTTGGCTGCCAGAATGCCCTGCTTCAGCACAGACCAGAAAGGCATTGTGATAAGCGTATCCCCGGTATAGTCAGGGGTTAATGGGAGTCGTCCCCGTCCCCCCAGTATACGCCCAGAACCATGGACCCGGTACTTGTGGTTCGGAATGTCTCCAACCAGCCATAATGTTGTGAGAGTGAAATTATGTCTCAGTCCAGCTTTGGTACATTAGAAGCAACTCTGAAACTTAACCTAAGCGTTTTTCGAAGCTACTTTTTGGCTAACTTCTTATAGGAAGGTCTAGGAGCTCTGAAAATGAACGTGCGCGTCTTTCACTCTTCCCGAGGGACTTAGAAGAATTTTGTGATATTTTTTATTAAAATGGTGTATAAGGGTATATATATAAATATATTTTATGCACTGTATATGAGCTGGCGATTTCTAAGTCTGTGGTTCCGAGAGGGGGTAACCAGGCTCACTAACAAAAAGGTCAAGCCACTTGGCTGCTAGAATGCCCTGCTTCAGCACAGACCAGAAAGGCATTGTGATAAGCGTATCCCCGGTATAGTCAGGGGTTAATGGGAGTCGTCCCCGTCCCCCCAGTATACGCACAGAACCATGGACCCGGTAATTGTGGTTCGGACTGTCTCCAACCAGCCATAATGTTGTGAGAGTGAAATTATGTCTAAGTCCAGCTTTGGTACATTAGAAGCAACTCTGAAACTTAACCTAAGCGTTTTTCGAACTTCTTTTTGGCTAACTTCTTATAGGAAAGTCTAGGAGCTCTGAAAATAAATGTGCGCGTCTTTCACTCATTCCGAGGGACTTAGAAGAATTTTGTGATATTTTTTATTAAAATGGTGTATAAGGGTATATAGATAAATATATTTTATGCACTGTATATGAGCTGGCGATTTCTAAGTCTGTGGTTCCGAGAGGGGGTAACCAGGCTCACTAATAAAGGTCAAGCCACTTGGCTGCCAGAATGCCCTGCTTCAGCACAGACCAGAAAGGCATTGTGATAAGCGTATCCCCGGTATAGTCAGGGGTAAATGGCAGTCGTCCCCGTCCCCCCAGTATACGCCCAGAACCATGGACCCGGTACTTGTGGTTCGGACTGTCTCCAACCAGCCATAATGTTGTGAGAGTGAAATTATGTCTAAGTCCAGCTTTGGTACATTAGAAGCAACTCTGAAACTTAACCTAAGCGTTTTTCGAAGCTACTTTTTGGCTAACTTCTTATAGGAAGGTCTAGGAGCTCTGAAAATGAACGTGCGCGTCTCTCACTCTTCCCGAGGGACTTAGAAGAATTTTGTGATATTTTTTATTAAAATGGTGTATAAGGGTATATATATATAAATATATTTTATGCACTGTATATGATCTGGCGATTTCTAAGTCTGTGGTTCCGAGAGGGGGTAACCAGGCTCACTAACAAAAAGGTCAAGCCACTTGGCTGCCAGAATGCCCTGCTTCAGCACAGACCAGAAAGGCATTGTGATAAGCGTATCCCCGGTATAGTCAGGGGTTAATGGGAGTCGTCCCCGTCCCCCCAGTATACGCACAGAACCATGGACCCGGTACTTGTGGTTCGGACTGTCTCCAACCAGCCATAATGTTGTGAGAGTGAAATTATGTCTAAGTCCAGCTTTGGTACATTAGAAGCAACTCTGAAACTTAACCTAGGCGTTTTTCGAAGCTACTTTTTGGCTAACTTCTTATAGGAAAGTCTAGGAGCTCTGAAAATGAATGTGCGCGTCTTTCACTCTTCCCGAGGGACTTAGAAGAATTTTGTGATATTTTTTATTAAAATGGTGTATAAGGGTATATAGATAAATATATTTTATGCACTGTATATGAGCTGGCTATTTCTAAGTCTGTGGTTCCGAGAGGGCGTAACCAGGCTCACTAATAAAGGTCAAGCCACTTGGCTGCCAGAATGCCCTGCTTCAGCACAGACCAGAAAGGCATTGTGATAAGCGTATCCCCGGTATAGTCAGGGGTTAATGGGAGTCGTCCCCGTCCCCCCAGTATACGCCCAGAACCATGGACCCGGTACTTGTGGTTCGGAATGTCTCCAACCAGCCATAATGTTGTGAGAGTGAAATTATGTCTCAGTCCAGCTTTGGTACATTAGAAGCAACTCTGAAACTTAACCTAAGCGTTTTTCGAAGCTACTTTTTGGCTAACTTCTTATAGGAAGGTCTAGGAGCTCTGAAAATGAACGTGCGCGTCTTTCTCTCTTCCCGAGGGACTTAGAAGAATTTTGTGATATTTTTTTTATTAAAATGGTGTATAAGGGTATATATATAAATATATTTTATGCACTGTATATGAGCTGGCGATTTCTAAGTCTGTGGTTCCGAGAGGGGGTAACCAGGCTCACTAATAAAGGTCAAGCCACTTGGCTGCCAGAATGCCCTGCTTCAGCACAGACCAGAAAGGCATTGTGATAAGCGTATCCCCGGTATAGTCAGGGGTTAATGGGAGTCGTCCCCGTCCCCCCAGTATACGCCCAGAACCATGGACCCGGTACTTGTGGTTCGGAATGTCTCCAACCAGCCATAATGTTGTGAGAGTGAAATTATGTCTCAGTACAGCTTTGGTACATTAGAAGCAACTCTGAAACTTAACCTAAGCGTTTTTCGAAGCTACTTTTTGGCTAACTTCTTATAGGAAGGTCTAGGAGCTCTGAAAATGAACGTGCGCGTCTTTCACTCTTCCCGAGGGACTTAGAAGAATTTTGTGATATTTTTTATTAAAATGGTGTATAAGGGTATATATATAAATATATTTTATGCACTGTATATGAGCTGGCGATTTCTAAGTCTGTGGTTCCGAGAGGGGGTAACCAGGCTCACTAACAAAAAGGTCAAGCCACTTGGCTGCTAGAATGCCCTGCTTCAGCACAGACCAGAAAGGCATTGTGATAAGCGTATCCCCGGTATAGTCAGGGGTTAATGGGAGTCGTCCCCGTCCCCCCAGTATACGCACAGAACCATGGACCCGGTAATTGTGGTTCGGACTGTCTCCAACCAGCCATAATGTTGTGAGAGTGAAATTATGTCTAAGTCCAGCTTTGGTACATTAGAAGCAACTCTGAAACTTAACCTAAGCGTTTTTCGAACTTCTTTTTGGCTAACTTCTTATAGGAAAGTCTAGGAGCTCTGAAAATAAATGTGCGCGTCTTTCACTCATTCCGAGGGACTTAGAAGAATTTTGTGATATTTTTTATTAAAATGGTGTATAAGGGTATATAGATAAATATATTTTATGCACTGTATATGAGCTGGCGATTTCTAAGTCTGTGGTTCCGAGAGGGGGTAACCAGGCTCACTAATAAAGGTCAAGCCACTTGGCTGCCAGAATGCCCTGCTTCAGCACAGACCAGAAAGGCATTGTGATAAGCGTATCCCCGGTATAGTCAGGGGTAAATGGCAGTCGTCCCCGTCCCCCCAGTATACGCCCAGAACCATGGACCCGGTACTTGTGGTTCGGACTGTCTCCAACCAGCCATAATGTTGTGAGAGTGAAATTATGTCTAAGTCCAGCTTTGGTACATTAGAAGCAACTCTGAAACTTAACCTAAGCGTTTTTCGAAGCTACTTTTTGGCTAACTTCTTATAGGAAGGTCTTGGAGCTCTGAAAATGAACGTGCGCGTCTCTCACTCTTCCCGAGGGACTTAGAAGAATTTTGTGATATTTTTTATTAAAATGGTGTATAAGGGTATATATATATAAATATATTTTATGCACTGTATATGATCTGGCGATTTCTAAGTCTGTGGTTCCGAGAGGGGGTAACCAGGCTCACTAACAAAAAGGTCAAGCCACTTGGCTGCCAGAATGCCCTGCTTCAGCACAGACCAGAAAGGCATTGTGATAAGCGTATCCCCGGTATAGTCAGGGGTTAATGGGAGTCGTCCCCGTCCCCCCAGTATACGCACAGAACCATGGACCCGGTACTTGTGGTTCGGACTGTCTCCAACCAGCCATAATGTTGTGAGAGTGAAATTATGTCTAAGTCCAGCTTTGGTACATTAGAAGCAACTCGGAAACTTAACCTAGGCGTTTTTCGAAGCTACTTTTTGGCTAACTTCTTATAGGAAAGTCTAGGAGCTCTGAAAATGAATGTGCGCGTCTTTCACTCTTCCCGAGGGACTTAGAAGAATTTTGTGATATTTTTTATTAAAATGGTGTATAAGGGTATATAGATAAATATATTTTATGCACTGTATATGAGCTGGCTATTTCTAAGTCTGTGGTTCCGAGAGGGCGTAACCAGGCTCACTAATAAAGGTCAAGCCACTTGGCTGCCAGAATGCCCTGCTTCAGCACAGACCAGAAAGGCATTGTGATAAGCGTATCCCCGGTATAGTCAGGGGTTAATGGGAGTCGTCCCCGTCCCCCCAGTATACGCCCAGAACCATGGACCCGGTACTTGTGGTTCGGAATGTCTCCAACCAGCCATAATGTTGTGAGAGTGAAATTATGTCTCAGTCCAGCTTTGGTACATTAGAAGCAACTCTGAAACTTAACCTAAGCGTTTTTCGAAGCTACTTTTTGGCTAACTTCTTATAGGAAGGTCTAGGAGCTCTGAAAATGAACGTGCGCGTCTTTCTCTCTTCCCGAGGGACTTAGAAGAATTTTGTGATATTTTTTATTAAAATGGTGTATAAGGGTATATATATAAATATATTTTATGCACTGTATATGAGCTGGCGATTTCTAAGTCTGTGGTTCCGAGAGGGGGTAACCAGGCTCACTAACAAAAAGGTCAAGCCACTTGGCTGCTAGAATGCCCTGCTTCAGCACAGACCAGAAAGGCATTGTGATAAGCGTATCCCCGGTATAGTCAGGGGTTAATGGGAGTCGTCCCCGTCCCCCCAGTATACGCACAGAACCATGGACCCGGTAATTGTGGTTCGGACTGTCTCCAACCAGCCATAATGTTGTGAGAGTGAAATTATGTCTAAGTCCAGCTTTGGTACATTAGAAGCAACTCTGAAACTTAACCTAAGCGTTTTTCGAACTTCTTTTTGGCTAACTTCTTATAGGAAAGTCTAGGAGCTCTGAAAATAAATGTGCGCGTCTTTCACTCATTCCGAGGGACTTAGAAGAATTTTGTGATATTTTTTATTAAAATGGTGTATAAGGGTATATAGATAAATATATTTTATGCACTGTATATGAGCTGGCGATTTCTAAGTCTGTGGTTCCGAGAGGGGGTAACCAGGCTCACTAATAAAGGTCAAGCCACTTGGCTGCCAGAATGCCCTGCTTCAGCACAGACCAGAAAGGCATTGTGATAAGCGTATCCCCGGTATAGTCAGGGGTAAATGGCAGTCGTCCCCGTCCCCCCAGTATACGCCCAGAACCATGGACCCGGTACTTGTGGTTCGGACTGTCTCCAACCAGCCATAATGTTGTGAGAGTGAAATTATGTCTAAGTCCATCTTTGGTACATTAGAAGCAACTCTGAAACTTAACCTAAGCGTTTTTCGAAGCTACTTTTTGGCTAACTTCTTATAGGAAGGTCTAGGAGCTCTGAAAATGAACGTGCGCGTCTCTCACTCTTCCCGAGGGACTTAGAAGAATTTTGTGATATTTTTTATTAAAATGGTGTATAAGGGTATATATATATATAAATATATTTTATGCACTGTATATGATCTGGCGATTTCTAAGTCTGTGGTTCCGAGAGGGGGTAACCAGGCTCACTAACAAAAAGGTCAAGCCACTTGGCTGCCAGAATGCCCTGCTTCAGCACAGACCAGAAAGGCATTGTGATAAGCGTATCCCCGGTATAGTCAGGGGTTAATGGGAGTCGTCCCCGTCCCCCCAGTATACGCACAGAACCATGGACCCGGTACTTGTGGTTCGGACTGTCTCCAACCAGCCATAATGTTGTGAGAGTGAAATTATGTCTAAGTCCAGCTTTGGTACATTAGAAGCAACTCTGAAACTTAACCTAGGCGTTTTTCGAAGCTACTTTTTGGCTAACTTCTTATAGGAAAGTCTAGGAGCTCCGAAAATGAATGTGCGCGTCTTTCACTCTTCCCGAGGGACTTAGAAGAATTTTGTGATATTTTTTATTAAAATGGTGTATAAGGGTATATAGATAAATATATTTTATGCACTGTATATGAGCTGGCTATTTCTAAGTCTGTGGTTCCGAGAGGGCGTAACCAGGCTCACTAATAAAGGTCAAGCCACTTGGCTGCCAGAATGCCCTGCTTCAGCACAGACCAGAAAGGCATTGTGATAAGCGTATCCCCGGTATAGTCAGGGGTTAATGGGAGTCGTCCCCGTCCCCCCAGTATACGCCCAGAACCATGGACCCGGTACTTGTGGTTCGGAATGTCTCCAACCAGCCATAATGTTGTGAGAGTGAAATTATGTCTCAGTCCAGCTTTGGTACATTAGAAGCAACTCTGAAACTTAACCTAAGCGTTTTTCGAAGCTACTTTTTGGCTAACTTCTTATAGGAAGGTCTAGGAGCTCTGAAAATGAATGTGCGCGTCTTTCACTCATTCCGAGGGACTTAGAAGAATTTTGTGATATTTTTTATTAAAATGGTGTATAAGGGTATATATATAAATATATTTTATGCACTGTATATGAGCTGGCGATTTCTAAGTCTGTGGTTCCGAGAGGGGGTAACCAGGCTCACTAACAAAAAGGTCAAGCCACTTGGCTGCTAGAATGCCCTGCTTCAGCACAGACCAGAAAGGCATTGTGATAAGCGTATCCCCGGTATAGTCAGGGGTTAATGGGAGTCGTCCCCGTCCCCCCAGTATACGCACAGAACCATGGACCCGGTAATTGTGGTTCGGACTGTCTCCAACCAGCCATAATGTTGTGAGAGTGAAATTATGTCTAAGTCCAGCTTTGGTACATTAGAAGCAACTCTGAAACTTAACCTAAGCGTTTTTCGAACTTCTTTTTGGCTAACTTCTTATAGGAAAGTCTAGGAGCTCTGAAAATAAATGTGCGCGTCTTTCACTCATTCCGAGGGACTTAGAAGAATTTTGTGATATTTTTTATTAAAATGGTGTATAAGGGTATATAGATAAATATATTTTATGCACTGTATATGAGCTGGCGATTTCTAAGTCTGTGGTTCCGAGAGGGGGTAACCAGGCTCACTAATAAAGGTCAAGCCACTTGGCTGCCAGAATGCCCTGCTTCAGCACAGACCAGAAAGGCATTGTGATAAGCGTATCCCCGGTATAGTCAGGGGTAAATGGCAGTCGTCCCCGTCCCCCCAGTATACGCCCAGAACCATGGACCCGGTACTTGTGGTTCGGACTGTCTCCAACCAGCCATAATGTTGTGAGAGTGAAATTATGTCTAAGTCCAGCTTTGGTACATTAGAAGCAACTCTGAAACTTAACCTAAGCGTTTTTCGAAGCTACTTTTTGGCTAACTTCTTATAGGAAGGTCTTGGAGCTCTGAAAATGAACGTGCGCGTCTCTCACTCTTCCCGAGGGACTTAGAAGAATTTTGTGATATTTTTTATTAAAATGGTGTATAAGGGTATATATATATAAATATATTTTATGCACTGTATATGATCTGGCGATTTCTAAGTCTGTGGTTCCGAGAGGGGGTAACCAGGCTCACTAACAAAAAGGTCAAGCCACTTGGCTGCCAGAATGCCCTGCTTCAGCACAGACCAGAAAGGCATTGTGATAAGCGTATCCCCGGTATAGTCAGGGGTTAATGGGAGTCGTCCCCGTCCCCCCAGTATACGCACAGAACCATGGACCCGGTACTTGTGGTTCGGACTGTCTCCAACCAGCCATAATGTTGTGAGAGTGAAATTATGTCTAAGTCCAGCTTTGGTACATTAGAAGCAACTCTGAAACTTAACCTAGGCGTTTTTCGAAGCTACTTTTTGGCTAACTTCTTATAGGAAAGTCTAGGAGCTCCGAAAATGAATGTGCGCGTCTTTCACTCTTCCCGAGGGACTTAGAAGAATTTTGTGATATTTTTTATTAAAATGGTGTATAAGGGTATATAGATAAATATATTTTATGCACTGTATATGAGCTGGCTATTTCTAAGTCTGTGGTTCCGAGAGGGCGTAACCAGGCTCACTAATAAAGGTCAAGCCACTTGGCTGCCAGAATGCCCTGCTTCAGCACAGACCAGAAAGGCATTGTGATAAGCGTATCCCCGGTATAGTCAGGGGTTAATGGGAGTCGTCCCCGTCCCCCCAGTATACGCCCAGAACCATGGACCCGGTACTTGTGGTTCGGAATGTCTCCAACCAGCCATAATGTTGTGAGAGTGAAATTATGTCTCAGTCCAGCTTTGGTACATTAGAAGCAACTCTGAAACTTAACCTAAGCGTTTTTCGAAGCTACTTTTTGGCTAACTTCTTATAGGAAGGTCTAGGAGCTCTGAAAATGAATGTGCGCGTCTTTCACTCATTCCGAGGGACTTAGAAGAATTTTGTGATATTTTTTATTAAAATGGTGTATAAGGGTATATATATAAATATATTTTATGCACTGTATATGAGCTGGCGATTTCTAAGTCTGTGGTTCCGAGAGGGGGTAACCAGGCTCACTAACAAAAAGGTCAAGCCACTTGGCTGCTAGAATGCCCTGCTTCAGCACAGACCAGAAAGGCATTGTGATAAGCGTATACCCGGTATAGTCAGGGGTTAATGGGAGTCGTCCCCGTCCCCCCAGTATACGCACAGAACCATGGACCCGGTAATTGTGGTTCGGACTGTCTCCAACCAGCCATAATGTTGTGAGAGTGAAATTATGTCTAAGTCCAGCTTTGGTACATTAGAAGCAACTCTGAAACTTAACCTAAGCGTTTTTCGAACTTCTTTTTGGCTAACTTCTTATAGGAAAGTCTAGGAGCTCTGAAAATGAATGTGCGCGTCTTTCACTCATTCCGAGGGACTTAGAAGAATTTTGTGATATTTTTTATTAAAATGGTGTATAAGGGTATATAGATAAATATATTTTATGCACTGTATATGAGCTGGCGATTTCTAAGTCTGTGGTTCCGAGAGGGGGTAACCAGGCTCACTAATAAAGGTCAAGCCACTTGGCTGCCAGAATGCCATGCTTCAGCACAGACCAGAAAGGCATTGTGATAAGCGTATCCCCGGTATAGTCAGGGGTTAATGGGAGTCGTCCCCGTCCCCCCAGTATACGCACAGAACCATGGACCCGGTACTTGTGGTTCGGACTGTCTCCAACCAGCCATAATGTTGTGAGAGTGAAATTATGTCTAAGTCCAGCTTTGGTACATTAGAAGCAACTCTGAAACTTAACCTAAGCGTTTTTCGAAGCTACTTTTTGGCTAACTTCTTATAGGAAAGTCTAGGAGCTCTGAAAATGAATGTGCGCGTCTTTCACTCTTCCCGAGGGACTTAGAAGAATTTTGTGATATTTTTTATTAAAATGGTGTATAAGGGTATATAGATAAATATATTTTATGCACTGTATATGAGCTGGCGATTTCTAAGTCTGTGGTTCCGAGAGGGGGTAACCAGGCTCACTAATAAAGGTCAAGCCACTTGGCTGCCAGAATGCCCTGCTTCAGCACAGACCAGAAAGGCATTGTGATAAGCGTATCCCCGGTATAGTCAGGGGTAAATGGCAGTCGTCCCCGTCCCCCCAGTATACGCCCAGAACCATGGACCCGGTACTTGTGGTTCGGACTGTCTCCAACCAGCCATAATGTTGTGAGAGTGAAATTATGTCTAAGTCCAGCTTTGGTACATTAGAAGCAACTCTGAAACTTAACCTAAGCGTTTTTCGAAGCTACTTTTTGGCTAACTTCTTATAGGAAGGTCTAGGAGCTCTGAAAATGAACGTGCGCGTCTTTCTCTCTTCCCGAGGGACTTAGAAGAATTTTGTGATATTTTTTATTAAAATGGTGTATAAGGGTATATATATATATAAATATATTTTATGCACTGTATATGAGCTGGAGATTTCTAAGTCTGTGGTTCCGAGAGGGGGTAACCAGGCTCACTAATAAAGGTCAAGCCACTTGGCTGCCAGAATGCCCTTCTTCAGCACAGACCAGAAAGGCATTGTGATAAGCGTATCCCCGGTATAGTCAGGGGTTAATGGCAGTCGTCCCCGTCCCCCCAGTATACGCCCAGAACCATGGACCCGGTACTTGTGGTTCGGACTGTCTCCAACCAGCCATAATGTTGTGAGAGTGAAATTATGTCTAAGTCCAGCTTTGGTACATTAGAAGCAACTCTGAAACTTAACCTAAGCGTTTTTCGAACTTCTTTTTGGCTAACTTCTTATAGGAAAGTCTAGGAGCTCTGAAAATGAATGTGCGCGTCTTTCACTCATTCCGAGGGACTTAGAAGAATTTTGTGATATTTTTTATTAAAATGGTGTATAAGGGTATAGATAAATATATTTTATGCACTGTATATAAGCTGGCGATTTCTAAGTCTGTGGTTCCGAGAGGGGGTAACCAGGCTCACTAATAAAGGTCAAGCACTTGGCTGCCAGAATGCCCTGCTTCAGCACAGACCAGAAAGGCATTGTGATAAGCGTATCCCCGGAATAGTCAGGGGTAAATGGCAGTCGTCCCCGTCCCCCCAGTATACGCCCAGAACCATGGACCCGGTACTTGTGGTTCGGACTGTCTCCAACCAGCCATAATGTTGTGAGAGTGAAATTATGTCTAAGTCCAGCTTTGGTACATTAGAAGCAACTCTGAAACTTAACCTAAGCGTTTTTCGAACTTCTTTTTGGCTAACTTCTTATAGGAAAGTCTAGGAGCTCTGAAAATGAATGTGTGCGTCTTTCACTCTTCCCGAGGGACTTAGAAGAATTTTGTGATATTTTTTATTAAAATGGTGTATAAGGGTATATAGATAAATATATTTTATGCACTGTATATGAGCTGGCGATTTCTAAGTCTGTGGTTCCGAGAGGGGGTAACCAGGCTCACTAATAAAGGTTAAGCCACTTGGCTGCCAGAATGCCCTGCTTCAGCACAGACCAGAAAGGCATTGTGATAAGCGTATCCCCGGTATAGTCAGGGGTAAATGGCAGTCGTCCCCGTCCCCCCAGTATACGCCCAGAACCATGGACCCGGTACTTGTGGTTCGGACTGTCTCCAACCAGCCATAATGTTGTGAGAGTGAAATTATGTCTAAGTCCAGCTTTGGTACATTAGAAGCAACTCTGAAACTTAACCTAAGCGTTTTTCGAAGCTACTTTTTGGCTAACTTCTTATAGGAAGGTCTAGGAGCTCTGAAAATGAACGTGCGCGTCTTTCACTCTTCCCGAGGGACTTAGAAGAATTTTGTGATATTTTTTATTAAAATGGTGTATAAGTGTATATATATAAATATATTTTATGCACTGTATATGAGCTGGCGATTTCTAAGTCTGTGGTTCCGAGAGGGGGTAACCAGGCTCACTAATAAAGGTCAAGCCACTTGGCTGCCAGAATGCCCTGCTTCAGCACAGACCAGAAAGGCATTGTGATAAGCGTATCCCCGGTATAGTCAGGGGTTAATGGGAGTCGTCCCCGTCCCCCCAGTATACGGCCAGAACCATGGACCCGGTACTTGTGGTTCGGACTGTCTCCAACCCGCCATAATGTTGTGAGAGTGAAATTATGTCTAAGTCCAGCTTTGGTACTGTACATTAGAAGCAACTCTGAAACTTAACCTAAGCGTTTTTCGAAGCTACTTTTTGGCTAACTTCTTATAGGAAGGTCTAGGAGCTCTGAAAATGAACGTGCGCGTCTTTCACTCTTCCCGAGGGACATAGAAGAATTTTGTGATATTTTTTATTAAAATGGTGTATAAGGGTATATATATAAATATATTTTATGCACTGTATATGAGCTGGCGATTTCTAAGTCTGTGGTTCCGAGAGGGGGTAACCAGGCTCACTAACAAAAAGGTCAAGCCACTTGGCTGCCAGAATGCCCTGCTTCAGCACAGACCAGAAAGGCATTGTGATAAGCGTATCCCCGGTATAGTCAGGGGTTAATGGGAGTCGTCCCCGTCCCCCCAGTATACGCACAGAAACCATGGACCCGGTACTTGTGGTTCGGACTGTCTCCAACCAGCCATAATGTTGTGAGAGTGAAATTATGTCTAAGTCCAGCTTTGGTACATTAGAAGCAACTCTGAAACTTAACCTAAGCGTTTTTCGAACTTCTTTTTGGCTAACTTCTTATAGGAAAGTCTAGGAGCTCTGAAAATGAATGTGCGCGTCTTTCACTCATTCCGAGGGACTTAGAAGAATTTTGTGATATTTTTTATTAAAATGGTGTATAAGGGTATATAGATAAATATATTTTATGCACTGTATATGAGCTGGCGATTTCTAAGTCTGTGGTTCCGAGAGGGGGTAACCAGGCTCACTAACAAAAAGGTCAAGCCACTTGGCTGCCAGAATGCCCTGCTTCAGCACAGACCAGAAAGGCATTGTGATAAGCGTATCCCCGGTATAGTCAGGGGTTAATGGGAGTCGTCCCCGTCCCCCCAGTATACGCCCAGAACCATGGACCCGGTACTTGTGGTTCGGACTGTCTCCAACCAGCCATAATGTTGTGAGAGTGAAATTATGTCTAAGTCCAGCTTTGGTACATTAGAAGCAACTCTGAAACGTAACCTAAGCGTTTTTCGAAGCTACTTTTTGGCTAACTTCTTATAGGAAGGTCTAGGAGCTCTGAAAATGAACGTGCGCGTCTTTCTCTCTTCCCGAGGGACTTAGAAGAATTTTGTGATATTTTTTATTAAAATGGTGTATAAGGGTATATATATAAATATATTTTATGCACTGTATATGAGCTGGCGATTTCTAAGTCTGTGGTTCCGAGAGGGGGTAACCAGGCTCACTAACAAAAAGGTCAAGCCACTTGGCTGCCAGAATGCCCTGCTTCAGCACAGACCAGAAAGGCATTGTGATAAGCGTATCCCCGGTATAGTCAGGGGTAAATGGCAGTCGTCCCCGTCCCCCCAGTATACGCCCAGAACCATGGACCCGGTACTTGTGGTTCGGACTGTCTCCAACCAGCCATAATGTTGTGAGAGTGAAATTATGTCTAAGTCCAGCTTTGGTACATTAGAAGCAACTCTGAAACGTAACCTAAGCGTTTTTCGAAGCTACTTTTTGGCTAACTTCTTATAGGAAGGTCTAGGAGCTCTGAAAATGAACGTGCGCGTCTTTCTCTCTTCCCGAGGGACTTAGAAGAATTTTGTGATATTTTTTATTAAAATGGTGTATAAGGGTATATATATAAATATATTTTATGCACTGTATATGAGCTGGCGATTTCTAAGTCTGTGGTTCCGAGAGGGGGTAACCAGGCTCACTAACAAAAAGGTCAAGCCACTTGGCTGCCAGAATGCCCTGCTTCAGCACAGACCAGAAAGGCATTGTGATAAGCGTATCCCCGGTATAGTCAGGGGTTAATGGGAGTCTTCCCCGTCCCCCCAGTATACGCACAGAACCATGGACCCGGTACTTGTGGTTCGGACTGTCTCCAACCAGCCATAATGTTGTGAGAGTGAAATTATGTCTAAGTCCAGCTTTGGTACATTAGAAGCAACTCTGAAACGTAACCTAAGCGTTTTTCGAAGCTACTTTTTGGCTAACTTCTTATAGGAAGGTCTAGGAGCTCTGAAAATGAACGTGCGCGTCTTTCACTCTTCCCGAGGGACTTAGAAGAATTTTGTGATATTTTTTATTAAAATGGTGTATAAGGGTATATATATAAATATATTTTATGCACTGTATATGAGCTGGCGATTTCTAAGTCTGTGGTTCCGAGAGGGGGTAACCAGGCTCACTAACAAAAAGGTCAAGCCACTTGGCTGCCAGAATGCCCTGCTTCAGCACAGACCAGAAAGGCATTGTGATAAGCGTATCCCCGGTATAGTCAGGGGTTAATGGGAGTCGTCCCCGTCCCCCCAGTATACGCACAGAACCATGGACCCGGTAATTGTGGTTCGGACTGTCTCCAACCAGCCATAATGTTGTGAGAGTGAAATTATGTCTAAGTCCAGCTTTGGTACATTAGAAGCAACTCTGAAACTTAACCTAAGCGTTTTTCGAACTTCTTTTTGGCTAACTTCTTATAGGAAAGTCTAGGAGCTCTGAAAATGAATGTGCGCGTCTTTCACTCATTCCGAGGGACTTAGAAGAATTTTGTGATATTTTTTATTAAAATGGTGTATAAGGGTATAGATAAATATATTTTATGCACTGTATATGAGCTGGCGATTTCTAAGTCTGTGGTTCCGAGAGGGGGTAACCAGGCTCACTAATAAAGGTCAAGCACTTGGCTGCCAGAATGCCCTGCTTCAGCACAGACCAGAAAGGCATTGTGATAAGCGTATCCCCGGAATAGTCAGGGGTAAATGGCAGTCGTCCCCGTCCCCCCAGTATACGCCCAGAACCATGGACCCGGTACTTGTGGTTCGGACTGTCTCCAACCAGCCATAATGTTGTGAGAGTGAAATTATGTCTAAGTCCAGCTTTGGTACATTAGAAGCAACTCTGAAACTTAACCTAAGCGTTTTTCGAAGCTTCTTTTTGGCTAACTTCTTATAGGAAGGTCTAGGAGCTCTGAAAATGAACGTGCGCGTCTCTCACTCTTCCCGAGGGACTTAGAAGAATTTTGTGATATTTTTTATTAAAATGGTGTATAAGGGTATATATATAAATATATTTTATGCACTGTATATGAGCTGGCGATTTCTAAGTCTGTGGTTCCGAGAGGGGGTAACCAGGCTCACTAACAAAAAGGTCAAGCCACTTGGCTGCCAGAATGCCCTGCTTCAGCACAGACCAGAAAGGCATTGTGATAAGCGTATCCCCGGTATAGTCAGGGGTTAATGGGAGTCGTCCCCGTCCCCCCAGTATACGCACAGAACCATGGACCCGGTACTTGTGGTTCGGACTGTCTCCAACCAGCCATAATGTTAGAAGAGTGAAATTATATCTAAGTCCAGCTTTGGTACATTAGAAGCAACTCTGAAACTTAACCTAAGCGTTTTTCGAACTTCTTTTTGGCTAACTTCTTATAGGAAAGTCTAGGAGCTCTGAAAATGAATGTGTGCGTCTTTCACTCTTCCCGAGGGACTTAGAAGAATTTTGTGATATTTTTTATTAAAATGGTGTATAAGGGTATATAGATAAATATATTTTATGCACTGTATATGAGCTGGCGATTTCTAAGTCTGTGGTTCCGAGAGGGGGTAACCAGGCTCACTAATAAAGGTTAAGCCACTTGGCTGCCAGAATGCCCTGCTTCAGCACAGACCAGAAAGGCATTGTGATAAGCGTATCCCCGGTATAGTCAGGGGTAAATGGCAGTCGTCCCCGTCCCCCCAGTATACGCCCAGAACCATGGACCCGGTACTTGTGGTTCGGACTGTCTCCAACCAGCCATAATGTTGTGAGAGTGAAATTATGTCTAAGTCCAGCTTTGGTACATTAGAAGCAACTCTGAAACTTAACCTAAGCGTTTTTCGAAGCTACTTTTTGGCTAACTTCTTATAGGAAGGTCTAGGAGCTCTGAAAATGAACGTGCGCGTCTTTCACTCTTCCCGAGGGACTTAGAAGAATTTTGTGATATTTTTTATTAAAATGGTGTATAAGTGTATATATATAAATATATTTTATGCACTGTATATGAGCTGGCGATTTCTAAGTCTGTGGTTCCGAGAGGGGGTAACCAGGCTCACTAATAAAGGTCAAGCCACTTGGCTGCCAGAATGCCCTGCTTCAGCACAGACCAGAAAGGCATTGTGATAAGCGTATCCCCGGTATAGTCAGGGGTTAATGGGAGTCGTCCCCGTCCCCCCAGTATACGGCCAGAACCATGGACCCGGTACTTGTGGTTCGGACTGTCTCCAACCCGCCATAATGTTGTGAGAGTGAAATTATGTCTAAGTCCAGCTTTGGTACTGTACATTAGAAGCAACTCTGAAACTTAACCTAAGCGTTTTTCGAAGCTACTTTTTGGCTAACTTCTTATAGGAAGGTCTAGGAGCTCTGAAAATGAACGTGCGCGTCTTTCACTCTTCCCGAGGGACATAGAAGAATTTTGTGATATTTTTTATTAAAATGGTGTATAAGGGTATATATATAAATATATTTTATGCACTGTATATGAGCTGGCGATTTCTAAGTCTGTGGTTCCGAGAGGGGGTAACCAGGCTCACTAACAAAAAGGTCAAGCCACTTGGCTGCCAGAATGCCCTGCTTCAGCACAGACCAGAAAGGCATTGTGATAAGCGTATCCCCGGTATAGTCAGGGGTTAATGGGAGTCGTCCCCGTCCCCCCAGTATACGCACAGAACCATGGACCCGGTACTTGTGGTTCGGACTGTCTCCAACCAGCCATAATGTTGTGAGAGTGAAATTATGTCTAAGTCCAGCTTTGGTACATTAGAAGCAACTCTGAAACTTAACCTAAGCGTTTTTCGAAGCTACTTTTTGGCTAACTTCTTATAGGAAAGTCTAGGAGCTCTGAAAATGAATGTGCGCGTCTTTCACTCTTCCCGAGGGACTTAGAAGAATTTTGTGATATTTTTTATTAAAATGGTGTATAAGGGTATATAGATAAATATATTTTATGCACTGTATATGAGCTGGCGATTTCTAAGTCTGTGGTTCCGAGAGGGGGTAACCAGGCTCACTAATAAAGGTTAAGCCACTTGGCTGCCAGAATGCCCTGCTTCAGCACAGACCAGAAAGGCATTGTGATAAGCGTATCCCCGGTATAGTCAGGGGTAAATGGCAGTCGTCCCCGTCCCCCCAGTATACGCCCAGAACCATGGACCCGGTACTTGTGGTTCGGACTGTCTCCAACCAGCCATAATGTTGTGAGAGTGAAATTATGTCTAAGTCCAGCTTTGGTACATTAGAAGCAACTCTGAAACGTAACCTAAGCGTTTTTCGAAGCTACTTTTTGGCTAACTTCTTATAGGAAGGTCTAGGAGCTCTGAAAATGAACGTGCGCGTCTTTCTCTCTTCCCGAGGGACTTAGAAGAATTTTGTGATATTTTTTATTAAAATGGTGTATAAGGGTATATATATAAATATATTTTATGCACTGTATATGAGCTGGCGATTTCTAAGTCTGTGGTTCCGAGAGGGGGTAACCAGGCTCACTAACAAAAAGGTCAAGCCACTTGGCTGCCAGAATGCCCTGCTTCAGCACAGACCAGAAAGGCATTGTGATAAGCGTATCCCCGGTATAGTCAGGGGTTAATGGGAGTCGTCCCCGTCCCCCCAGTATACGCACAGAACCATGGACCCGGTACTTGTGGTTCGGACTGTCTCCAACCAGCCATAATGTTGTGAGAGTGAAATTATGTCTAAGTCCAGCTTTGGTACATTAGAAGCAACTCTGAAACTTAACCTAAGCGTTTTTCGAACTTCTTTTTGGCTAACTTCTTATAGGAAAGTCTAGGAGCTCTGAAAATGAATGTGCGCGTCTTTCACTCATTCCGAGGGACTTAGAAGAATTTTGTGATATTTTTTATTAAAATGGTGTATAAGGGTATATAGATAAATATATTTTATGCACTGTATATGAGCTGGCGATTTCTAAGTCTGTGGTTCCGAGAGGGGGTAACCAGGCTCACTAATAAAGGTCAAGCCACTTGGCTGCCAGAATGCCCTGCTTCAGCACAGACCAGAAAGGCATTGTGATAAGCGTATCCCCGGTATAGTCAGGGGTAAATGGCAGTCGTCCTCGTCCCCCCAGTATACGCCCAGAACCATGGACCCGGTACTTGTGGTTCGGACTGTCTCCAACCAGCCATAATGTTGTGAGAGTGAAATTATGTCTAAGTCCAGCTTTGGTACATTAGAAGCAACTCTGAAACGTAACCTAAGCGTTTTTCGAAGCTACTTTTTGGCTAACTTCTTATAGGAAGGTCTAGGAGCTCTGAAAATGAACGTGCGCGTCTTTCTCTCTTCCCGAGGGACTTAGAAGAATTTTGTGATATTTTTTATTAAAATGGTGTATAAGGGTATATATATAAATATATTTTATGCACTGTATATGAGCTGGCGATTTCTAAGTCTGTGGTTCCGAGAGGGGGTAACCAGGCTCACTAACAAAAAGGTCAAGCCACTTGGCTGCCAGAATGCCCTGCTTCAGCACAGACCAGAAAGGCATTGTGATAAGCGTATCCCCGGTATAGTCAGGGGTTAATGGGAGTCGTCCCCGTCCCCCCAGTATACGCACAGAACCATGGACCCGGTACTTGTGGTTCGGACTGTCTCCAACCAGCCATAATGTTGTGAGAGTGAAATTATGTCTAAGTCCAGCTTTGGTACATTAGAAGCAACTCTGAAACTTAACCTAAGCGTTTTTCGAACTTCTTTTTGGCTAACTTCTTATAGGAAAGTCTAGGAGCTCTGAAAATGAATGTGCGCGTCTTTCACTCATTCCGAGGGACTTAGAAGAATTTTGTGATATTTTTTATTAAAATGGTGTATAAGGGTATATAGATAAATATATTTTATGCACTGTATATGAGCTGGCGATTTCTAAGTCTGTGGTTCCGAGAGGGGGTAACCAGGCTCACTAACAAAAAGGTCAAGCCACTTGGCTGCCAGAATGCCCTGCTTCAGCACAGACCAGAAAGGCATTGTGATAAGCGTATCCCCGGTATAGTCAGGGGTTAATGGGAGTCGTCCCCGTCCCCCCAGTATACGCACAGAACCATGGACCCGGTACTTGTGGTTCGGACTGTCTCCAACCAGCCATAATGTTGTGAGAGTGAAATTATGTCTAAGTCCAGCTTTGGTACATTAGAAGCAACTCTGAAACTTAACCTAAGCGTTTTTCGAAGCTACTTTTTGGCTAACTTCTTATAGGAAAGTCTAGGAGCTCTGAAAATGAATGTGCGCGTCTTTCACTCTTCCCGAGGGACTTAGAAGAATTTTGTGATATTTTTTATTAAAATGGTGTATAAGGGTATATAGATAAATATATTTTATGCACTGTATATGAGCTGGCGATTTCTAAGTCTGTGGTTCCGAGAGGGGGTAACCAGGCTCACTAATAAAGGTTAAGCCACTTGGCTGCCAGAATGCCCTGCTTCAGCACAGACCAGAAAGGCATTGTGATAAGCGTATCCCCGGTATAGTCAGGGGTAAATGGCAGTCGTCCCCGTCCCCCCAGTATACGCCCAGAACCATGGACCCGGTACTTGTGGTTCGGACTGTCTCCAACCAGCCATAATGTTGTGAGAGTGAAATTATGTCTAAGTCCAGCTTTGGTACATTAGAAGCAACTCTGAAACTTAACCTAAGCGTTTTTCGAAGCTACTTTTTGGCTAACTTCTTATAGGAAGGTCTAGGAGCTCTGAAAATGAACGTGCGCGTCTTTCTCTCTTCCCGAGGGACTTAGAAGAATTTTGTGATATTTTTTATTAAAATGGTGTATAAGGGTATATATATATATAAATATATTTTATGCACTGTATATGAGCTGGCGATTTCTAAGTCTGTGGTTCCGAGAGGGGGTAACCAGGCTCACTAATAAAGGTCAAGCCACTTGGCTGCCAGAATGCCCTGCTTCAGCACAGACCAGAAAGGCATTGTGATAAGCGTATCCCCGGTATAGTCAGGGGTTAATGGGAGTCGTCCCCGTCCCCCCAGTATACGGCCAGAACCATGGACCCGGTACTTGTGGTTCGGACTGTCTCCAACCCGCCATAATGTTGTGAGAGTGAAATTATGTCTAAGTCCAGCTTTGGTACATTAGAAGCAACTCTGAAACTTAACCTAAGCGTTTTTCGAAGCTACTTTTTGGCTAACTTCTTATAGGAAAGTCTAGGAGCTCTGAAAATGAATGTGCGCGTCTTTCACTCTTCCCGAGGGACTTAGAAGAATTTTGTGATATTTTTTATTAAAATGGTGTATAAGGGTATATAGATAAAAATATTTTATGCACTGTATATGAGCTGGCGATTTCTAAGTCTGTGGTTCCGAGAGGGGGTAACCAGGCTCACTAATAAAGGTTAAGCCACTTGGCTGCCAGAATGCCCTGCTTCAGCACAGACCAGAAAGGCATTGTGATAAGCGTATCCCCGGTATAGTCAGGGGTAAATGGCAGTCGTCCCCGTCCCCCCAGTATACGCCCAGAACCATGGACCCGGTACTTGTGGTTCGGACTGTCTCCAACCAGCCATAATGTTGTGAGAGTGAAATTATGTCTAAGTCCAGCTTTGGTACATTAGAAGCAACTCTGAAACTTAACCTAAGCGTTTTTCGAAGCTACTTTTTGGCTAACTTCTTATAGGAAGGTCTAGGAGCTCTGAAAATGAACGTGCGCGTCTTTCTCTCTTCCCGAGGGACTTAGAAGAATTTTGTGATATTTTTTATTAAAATGGTGTATAAGGGTATATATATATATAAATATATTTTATGCACTGTATATGAGCTGGCGATTTCTAAGTCTGTGGTTCCGAGAGGGGGTAACCAGGCTCACTAATAAAGGTCAAGCCACTTGGCTGCCAGAATGCCCTGCTTCAGCACAGACCAGAAAGGCATTGTGATAAGCGTATCCCCGGTATAGTCAGGGGTTAATGGGAGTCGTCCCCGTCCCCCCAGTATACGGCCAGAACCATGGACCCGGTACTTGTGGTTCGGACTGTCTCCAACCCGCCATAATGTTGTGAGAGTGAAATTATGTCTAAGTCCAGCTTTGGTACTGTACATTAGAAGCAACTCTGAAACTTAACCTAAGCGTTTTTCGAAGCTACTTTTTGGCTAACTTCTTATAGGAAGGTCTAGGAGCTCTGAAAATGAACGTGCGCGTCTTTCACTCTTCCCGAGGGACTTAGAAGAATTTTGTGATATTTTTTATTAAAATGGTGTATAAGGGTATATATATAAATATATTTTATGCACTGTATATGAGCTGGCGATTTCTAAGTCTGTGGTACCGAGAGGGGGTAACCAGGCTCACTAACAAAAAGGTCAAGCCACTTGGCTGCCAGAATGCCCTGCTTCAGCACAGACCAGAAAGGCATTGTGATAAGCGTATCCCCGGTATAGTCAGGGGTAAATGGCAGTCGTCCCCGTCCCCCCAGTATACGCCCAGAACCATGGACCCGGTACTTGTGGTTCGGACTGTCTCCAACCAGCCATAATGTTGTGAGAGTGAAATTATGTCTAAGTCCAGCTTTGGTACATTAGAAGCAACTCTGAAACTTAACCTAAGCGTTTTTCGAAGCTACTTTTTGGCTAACTTCTTATAGGAAGGTCTAGGAGCTCTGAAAATGAACGTGCGCGTCTCTCACTCTTCCCGAGGGACTTAGAAGAATTTTGTGATATTTTTTATTAAAATGGTGTATAAGGGTATATATATAAATATATTTTATGCACTGTATATGAGCTGGCGATTTCTAAGTCTGTGGTTCCGAGAGGGGGTAACCAGGCTCACTAACAAAAAGGTCAAGCCACTTGGCTGCCAGAATGCCCTGCTTCAGCACAGACCAGAAAGGCATTGTGATAAGCGTATCCCCGGTATAGTCAGGGGTTAATGGGAGTCGTCCCCGTCCCCCCAGTATACGCACAGAACCATGGACCCGGTACTTGTGGTTCGGACTGTCTCCAACCAGCCATAATGTTGTGAGAGTGAAATTATGTCTAAGTCCAGCTTTGGTACATTAGAAGCAACTCTGAAACTTAACCTAAGCGTTTTTCGAAGCTACTTTTTGGCTAACTTCTTATAGGAAAGTCTAGGAGCTCTGAAAATGAATGTGCGCGTCTTTCACTCTTCCCGAGGGACTTAGAAGAATTTTGTGATATTTTTTATTAAAATGGTGTATAAGGGTATATAGATAAATATATTTTATGCACTGTATATGAGCTGGCGATTTCTAAGTCTGTGGTTCCGAGAGGGGGTAACCAGGCTCACTAATAAAGGTTAAGCCACTTGGCTGCCAGAATGCCCTGCTTCAGCACAGACCAGAAAGGCATTGTGATAAGCGTATCCCCGGTATAGTCAGGGGTAAATGGCAGTCGTCCCCGTCCCCCCAGTATACGCCCAGAACCATGGACCCGGTACTTGTGGTTCGGACTGTCTCCAACCAGCCATAATGTTGTGAGAGTGAAATTATGTCTAAGTCCAGCTTTGGTACATTAGAAGCAACTCTGAAACTTAACCTAAGCGTTTTTCGAAGCTACTTTTTGGCTAACTTCTTATAGGAAGGTCTAGGAGCTCTGAAAATGAACGTGCGCGTCTTTCTCTCTTCCCGAGGGACTTAGAAGAATTTTGTGATATTTTTTATTAAAATGGTGTATAAGGGTATATATATATATAAATATATTTTATGCACTGTATATGAGCTGGCGATTTCTAAGTCTGTGGTTCCGAGAGGGGGTAACCAGGCTCACTAATAAAGGTCAAGCCACTTGGCTGCCAGAATGCCCTGCTTCAGCACAGACCAGAAAGGCATTGTGATAAGCGTATCCCCGGTATAGTCAGGGGTTAATGGGAGTCGTCCCCGTCCCCCCAGTATACGGCCAGAACCATGGACCCGGTACTTGTGGTTCGGACTGTCTCCAACCCGCCATAATGTTGTGAGAGTGAAATTATGTCTAAGTCCAGCTTTGGTACATTAGAAGCAACTCTGAAACTTAACCTAAGCGTTTTTCGAAGCTACTTTTTGGCTAACTTCTTATAGGAAAGTCTAGGAGCTCTGAAAATGAATGTGCGCGTCTTTCACTCTTCCCGAGGGACTTAGAAGAATTTTGTGATATTTTTTATTAAAATGGTGTATAAGGGTATATAGATAAAAATATTTTATGCACTGTATATGAGCTGGCGATTTCTAAGTCTGTGGTTCCGAGAGGGGGTAACCAGGCTCACTAATAAAGGTTAAGCCACTTGGCTGCCAGAATGCCCTGCTTCAGCACAGACCAGAAAGGCATTGTGATAAGCGTATCCCCGGTATAGTCAGGGGTAAATGGCAGTCGTCCCCGTCCCCCCAGTATACGCCCAGAACCATGGACCCGGTACTTGTGGTTCGGACTGTCTCCAACCAGCCATAATGTTGTGAGAGTGAAATTATGTCTAAGTCCAGCTTTGGTACATTAGAAGCAACTCTGAAACTTAACCTAAGCGTTTTTCGAAGCTACTTTTTGGCTAACTTCTTATAGGAAGGTCTAGGAGCTCTGAAAATGAACGTGCGCGTCTTTCTCTCTTCCCGAGGGACTTAGAAGAATTTTGTGATATTTTTTATTAAAATGGTGTATAAGGGTATATATATATATAAATATATTTTATGCACTGTATATGAGCTGGCGATTTCTAAGTCTGTGGTTCCGAGAGGGGGTAACCAGGCTCACTAATAAAGGTCAAGCCACTTGGCTGCCAGAATGCCCTGCTTCAGCACAGACCAGAAAGGCATTGTGATAAGCGTATCCCCGGTATAGTCAGGGGTTAATGGGAGTCGTCCCCGTCCCCCCAGTATACGGCCAGAACCATGGACCCGGTACTTGTGGTTCGGACTGTCTCCAACCCGCCATAATGTTGTGAGAGTGAAATTATGTCTAAGTCCAGCTTTGGTACTGTACATTAGAAGCAACTCTGAAACTTAACCTAAGCGTTTTTCGAAGCTACTTTTTGGCTAACTTCTTATAGGAAGGTCTAGGAGCTCTGAAAATGAACGTGCGCGTCTTTCACTCTTCCCGAGGGACTTAGAAGAATTTTGTGATATTTTTTATTAAAATGGTGTATAAGGGTATATATATAAATATATTTTATGCACTGTATATGAGCTGGCGATTTCTAAGTCTGTGGTACCGAGAGGGGGTAACCAGGCTCACTAACAAAAAGGTCAAGCCACTTGGCTGCCAGAATGCCCTGCTTCAGCACAGACCAGAAAGGCATTGTGATAAGCGTATCCCCGGTATAGTCAGGGGTAAATGGCAGTCGTCCCCGTCCCCCCAGTATACGCCCAGAACCATGGACCCGGTACTTGTGGTTCGGACTGTCTCCAACCAGCCATAATGTTGTGAGAGTGAAATTATGTCTAAGTCCAGCTTTGGTACATTAGAAGCAACTCTGAAACTTAACCTAAGCGTTTTTCGAAGCTACTTTTTGGCTAACTTCTTATAGGAAGGTCTAGGAGCTCTGAAAATGAACGTGCGCGTCTCTCACTCTTCCCGAGGGACTTAGAAGAATTTTGTGATATTTTTTATTAAAATGGTGTATAAGGGTATATATATAAATATATTTTATGCACTGTATATGAGCTGGCGATTTCTAAGTCTGTGGTTCCGAGAGGGGGTAACCAGGCTCACTAACAAAAAGGTCAAGCCACTTGGCTGCCAGAATGCCCTGCTTCAGCACAGACCAGAAAGGCATTGTGATAAGCGTATCCCCGGTATAGTCAGGGGTTAATGGGAGTCGTCCCCGTCCCCCCAGTATACGCACAGAACCATGGACCCGGTACTTGTGGTTCGGACTGTCTCCAACCAGCCATAATGTTGTGAGAGTGAAATTATGTCTAAGTCCAGCTTTGGTACATTACAGTAGAAGCAACTCTGAAACTTAACCTAAGCGTTTTTCGAAGCTACTCTTTGGCTAACTTCTTATAGGAAGGTCTAGGAGCTCTGAAAATGAACGTGCGCGTCTTTCACTCTTCCCGAGGGACTTAGAAGAATTTTGTGATATTTTTTATTAAAATGGTGTATAAGGGTATATATATAAATATATTTTATGCACTGTATATGAGCTGGCGATTTCTAAGTCTGTGGTTCCGAGAGGGGGTAACCAGGCTCACTAATAAAGGTCAAGCCACTTGGCTGCCAGAATGCCCTGCTTCAGCACAGACCAGAAAGGCATTGTGATAAGCGTATACCCGGTATAGTCAGGGGTTAATGGGAGTCGTCGCCGTACCCCCCGTATACGGCCAGAACCATGGACCCGGTACTTGTGGTTCGGACTGTCTCCAACCAGCCATAATGTTGTGAGAGTGAAATTATGTCTAAGTCCAGCTTTGGTACATTAGAAGCAACTCTGAAACTTAACCTAAGCGTTTTTCGAAGCTACTTTTTGGCTAACTTCTTATAGGAAAGTCTAGGAGCTCTGAAAATGAATGTGCGCGTCTTTCACTCTTCCCGAGGGACTTAGAAGAATTTTGTGATATTTTTTATTAAAATGGTGTATAAGGGTATATAGATAAATATATTTTATGCACTGTATATGAGCTGGCGATTTCTAAGTCTGTGGTTCCGAGAGGGGGTAACCAGGCTCACTAATAAAGGTTAAGCCACTTGGCTGCCAGAATGCCCTGCTTCAGCACAGACCAGAAAGGCATTGTGATAAGCGTATCCCCGGTATAGTCAGGGGTAAATGGCAGGCGTCCCCGTCCCCCCAGTATACGCCCAGAACCATGGACCCGGTACTTGTGGTTCGGACTGTCTCCAACCAGCCATAATGTTGTGAGAGTGAAATTATGTCTAAGTCCAGCTTTGGTACATTAGAAGCAACTCTGAAACTTAACCTAAGCGTTTTTCGAAGCTACTTTTTGGCTAACTTCTTATAGGAAGGTCTAGGAGCTCTGAAAATGAACGTGCGCGTCTCTCACTCTTCCCGAGGGACTTAGAAGAATTTTGTGATATTTTTTATTAAAATGGTGTATAAGGGTATATATATATAAATATATTTTATGCACTGTATATGAGCTGGCGATTTCTAAGTCTGTGGTTCCGAGAGGGGGTAACCAGGCTCACTAACAAAAAGGTCAAGCCACTTGGCTGCCAGAATGCCCTGCTTCAGCACAGACCAGAAAGGCATTGTGATAAGCGTATCCCCGGTATAGTCAGGGGTTAATGGGAGTCGTCCCCGTCCCCCCAGTATACGCACAGAACCATGGACCCGGTACTTGTGGTTCGGACTGTCTCCAACCAGCCATAATGTTGTGAGAGTGAAATTATGTCTAAGTCCAGCTTTGGTACATTACAGTAGAAGCAACTCTGAAACTTAACCTAAGCGTTTTTCGAAGCTACTCTTTGGCTAACTTCTTATAGGAAGGTCTAGGAGCTCTGAAAATGAACGTGCGCGTCTTTCACTCTTCCCGAGGGACTTAGAAGAATTTTGTGATATTTTTTATTAAAATGGTGTATAAGGGTATATATATAAATATATTTTATGCACTGTATATGAGCTGGCGATTTCTAAGTCTGTGGTTCCGAGAGGGGGTAACCAGGCTCACTAACAAAAAGGTCAAGCCACTTGGCTGCCAGAATGCCCTGCTTCAGCACAGACCAGAAAGGCATTGTGATAAGCGTATACCCGGTATAGTCAGGGGTTAATGGGAGTCGTCGCCGTACCCCCCGTATACGGCCAGAACCATGGACCCGGTACTTGTGGTTCGGACTGTCTCCAACCAGCCATAATGTTGTGAGAGTGAAATTATGTCTAAGTCCAGCTTTGGTACATTAGAAGCAACTCTGAAACTTAACCTAAGCGTTTTTCGAAGCTACTTTTTGGCTAACTTCTTATAGGAAAGTCTAGGAGCTCTGAAAATGAATGTGCGCGTCTTTCACTCTTCCCGAGGGACTTAGAAGAATTTTGTGATATTTTTTATTAAAATGGTGTATAAGGGTATATAGATAAATATATTTTATGCACTGTATATGAGCTGGCGATTTCTAAGTCTGTGGTTCCGAGAGGGGGTAACCAGGCTCACTAATAAAGGTTAAGCCACTTGGCTGCCAGAATGCCCTGCTTCAGCACAGACCAGAAAGGCATTGTGATAAGCGTATCCCCGGTATAGTCAGGGGTAAATGGCAGGCGTCCCCGTCCCCCCAGTATACGCCCAGAACCATGGACCCGGTACTTGTGGTTCGGACTGTCTCCAACCAGCCATAATGTTGTGAGAGTGAAATTATGTCTAAGTCCAGCTTTGGTACATTAGAAGCAACTCTGAAACTTAACCTAAGCGTTTTTCGAAGCTACTTTTTGGCTAACTTCTTATAGGAAGGTCTAGGAGCTCTGAAAATGAACGTGCGCGTCTCTCACTCTTCCCGAGGGACTTAGAAGAATTTTGTGATATTTTTTATTAAAATGGTGTATAAGGGTATATATATAAATATATTTTATGCACTGTATATGAGCTGGCGATTTCTAAGTCTGTGGTTCCGAGAGGGGGTAACCAGGCTCACTAACAAAAAGGTCAAGCCACTTGGCTGCCAGAATGCCCTGCTTCAGCACAGACCAGAAAGGCATTGTGATAAGCGTATCCCCGGTATAGTCAGGGGTTAATGGGAGTCGTCCCCGTCCCCCCAGTATACGCACAGAACCATGGACCCGGTACTTGTGGTTCGGACTGTCTCCAACCAGCCATAATGTTGTGAGAGTGAAATTATGTCTAAGTCCAGCTTTGGTACATTACAGTAGAAGCAACTCTGAAACTTAACCTAAGCGTTTTTCGAAGCTACTCTTTGGCTAACTTCTTATAGGAAGGTCTAGGAGCTCTGAAAATGAACGTGCGCGTCTTTCACTCTTCCCGAGGGACTTAGAAGAATTTTGTGATATTTTTTATTAAAATGGTGTATAAGGGTATATATATAAATATATTTTATGCACTGTATATGAGCTGGCGATTTCTAAGTCTGTGGTTCCGAGAGGGGGTAACCAGGCTCACTAACAAAAAGGTCAAGCCACTTGGCTGCCAGAATGCCCTGCTTCAGCACAGACCAGAAAGGCATTGTGATAAGCGTATACCCGGTATAGTCAGGGGTTAATGGGAGTCGTCGCCGTACCCCCCGTATACGGCCAGAACCATGGACCCGGTACTTGTGGTTCGGACTGTCTCCAACCAGCCATAATGTTGTGAGAGTGAAATTATGTCTAAGTCCAGCTTTGGTACATTAGAAGCAACTCTGAAACTTAACCTAAGCGTTTTTCGAAGCTACTTTTTGGCTAACTTCTTATAGGAAAGTCTAGGAGCTCTGAAAATGAATGTGCGCGTCTTTCACTCTTCCCGAGGGACTTAGAAGAATTTTGTGATATTTTTTATTAAAATGGTGTATAAGGGTATATAGATAAATATATTTTATGCACTGTATATGAGCTGGCGATTTCTAAGTCTGTGGTTCCGAGAGGGGGTAACCAGGCTCACTAATAAAGGTTAAGCCACTTGGCTGCCAGAATGCCCTGCTTCAGCACAGACCAGAAAGGCATTGTGATAAGCGTATCCCCGGTATAGTCAGGGGTAAATGGCAGGCGTCCCCGTCCCCCCAGTATACGCCCAGAACCATGGACCCGGTACTTGTGGTTCGGACTGTCTCCAACCAGCCATAATGTTGTGAGAGTGAAATTATGTCTAAGTCCAGCTTTGGTACATTAGAAGCAACTCTGAAACTTAACCTAAGCGTTTTTCGAAGCTACTTTTTGGCTAACTTCTTATAGGAAGGTCTAGGAGCTCTGAAAATGAACGTGCGCGTCTTTCTCTCTTCCCGAGGGACTTAGAAGAATTTTGTGATATTTTTTATTAAAATGGTGTAGAAGGGTATATATATATATATAAATATATTTTATGCACTGTATATGAGCTGGCGATTTCTAAGTCTGTGGTTCCGAGAGGGGGTAACCAGGCTCACTAATAAAGGTCAAGCCACTTGGCTGCCAGAATGCCCTGCTTCAGCACAGACCAGAAAGGCATTGTGATAAGCGTATCCCCGGTATAGTCAGGGGTTAATGGGAGTCGTCCCCGTCCCCCCAGTATACGGCCAGAACCATGGACCCGGTACTTGTGGTTCGGACTGTCTCCAACCCGCCATAATGTTGTGAGAGTGAAATTATGTCTAAGTCCAGCTTTGGTACATTAGAAGCAACTCTGAAACTTAACCTAAGCGTTTTTCGAAGCTACTTTTTGGCTAACTTCTTATAGGAAAGTCTAGGAGCTCTGAAAATGAATGTGCGCGTCTTTCACTCTTCCCGAGGGACTTAGAAGAATTTTGTGATATTTTTTATTAAAATGGTGTATAAGGGTATATAGATAAATATATTTTATGCACTGTATATGAGCTGGCGATTTCTAAGTCTGTGGTTCCGAGAGGGGGTAACCAGGCTCACTAATAAAGGTTAAGCCACTTGGCTGCCAGAATGCCCTGCTTCAGCACAGACCAGAAAGGCATTGTGATAAGCGTATCCCCGGTATAGTCAGGGGTAAATGGCAGTCGTCCCCGTCCCCCCAGTATACGCCCAGAACCATGGACCCGGTACTTGTGGTTCGGACTGTCTCCAACCAGCCATAATGTTGTGAGAGTGAAATTATGTCTAAGTCCAGCTTTGGTACATTAGAAGCAACTCTGAAACTTAACCTAAGCGTTTTTCGAAGCTACTTTTTGGCTAACTTCTTATAGGAAGGTCTAGGAGCTCTGAAAATGAACGTGCGCGTCTTTCTCTCTTCCCGAGGGACTTAGAAGAATTTTGTGATATTTTTTATTAAAATGGTGTATAAGGGTATATATATATATAAATATATTTTATGCACTGTATATGAGCTGGCGATTTCTAAGTCTGTGGTTCCGAGAGGGGGTAACCAGGCTCACTAATAAAGGTCAAGCCACTTGGCTGCCAGAATGCCCTGCTTCAGCACAGACCAGAAAGGCATTGTGATAAGCGTATCCCCGGTATAGTCAGGGGTTAATGGGAGTCGTCCCCGTCCCCCCAGTATACGGCCAGAACCATGTACCCGGTACTTGTGGTTCGGACTGTCTCCAACCCGCCATAATGTTGTGAGAGTGAAATTATGTCTAAGTCCAGCTTTGGTACTGTACATTAGAAGCAACTCTGAAACTTAACCTAAGCGTTTTTCGAAGCTACTTTTTGGCTAACTTCTTATAGGAAGGTCTAGGAGCTCTGAAAATGAACGTGCGCGTCTTTCACTCTTCCCGAGGGACTTAGAAGAATTTTGTGATATTTTTTATTAAAATGGTGTATAAGGGTATATATATAAATATATTTTATGCACTGTATATGAGCTGGCGATTTCTAAGTCTGTGGTACCGAGAGGGGGTAACCAGGCTCACTAACAAAAAGGTCAAGCCACTTGGCTGCCAGAATGCCCTGCTTCAGCACAGACCAGAAAGGCATTGTGATAAGCGTATCCCCGGTATAGTCAGGGGTAAATGGCAGTCGTCCCCGTCCCCCCAGTATACGCCCAGAACCATGGACCCGGTACTTGTGGTTCGGACTGTCTCCAACCAGCCATAATGTTGTGAGAGTGAAATTATGTCTAAGTCCAGCTTTGGTACATTAGAAGCAACTCTGAAACTTAACCTAAGCGTTTTTCGAAGCTACTTTTTGGCTAACTTCTTATAGGAAGGTCTAGGAGCTCTGAAAATGAACGTGCGCGTCTCTCACTCTTCCCGAGGGACTTAGAAGAATTTTGTGATATTTTTTATTAAAATGGTGTATAAGGGTATATATATAAATATATTTTATGCACTGTATATGAGCTGGCGATTTCTAAGTCTGTGGTTCCGAGAGGGGGTAACCAGGCTCACTAACAAAAAGGTCAAGCCACTTGGCTGCCAGAATGCCCTGCTTCAGCACAGACCAGAAAGGCATTGTGATAAGCGTATCCCCGGTATAGTCAGGGGTTAATGGGAGTCATCCCCGTCCCCCCAGTATACGCACAGAACCATGGACCCGGTACTTGTGGTTCGGACTGTCTCCAACCAGCCATAATGTTGTGAGAGTGAAATTATGTCTAAGTCCAGCTTTGGTACATTAGAAGCAACTCTGAAACTTAACCTAAGCGTTTTTCGAAGCTACTCTTTGGCTAACTTCTTATAGGAAGGTCTAGGAGCTCTGAAAATGAACGTGCGCGTCTTTCACTCTTCCCGAGGGACTTAGAAGAATTTTGTGATATTTTTTATTAAAATGGTGTATAAGGGTATATATATAAATATATTTTATGCACTGTATATGAGCTGGCGATTTCTAAGTCTGTGGTTCCGAGAGGGGGTAACCAGGCTCACTAACAAAAAGGTCAAGCCACTTGGCTGCCAGAATGCCCTGCTTCAGCACAGACCAGAAAGGCATTGTGATAAGCGTATACCCGGTATAGTCAGGGGTTAATGGGAGTCGTCGCCGTACCCCCCGTATACGGCCAGAACCATGGACCCGGTACTTGTGGTTCGGACTGTCTCCAACCAGCCATAATGTTGTGAGAGTGAAATTATGTCTAATTCCAGCTTTGGTACATTAGAAGCAACTCTGAAACTTAACCTAAGCGTTTTTCGAAGCTACTTTTTGGCTAACTTCTTATAGGAAAGTCTAGGAGCTCTGAAAATGAATGTGCGCGTCTTTCACTCTTCCCGAGGGACTTAGAAGAATTTTGTGATATTTTTTATTAAAATGGTGTATAAGGGTATATAGATAAATATATTTTATGCACTGTATATGAGCTGGCGATTTCTAAGTCTGTGGTTCCGAGAGGGGGTAACCAGGCTCACTAATAAAGGTTAAGCCACTTGGCTGCCAGAATGCCCTGCTTCAGCACAGACCAGAAAGGCATTGTGATAAGCGTATCCCCGGTATAGTCAGGGGTAAATGGCAGTCGTCCCCGTCCCCCCAGTATACGGCCAGAACCATGTACCCGGTACTTGTGGTTCGGACTGTCTCCAACCCGCCATAATGTTGTGAGAGTGAAATTATGTCTAAGTCCAGCTTTGGTACTGTACATTAGAAGCAACTCTGAAACTTAACCTAAGCGTTTTTCGAAGCTACTTTTTGGCTAACTTCTTATAGGAAGGTCTAGGAGCTCTGAAAATGAACGTGCGCGTCTTTCACTCTTCCCGAGGGACTTAGAAGAATTTTGTGATATTTTTTATTAAAATGGTGTATAAGGGTATATATATAAATATATTTTATGCACTGTATATGAGCTGGCGATTTCTAAGTCTGTGGTACCGAGAGGGGGTAACCAGGCTCACTAACAAAAAGGTCAAGCCACTTGGCTGCCAGAATGCCCTGCTTCAGCACAGACCAGAAAGGCATTGTGATAAGCGTATCCCCGGTATAGTCAGGGGTTAATGGGAGTCATCCCCGTCCCCCCAGTATACGCACAGAACCATGGACCCGGTACTTGTGGTTCGGACTGTCTCCAACCAGCCATAATGTTGTGAGAGTGAAATTATGTCTAAGTCCAGCTTTGGTACATTAGAAGCAACTCTGAAACTTAACCTAAGCGTTTTTCGAAGCTACTCTTTGGCTAACTTCTTATAGGAAGGTCTAGGAGCTCTGAAAATGAACGTGCGCGTCTTTCACTCTTCCCGAGGGACTTAGAAGAATTTTGTGATATTTTTTATTAAAATGGTGTATAAGGGTATATATATAAATATATTTTATGCACTGTATATGAGCTGGCGATTTCTAAGTCTGTGGTTCCGAGAGGGGGTAACCAGGCTCACTAACAAAAAGGTCAAGCCACTTGGCTGCCAGAATGCCCTGCTTCAGCACAGACCAGAAAGGCATTGTGATAAGCGTATACCCGGTATAGTCAGGGGTTAATGGGAGTCGTCGCCGTACCCCCCGTATACGGCCAGAACCATGGACCCGGTACTTGTGGTTCGGACTGTCTCCAACCAGCCATAATGTTGTGAGAGTGAAATTATGTCTAATTCCAGCTTTGGTACATTAGAAGCAACTCTGAAACTTAACCTAAGCGTTTTTCGAAGCTACTTTTTGGCTAACTTCTTATAGGAAAGTCTAGGAGCTCTGAAAATGAATGTGCGCGTCTTTCACTCTTCCCGAGGGACTTAGAAGAATTTTGTGATATTTTTTATTAAAATGGTGTATAAGGGTATATAGATAAATATATTTTATGCACTGTATATGAGCTGGCGATTTCTAAGTCTGTGGTTCCGAGAGGGGGTAACCAGGCTCACTAATAAAGGTTAAGCCACTTGGCTGCCAGAATGCCCTGCTTCAGCACAGACCAGAAAGGCATTGTGATAAGCGTATCCCCGGTATAGTCAGGGGTAAATGGCAGTCGTCCCCGTCCCCCCAGTATACGCCCAGAACCATGGACCCGGTACTTGTGGTTCGGACTGTCTCCAACCAGCCATAATGTTGTGAGAGTGAAATTATGTCTAAGTCCAGCTTTGGTACATTAGAAGCAACTCTGAAACTTAACCTAAGCGTTTTTCGAAGCTACTTTTTGGCTAACTTCTTATAGGAAGGTCTAGGAGCTCTGAAAATGAACGTGCGCGTCTCTCACTCTTCCCGAGGGACTTAGAAGAATTTTGTGATATTTTTTATTAAAATGGTGTATAAGGGTATATATATAAATATATTTTATGCACTGTATATGAGCTGGCGATTTCTAAGTCTGTGGTTCCGAGAGGGGGTAACCAGGCTCACTAACAAAAAGGTCAAGCCACTTGGCTGCCAGAATGCCCTGCTTCAGCACAGACCAGAAAGGCATTGTGATAAGCGTATCCCCGGTATAGTCAGGGGTTAATGGGAGTCATCCCCGTCCCCCCAGTATACGCACAGAACCATGGACCCGGTACTTGTGGTTCGGACTGTCTCCAACCAGCCATAATGTTGTGAGAGTGAAATTATGTCTAAGTCCAGCTTTGGTACATTAGAAGCAACTCTGAAACTTAACCTAAGCGTTTTTCGAAGCTACTCTTTGGCTAACTTCTTATAGGAAGGTCTAGGAGCTCTGAAAATGAACGTGCGCGTCTTTCACTCTTCCCGAGGGACTTAGAAGAATTTTGTGATATTTTTTATTAAAATGGTGTATAAGGGTATATATATAAATATATTTTATGCACTGTATATGAGCTGGCGATTTCTAAGTCTGTGGTTCCGAGAGGGGGTAACCAGGCTCACTAACAAAAAGGTCAAGCCACTTGGCTGCCAGAATGCCCTGCTTCAGCACAGACCAGAAAGGCATTGTGATAAGCGTATACCCGGTATAGTCAGGGGTTAATGGGAGTCGTCGCCGTACCCCCCGTATACGGCCAGAACCATGGACCCGGTACTTGTGGTTCGGACTGTCTCCAACCAGCCATAATGTTGTGAGAGTGAAATTATGTCTAATTCCAGCTTTGGTACATTAGAAGCAACTCTGAAACTTAACCTAAGCGTTTTTCGAAGCTACTTTTTGGCTAACTTCTTATAGGAAAGTCTAGGAGCTCTGAAAATGAATGTGCGCGTCTTTCACTCTTCCCGAGGGACTTAGAAGAATTTTGTGATATTTTTTATTAAAATGGTGTATAAGGGTATATAGATAAATATATTTTATGCACTGTATATGAGCTGGCGATTTCTAAGTCTGTGGTTCCGAGAGGGGGTAACCAGGCTCACTAATAAAGGTTAAGCCACTTGGCTGCCAGAATGCCCTGCTTCAGCACAGACCAGAAAGGCATTGTGATAAGCGTATCCCCGGTATAGTCAGGGGTAAATGGCAGTCGTCCCCGTCCCCCCAGTATACGCCCAGAACCATGGACCCGGTACTTGTGGTTCGGACTGTCTCCAACCAGCCATAATGTTGTGAGAGTGAAATTATGTCTAAGTCCAGCTTTGGTACATTAGAAGCAACTCTGAAACTTAACCTAAGCGTTTTTCGAAGCTACTTTTTGGCTAACTTCTTATAGGAAGGTCTAGGAGCTCTGAAAATGAACGTGCGCGTCTTTCTCTCTTCCCGAGGGACTTAGAAGAATTTTGTGATATTTTTTATTAAAATGGTGTATAAGGGTATATATATATATAAATATATTTTATGCACTGTATATGAGCTGGCGATTTCTAAGTCTGTGGTTCCGAGAGGGGGTAACCAGGCTCACTAATAAAGGTCAAGCCACTTGGCTGCCAGAATGCCCTTCTTCAGCACAAACCAGAAAGGCATTGTGATAAGCGTATCCCCGGTATAGTCAGGGGTTAATGGGAGTCGTCCCCGTCCCCCCAGTATACGGCCAGAACCATGGACCCGGTACTTGTGGTTCGGACTGTCTCCAACCCGCCATAATGTTGTGAGAGTGAAATTATGTCTAAGTCCAGCTTTGGTACATTAGAAGCAACTCTGAAACTTAACCTAAGCGTTTTTCGAAGCTACTTTTTGGCTAACTTCTTATAGGAAAGTCTAGGAGCTCTGAAAATGAATGTGCGCGTCTTTCACTCTTCCCGAGGGACTTAGAAGAATTTTGTGATATTTTTTATTAAAATGGTGTATAAGGGTATATAGATAAATATATTTTATGCACTGTATATGAGCTGGCGATTTCTAAGTCTGTGGTTCCGAGAGGGGGTAACCAGGCTCACTAATAAAGGTTAAGCCACTTGGCTGCCAGAATGCCCTGCTTCAGCACAGACCAGAAAGGCATTGTGATAAGCGTATCCCCGGTATAGTCAGGGGTAAATGGCAGTCGTCCCCGTCCCCCCAGTATACGCCCAGAACCATGGACCCGGTACTTGTGGTTCGGACTGTCTCCAACCAGCCATAATGTTGTGAGAGTGAAATTATGTCTAAGTCCAGCTTTGGTACATTAGAAGCAACTCTGAAACTTAACCTAAGCGTTTTTCGAAGCTACTTTTTGGCTAACTTCTTATAGGAAGGTCTAGGAGCTCTGAAAATGAACGTGCGCGTCTTTCTCTCTTCCCGAGGGACTTAGAAGAATTTTGTGATATTTTTTATTAAAATGGTGTATAAGGGTATATATATATATAAATATATTTTATGCACTGTATATGAGCTGGCGATTTCTAAGTCTGTGGTTCCGAGAGGGGGTAACCAGGCTCACTAATAAAGGTCAAGCCACTTGGCTGCCAGAATGCCCTGCTTCAGCACAGACCAGAAAGGCATTGTGATAAGCGTATCCCCGGTATAGTCAGGGGTTAATGGGAGTCGTCCCCGTCCCCCCAGTATACGGCCAGAACCATGGACCCGGTACTTGTGGTTCGGACTGTCTCCAACCCGCCATAATGTTGTGAGAGTGAAATTATGTCTAAGTCCAGCTTTGGTACATTAGAAGCAACTCTGAAACTTAACCTAAGCGTTTTTCGAAGCTACTTTTTGGCTAACTTCTTATAGGAAAGTCTAGGAGCTCTGAAAATGAATGTGCGCGTCTTTCACTCTTCCCGAGGGACTTAGAAGAATTTTGTGATATTTTTTATTAAAATGGTGTATAAGGGTATATAGATAAATATATTTTATGCACTGTATATGAGCTGGCGATTTCTAAGTCTGTGGTTCCGAGAGGGGGTAACCAGGCTCACTAATAAAGGTTAAGCCACTTGGCTGCCAGAATGCCCTGCTTCAGCACAGACCAGAAAGGCATTGTGATAAGCGTATCCCCGGTATAGTCAGGGGTTAATGGGAGTCGTCCCCGTCCCCCCAGTATACGCACAGAACCATGGACCCAGAAATTGTGGTTCGGACTGTCTCCAACCAGCCATAATGTTGTGAGAGTGAAATTATGTCTAAATCCAGCTTTGGTACATTAGAAGCAACTCTGAAACTTAACCTAAGCGTTTTTCGAACTTCTTTTTGGCTAACTTCTTATAGGAAAGTTTAGGAGCTCTGAAAATGAATGTGCGCGTCTTTCACTCATTCCGAGGGACTTAGAAGAATTTTGTGATATTTTTTATTAAAATGGTGTATAAGGGTATATAGATAAATATATTTTATGCACTGTATATGAGCTGGCGATTTCTAAGTCTGTGGTTCCGAGAGGGGGTAACCAGGCTCACTAATAAAGGTCAAGCCACTTGGCTGCCAGAATGCCCTGCTTCAGCACAGACCAGAAAGGCATTGTGATTAGCGTATCCCCGGTATAGTCAGGGGTAAATGGCAGTCGTCCCCGTCCCCCCAGTATACGCCCAGAACCATGGACCCGGTACTTGTGGTTCGGACTGTCTCCAACCAGCCATAATGTTGTGAGAGTGAAATTATGTCTAAGTCCAGCTTTGGTACATTAGAAGCAACTCTGAAACTTAACCTAAGCGTTTTTCGAAGCTACTTTTTGGCTAACTTCTTATAGGAAAGTCTAGGAGCTCTAAAAATGAACGTGCGCGTCTCTCACTCTTCCCGAGGGACTTAGAAGAATTTTGTGATATTTTTTATTAAAATGGTGTACTGTATAAGGGTATATATATAAATATATTTTATGCACTGTATATGAGCTGGCGATTTCTAAGTCTGTGGTTCCGAGAGGGGGTAACCAGGCTCACTAACAAAAAGGTCAAGCCACTTGGCTGCCAGAATGCCCTGCTTCAGCACAGACCAGAAAGGCATTGTGATAAGCGTATCCCCGGTATAGTCAGGGGTTAATGGGAGTCGTCCCCGTCCCCCCAGTATACGGCCAGAACCATGGACCCGGTACTTGTGGTTCGGACTGTCTCCAACCCGCCATAATGTTGTGAGAGTGAAATTATGTCTAAGTCCAGCTTTGGTACATTAGAAGCAACTCTGAAACTTAACCTAAGCGTTTTTCGAAGCTACTTTTTGGCTAACTTCTTATAGGAAAGTCTAGGAGCTCTGAAAATGAATGTGCGCGTCTTTCACTCTTCCCGAGGGACTTAGAAGAATTTTGTGATATTTTTTATTAAAATGGTGTATAAGGGTATATAGATAAATATATTTTATGCACTGTATATGAGCTGGCGATTTCTAAGTCTGTGGTTCCGAGAGGGGGTAACCAGGCTCACTAATAAAGGTTAAGCCACTTGGCTGCCAGAATGCCCTGCTTCAGCACAGACCAGAAAGGCATTGTGATAAGCGTATCCCCGGTATAGTCAGGGGTTAATGGGAGTCGTCCCCGTCCCCCCAGTATACGCACAGAACCATGGACCCAGAAATTGTGGTTCGGACTGTCTCCAACCAGCCATAATGTTGTGAGAGTGAAATTATGTCTAAATCCAGCTTTGGTACATTAGAAGCAACTCTGAAACTTAACCTAAGCGTTTTTCGAACTTCTTTTTGGCTAACTTCTTATAGGAAAGTTTAGGAGCTCTGAAAATGAATGTGCGCGTCTTTCACTCATTCCGAGGGACTTAGAAGAATTTTGTGATATTTTTTATTAAAATGGTGTATAAGGGTATATAGATAAATATATTTTATGCACTGTATATGAGCTGGCGATTTCTAAGTCTGTGGTTCCGAGAGGGGGTAACCAGGCTCACTAATAAAGGTCAAGCCACTTGGCTGCCAGAATGCCCTGCTTCAGCACAGACCAGAAAGGCATTGTGATTAGCGTATCCCCGGTATAGTCAGGGGTAAATGGCAGTCGTCCCCGTCCCCCCAGTATACGCCCAGAACCATGGACCCGGTACTTGTGGTTCGGACTGTCTCCAACCAGCCATAATGTTGTGAGAGTGAAATTATGTCTAAGTCCAGCTTTGGTACATTAGAAGCAACTCTGAAACTTAACCTAAGCGTTTTTCGAAGCTACTTTTTGGCTAACTTCTTATAGGAAAGTCTAGGAGCTCTAAAAATGAACGTGCGCGTCTCTCACTCTTCCCGAGGGACTTAGAAGAATTTTGTGATATTTTTTATTAAAATGGTGTACTGCACCGACACACTTTATTCGAGCAAATACCCGGTATGTACCTGGCAGATACCTGGAATGCGCCGCTCCTCACCTCTGACAAGCCCCGTTGCATTTGCCTTCCCAGCCTGGGTTCATGCCTGGCTGATGGGCGGCTGATCTGTTAAATGATAATGATTAGGATTTAATAGGCTGCAATGCTTCGCGTGTCTACCAGATGGCATAAATTCATGAATTGTAATGCAGTATATATATATATATATACTGTGCAGTATTGCAGCCAGAGGGAATAAAATGCTTCAATCCCTGCCTGGAAAATAACTCAATGCACTCGGGCAGAAAACAGTCACAAACCTCAATACACCCGGGTATACCCGAATTCGTGGGACTAGCCGAGCTCGAATAAAGTGTGTCGCCAGTGTATAAGGGTATATATATAAATATATTTTATGCACTGTATATGAGCTGGCGATTTCTAAGTCTGTGGTTCCGAGAGGGGGTAACCAGGCTCACTAATAAAGGTCAAGCCACTTGGCTGCCAGAATGCCCTGCTTCAGCACAGACCAGAAAGGCATTGTGATAAGCGTATCCCCGGTATAGTCAGGGGTTAATGGGAGTCGTCCCCGTCCCCCCAGTATACGGCCAGAACCATGGACCCGGTACTTGTGGTTCGGACTGTCTCCAACCCGCCATAATGTTGTGAGAGTGAAATTATGTCTAAGTCCAGCTTTGGTACATTAGAAGCAACTCTGAAACTTAACCTAAGCGTTTTTCGAAGCTACTTTTTGGCTAACTTCTTATAGGAAGGTCTAGGAGCTCTGAAAATGAACGTGCGCGTCTTTTACTCTTCCCGAGGGACTTAGAAGAATTTTGTGATATTTTTTATTAAAATGGTGTATAAGGGTATATATATAAATATATTTTATGCACTGTATATGAGCTGGCGATTTCTAAGTCTGTGGTTCCGAGAGGGGGTAACCAGGCTCACTAACAAAAAGGTCAAGCCACTTGGCTGCCAGAATGCCCTGCTTCAGCACAGACCAGAAAGGCATTGTGATAAGCGTATCCCCGGTATAGTCAGGGGTTAATGGGAGTCGTCCCCGTCCCCCCAGTATACGCACAGAACCATGGACCCAGAAATTGTGGTTCGGACTGTCTCCAACCAGCCATAATGTTGTGAGAGTGAAATTATGTCTAAGTCCAGCTTTGGTACATTAGAAGCAACTCTGAAACTTAACCTAAGCGTTTTTCGAAGATACTTTTTGTCTAACTTCTTATAGGAAGGTCTAGGAGCTCTTAAAATGAACGTGCGCGTCTCTCACTCTTCCCGAGGGACTTAGAAGAATTTTGTGATATTTTTTATTAAAATGGTGTATAAGGGTATATATATAAATATATTTTATGCACTGTATATGAGCTGGCGATTTCTAAGTCTGTGGTTCCGAGAGGGGGTAACCAGGCTCACTAACAAAAAGGTCAAGCCACTTGGCTGCCAGAATGCCCTGCTTCAGCACAGACCAGAAAGGCATTGTGATAAGCGTATCCCCGGTATAGTCAGGGGTTAATGGGAGTCGTCCCTGTCCCCCCAGTATACGCACAGAACCATGGACCCGGTACTTGTGGTTCGGACTGTCTCCAACCAGCCATAATGTTGTGAGAGTGAAATTATGTCTAAGTCCAGCTTTGGTACATTAGAAGCAACTCTGAAACTTAACCTAAGCGTTTTTCGAAGCTACTCTTTGGCTAACTTCTTATAGGAAGGTCTAGGAGCTCTGAAAATGAACGTGCGCGTCTTTCACTCTTCCCGAGGGACTTAGAAGAATTTTGTGATATTTTTTATTAAAATGGTGTATAAGGGTATATATATAAATATATTTTATGCACTGTATATGAGCTGGCGATTTCTAAGTCTGTGGTTCCGAGAGGGGGTAACCAGGCTCACTAACAAAAAGGTCAAGCCACTTGGCTGCCAGAATGCCCTGCTTCAGCACAGACCAGAAAGGCATTGTGATAAGCGTATCCCCGGTATAGTCAGGGGTTAATGGGAGTCGTCCCCGTCCCCCCAGTATACGCACAGAACCATGGACCCGGTAATTGTGGTTCGGACTGTCTCCAACCAGCCATAATGTTGTGAGAGTGAAATTATGTCTAAGTCCAGCTTTGGTACATTAGAAGCAACTCTGAAACTTAACCTAAGCGTTTTTCGAACTTCTTTTTGGCTAACTTCTTATAGGAAAGTCTAGGAGCTCTGAAAATGATGTGCGCGTCTTTCACTCATTCCGAGGGACTTAGAAGAATTTTGTGATATTTTTTATTAAAATGGTGTATAAGGGTATATAGATAAATATATTTTATGCACTGTATATGAGCTGGCGATTTCTAAGTCTGTGGTTCCGAGAGGGGGTAACCAGGCTCACTAATAAAGGTCAAGCCACTTGGCTGCCAGAATGCCCTGCTTCAGCACAGACCAGAAAGGCATTGTGATAAGCGTATCCCCGGTATAGTCAGGGGTAAATGGCAGTCGTCCCCGTCCCCCCAGTATACGCCCAGAACCATGGACCCGGTACTTGTGGTTCGGACTGTCTCCAACCAGCCATAATGTTGTGAGAGTGAAATTATGTCTAAGTCCAGCTTTGGTACATTAGAAGCAACTCTGAAACTTAACCTAAGCGTTTTTCGAAGCTACTTTTTGGCTAACTTCTTATAGGAAGGTCTAGGAGCTCTGAAAATGAACGTGCGCGTCTCTCACTCTTCCCGAGGGACTTAGAAGAATTTTGTGATATTTTTTATTAAAATGGTGTATAAGGGTATATACATAAATATATTTTATGCACTGTATATGAGCTGGCGATTTCTAAGTCTGTGGTTCCGAGAGGGGGTAACCAGGCTCACTAACAAAAAGGTCAAGCCACTTGGCTGCCAGAATGCCCTGCTTCAGCACAGACCAGAAAGGCATTGTGATAAGCGTATCCCCGGTATAGTCAGGGGTTAATGGGAGTCGTCCCTGTCCCCCCAGTATACGCACAGAACCATGGACCCGGTACTTGTGGTTCGGACTGTCTCCAACCAGCCATAATGTTGTGAGAGTGAAATTATGTCTAAGTCCAGCTTTGGTACATTAGAAGCAACTCTGAAACTTAACCTAAGCGTTTTTCGAAGCTACTTTTTGGCTAACTTCTTATAGGAAAGTCTAGGAGCTCTGAAAATGAATGTGCGCGTCTTTCACTCTTCCCGAGGGACTTAGAAGAATTTTGTGATATTTTTTATTAAAATGGTGTATAAGGGTATATAGATAAATATATTTTATGCACTGTATATGAGCTGGCGATTTCTAAGTCTGTGGTTCCGAGAGGGGGTAACCAGGCTCACTAATAAAGGTTAAGCCACTTGGCTGCCAGAATGCCCTGCTTCAGCACAGACCAGAAAGGCATTGTGATAAGCGTATCCCCGGTATAGTCAGGGGTAAATGGCAGTCGTCCCCGTCCCCCCAGTATACGCCCAGAACCATGGACCCGGTACTTGTGGTTCGGACTGTCTCCAACCAGCCATAATGTTGTGAGAGTGAAATTATGTCTAAGTCCAGCTTTGGTACATTAGAAGCAACTCTGAAACTTAACCTAAGCGTTTTTCGAAGCTACTTTTTGGCTAACTTCTTATAGGAAGGTCTAGGAGCTCTGAAAATGAACGTGCGCGTCTTTCTCTCTTCCCGAGGGACTTACAGTAGAAGAATTTTGTGATATTTTTTATTAAAATGGTGTATAAGGGTATATATATATATAAATATATTTTATGCACTGTATATGAGCTGGCGATTTCTAAGTCTGTGGTTCCGAGAGGGGGTAACCAGGCTCACTAATAAAGGTCAAGCCACTTGGCTGCCAGAATGCCCTGCTTCAGCACAGACCAGAAAGGCATTGTGATAAGCGTATCCCCGGTATAGTCAGGGGTTAATGGGAGTCGTCCCCGTCCCCCCAGTACACGGCCAGAACCATGGACCCGGTACTTGTGGTTCGGACTGTCTCCAACCCGCCATAATGTTGTGAGAGTGAAATTATGTCTAAGTCCAGCTTTGGTACTGTACATTAGAAGCAACTCTGAAACTTAACCTAAGCGTTTTTCAAAGCTACTTTTTGGCTAACTTCTTATAGGAAGGTCTAGGAGCTCTGAAAATGAACGTGCGCGTCTTTCACTCTTCCCGAGGGACTTAGAAGAATTTTGTGATATTTTTTATTAAAATGGTGTATAAGTGTATATATATAAATATATTTTATGCACTGTATATGAGCTGGCGATTTCTAAGTCTGTGGTTCCGAGAGGGGGTAACCAGGCTCACTAATAAAGGTCAAGCCACTTGGCTGCCAGAATGCCCTGCTTCAGCACAGACCAGAAAGGCATTGTGATAAGCGTATCCCCGGTATAGTCAGGGGTTAATGGGAGTCGTCCCCGTCCCCCCAGTATACGCACAGAACCATGGACCCAGAAATTGTGGTTCGGACTGTCTCCAACCAGCCATAATGTTGTGAGAGTGAAATTATGTCTAAATCCAGCTTTGGTACATTAGAAGCAACTCTGAAACTTAACCTAAGCGTTTTTCGAACTTCTTTTTGGCTAACTTCTTATAGGAAAGTCTAGGAGCTCTGAAAATGAATGTGCGCGTCTTTCACTCATTCCGAGGGACTTAGAAGAATTTTGTGATATTTTTTATTAAAATGGTGTATAAGGGTATATAGATAAATATATTTTATGCACTGTATATGAGCTGGCGATTTCTAAGTCTGTGGTTCCGAGAGGGGGTAACCAGGCTCACTAATAAAGGTCAAGCCACTTGGCTGCCAGAATGCCCTGCTTCAGCACAGACCAGAAAGGCATTGTGATAAGCGTATCCCCGGTATAGTCAGGGGTAAATGGCAGTCGTCCCCGTCCCCCCAGTATACGCCCAGAACCATGGACCCGGTACTTGTGGTTCGGACTGTCTCCAACCAGCCATAATGTTGTGAGAGTGAAATTATGTCTAAGTCCAGCTTTGGTACATTAGAAGCAACTCTGAAACTTAACCTAAGCGTTTTTCGAAGCTACTTTTTGGCTAACTTCTTATAGGAAAGTCTAGGAGCTCTAAAAATGAACGTGCGCGTCTCTCACTCTTCCCGAGGGACTTAGAAGAATTTTGTGATATTTTTTATTAAAATGGTGTATAAGGGTATATATATAAATATATTTTATGCACTGTATATGAGCTGGCGATTTCTAAGTCTGTGGTTCCGAGAGGGGGTAACCAGGCTCACTAACAAAAAGGTCAAGCCACTTGGCTGCCAGAATGCCCTGCTTCAGCACAGACCAGAAAGGCATTGTGATAAGCGTATCCCCGGTATAGTCAGGGGTTAATGGGAGTCGTCCCCGTCCCCCCAGTATACGGCCAGAACCATGGACCCGGTACTTGTGGTTCGGACTGTCTCCAACCCGCCATAATGTTGTGAGAGTGAAATTATGTCTAAGTCCAGCTTTGGTACATTAGAAGCAACTCTGAAACTTAACCTAAGCGTTTTTCGAAGCTACTTTTTGGCTAACTTCTTATAGGAAGGTCTAGGAGCTCTGAAAATGAACGTGCGCGTCTTTTACTCTTCCCGAGGGACTTAGAAGAATTTTGTGATATTTTTTATTAAAATGGTGTATAAGGGTATATATATAAATATATTTTATGCACTGTATATGAGCTGGCGATTTCTAAGTCTGTGGTTCCGAGAGGGGGTAACCAGGCTCACTAACAAAAAGGTCAAGCCACTTGGCTGCCAGAATGCCCTGCTTCAGCACAGACCAGAAAGGCATTGTGATAAGCGTATCCCCGGTATAGTCAGGGGTTAATGGGAGTCGTCCCCGTCCCCCCAGTATACGCACAGAACCATGGACCCAGAAATTGTGGTTCGGACTGTCTCCAACCAGCCATAATGTTGTGAGAGTGAAATTATGTCTAAATCCAGCTTTGGTACATTAGAAGCAACTCTGAAACTAATCTAAGCGTTTTTCGAACTTCTTTTTGGCTAACTTCTTATAGGAAAGTCTAGGAGTTCTGAAAATGAATGTGCGCGTCTTTCACTCATTCCGAGGGACTTAGAAGAATTTTGTGATATTTTTTATTAAAATGGTGTATAAGGGTATATAGATAAATATATTTTATGCACTGTATATGAGCTGGCGATTTCTAAGTCTGTGGTTCCGAGAGGGGGTAACCAGGCTCACTAATAAAGGTCAAGCCACTTGGCTGCCAGAATGCCCTGCTTCAGCACAGACCAGAAAGGCATTGTGATAAGCGTATCCCCGGTATAGTCAGGGGTAAATGGCAGTCGTCCCCGTCCCCCCAGTATACGCCCAGAACCATGGACCCGGTACTTGTGGTTCGGACTGTCTCCAACCAGCCATAATGTTGTGAGAGTGAAATTATGTCTAAGTCCAGCTTTGGTACATTAGAAGCAACTCTGAAACTTAACCTAAGCGTTTTTCGAAGCTACTTTTTGGCTAACTTCTTATAGGAAAGTCTAGGAGCTCTAAAAATGAACGTGCGCGTCTCTCACTCTTCCCGAGGGACTTAGAAGAATTTTGTGATATTTTTTATTAAAATGGTGTATAAGGGTATATATATAAATATATTTTATGCACTGTATATGAGCTGGCGATTTCTAAGTCTGTGGTTCCGAGAGGGGGTAACCAGGCTCACTAACAAAAAGGTCAAGCCACTTGGCTGCCAGAATGCCCTGCTACAGCACAGACCAGAAAGGCATTGTGATAAGCGTATCCCCGGTATAGTCAGGGGTTAATGGGAGTCGTCCCCGCCCCCCCAGTATACGCACAGAACCATGGACCCGGTACTTGTGGTTCGGACTGTCTCCAACCAGCCATAATGTTGTGAGAGTGAAATTATGTCTAAGTCCAGCTTTGGTACATTAGAAGCAACTCTGAAACTTAACCTAAGCGTTTTTCGAACTTCTTTTTGGCTAACTTCTTATAGGAAAGTCTAGGAGCTCTGAAAATGATGTGCGCGTCTTTCACTCATTCCGAGGGACTTAGAAGAATTTTGTGATATTTTTTATTAAAATGGTGTATAAGGGTATATAGATAAATATATTTTATGCACTGTATATGAGCTGGCGATTTCTAAGTCTGTGGTTCCGAGAGGGGGTAACCAGGCTCACTAATAAAGGTCAAGCCACTTGGCTGCCAGAATGCCCTGCTTCAGCACAGACCAGAAAGGCATTGTGATAAGCGTATCCCCGGTATAGTCAGGGGTAAATGGCAGTCGTCCCCGTCCCCCCAGTATACGCCCAGTACCATGGACCCGGTACTTGTGGTTCGGACTGTCTCCAACCAGCCATAATGTTGTGAGAGTGAAATTATGTCTAAGTCCAGCTTTGGTACATTAGAAGCAACTCTGAAACTTAACCTAAGCGTTTTTCGAAGCTACTTTTTGGCGAACTTCTTATAGGAAGGTCTAGGAGCTCTGAAAATGAACGTGCGCGTCTCTCACTCTTCCCGAGGGACTTAGAAGAATTTTGTGATATTTTTTATTAAAATGGTGTATAAGGGTATATATATAAATATATTTTATGCACTGTATATGAGCTGGCGATTTCTAAGTCTGTGGTTCCGAGAGGGGGTAACCAGGCTCACTAACAAAAAGGTCAAGCCACTTGGCTGCCAGAATGCCCTGCTTCAGCACAGACCAGAAAGGCATTGTGATAAGCGTATCCCCGGTATAGTCAGGGGTTAATGGGAGTCGTCCCTGTCCCCCCAGTATACGCACAGAACCATGGACCCGGTACTTGTGGTTCGGACTGTTTCCAACCAGCCATAATGTTGTGAGAGTGAAATTATGTCTAAGTCCAGCTTTGGTACATTAGAAGCAACTCTGAAACTTAACCTAAGCGTTTTTCGAAGCTACTTTTTGGCTAACTTCTTATAGGAAAGTCTAGGAGCTCTGAAAATGAATGTGCGCGTCTTTCACTCTTCCCGAGGGACTTAGAAGAATTTTGTGATATTTTTTATTAAAATGGTGTATAAGGGTATATAGATAAATATATTTTATGCACTGTATATGAGCTGGCGATTTCTAAGTCTGTGGTTCCGAGAGGGGGTAACCAGGCTCACTAATAAAGGTTAAGCCACTTGGCTGCCAGAATGCCCTGCTTCAGCACAGACCAGAAAGGCATTGTGATAAGCGTATCCCCGGTATAGTCAGGGGTAAATGGCAGTCGTCCCCGTCCCCCCAGTATACGCCCAGAACCATGGACCCGGTACTTGTGGTTCGGACTGTCTCCAACCAGCCATAATGTTGTGAGAGTGAAATTATGTCTAAGTCCAGCTTTGGTACATTAGAAGCAACTCTGAAACTTAACCTAAGCGTTTTTCGAAGCTACTTTTTGGCTAACTTCTTATAGGAAGGTCTAGGAGCTCTGAAAATGAACGTGCGCGTCTTTCTCTCTTCCCGAGGGACTTAGAAGAATTTTGTGATATTTTTTATTAAAATGGTGTATAAGGGTATATATATAAATATATTTTATGCACTGTATATGAGCTGGCGATTTCTAAGTCTGTGGTTCCGAGAGGGGGTAACCAGGCTCACTAACAAAAAGGTCAAGCCACTTGGCTGCCAGAATGCCCTGCTTCAGCACAGACCAGAAAGGCATTGTGATAAGCGTATCCCCGGTATAGTCAGGGGTTAATGGGAGTCCCCCCCGTCCCCCCAGTATACGCACAGAACCATGGACCCGGTACTTGTGGTTCGGACTGTCTCCAACCAGCCATAATGTTGTGAGAGTGAAATTATGTCTAAGTCCAGCTTTGGTACATTAGAAGCAACTCTGAAACTTAACCTAAGCGTTTTTCGAAGCTACTTTTTGGCTAACTTCTTATAGGAAAGTCTAGGAGCTCTGAAAATGAATGTGCGCGTCTTTCACTCTTCCCGAGGGACTTAGAAGAATTTTGTGATATTTTTTATTAAAATGGTGTATAAGGGTATATAGATAAATATATTTTATGCACTGTATATGAGCTGGCGATTTCTAAGTCTGTGGTTCCGAGAGGGGGTAACCAGGCTCACTAATAAAGGTTAAGCCACTTGGCTGCCAGAATGCCCTGCTTCAGCACAGACCAGAAAGGCATTGTGATAAGCGTATCCCCGGTATAGTCAGGGGTAAATGGCAGTCGTCCCCGTCCCCCCAGTATACGCCCAGAACCATGGACCCGGTACTTGTGGTTCGGACTGTCTCCAACCAGCCATAATGTTGTGAGAGTGAAATTATGTCTAAGTCCAGCTTTGGTACATTAGAAGCAACTCTGAAACTTAACCTAAGCGTTTTTCGAAGCTACTTTTTGGCTAACTTCTTATAGGAAGGTCTAGGAGCTCTGAAAATGAACGTGCGCGTCTTTCTCTCTTCCCGAGGGACTTAGAAGAATTTTGTGATATTTTTTATTAAAATGGTGTACTGTATAAGGGTATATATATATATAAATATATTTTATGCACTGTATATGAGCTGGCGATTTCTAAGTCTGTGGTTCCGAGAGGGGGTAACCAGGCTCACTAATAAAGGTCAAGCCACTTGGCTGCCAGAATGCCCTGCTTCAGCACAGACCAGAAAGGCATTGTGATATGCGTATCCCCGGTATAGTCAGGGGTTAATGGGAGTCGTCCCCGTCCCCCCAGTACACGGCCAGAACCATGGACCCGGTACTTGTGGTTCGGACTGTCTCCAACCCGCCATAATGTTGTGAGAGTGAAATTATGTCTAAGTCCAGCTTTGGTACATTAGAAGCAACTCTGAAACTTAACCTAAGCGTTTTTCGAAGCTACTTTTTGGCTAACTTCTTATAGGAAGGTCTAGGAGCTCTGAAAATGAACGTGCGCGTCTTTCTCTCTTCCCGAGGGACTTAGAAGAATTTTGTGATATTTTTTATTAAAATGGTGTATAAGGGTATATATATATATAAATATATTTTATGCACTGTATATGAGCTGGCGATTTCTAAGTCTGTGGTTCCGAGAGGGGGTAACCAGGCTCACTAATAAAGGTCAAGCCACTTGGCTGCCAGAATGCCCTGCTTCAGCACAGACCAGAAAGGCATTGTGATAAGCGTATCCCCGGTATAGTCAGGGGTTAATGGGAGTCGTCCCCGTCCCCCCAGTACACGGCCAGAACCATGGACCCGGTACTTGTGGTTCGGACTGTCTCCAACCCGCCATAATGTTGTGAGAGTGAAATTATGTCTAAGTCCAGCTTTGGTACTGTACATTAGAAGCAACTCTGAAACTTAACCTAAGCGTTTTTCGAAGCTACTTTTTGGCTAACTTCTTATAGGAAGGTCTAGGAGCTCTGAAAATGAACGTGCGCGTCTTTCACTCTTCCCGAGGGACTTAGAAGAATTTTGTGATATTTTTTATTAAAATGGTGTATAAGGGTATATATATAAATATATTTTATGCACTGTATATGAGCTGGCGATTTCTAAGTCTGTGGTTCCGAGAGGGGGTAACCAGGCTCACTAACAAAAAGGTCAAGCCACTTGGCTGCCAGAATGCCCTGCTTCAGCACAGACCAGAAAGGCATTGTGATAAGCGTATCCCCGGTATAGTCAGGGGTTAATGGGAGTCGTCCCCGTCCCCCCAGTATACGCACAGAACCATGGACCCAGAAATTGTGGTTCGGACTGTCTCCAACCAGCCATAATGTTGTGAGAGTGAAATTATGTCTAAATCCAGCTTTGGTACATTAGAAGCAACTCTGAAACTTAACCTAAGCGTTTTTCGAACTTCTTTTTGGCTAACTTCTTATAGGAAAGTCTAGGAGCTCTGAAAATGAATGTGCGCGTCTTTCACTCATTCCGAGGGACTTAGAAGAATTTTGTGATATTTTTTATTAAAATGGTGTATAAGGGTATATAGATAAATATATTTTATGCACTGTATATGAGCTGGCGATTTCTAAGTCTGTGGTTCCGAGAGGGGGTAACCAGGCTCACTAATAAAGGTCAAGCCACTTGGCTGCCAGAATGCCCTGCTTCAGCACAGACCAGAAAGGCATTGTGATAAGCGTATCCCCGGTATAGTCAGGGGTAAATGGCAGTCGTCCCCGTCCCCCCAGTATACGCCCAGAACCATGGACCCGGTACTTGTGGTTCGGACTGTCTCCAACCAGCCATAATGTTGTGAGAGTGAAATTATGTCTAAGTCCAGCTTTGGTACATTAGAAGCAACTCTGAAACTTAACCTAAGCGTTTTTCGAAGCTACTTTTTGGCTAACTTCTTATAGGAAAGTCTAGGAGCTCTAAAAATGAACGTGCGCGTCTCTTACTCTTCCCGAGGGACTTAGAAGAATTTTGTGATATTTTTTATTAAAATGGTGTATAAGGGTATATATATAAATATATTTTATGCACTGTATATGAGCTGGCGATTTCTAAGTCTGTGGTTCCGAGAGGGGGTAACCAGGCTCACTAACAAAAAGGTCAAGCCACTTGGCTGCCAGAATGCCCTGCTTCAGCACAGACCAGAAAGGCATTGTGATAAGCGTATCCCCGGTATAGTCAGGGGTTAATGGGAGTCGTCCCCGTCCCCCCAGTATACGGCCAGAACCATGGACCCGGTACTTGTGGTTCGGACTGTCTCCAACCCGCCATAATGTTGTGAGAGTGAAATTATGTCTAAGTCCAGCTTTGGTACATTAGAAGCAACTCTGAAACTTAACCTAAGCGTTTTTCGAAGCTACTTTCTGGCTAACTTCTTATAGGAAGGTCTAGGAGCTCTGAAAATGAACGTGCGCGTCTTTTACTCTTCCCGAGGGACTTAGAAGAATTTTGTGATATTTTTTATTAAAATGGTGTATAAGGGTATATATATAAATATATTTTATGCACTGTATATGAGCTGGCGATTTCTAAGTCTGTGGTTCCGAGAGGGGGTAACCAGGCTCACTAACAAAAAGGTCAAGCCACTTGGCTGCCAGAATGCCCTGCTTCAGCACAGACCAGAAAGGCATTGTGATAAGCGTATCCCCGGTATAGTCAGGGGTTAATGGGAGTCGTCCCCGTCCCCCCAGTATACGCACAGAACCATGGACCCAGAAATTGTGGTTCGGACTGTCTCCAACCAGCCATAATGTTGTGAGAGTGAAATTATGTCTAAATCCAGCTTTGGTACATTAGAAGCAACTCTGAAACTAATCTAAGCGTTTTTCGAACTTCTTTTTGGCTAACTTCTTATAGGAAAGTCTAGGAGTTCTGAAAATGAATGTGCGCGTCTTTCACTCATTCCGAGGGACTTAGAAGAATTTTGTGATATTTTTTATTAAAATGGTGTATAAGGGTATATAGATAAATATATTTTATGCACTGTATATGAGCTGGCGATTTCTAAGTCTGTGGTTCCGAGAGGGGGTAACCAGGCTCACTAATAAAGGTCAAGCCACTTGGCTGCCAGAATGCCCTGCTTCAGCACAGACCAGAAAGGCATTGTGATAAGCGTATCCCCGGTATAGTCAGGGGTAAATGGCAGTCGTCCCCGTCCCCCCAGTATACGCCCAGAACCATGGACCCGGTACTTGTGGTTCGGACTGTCTCCAACCAGCCATAATGTTGTGAGAGTGAAATTATGTCTAAGTCCAGCTTTGGTACATTAGAAGCAACTCTGAAACTTAACCTAAGCGTTTTTCGAAGCTACTTTTTGGCTAACTTCTTATAGGAAAGTCTAGGAGCTCTAAAAATGAACGTGCGCGTCTCTCACTCTTCCCGAGGGACTTAGAAGAATTTTGTGATATTTTTTATTAAAATGGTGTATAAGGGTATATATATAAATATATTTTATGCACTGTATATGAGCTGGCGATTTCTAAGTCTGTGGTTCCGAGAGGGGGTAACCAGGCTCACTAACAAAAAGGTCAAGCCACTTGGCTGCCAGAATGCCCTGCTACAGCACAGACCAGAAAGGCATTGTGATAAGCGTATCCCCGGTATAGTCAGGGGTTAATGGGAGTCGTCCCCGTCCCCCCAGTATACGCACAGAACCATGGACCCGGTACTTGTGGTTCGGACTGTCTCCAACCAGCCATAATGTTGTGAGAGTGAAATTATGTCTAAGTCCAGCTTTGGTACATTAGAAGCAACTCTGAAACTTAACCTAAGCGTTTTTCGAACTTCTTTTTGGCTAACTTCTTATAGGAAAGTCTAGGAGCTCTGAAAATGATGTGCGCGTCTTTCACTCATTCCGAGGGACTTAGAAGAATTTTGTGATATTTTTTATTAAAATGGTGTATAAGGGTATATAGATAAATATATTTTATGCACTGTATATGAGCTGGCGATTTCTAAGTCTGTGGTTCCGAGAGGGGGTAACCAGGCTCACTAATAAAGGTCAAGCCACTTGGCTGCCAGAATGCCCTGCTTCAGCACAGACCAGAAAGGCATTGTGATAAGCGTATCCCCGGTATAGTCAGGGGTAAATGGCAGTCGTCCCCGTCCCCCCAGTATACGCCCAGTACCATGGACCCGGTACTTGTGGTTCGGACTGTCTCCAACCAGCCATAATGTTGTGAGAGTGAAATTATGTCTAAGTCCAGCTTTGGTACATTAGAAGCAACTCTGAAACTTAACCTAAGCGTTTTTCGAAGCTACTTTTTGGCTAACTTCTTATAGGAAGGTCTAGGAGCTCTGAAAATGAACGTGCGCGTCTCTCACTCTTCCCGAGGGACTTAGAAGAATTTTGTGATATTTTTTATTAAAATGGTGTATAAGGGTATATATATAAATATATTTTATGCACTGTATATGAGCTGGCGATTTCTAAGTCTGTGGTTCCGAGAGGGGGTAACCAGGCTCACTAACAAAAAGGTCAAGCCACTTGGCTGCCAGAATGCCCTGCTTCAGCACAGACCAGAAAGGCATTGTGATAAGCGTATCCCCGGTATAGTCAGGGGTTAATGGGAGTCGTCCCTGTCCCCCCAGTATACGCACAGAACCATGGACCCGGTACTTGTGGTTCGGACTGTCTCCAACCAGCCATAATGTTGTGAGAGTGAAATTATGTCTAAGTCCAGCTTTGGTACATTAGAAGCAACTCTGAAACTTAACCTAAGCGTTTTTCGAAGCTACTTTTTGGCTAACTTCTTATAGGAAAGTCTAGGAGCTCTGAAAATGAATGTGCGCGTCTTTCACTCTTCCCGAGGGACTTAGAAGAATTTTGTGATATTTTTTATTAAAATGGTGTATAAGGGTATATAGATAAATATATTTTATGCACTGTATATGAGCTGGCGATTTCTAAGTCTGTGGTTCCGAGAGGGGGTAACCAGGCTCACTAATAAAGGTTAAGCCACTTGGCTGCCAGAATGCCCTGCTTCAGCACAGACCAGAAAGGCATTGTGATAAGCGTATCCCCGGTATAGTCAGGGGTAAATGGCAGTCGTCCCCGTCCCCCCAGTATACGCCCAGAACCATGGACCCGGTACTTGTGGTTCGGACTGTCTCCAACCAGCCATAGTGTTGTGAGAGTGAAATTATGTCTAAGTCCAGCTTTGGTACATTAGAAGCAACTCTGAAACTTAACCTAAGCGTTTTTCGAAGCTACTTTTTGGCTAACTTCTTATAGGAAGGTCTAGGAGCTCTGAAAATGAACGTGCGCGTCTTTCTCTCTTCCCGAGGGACTTAGAAGAATTTTGTGATATTTTTTATTAAAATGGTGTATAAGGGTATATATATAAATATATTTTATGCACTGTATATGAGCTGGCGATTTCTAAGTCTGTGGTTCCGAGAGGGGGTAACCAGGCTCACTAATAAAGGTTAAGCCACTTGGCTGCCAGAATGCCCTGCTTCAGCACAGACCAGAAAGGCATTGTGATAAGCGTATCCCCGGTATAGTCAGGGGTTAATGGGAGTCGTCCCCGTCCCCCCAGTATACGCACAGAACCATGGACCCAGAAATTGTGGTTCGGACTGTCTCCAACCAGCCATAATGTTGTGAGAGTGAAATTATGTCTAAATCCAGCTTTGGTACATTAGAAGCAACTCTGAAACTAATCTAAGCGTTTTTCGAACTTCTTTTTGGCTAACTTCTTATAGGAAAGTCTAGGAGTTCTGAAAATGAATGTGCGCGTCTTTCACTCATTCCGAGGGACTTAGAAGAATTTTGTGATATTTTTTATTAAAATGGTGTATAAGGGTATATAGATAAATATATTTTATGCACTGTATATGAGCTGGCGATTTCTAAGTCTGTGGTTCCGAGAGGGGGTAACCAGGCTCACTAATAAAGGTCAAGCCACTTGGCTGCCAGAATGCCCTGCTTCAGCACAGACCAGAAAGGCATTGTGATAAGCGTATCCCCGGTATAGTCAGGGGTAAATGGCAGTCGTCCCCGTCCCCCCAGTATACGCCCAGTACCATGGACCCGGTACTTGTGGTTCGGACTGTCTCCAACCAGCCATAATGTTGTGAGAGTGAAATTATGTCTAAGTCCAGCTTTGGTACATTAGAAGCAACTCTGAAACTTAACCTAAGCGTTTTTCGAAGCTACTTTTTGGCTAACTTCTTATAGGAAGGTCTAGGAGCTCTGAAAATGAACGTGCGCGTCTCTCACTCTTCCCGAGGGACTTAGAAGAATTTTGTGATATTTTTTATTAAAATGGTGTATAAGGGTATATATATAAATATATTTTATGCACTGTATATGAGCTGGCGATTTCTAAGTCTGTGGTTCCGAGAGGGGGTAACCAGGCTCACTAACAAAAAGGTCAAGCCACTTGGCTGCCAGAATGCCCTGCTTCAGCACAGACCAGAAAGGCATTGTGATAAGCGTATCCCCGGTATAGTCAGGGGTTAATGGGAGTCGTCCCTGTCCCCCCAGTATACGCACAGAACCATGGACCCGGTACTTGTGGTTCGGACTGTCTCCAACCAGCCATAATGTTGTGAGAGTGAAATTATGTCTAAGTCCAGCTTTGGTACATTAGAAGCAACTCTGAAACTTAACCTAAGCGTTTTTCGAAGCTACTTTTTGGCTAACTTCTTATAGGAAAGTCTAGGAGCTCTGAAAATGAATGTGCGCGTCTTTCACTCTTCCCGAGGGACTTAGAAGAATTTTGTGATATTTTTTATTAAAATGGTGTATAAGGGTATATAGATAAATATATTTTATGCACTGTATATGAGCTGGCGATTTCTAAGTCTGTGGTTCCGAGAGGGGGTAACCAGGCTCACTAATAAAGGTTAAGCCACTTGGCTGCCAGAATGCCCTGCTTCAGCACAGACCAGAAAGGCATTGTGATAAGCGTATCCCCGGTATAGTCAGGGGTAAATGGCAGTCGTCCCCGTCCCCCCAGTATACGCCCAGAACCATGGACCCGGTACTTGTGGTTCGGACTGTCTCCAACCAGCCATAGTGTTGTGAGAGTGAAATTATGTCTAAGTCCAGCTTTGGTACATTAGAAGCAACTCTGAAACTTAACCTAAGCGTTTTTCGAAGCTACTTTTTGGCTAACTTCTTATAGGAAGGTCTAGGAGCTCTGAAAATGAACGTGCGCGTCTTTCTCTCTTCCCGAGGGACTTAGAAGAATTTTGTGATATTTTTTATTAAAATGGTGTATAAGGGTATATATATAAATATATTTTATGCACTGTATATGAGCTGGCGATTTCTAAGTCTGTGGTTCCGAGAGGGGGTAACCAGGCTCACTAATAAAGGTTAAGCCACTTGGCTGCCAGAATGCCCTGCTTCAGCACAGACCAGAAAGGCATTGTGATAAGCGTATCCCCGGTATAGTCAGGGGTAAATGGCAGTCGTCCCCGTCCCCCCAGTATACGCCCAGAACCATGGACCCGGTACTTGTGGTTCGGACTGTCTCCAACCAGCCATAATGTTGTGAGAGTGAAATTATGTCTAAGTCCAGCTTTGGTACATTAGAAGCAACTCTGAAACTTAACCTAAGCGTTTTTCGAAGCTACTTTTTGGCTAACTTCTTATAGGAAGGTCTAGGAGCTCTGAAAATGAACGTGCGCGTCTTTCTCTCTTCCCGAGGGACTTAGAAGAATTTTGTGATATTTTTTATTAAAATGGTGTATAAGGGTATATATATATATAAATATATTTTATGCACTGTATATGAGCTGGCGATTTCTAAGTCTGTGGTTCCGAGAGGGGGTAACCAGGCTCACTAATAAAGGTCAAGCCACTTGGCTGCCAGAATGCCCTGCTTCAGCACAGACCAGAAAGGCATTGTGATAAGCGTATCCCCGGTATAGTCAGGGGTTAATGGGAGTCGTCCCCGTCCCCCCAGTACACGGCCAGAACCATGGACCCGGTACTTGTGGTTCGGACTGTCTCCAACCCGCCATAATGTTGTGAGAGTGAAATTATGTCTAAGTCCAGCTTTGGTACATTAGAAGCAACTCTGAAACTTAACCTAAGCGTTTTTCGAAGCTACTTTTTGGCTAACTTCTTATAGGAAGGTCTAGGAGCTCTGAAAATGAACGTGCGCGTCTTTCTCTCTTCCCGAGGGACTTAGAAGAATTTTGTGATATTTTTTATTAAAATGGTGTATAAGGGTATATATATATATAAATATATTTTATGCACTGTATATGAGCTGGCGATTTCTAAGTCTGTGGTTCCGAGAGGGGGTAACCAGGCTCACTAATAAAGGTCAAGCCACTTGGCTGCCAGAATGCCCTGCTTCAGCACAGACCAGAAAGGCATTGTGATAAGCGTATCCCCGGTATAGTCAGGGGTTAATGGGAGTCGTCCCCGTCCCCCCAGTACACGGCCAGAACCATGGACCCGGTACTTGTGGTTCGGACTGTCTCCAACCCGCCATAATGTTGTGAGAGTGAAATTATGTCTAAGTCCAGCTTTGGTACTGTACATTAGAAGCAACTCTGAAACTTAACCTAAGCGTTTTTCGAAGCTACTTTTTGGCTAACTTCTTTTAGGAAGGTCTAGGAGCTCTGAAAATGAACGTGCGCGTCTTTCACTCTTCCCGAGGGACTTAGAAGAATTTTGTGATATTTTTTATTAAAATGGTGTATAAGTGTATATATATAAATATATTTTATGCACTGTATATGAGCTGGCGATTTCTAAGTCTGTGGTTCCGAGAGGGGGTAACCAGGCTCACTAATAAAGGTCAAGCCACTTGGCTGCCAGAATGCCCTGCTTCAGCACAGACCAGAAAGGCATTGTGATAAGCGTATCCCCGGTATAGTCAGGGGTTAATGGGAGTCGTCCCCGTCCCCCCAGTATACGGCCAGAACCATGGACCCGGTACTTGTGGTTCGGACTGTCTCCAACCCGCCATAATGTTGTGAGAGTGAAATTATGTCTAAGTCCAGCTTCGGTACATTAGAAGCAACTCTGAAACTTAACCTAAGCGTTTTTCGAAGCTACTTTTTGGCTAACTTCTTATAGGAAGGTCTAGGAGCTCTGAAAATGAACGTGCGCGTCTTTTACTCTTCCCGAGGGACTTAGAAGAATTTTGTGATATTTTTTATTAAAATGGTGTATAAGGGTATATATATAAATATATTTTATGCACTGTATATGAGCTGGCGATTTCTAAGTCTGTGGTTCCGAGAGGGGGTAACCAGGCTCACTAACAAAAAGGTCAAGCCACTTGGCTGCCAGAATGCCCTGCTTCAGCACAGACCAGAAAGGCATTGTGATAAGCGTATCCCCGGTATAGTCAGGGGTTAATGGGAGTCGTCCCCGTCCCCCCAGTATACGCACAGAACCATGGACCCAGAAATTGTGGTTCGGACTGTCTCCAACCAGCCATAATGTTGTGAGAGTGAAATTATGTCTAAATCCAGCTTTGGTACATTAGAAGCAACTCTGAAACTTAACCTAAGCGTTTTTCGAACTTCTTTTTGGCTAACTTCTTATAGGAAAGTCTAGGAGCTCTGAAAATGAATGTGCGCGTCTTTCACTCATTCCGAGGGACTTAGAAGAATTTTGTGATATTTTTTATTAAAATGGTGTATAAGGGTATATAGATAAATATATTTTATGCACTGTATATGAGCTGGCGATTTCTAAGTCTGTGGTTCCGAGAGGGGGTAACCAGGCTCACTAATAAAGGTCAAGCCACTTGGCTGCCAGAATGCCCTGCTTCAGCACAGACCAGAAAGGCATTGTGATAAGCGTATCCCCGGTATAGTCAGGGGTAAATGGCAGTCGTCCCCGTCCCCCCAGTATACGCCCAGAACCATGGACCCGGTACTTGTGGTTCGGACTGTCTCCAACCAGCCATAATGTTGTGAGAGTGAAATTATGTCTAAGTCCAGCTTTGGTACATTAGAAGCAACTCTGAAACTTAACCTAAGCGTTTTTCGAAGCTACTTTTTGGCTAACTTCTTATAGGAAAGTCTAGGAGCTCTAAAAATGAACGTGCGCGTCTCTCACTCTTCCCGAGGGACTTAGAAGAATTTTGTGATATTTTTTATTAAAATGGTGTATAAGGGTATATATATAAATATATTTTATGCACTGTATATGAGCTGGCGATTTCTAAGTCTGTGGTTCCGAGAGGGGGTAACCAGGCTCACTAACAAAAAGGTCAAGCCACTTGGCTGCCAGAATGCCCTGCTTCAGCACAGACCAGAAAGGCATTGTGATAAGCGTATCCCCGGTATAGTCAGGGGTTAATGGGAGTCGTCCCTGTCCCCCCAGTATACGCACAGAACCATGGACCCGGTACTTGTGGTTCGGACTGTTTCCAACCAGCCATAATGTTGTGAGAGTGAAATTATGTCTAAGTCCAGCTTTGGTACATTAGAAGCAACTCTGAAACTTAACCTAAGCGTTTTTCGAAGCTACTTTTTGGCTAACTTCTTATAGGAAAGTCTAGGAGCTCTGAAAATGAATGTGCGCGTCTTTCACTCTTCCCGAGGGACTTAGAAGAATTTTGTGATATTTTTTATTAAAATGGTGTATAAGGGTATATAGATAAATATATTTTATGCACTGTATATGAGCTGGCGATTTCTAAGTCTGTGGTTCCGAGAGGGGGTAACCAGGCTCACTAATAAAGGTTAAGCCACTTGGCTGCCAGAATGCCCTGCTTCAGCACAGACCAGAAAGGCATTGTGATAAGCGTATCCCCGGTATAGTCAGGGGTAAATGGCAGTCGTCCCCGTCCCCCCAGTATACGCCCAGAACCATGGACCCGGTACTTGTGGTTCGGACTGTCTCCAACCAGCCATAATGTTGTGAGAGTGAAATTATGTCTAAGTCCAGCTTTGGTACATTAGAAGCAACTCTGAAACTTAACCTAAGCGTTTTTCGAAGCTACTTTTTGGCTAACTTCTTATAGGAAGGTCTAGGAGCTCTGAAAATGAACGTGCGCGTCTTTCTCTCTTCCCGAGGGACTTAGAAGAATTTTGTGATATTTTTTATTAAAATGGTGTATAAGGGTATATATATAAATATATTTTATGCACTGTATATGAGCTGGCGATTTCTAAGTCTGTGGTTCCGAGAGGGGGTAACCAGGCTCACTAACAAAAAGGTCAAGCCACTTGGCTGCCAGAATGCCCTGCTTCAGCACAGACCAGAAAGGCATTGTGATAAGCGTATCCCCGGTATAGTCAGGGGTTAATGGGAGTCGTCCCCGTCCCCCCAGTATACGCACAGAACCATGGACCCGGTACTTGTGGTTCGGACTGTCTCCAACCAGCCATAATGTTGTGAGAGTGAAATTATGTCTAAGTCCAGCTTTGGTACATTAGAAGCAACTCTGAAACTTAACCTAAGCGTTTTTCGAAGCTACTTTTTGGCTAACTTCTTATAGGAAAGTCTAGGAGCTCTGAAAATGAATGTGCGCGTCTTTCACTCTTCCCGAGGGACTTAGAAGAATTTTGTGATATTTTTTATTAAAATGGTGTATAAGGGTATATAGATAAATATATTTTATGCACTGTATATGAGCTGGCGATTTCTAAGTCTGTGGTTCCGAGAGGGGGTAACCAGGCTCACTAATAAAGGTTAAGCCACTTGGCTGCCAGAATGCCCTGCTTCAGCACAGACCAGAAAGGCATTGTGATAAGCGTATCCCCGGTATAGTCAGGGGTAAATGGCAGTCGTCCCCGTCCCCCCAGTATACGCCCAGAACCATGGACCCGGTACTTGTGGTTCGGACTGTCTCCAACCAGCCATAATGTTGTGAGAGTGAAATTATGTCTAAGTCCAGCTTTGGTACATTAGAAGCAACTCTGAAACTTAACCTAAGCGTTTTTCGAAGCTACTTTTTGGCTAACTTCTTATAGGAAGGTCTAGGAGCTCTGAAAATGAACGTGCGCGTCTTTCTCTCTTCCCGAGGGACTTAGAAGAATTTTGTGATATTTTTTATTAAAATGGTGTATAAGGGTATATATATATATAAATATATTTTATGCACTGTATATGAGCTGGCGATTTCTAAGTCTGTGGTTCCGAGAGGGGGTAACCAGGCTCACTAATAAAGGTCAAGCCACTTGGCTGCCAGAATGCCCTGCTTCAGCACAGACCAGAAAGGCATTGTGATAAGCGTATCCCCGGTATAGTCAGGGGTTAATGGGAGTCGTCCCCGTCCCCCCAGTACACGGCCAGAACCATGGACCCGGTACTTGTGGTTCGGACTGTCTCCAACCCGCCATAATGTTGTGAGAGTGAAATTATGTCTAAGTCCAGCTTTGGTACTGTACATTAGAAGCAACTCTGAAACTTAACCTAAGCGTTTTTCGAAGCTACTTTTTGGCTAACTTCTTATAGGAAGGTCTAGGAGCTCTGAAAATGAACGTGCGCGTCTTTCACTCTTCCCGAAGGACTTAGAAGAATTTTGTGATATTTTTTATTAAAATGGTGTATAAGTGTATATATATAAATATATTTTATGCACTGTATATGAGCTGGCGATTTCTAAGTCTGTGGTTCCGAGAGGGGGTAACCAGGCTCACTAATAAAGGTCAAGCCACTTGGCTGCCAGAATGCCCTGCTTCAGCACAGACCAGAAAGGCATTGTGATAAGCGTATCCCCGGTATAGTCAGGGGTTAATGGGAGTCGTCCCCGTCCCCCCAGTATACGGCCAGAACCATGGACCCGGTACTTGTGGTTCGGACTGTCTCCAACCCGCCATAATGTTGTGAGAGTGAAATTATGTCTAAGTCCAGCTTCGGTACATTAGAAGCAACTCTGAAACTTAACCTAAGCGTTTTTCGAAGCTACTTTTTGGCTAACTTCTTATAGGAAGGTCTAGGAGCTCTGAAAATGAACGTGCGCGTCTTTTACTCTTCCCGAGGGACTTAGAAGAATTTTGTGATATTTTTTATTAAAATGGTGTATAAGGGTATATATATAAATATATTTTATGCACTGTATATGAGCTGGCGATTTCTAAGTCTGTGGTTCCGAGAGGGGGTAACCAGGCTCACTAACAAAAAGGTCAAGCCACTTGGCTGCCAGAATGCCCTGCTTCAGCACAGACCAGAAAGGCATTGTGATAAGCGTATCCCCGGTATAGTCAGGGGTTAATGGGAGTCGTCCCCGTCCCCCCAGTATACGCACAGAACCATGGACCCAGAAATTGTGGTTCGGACTGTCTCCAACCAGCCATAATGTTGTGAGAGTGAAATTATGTCTAAATCCAGCTTTGGTACATTAGAAGCAACTCTGAAACTTAACCTAAGCGTTTTTCGAACTTCTTTTTGGCTAACTTCTTATAGGAAAGTCTAGGAGCTCTGAAAATGAATGTGCGCGTCTTTCACTCATTCCGAGGGACTTAGAAGAATTTTGTGATATTTTTTATTAAAATGGTGTATAAGGGTATATAGATAAATATATTTTATGCACTGTATATGAGCTGGCGATTTCTAAGTCTGTGGTTCCGAGAGGGGGTAACCAGGCTCACTAATAAAGGTCAAGCCACTTGGCTGCCAGAATGCCCTGCTTCAGCACAGACCAGAAAGGCATTGTGATAAGCGTATCCCCGGTATAGTCAGGGGTAAATGGCAGTCGTCCCCGTCCCCCCAGTATACGCCCAGAACCATGGACCCGGTACTTGTGGTTCGGACTGTCTCCAACCAGCCATAATGTTGTGAGAGTGAAATTATGTCTAAGTCCAGCTTTGGTACATTAGAAGCAACTCTGAAACTTAACCTAAGCGTTTTTCGAAGCTACTTTTTGGCTAACTTCTTATAGGAAAGTCTAGGAGCTCTAAAAATGAACGTGCGCGTCTCTCACTCTTCCCGAGGGACTTAGAAGAATTTTGTGATATTTTTTATTAAAATGGTGTATAAGGGTATATATATAAATATATTTTATGCACTGTATATGAGCTGGCGATTTCTAAGTCTGTGGTTCCGAGAGGGGGTAACCAGGCTCACTAACAAAAAGGTCAAGCCACTTGGCTGCCAGAATGCCCTGCTTCAGCACAGACCAGAAAGGCATTGTGATAAGCGTATCCCCGGTATAGTCAGGGGTTAATGGGAGTCGTCCCCGTCCCCCCAGTATACGGCCAGAACCATGGACCCGGTACTTGTGGTTCGGACTGTCTCCAACCCGCCATAATGTTGTGAGAGTGAAATTATGTCTAAGTCCAGCTTTGGTACATTAGAAGCAACTCTGAAACTTAACCTAAGCGTTTTTCGAAGCTACTTTTTGGCTAACTTCTTATAGGAAGGTCTAGGAGCTCTGAAAATGAACGTGCGCGTCTTTTACTCTTCCCGAGGGACTTAGAAGAATTTTGTGATATTTTTTATTAAAATGGTGTATAAGGGTATATATATAAATATATTTTATGCACTGTATATGAGCTGGCGATTTCTAAGTCTGTGGTTCCGAGAGGGGGTAACCAGGCTCACTAACAAAAAGGTCAAGCCACTTGGCTGCCAGAATGCCCTGCTTCAGCACAGACCAGAAAGGCATTGTGATAAGCGTATCCCCGGTATAGTCAGGGGTTAATGGGAGTCGTCCCCGTCCCCCCAGTATACGCACAGAACCATGGACCCAGAAATTGTGGTTCGGACTGTCTCCAACCAGCCATAATGTTGTGAGAGTGAAATTATGTCTAAATCCAGCTTTGGTACATTAGAAGCAACTCTGAAACTAATCTAAGCGTTTTTCGAACTTCTTTTTGGCTAACTTCTTATAGGAAAGTCTAGGAGCTCTGAAAATGAATGTGCGCGTCTTTCACTCATTCCGAGGGACTTAGAAGAATTTTGTGATATTTTTTATTAAAATGGTGTATAAGGGTATATAGATAAATATATTTTATGCACTGTATATGAGCTGGCGATTTCTAAGTCTGTGGTTCCGAGAGGGGGTAACCAGGCTCACTAACAAAAAGGTCAAGCCACTTGGCTGCCAGAATGCCCTGCTTCAGCACAGACCAGAAAGGCATTGTGATAAGCGTATCCCCGGTTTAGTCAGGGGTTAATGGGAGTCGTCCCCGTCCCCCCAGTATACGCACAGAACCATGGACCCGGTACTTGTGGTTCGGACTGTCTCCAACCAGCCATAATGTTGTGAGAGTGAAATTATGTCTAAGTCCAGCTTTGGTACATTAGAAGCAACTCTGAAACTTAACCTAAGCGTTTTTCGAAGCTACTTTTTGGCTAACTTCTTATAGGAAAGTCTAGGAGCTCTGAAAATGAATGTGCGCGTCTTTCACTCTTCCCGAGGGACTTAGAAGAATTTTGTGATATTTTTTATTAAAATGGTGTATAAGGGTATATAGATAAATATATTTTATGCACTGTATATGAGCTGGCGATTTCTAAGTCTGTGGTTCCGAGAGGGGGTAACCAGGCTCACTAATAAAGGTTAAGCCACTTGGCTGCCAGAATGCCCTGCTTCAGCACAGACCAGAAAGGCATTGTGATAAGCGTATCCCCGGTATAGTCAGGGGTAAATGGCAGTCGTCCCCGTCCCCCCAGTATACGCCCAGAACCATGGACCCGGTACTTGTGGTTCGGACTGTCTCCAACCAGCCATAATGTTGTGAGAGTGAAATTATGTCTAAGTCCAGCTTTGGTACATTAGAAGCAACTCTGAAACTTAACCTAAGCGTTTTTCGAACCTACTTTTTGGCTAACTTCTTATAGGAAGTTCTAGGAGCTCTGAAAATGAACGTGCGCGGCTTTCTCTCTTCCCGAGGGACTTAGAAGAATTTTGTGATATTTTTTATTAAAATGGTGTATAAGGGTATATATATATATAAATATATTTTATGCACTGTATATGAGCTGGCGATTTCTAAGTCTGTGGTTCCGAGAGGGGGTAACCAGGCTCACTAATAAAGGTCAAGCCACTTGGCTGCCAGAATGCCCTGCTTCAGCACAGACCAGAAAGGCATTGTGATAAGCGTATCCCCGGTATAGTCAGGGGTTAATGGGAGTCGTCCCCGTCCCCCCAGTATACGGCCAGAACCATGGACCCGGTACTTGTGGTTCGGACTGTCTCCAACCCGCCATAATGTTGTGAGAGTGAAATTATGTCTAAGTCCAGCTTTGGTACTGTACATTAGAAGCAACTCTGAAACTTAACCTAAGCGTTTTTCGAAGCTACTTTTTGGCTAACTTCTTATAGGAAGGTCTAGGAGCTCTGAAAATGAACGTGCGCGTCTTTCACTCTTCCCGAGGGACTTAGAAGAATTTTGTGATATTTTTTATTAAAATGGTGTATAAGGGTATATATATAAATATATTTTATGCACTGTATATGAGCTGGCGATTTCTAAGTCTGTGGTTCCGAGAGGGGGTAACCAGGCTCACTAACAAAAAGGTCAAGCCACTTGGCTGCCAGAATGCCCTGCTTCAGCACAGACCAGAAAGGCATTGTGATAAGCGTATCCCCGGTATAGTCAGGGGTTAATGGGAGTCGTCCCCGTCCCCCCAGTATACGCACAGAACCATGGACCCGGTAATTGTGGTTCGGACTGTCTCCAACCAGCCATAATGTTGTGAGAGTGAAATTATGTCTAAGTCCAGCTTTGGTACATTAGAAGCAACTCTGAAACTTAACCTAAGCGTTTTTCGAAGCTACTTTTTGGCTAACTTCTTATAGGAAGGTCTAGGAGCTCTGAAAATGAACGTGCGCGTCTTTCACTCTTCCCGAGGGACTTAGAAGAATTTTGTGATATTTTTTATTAAAATGGTGTATAAGGGTATATATATAAATATATTTTATGCACTGTATATGAGCTGGCGATTTCTAAGTCTGTGGTTCCGAGAGGGGGTAACCAGGCTCACTAACAAAAAGGTCAAGCCACTTGGCTGCCAGAATGCCCTGCTTCAGCACAGACCAGAAAGGCATTGTGATAAGCGTATCCCCGGTATAGTCAGGGGTTAATGGGAGTCGTCCCCGTCCCCCCAGTATACGCACAGAACCATGGACCCGGTAATTGTGGTTCGGACTGTCTCCAACCAGCCATAATGTTGTGAGAGTGAAATTATGTCTAAGTCCAGCTTTGGTACATTAGAAGCAACTCTGAAACTTAACCTAAGCGTTTTTCGAACTTCTTTTTGGCTAACTTCTTATAGGAAAGTCTAGGAGCTCTGAAAATGAATGTGCGCGTCTTTCACTCATTCCGAGGGACTTAGAAGAATTTTGTGATATTTTTTATTAAAATGGTGTATAAGGGTATATAGATAAATATATTTTATGCACTGTATATGAGCTGGCGATTTCTAAGTCTGTGGTTCCGAGAGGGGGTAACCAGGCTCACTAATAAAGGTCAAGCCACTTGGCTGCCAGAATGCCCTGCTTCAGCACAGACCAGAAAGGCATTGTGATAAGCATATCCCCGGTATAGTCAGGGGTAAATGGCAGTCGTCCCCGTCCCCCCAGTATACGCCCAGAACCATGGACCCGGTACTTGTGGTTCGGACTGTCTCCAACCAGCCATAATGTTGTGAGAGTGAAATTATGTCTAAGTCCAGCTTTGGTACATTAGAAGCAACTCTGAAACTTAACCTAAGCGTTTTTCGAAGCTACTTTTTGGCTAACTTCTTATAGGAAGGTCTAGGAGCTCTGAAAATGAACGTGCGCGTCTCTCACTCTTCCCGAGGGACTTAGAAGAATTTTGTGATATTTTTTATTAAAATGGTGTATAAGGGTATATATATAAATATATTTTATGCACTGTATATGAGCTGGCGATTTCTAAGTCTGTGGTTCCGAGAGGGGGTAACCAGGCTCACTAACAAAAAGGTCAAGCCACTTGGCTGCCAGAATGCCCTGCTTCAGCACAGACCAGAAAGGCATTGTGATAAGCGTATCCCCGGTATAGTCAGGGGTTAATGGGAGTCGTCCCTGTCCCCCCAGTATACGCACAGAACCATGGACCCGGTACTTGTGGTTCGGACTGTCTCCAACCAGCCATAATGTTGTGAGAGTGAAATTATGTCTAAGTCCAGCTTTGGTACATTAGAAGCAACTCTGAAACTTAACCTAAGCGTTTTTCGAAGCTACTTTTTGGCTAACTTCTTATAGGAAAGTCTAGGAGCTCTGAAAATGAATGTGCGCGTCTTTCACTCTTCCCGAGGGACTTAGAAGAATTTTGTGATATTTTTTATTAAAATGGTGTATAAGGGTATATAGATAAATATATTTTATGCACTGTATATGAGCTGGCGATTTCTAAGTCTGTGGTTCCGAGAGGGGGTAACCAGGCTCACTAATAAAGGTTAAGCCACTTGGCTGCCAGAATGCCCTGCTTCAGCACAGACCAGAAAGGCATTGTGATAAGCGTATCCCCGGTATAGTCAGGGGTTAATGGGAGTCGTCCCCGTCCCCCCAGTATACGGCCAGAACCATGGACCCGGTACTTGTGGTTCGGACTGTCTCCAACCCGCCATAATGTTGTGAGAGTGAAATTATGTCTAAGTCCAGCTTTGGTACTGTACATTAGAAGCAACTCTGAAACTTAACCTAAGCGTTTTTCGAAGCTACTTTTTGGCTAACTTCTTATAGGAAGGTCTAGGAGCTCTGAAAATGAACGTGCGCGTCTTTCACTCTTCCCGAGGGACTTAGAAGAATTTTGTGATATTTTTTATTAAAATGGTGTATAAGTGTATATATATATAAATATATTTTATGCACTGTATATGAGCTGGCGATTTCTAAGTCTGTGGTTCCGAGAGGGGGAAACCAGGCTCACTAATAAAGGTCAAGCCACTTGGCTGCCAGAATGCCCTGCTTCAGCACAGACCAGAAAGGCATTGTGATAAGCGTATCCCCGGTATAGTCAGGGGTTAATGGGAGTCGTCCCCGTCCCCCCAGTATACGGCCAGAACCATGGACCCGGTACTTGTGGTTCGGACTGTCTCCAACCCGCCATAATGTTGTGAGAGTGAAATTATGTCTAAGTCCAGCTTTGGTACTGTACATTAGAAGCAACTCTGAAACTTAACCTAAGCGTTTTTCGAAGCTACTTTTTGGCTAACTTCTTATAGGAAGGTCTAGGAGCTCTGAAAATGAACGTGCGCGTCTTTCACTCTTCCCGAGGGACTTAGAAGAATTTTGTGATATTTTTTATTAAAATGGTGTATAAGTGTATATATATAAATATATTTTATGCACTGTATATGAGCTGGCGATTTCTAAGTCTGTGGTTCCGAGAGGGGGAAACCAGGCTCACTAATAAAGGTCAAGCCACTTGGCTGCCAGAATGCCCTGCTTCAGCACAGACCAGAAAGGCATTGTGATAAGCGTATCCCCGGTATAGTCAGGGGTTAATGGGAGTCGTCCCCGTCCCCCCAGTATACGGCCAGAACCATGGACCCGGTACTTGTGGTTCGGACTGTCTCCAACCCGCCATAATGTTGTGAGAGTGAAATTATGTCTAAGTCCAGCTTTGGTACTGTACATTAGAAGCAACTCTGAAACTTAACCTAAGCGTTTTTCGAAGCTACTTTTTGGCTAACTTCTTATAGGAAGGTCTAGGAGCTCTGAAAATGAACGTGCGCGTCGTTCACTCTTCCCGAGGGACTTAGAAGAATTTTGTGATATTTTTTATTAAAATGGTGTATAAGGGTATATAGATAAATATATTTTATGCACTGTATATAAGCTGGCGATTTCTAAGTCTGTTGTTTCGAGAGGGGGTAACCAGGCTCACTAATAAAGGTCAAGCCACTTGGCTGCCAGAATGCCCTGCTTCAGCACAGACCAGAAAGGCATTGTGATAAGCGTATCCCCGGTATAGTCAGGGGTTAATGGGAGTCGTCCCCGTCCCCCCAGTATACGCCCAGAACCATGGACCCGGTACTTGTGGTTCGGACTGTCTCCAACCAGCCATAATGTTGTGAGAGTGAAATTATGTCTAAGTCCAGCTTTGGTACATTAGAAGCAACTCTGAAACTTAACCTAAGCGTTTTTCGCAGCTACTTTTTGGCTAACTTCTTATAGGAAGGTCTAGGAGCTCTGAAAATGAACGTGCGCATCTTTCACTCTTCCTGAGGGACTTAGAAGAATTTTGTGATATTTTTTATTAAAATGGTGTATAAGGGTATATATTTAAATATATTTTATGCACTGTATATGAGCTGGCGATTTCTAAGTCTGTGGTTCCGAGAGGGGGTAACCAGGCTCACTAATAAAGGTCAAGCCACTTGGCTGCCAGAATGCCCTGCTTCAGCACAGACCAGAAAGGCATTGTGATAAGCGTATCCCCGGTATAGTCAGGGGTTAATGGGAGTCGTCCCCGTCCCCCCAGTATACGCCCAGAACCATGGACCCGGTACTTGTGGTTCGGACTGTCTCCAACCAGCCATAATGTTGTGAGAGTGAAATTATGTCTAAGTCCAGCTTTGGTACATTAGAAGCAACTCTGAAACTTAACCTAAGCGTTTTTCGAAGCTACTTTTTGGCTAACTTCTTATAGGAAGGTCTAGGAGCTCTGAAAATGAACGTGCGCGTCTTTCACTCTTCCCGAGGGACTTAGAAGAATTTTGTGATATTGTTTATTAAAATGGTGTATAAGGGTATATATTTAAATATATTTTATGCACTGTATATGAGCTGGCGATTTCTAAGTCTGTGGTTCCGAGAGGGGGTAACCAGGCTCACTAATAAAGGTCAAGCCACTTGGCTGCCAGAATGCCCTGCTTCAGCACAGACCAGAAAGGCATTGTGATAAGCGTATCCCCGGTATAGTCAGGGGTTAATGGGAGTCGTCCCCGTCCCCCCAGTATACGCCCAGAACCATGGACCCGGTACTTGTGGTTCGGACTGTCTCCAACCAGCCATAATGTTGTGAGAGTGAAATTATGTCTAAGTCCAGCTTTGGTACATTAGAAGCAACTCTCAAACTTAACCTAAGCGTTTTTCGAAGCTACTTTTTGGCTAACTTCTTATAGGAAGGTCTAGGAGCTCTGAAAATGAACGTGCGCATCTTTCACTCTTCCTGAGGGACTTAGAAGAATTTTGTGATATTTTTTATTAAAATGGTGTATAAGGGTATATCTTTAAATATATTTTATGCACTGTATACGAGCTGGCGATTTCTAAGTCTGTGGTTCCGAGAGCAGGTAACCAGGCTCACTAATAAAGGTCAAGCCACTTGGCTGCCAGATTGTCCTGCTTCAGCACAGACCAGAAAGGCATTGTGATAAGCGTATCCCCGGTATAGTCAGGGGTTAATGGGAGTCGTCCCCGTCCCCCCAGTATATGCCCAGAACCATGGACCCGGTACTTGTGGTTCGGACTGTCTCCAACCAGCCATAATGTTGTGAGAGTGAAATTATGTCTAAGTCCAGCTTTGGTACATTAGAAGCAACTCTCAAACTTAACCTAAGCGTTTTTCGAAGCTACTATTTGGCTAACTTCTTATAAGAATGTCTAGGAGCTCTGAAAATGAACGTGCGCGTCTTTCACTCTTCACGAGGGACTTACTGTAGAAGAATTTTGTGATATTTTTTATTAAAATGGTGTATAAGGGTATATATATAAATATATTTTATGCACTGTATATGAGCTGGCGATTTCTAAGTCTGTGGTTCCGAGAGGGGGTAACCAGGCTCACTAATAAAGGTCAAGCCACTTGGCTGCCAGAATGCCCTGCTTCAGCACAGACCAGAAAGGCATTGTGATAAGCGTATCCCCGGTATAGTCAGGGGTTAATGGGAGTCGTCCCCGTCCCCCCAGTATACGCCCAGAACCATGGACCCGGTACTTGTTGTTCGGACTGTCTCCAACCAGCCATAATGTTGTGAGAGTGAAATTATGTCTAAGTCCAGCTTTGGTACATTAGAAGCAACTCTGAAACTTAACCTAAGCGTTTTTCGAAGCTACTTTTTGGCTTACTTCTTATAGGAAAGGTCTAGGAGCTCTGAAAATGAAGGTGCGCGTCTTTCACTCTTCCCGAGGGACTTAGAAGAATTTTGTGATATTTTTTATTAAAATGGTGTATAAGGGTATATAGATAAATATATTTTATGCACTGTATATGAGCTGGCGATTTCTAAGTCTGTGGTTCCGAGTGGGTGTAACCAGGCTCACTAATAAAGGTCAAGCCACTTGGCTGCCAGAATGCCCTGCTTCAGCACAGACCAGAAAGGCATTGTGATTAGCGTATCCCCGGTATAGTCAGGGGTTAATGGGAGTCGTCCCCGTCCCCCCAGTATACGCCCAGAACCATGGACCCGGTACTTGTGGTTCGGACTGTCTCCAACCAGCCATAATGTTGTGAGAGTGAAATTATGTCTAAGTCCAGCTTTGGTACATTAGAAGCAACTCTGAAACTTAACCTAAGCGTTTTTCGAAGATACTTTTTGGCTAACTTCTTATAGGAAGGTCTAGGAGCTCTCAAAATGAATGTGCGCGTCTTTCACTCTTCCCGAGGGACTTACAAGAATTTTGTGATTTTTTTTATTAAAATGGTGTATAAGGGTATATATATATATAAATATATTTTATGCACTGTATATGAGCTGGCGATTTCTAAGTCTGTGGTTCCGAGAGGGGGTAACCAGGCTCACTAATTAAGGTCAAGCCACTTGGCTGCCAGAATGCCCTGCTTCAGCACAGACCAGAAAGGCATTGTGATAAGCGTATCCCCAGTATAGTAAGGGGTTAATGGGAGTCGTCCTCGTCCCCCCAGTATACGGCCAGAACCATGGACCCGGTATTTGTCGTTCGGACTGTCTCCAACCAGCCATAATGTTGTGAGAGTGAAATTATGTCTAAGTCCAGCTTTGGTACATTAGAAGCAACTCTGAAACTTAACCTAAGCGTTTTTCGCAGCTACTTTTTGGCTAACTTCATATAGGAAGGTCTAGGAGCTCTGAAAATGAATGTGCGCGTCTTTCACTCTTCCCGAGGGACTTAGAAGAATTTTGTGATATTTTTTATTAAAATGGTGTATAAGGGTATATATATAAATATATTTTATGCACTGTATATGAGCTGGCGATTTCTAAGTCTGTGGTTCCGAGAGGGGGTAACCAGGCTCACTAATAAAGGTCAAGCCACTTGGCTGCCAGAATGCCCTGCTTCAGCACAGACCAGAAAGGCATTGTGATAAGCGTATCCCCGGTATAGTCAGGGGTTAATGGCAGTCGTCCCCGTCCCCCCAGTATACGCCCAGAACCATGGACCCGGTACTTGTGGTTCGGACTGTCTCCAACGAGCCATAATGTTGTGAGAGTGAAATTATGTCTAAGTCCAGCTTTGGTACATTAGAAGCAACTCTGAAACTTAACCTAAGCGTTTTTCGAAGCTACTTTTTGGCTAACTTCTTATAGGAAGGTCTAGGAGCTCTGAAAATGAACGTGCGCGTCTTTCTCTCTTCCCGAGGGACTTAGAAGAATTTTGTGATATTTTTTATTAAAATGGTGTATAAGGGTATATATATAAATATATTTTATGCACTGTATATGAGCTGGCGATTTCTAAGTCTGTGGTTCCGAGAGGGGGTAACCAGGCTCACTAATAAAGGTCAAGCCACTTGGCTGCCAGAATGCCCTGCTTCAGCACAGACCAGAAAGGCATTGTGATAAGCGTATCCCCGGTATAGTCAGGGGTTAATGGGAGTCGTCCCCGTCCCCCCAGTATACGGCCAGAACCATGGACCCGGTACTTGTTGTTCGGACTGTCTCCAACCAGCCATAATGTTGTGAGAGTGAAATTATGTCTAAGTCCAGCTTTGGTACATTAGAAGCAACTCTGAAACTTAACCTAAGCGTTTTTCGAACCTACTTTTTGGCTAACTTCTTATAGGAAGGTCTAGGAGCTCTGAAAATGAACGTGCGCGTCTTTCACTCTTCCCGAGGGACTTAGAAGAATTTTGTGATATTTTTTATTAAAATGGTGTATAAGGGTATATATATAAATATATTTTATGCACTGTATATGAGCTGGCGATTTCTAAGTCTGTAGTTCCGAGAGGGGGTAACCAGGCTCACTAATAAAGGTCAAGCCACTTGGCTGCCAGAATGCCCTGCTTCAGCACAGACCAGAAAGGCATTGTGATAAGCGTATCCCCGGTATGGTCAGGGGTTAATTGGAGTCATCCCCGTCCCCCCAGTATACGGTCAGAACCATGGACCCGGTACTTGTGGTTCGGACTGTCTCCAACCAGCCATAATGTTGTGAGAGTGAAATTATGTCTAAGTCCAGCTTTGGTACATTAGAAGCAACTCTGAAACTTAACCTAAGCGTTTTTCGAAGCTACTTTTTGGCTTACTTCTTATAGGAAAGGTCTAGGAGCTCTGAAAATGAAGGTGCGCGTCTTTCACTCTTCCCGAGGGACTTAGAAGAATTTTGTGATATTTTTTATTAAAATGGTGTATAAGGGTATATAGATAAATATATTTTATGCACTGTATATGAGCTGGCGATTTCTAAGTCTGTGGTTCCGAGTGGGGGTAACCAGGCTCACTAATAAAGGTCAAGCCACTTGGCTGCCAGAATGCCCTGCTTCAGCACAGACCAGAAAGGCATTGTGATTAGCGTATCCCCGGTATAGTCAGGGGTTAATGGGAGTCGTCCCCGTCCCCCCAGTATACGCCCAGAACCATGGACCCGGTACTTGTGGTTCGGACTGTCTCCAACCAGCCATAATGTTGTGAGAGTGAAATTATGTCTAAGTCCAGCTTTGGTACATTAGAAGCAACTCTGAAACTTAACCTAAGCGTTTTTCGAAGCTACTTTTTGGCTAACTTCTTATAGGAAGGTCTAGGAGCTCTGATAATGAACGTGCGCGTCTTTCACTCTTCCCGAGGACCTTAGAAGAATTTTGTGATATTTTTTATTAAAATGGTGTATAAGGGTATATATATAAATATATTTTATGCACTGTACAGTATATGAGCTGGCGATTTCTAAGTCTGTGGTTCCGAGAGGGGGTAACCAGGCTCACTAATAAAGGTCAAGCCACTTGGCTGCCAGAATGCCCTGCTTCAGCACAAACCAGAAAGGCATTGTGATAAGCGTATCCCCGGTATAGTCAGGGGTTAATGGGAGTCGTCCCCGTCCCCCCAGTATACGCCCAGAACCATGGACCCGGTACTTGTGGTTCGGACTGTCTCCAACCAGCCATAATGTTGTGAGAGTGAAATTATGTCTAAGTCCAGCTTTGGTACATTAGAAGCAACTCTGAAACTTAACCTAAGCGTTTTTCGAAGCTACTTTTTGGCTAACTTCTTATAGGAAAGTCTAGGAGCTCTCAAAATGAACGTGCGCGTCTTTCACTCTTCCCGAGGGACTTAGAAGAATTGTGTGATATTTTTTATTAAAATGGTGTATAAGGGTATATATATATAAATATATTTTATGCACTGTATATGAGCTGGCGATTTCTAAGTCTGTGGTTCCGAGAGGGGGTAACCAGGCTCACTAATAAAGGTCAAGCCACTTGGCTGCCAGAATGCCCTGCTTCAGCACAGACCAGAAAGGCATTGTGATAAGCGTATCCCCGGTATAGTAAGGGGTTAATGGGAGTCGTCCTCGTCCCCCCAGTATACGGCCAGAACCATGGACCCGGTATTTGTGGTTCGGACTGTCTCCAACCAGCCATAATGTTGTGAGAGTGAAATTATGTCTATGTCCAGCTTTGGTACATTAGAAGCAACTCTGAAACTTAACCTAAGCGTTTTTCGAAGCTACTTTTTGGCTAACTTCTTATAGGAAGGTCTAGGAGCTCTCAAAATGAATGTGCGCGTCTTTCACTCTTCCCGAGGGACTTACAAGAATTTTGTGATATTTTTTATTAAAATGGTGTATAAGGGTATATATATATAAATATATTTTATGCACTGTATATGAGCTGGCGATTTCTAAGTCTGTGGTTCCGAGAGGGGGTAACCAGGCTCACTAATAAAGGTCAAGCCACTTGGCTGCCAGAATGCCCTGCTTCAGCACAGACCAGAAAGGCATTGTGATAAGCGTATCCCCAGTATAGTAAGGGGTTAATGGGAGTCGTCCTCGTCCCCCCAGTATACGGCCAGAACCATGGACCCGGTATTTGTCGTTCGGACTGTCTCCAACCAGCCATAATGTTGTGAGAGTGAAATTATGTCTAAGTCCAGCTTTGGTACATTAGAAGCAACTCTGAAACTTAACCTAAGCGTTTTTCGAAGCTACTTTTTGGCTAACTTCTTATAGGAAGGTCTAGGAGCTCTGAAAATGAACGTGCGCGTCTTTCTCTCTTCCCGAGGAACTTAGAAGAATTTTGTGATATTTTTTATTAAAATGGTGTATAAGGGTATATATATAAATATATTTTATGCACTGTATATGAGCTGGCGATTTCTAAGTCTGTGGTTCCGACAGGGGGTAACCAGGCTCACTAATAAAGGTCAAGCCACTTGGCTGCCAGAATGCCCTGCTTCAGCACAGACCAGAAAGGCATTGTGATAAGCGTATCCCCGGTATAGTCAGGGGTTAATGGGAGTCGTCCCCGTCCCCCCAGTATACGGCCAGAACCATGGACCCGGTACTTGTTGTTCGGACTGTCTCCAACCAGCCATAATGTTGTGAGAGTGAAATTATGTCTAAGTCCAGCTTTGGTACATTAGAAGCAACTCTGAAACTTAACCTAAGCGTTTTTCGAACCTACTTTTTGGCTAACTTCTTATAGGAAGGTCTAGGAGCTCTGAAAATGAACGTGCGCGTCTTTCACTGTTCCCGAGGGACTTAGAAGAATTTTGTGATATTTTTTATTAAAATGGTGTATAAGGGTATATATATAAATATATTTTATGCACTGTATATGAGCTGGCGATTTCTAAGTCTGTAGTTCCGAGAGGGGGTAACCAGGCTCACTAATAAAGGTCAAGCCACTTGGCTGCCAGAATGCCCTGCTTCAGCACAGACCAGAAAGGCATTGTGATAAGCGTATCCCCGGTATGGTCAGGGGTTAATTGGAGTCATCCCCGTCCCCCCAGTATACGGTCAGAACCATGGACCCGGTACTTGTGGTTCGGACTGTCTCCAACCAGCCATAATGTTGTGAGAGTGAAATTATGTCTAAGTCCAGCTTTGGTACATTAGAAGCAACTCTGAAACTTAACCTAAGCGTTTTTCGAAGCTACTTTTTGGCTTACTTCTTATAGGAAAGGTCTAGGAGCTCTGAAAATGAAGGTGCGCGTCTTTCACTCTTCCCGAGGGACTTAGAAGAATTTTGTGATATTTTTTATTAAAATGGTGTATAAGGGTATATAGATAAATATATTTTATGCACTGTATATGAGCTGGCGATTTCTAAGTCTGTGGTTCCGAGAGGGGGTAACCAGGCTCACTAATAAAGGTCAAGCCACTTGGCTGCCAGAATGCCCTGCTTCAGCACAAACCAGAAAGGCATTGTGATAAGCGTATCCCCGGTATAGTCAGGGGTTAATGGGAGTCGTCCCCGTCCCCCCAGTATACGCCCAGAACCATGGACCCGGTACTTGTGGTTCGGACTGTCTTCAACCAGCCATAATGTTGTGAGAGTGAAATTATGTCTAAGTCCAGCTTTGGTACATTAGAAGCAACTCTGAAACTTAACCTAAGCGTTTTTCGAAGCTACTTTTTGGCTAACTTCTTATAGGAAAGTCTAGGAGCTCTCAAAATGAACGTGCGCGTCTTTCACTCTTCCCGAGGGACTTAGAAGAATTGTGTGATATTTTTTATTAAAATGGTGTATAAGGGTATATATATAAATATATTTTATGCACTGTATATGAGCTGGCGATTTCTAAGTCTGTGGTTCCGAGAGGGGGTAACCAGGCTCACTAATAAAGGTCAAGCCACTTGGCTGCCAGAATGCCCTGCTTCAGCACAGACCAGAAAGGCATTGTGATAAGCGTATCCCCGGTATAGTAAGGGGTTAATGGGAGTCGTCCTCGTCCCCCCAGTATACGGCCAGAACCATGGACCCGGTATTTGTGGTTCGGACTGTCTCCAACCAGCCATAATGTTGTGAGAGTGAAATTATGTCTATGTCCAGCTTTGGTACATTAGAAGCAACTCTGAAACTTAACCTAAGCGTTTTTCGAAGCTACTTTTTGGCTAACTTCTTATAGGAAGGTCTAGGAGCTCTCAAAATGAATGTGCGCGTCTTTCACTCTTCCCGAGGGACTTACAAGAATTTTGTGATATTTTTTATTAAAATGGTGTATAAGGGTATATATATATAAATATATTTTATGCACTGTATATGAGCTGGCGATTTCTAAGTCTGTGGTTCCGAGAGGGGGTAACCAGGCTCACTAATAAAGGTCAAGCCACTTGGCTGCCAGAATGCCCTGCTTCAGCACAGACCAGAAAGGCATTGTGATAAGCGTATCCCCAGTATAGTAAGGGGTTAATGGGAGTCGTCCTCGTCCCCCCAGTATACGGCCAGAACCATGGACCCGGTATTTGTCGTTCGGACTGTCTCCAACCAGCCATAATGTTGTGAGAGTGAAATTATGTCTAAGTCCAGCTTTGGTACATTAGAAGCAACTCTGAAACTTAACCTAAGCGTTTTTCGCAGCTACTTTTTGGCTAACTTCATATAGGAAGGTCTAGGAGCTCTGAAAATGAACGTGCGCGTCTTTCTCTCTTCCCGAGGGACTTAGAAGAATTTTGTGATATTTTTTATTAAAATGGTGTATAAGGGTATATATATAAATATATTTTATGCACTGTATATGAGCTGGCGATTTCTAAGTCTGTGGTTCCGAGAGGGGGTAACCAGGCTCACTAATAAAGGTCAAGCCACTTGGCTGCCAGAATGCCCTGCTTCAGCACAGACCAGAAAGGCATTGTGATAAGCGTATCCCCGGTATAGTCAGGGGTTAATGGGAGTCGTCCCCGTCCCCCCAGTATACGCCCAGAACCATGGACCCGGTACTTGTGGTTCGGAATGTCTCCAACCAGCCATAATGTTGTGAGAGTGAAATTATGTCTCAGTCCAGCTTTGGTACATTAGAAGCAACTCTGAAACTTAACCTAAGCGTTTTTCGAAGCTACTTTTTGGCTAACTTCTTATAGGAAGGTCTAGGAGCTCTGAAAATGAACGTGCGCGTCTTTCACTCTTCCCGAGGGACTTAGAAGAATTTTGTGATATTTTTTATTAAAATGGTGTATAAGGGTATATATATAAATATATTTTATGCACTGTATATGAGCTGGCGATTTCTAAGTCTGTGGTTCCGAGAGGGGGTAACCAGGCTCACTAACAAAAAGGTCAAGCCACTTGGCTGCCAGAATGCCCTGCTTCAGCACAGACCAGAAAGGCATTGTGATAAGCGTATCCCCGGTATAGTCAGGGGTTAATGGGAGTCGTCCCCGTCCCCCCAGTATACGCACAGAACCATAGACCCGGTAATTGTGGTTCGGACTGTCTCCAACCAGCCATAATGTTGTGAGAGTGAAATTATGTCTAAGTCCAGCTTTGGTACATTAGAAGCAACTCTGAAACTTCACCTAAGCGTTTTTCGAACTTCTTTTTGGCTAACTTCTTATAGGAAAGTCTAGGAGCTCTGAAAATGAATGTGCGCGTCTTTCACTCATTCCGAGGGACTTAGAAGAATTTTGTGATATTTTTTATTAAAATGGTGTATAAGGGTATATAGATAAATATATTTTATGCACTGTATATGAGCTGGCGATTTCTAAGTCTGTGGTTCCGAGAGGGGGTAACCAGGCTCACTAATAAAGGTCAAGCCACTTGGCTGCCAGAATGCCCTGCTTCAGCACAGACCAGAAAGGCATTGTGATAAGCGTATCCCCGGTATAGTCAGGGGTAAATGGCAGTCGTCCCCGTCCCCCCAGTATACGCCCAGAACCATGGACCCGGTACTTGTGGTTCGGACTGTCTCCAACCAGCCATAATGTTGTGAGAGTGAAATTATGTCTAAGTCCAGCTTTGGTACATTAGAAGCAACTCTGAAACTTAACCTAAGCGTTTTTCGAAGCTACTTTTTGGCTAACTTCTTATAGGAAGGTCTAGGAGCTCTGAAAATGAACGTGCGCGTCTCTCACTCTTCCCGAGGGACTTAGAAGAATTTTGTGATATTTTTTATTAAAATGCTGTATAAGGGTATATATATAAATATATTTTATGCACTGTATATGAGCTGGCGATTTCTAAGTCTGTGGTTCCGAGAGGGGGTAACCAGGCTCACTAACAAAAAGGTCAAGCCACTTGGCTGCCAGAATGCCCTGCTTCAGCACAGACCAGAAAGGCATTGTGATAAGCGTATCCCCGGTATAGTCAGGGGTTAATGGGAGTCGTCCCCGTCCCCCCAGTATACGCACAGAACCATGGACCCGGTACTTGTTGTTCGGACTGTCTCCAACCAGCCATAATGTTGTGAGAGTGAAATTATGTCTAAGTCCAGCTTTGGTACATTAGAAGCAACTCTGAAACTTAACCTAAGCGTTTTTCGAAGCTACTTTTTGGCTAACTTCTTATAGGAAAGTCTAGGAGCTCTGAAAATGAATGTGCGCGTCTTTCACTCTTCCCGAGGGACTTAGAAGAATTTTGTGATATTTTTTATTAAAATGGTGTATAAGGGTATATAGATAAATATATTTTATGCACTGTATATGAGCTGGCGATTTCTAAGTCTGTGGTTCCGAGAGGGGGTAACCAGGCTCACTAATAAAGGTCAAGCCACTTGGCTGCCAGAATGCCCTGCTTCAGCACAGACCAGAAAGGCATTGTGATAAGCGTATCCCCGGTATAGTCAGGGGTAAATGGCAGTCGTCCCCGTCCCCCCAGTATACGCCCAGAACCATGGACCCGGTACTTGTGGTTCGGACTGTCTCCAACCAGCCATAATGTTGTGAGAGTGAAATTATGTCTAAGTCCAGCTTTGGTACATTAGAAGCAACTCTGAAACTTAACCTAAGCGTTTTTCGAAGCTACTTTTTGGCTAACTTCTTATAGGAAGGTCTAGGAGCTCTGAAAATGAACGTGCGCGTCTTTCTCTCTTCCCGAGGGACTTAGAAGAATTTTGTGATATTTTTTATTAAAATGGTGTATAAGGGTATATATATATATAAATATATTTCATGCACTGTATATGAGCTGGCGATTTCTAAGTCTGTGGTTCCGAGAGGGGGTAACCAGGCTCACTTACCAAAATGTCAAGCCACTTGGCTGCCAGAATGCCCTGCTTCAGCACAGACCAGAAAGGCATTGTGATAAGCGTATCCCCGGTATAGTCAGGGGTTAATGGGAGTCGTCCCCGTCCCCCCAGTATACGCACAGAACCATGGACCCGGTACTTGTGGTTCGGACTGTCTCCAACCAGCCATAATGTTGTGAGAGTGAAATTATGTCTAAGTCCAGCTTTGGTACATTAGAAGCAACTCTGAAACTTAACCTAAGCGTTTTTCGAAGCTACTTTTTGGCTAACTTCTTATAGGAAAGTCTAGGAGCTCTGAAAATGAATGTGCGCGTCTTTCACTCTTCCCGAGGGACTTAGAAGAATTTTGTGATATTTTTTATTAAAATGGTGTATAAGGGTATATAGATAAATATATTTTATGCACTGTATATGAGCTGGCGATTTCTAAGTCTGTGGTTCCGAGAGGGGGTAACCAGGCTCACTAATAAAGGTCAAGCCACTTGGCTGCCAGAATGCCCTGCTTCAGCACAGACCAGAAAGGCATTGTGATAAGCGTATCCCCGGTATAGTCAGGGGTAAATGGCAGTCGTCCCCGTCCCCCCAGTATACGCCCAGAACCATGGACCCGGTACTTGTGGTTCGGACTGTCTCCAACCAGCCATAATGTTGTGAGAGTGAAATTATGTCTAAGTCCAGCTTTGGTACATTAGAAGCAACTCTGAAACTTAACCTAAGCGTTTTTCGAAGCTACTTTTTGGCTAACTTCTTATAGGAAGGTCTAGGAGCTCTGAAAATGAACGTGCGCGTCTTTCTCTCTTCCCGAGGGACTTAGAAGAATTTTGTGATATTTTTTATTAAAATGGTGTATAAGGGTATATATATATATAAATATATTTTATGCACTGTATATGAGCTGGCGATTTCTAAGTCTGTGGTTCCGAGAGGGGGTAACCAGGCTCACTAATAAAGGTCAAGCCACTTGGCTGCCAGAATGCCCTGCTTCAGCACAGACCAGAAAGGCATTGTGATAGACGTATCCCCGGTATAGTCAGGGGTTAATGGCAGTCATCCCCGTCCCCCCAGTATACGCCCAGAACCATGGACCCGGTACTTGTGGTTCGGACTGTCTCCAACCAGCCATAATGTTGTGAGAGTGAAATTATGTCTAAGTCCAGCTTTGGTACATTAGAAGCAACTCTGAAACTTAACCTAAGCGTTTTTCGAAGCTACTTTTTGGCTAACTTCTTATAGGAAGGTCTAGGAGCTCTGAAAATGAACGTGCGCGTCTTTCTCTCTTCCCGAGGGACTTAGAAGAATTTTGTGATATTTTTTATTAAAATGGTGTATAAGGGTATATATATAAATATATTTTATGCACTGTATATGAGCTGGCGATTTCTAAGTCTGTGGTTCCGAGAGGGGGTAACCAGGCTCACTAATAAAGGTCAAGCCACTTGGCTGCCAGAATGCCCTGCTTCAGCACAGACCAGAAAGGCATTGTGATAAGCGTATCCCCGGTATAGTCAGGGGTTAATGGGAGTCGTCCCCGTCCCCCCAGTATACGCCCAGAACCATGGACCCGGTACTTGTGGTTCGGAATGTCTCCAACCAGCCATAATGTTGTGAGAGTGAAATTATGTCTCAGTCCAGCTTTGGTACATTAGAAGCAACTCTGAAACTTAACCTAAGCGTTTTTCGAAGCTACTTTTTGGCTAACTTCTTATAGGAAGGTCTAGGAGCTCTGAAAATGAACGTGCGCGTCTTTCACTCTTCCCGAGGGACTTAGAAGAATTTTGTGATATTTTTTATTAAAATGGTGTATAAGGGTATATATATAAATATATTTTATGCACTGTATATGAGCTGGCGATTTCTAAGTCTGTGGTTCCGAGAGGGGGTAACCAGGCTCACTAACAAAAAGGTCAAGCCACTTGGCTGCCAGAATGCCCTGCTTCAGCACAGACCAGAAAGGCATTGTGATAAGCGTATCCCCGGTATAGTCAGGGGTTAATGGGAGTCGTCCCCGTCCCCCCAGTATACGCACAGAACCATGGACCCGGTAATTGTGGTTCGGACTGTCTCCAACCAGCCATAATGTTGTGAGAGTGAAATTATGTCTAAGTCCAGCTTTGGTACATTAGAAGCAACTCTGAAACTTAACCTAAGCGTTTTTCGAACTTCTTTTTGGCTAACTTCTTATAGGAAAGTCTAGGAGCTCTGAAAATGAATGTGCGCGTCTTTCACTCATTCCGAGAGACTTAGAAGAATTTTGTGATATTTTTTATTAAAATGGTGTATAAGGGTATATAGATAAATATATTTTATGCACTGTATATGAGCTGGCGATTTCTAAGTCTGTGGTTCCGAGAGGGGGTAACCAGGCTCACTAATAAAGGTCAAGCCACTTGGCTGCCAGAATGCCCTGCTTCAGCACAGACCAGAAAGGCATTGTGATAAGCGTATCCCCGGTATAGTAAGGGGTTAATGGGAGTCGTCATCGTCCCCCCAGTATACGGCCAGAACCATGGACCCGGTATTTGTGGTTCGGACTGTCTCCAACCAGCCATAATGTTGTGAGAGTGAAATTATGTCTAAGTCCAGCTTTGGTACATTAGAAGCAACTCTGAAACTTAACCTAAGCGTTTTTCGAAGCTACTTTTTGGCTAAATTCTTATAGGAAGGTCTAGGAGCTCTGAAAATGAACGTGCGCGTCTTTCACTCTTCCCGAGGGACTTAGAAGAATTTTGTGATATTTTTTATTAAAATGGTGTATAAGGGTATATATATAAATATATTATATGCACTGTATATGAGCTGGCGATTTCTAAGTCTGTGGTTCCGAGAGGGGGTAACCAGGCTCACTGACAAAAAGGTCAAGCCACTTGGCTGCCAGAATGCCCTGCTTCAGCACAGACCAGAAAGGCATTGTGATAAGCGTATCCCCGGTATAGTCAGGGGTTAATGGGAGTCGTTCCCGTCCCCCCAGTATACGCACAGAACCATGGACCCGGTAATTGTGGTTCGGACTGTCTCCAACCAGCCATAATGTTGTGAGAGTGAAATTATGTCTAAGTCCAGCTTTGGTACATTAGAAGCAACTCTGAAACTTAACCTAAGCGTTTTTCGAACTTCTTTTTGGCTAACTTCTTATAGGAAAGTCTAGGAGCTCTGAAAATGAATGTGCGCGTCTTTCACTCATTCCGAGGGACTTAGAAGAATTTTGTGATATTTTTTATTAAAATGGTGTATAAGGGTATATAGATAAATATATTTTATGCACTGTATATGAGCTGGCGATTTCTAAGTCTGTGGTTCCGAGAGGGGGTAACCAGGCTCACTAATAAAGGTCAAGCCACTTGGCTGCCAGAATGCCCTGCTTCAGCACAGACCAGAAAGGCATTGTGATAAGCGTATCCCCGGTATAGTCAGGGGTAAATGGCAGTCGTCCCCGTCCCCCCAGTATACGCCCAGAACCATGGACCCGGTACTTGTGGTTCGGACTGTCTCCAACCAGCCATAATGTTGTGAGAGTGAAATTATGTCTAAGTCCAGCTTTGGTACATTAGAAGCAACTCTGAAACTTAACCTAAGCGTTTTTCGAAGCTACTTTTTGGCTAACTTCTTATAGGAAGGTCTAGGAGCTCTGAAAATGAACGTGCGCATCTCTCACTCTTCCCGAGGGACTTAGAAGAATTTTGTGATATTTTTTATTAAAATGGTGTATAAGGGTATATATATAAATATATTTTATGCACTGTATATGAGCTGGCGATTTCTAAGTCTGTGGTTCCGAGAGGGGGTAACCAGGCTCACTAACAAAAAGGTCAAGCCACTTGGCTGCCAGAATGCCCTGCTTCAGCACAGACCAGAAAGGCATTGTGATAAGCGTATCCCCGGTATAGTCAGGGGTTAATGGGAGTCGTCCCCGTCCCCCCAGTATACGCACAGAACCATGGACCCGGTACTTGTGGTTCGGACTGTCTCCAACCAGCCATAATGTTGTGAGAGTGAAATTATGTCTAAGTCCAGCTTTGGTACATTAGAAGCAACTCTGAAACTTAACCTAAGCGTTTTTCGAAGCTACTTTTTGGCTAACTTCTTATAGGAAAGTCTAGGAGCTCTGAAAATGAATGTGCGCGTCTTTCACTCTTCCCGAGGGACTTAGAAGAATTTTGTGATATTTTTTATTAAAATGGTGTATAAGGGTATATAGATAAATATATTTTATGCACTGTATATGAGCTGGCGATTTCTAAGTCTGTGGTTCCGAGAGGGGGTAACCAGGCTCACTAATAAAGGTCAAGCCACTTGGCTGCCAGTATGCCCTGCTTCAGCACAGACCAGAAAGGCATTGTGATAAGCGTATCCCCGGTATAGTCAGGGGTTAATGGCAGTCGTCCCCGTCCCCCCAGTATACGCCCAGAACCATGGACCCGGTACTTGTGGTTCGGACTGTCTCCAACCAGCCATAATGTTGTGAGAGTGAAATTATGTCTAAGTCCAGCTTTGGTACATTAGAAGCAACTCTGAAACTTAACCTAAGCGTTTTTCGAAGCTACTTTTTGGCTAACTTCTTATAGGAAAGTCTAGGAGCTCTGAAAATGAATGTGCGCGTCTTTCACTCTTCCGAGGGACTTAGAAGAATTTTGTGATATTTTTTATTAAAATGGTGTATAAGGGTATATAGATAAATATATTTTATGCACTGTATATGAGCTGGCGATTTCTAAGTCTGTGGTTCCGAGAGGGGGTAACCAGGCTCACTAATAAAGGTCAAGCCACTTGGCTGCCAGAATGCCCTGCTTCAGCACAGACCAGAAAGGCATTGTGATAAGCGTATCCCCGGTATAGTCAGGGGTAAATGGCAGTCGTCCCCGTCCCCCCAGTATACGCCCAGAACCATGGACCCGGTACTTGTGGTTCGGACTGTCTCCAACCAGCCATAATGTTGTGAGAGTGAAATTATGTCTAAGTCCAGCTTTGGTACATTAGAAGCAACTCTGAAACTTAACCTAAGCGTTTTTCGAAGCTACTTTTTGGCTAACTTCTTATAGGAAGGTCTAGGAGCTCTGAAAATGAACGTGCGCATCTTTCTCTCTTCCCGAGGGACTTAGAAGAATTTTGTGATATTTTTTATTAAAATGGTGTATAAGGGTATATATATATATAAATATATTTTATGCACTGTATATGAGCTGGCGATTTCTAAGTCTGTGGTTCCGAGAGGGGGTAACCAGGCTCACTAATAAAGGTCAAGCCACTTGGCTGCCAGAATGCCCTGCTTCAGCACAGACCAGAAAGGCATTGTGATAAGCGTATCCCCGGTATAGTCAGGGGTTAATGGGAGTCGTCCCCGTCCCCCCAGTATACGGCCAGAACCATGGACCCGGTACTTGTTGTTCGGACTGTCTCCAACCCGCCATAATGTTGTGAGAGTGAAATTATGTCTAAGTCCAGCTTTGGTACTGTACATTAGAAGCAACTCTGAAACTTAACCTAAGCGTTTTTCGAAGCTACTTTTTGGCTAACTTCTTATAGGAAGGTCTAGGAGCTCTGAAAATGAACGTGCGCGTCTTTCACTCTTCCCGAGGGACTTAGAAGAATTTTGTGATATTTTTTATTAAAATGGTGTATAAGTGTATATATATAAATATATTTTATGCACTGTATATGAGCTGGCGATTTCTAAGTTTGTGGTTCCGAAAGGGGGTAACCAGGCTCACTAATAAAGTTCAAGCCACTTGGCTGCCAGAATGCCCTGCTTCAGCACAGACCAGAAAGGCATTGTGATAAGCGTATCCCCGGTATAGTCAGGGGTTAATGGGAGTCGTCCCCGTCCCCCCAGTATACGCACAGAACCATGGACCCGGTACTTGTGGTTCGGACTGTCTCCAACCAGCCATAATGTTGTGAGAGTGAAATTATGTCTAAGTCCAGCTTTGGTACATTAGAAGCAACTCTGAAACTTAACCTAAGCTTTTTTCGAAGCTACTTTTTGGCTAACTTCTTATAGGAAAGTCTAGGAGCTCTGAAAATGAATGTGCGCGTCTTTCACTCTTCCCGAGGGACTTAGAAGAATTTTGTGATATTTTTTATTAAAATGGTGTATAAGGGTATATAGATAAATATATTTTATGCACTGTATATGAGCTGGCGATTTCTAAGTCTGTGGTTCCGAGAGGGGGTAACCAGGCTCACTAATAAAAGTCAAGCCACTTGGCTGCCAGAATGCCCTGCTTCAGCACAGACCAGAAAGGCATTGTGATAAGCGTATCCCCGGTATAGTCAGGGGTAAATGGCAGTCGTCCCCGTCCCCCCAGTATACGCCCAGAACCATGGACCCGGTACTTGTGGTTCGGACTGTCTCCAACCAGCCATAATGTTGTGAGAGTGAAATTATGTCTAAGTCCAGCATTGGTACATTAGAAGCAACTCTGAAACTTAACCTAAGCGTTTTTCGAACCTACTTTTTGGCTAACTTCTTATAGCAAGGTCTAGGAGCTCTGAAAATGAACGTGCGCGTCTTTCACTCTTCCCGAGGGACTTAGAAGAATTTTGTGATATTTTTTATTAAAATGGTGTATAAGGGTTTATAGATAAATATATTTTATGCACTGTATATGAGCTGGCGATTTCTAAGTCTGTGGTTCCGAGAGGGGGTAACCAGGCTCACTAATAAAGGTCAAGCCACTTGGCTGCCAGAATGCCCTGCTTCAGCACAGACCAGAAAGGCATTGTGATTAGCGTATCCCCGGTATAGTCAGGGGTTAATGGGAGTCATCCCCGTCCCCCCAGTATACGGCCAGAACCATGGACCCGGTACTTGTTGTTCGGACTGTCTCCAACCAGCCATAATGTTGTGAGAGTGAAATTATGTCTAAGTCCAGCTTTGGTACATTAGAAGCAACTCTGAAACTTAACCTAAGCGTTTTTCGAAGCTACTTTTTGGCTAACTTCTTATAGGAAGGTCTAGGAGCTCTGATAATGAACGTGCGCGTCTTTCACTCTTCCCGAGGACTTTAGAAGAATTTTGTGATATTTTTTATTAAAATGGTGTATAAGGGTATATATATAAATATATTTTATGCACTGTATATGAGCTGGCGATTTCTAAGTCTGTGGTTCCGAGAGGGGGTAACCAGGCTCACTAATAAAGGTCAAGCCACTTGGCTGCCAGAATGCCCTGCTTCAGCACAAACCAGAAAGGCATTGTGATAAGCGTATCCCCGGTATAGTCAGGGGTTAATGGGAGTCGTCCCCGTCCCCCCAGTATACGCCCAGAACCATGGACCCGGTACTTGTGGTTCGGACTGTCTCCAACCAGCCATAATGTTGTGAGAGTGAAATTATGTCTAAGTCCAGCTTTGGTACATTAGAAGCAACTAAAAAACTTAACCTAAGCGTTTTTCGAAGCTACTTTTTGGCTAACTTCTTATAGGAAGGTCTAGGAGCTTTGAAAATGAACGTGCGCGTCTTTCACTCTTCCCGAGGGACTTAGAAGAATTTTGTGATATTTTTTATTAAAATGGTGTATAAGTGTATATATATAAATATATTTTATGCACTGTATATGAGCTGGCGATTTCTAAGTTTGTGGTTCCGAAAGGGGGTAACCAGGCTCACTAATAAAGGTCAAGCCACTTGGCTGCCAGAATGCCCTGCTTCAGCACAGACCAGAAAGGCATTGTGATAAGCGTATCCCCGGTATAGTCAGGGGTTAATGGGAGTCGTCCCCGTCCCCCCAGTATACGCACAGAACCATGGACCCGGTACTTGTGGTTCGGACTGTCTCCAACCAGCCATAATGTTGTGAGAGTGAAATTATGTCTAAGTCCAGCTTTGGTACATTAGAAGCAACTCTGAAACTTAACCTAAGCGTTTTTCGAAGCTACTTTTTGGCTAACTTCTTATAGGAAAGTCTAGGAGCTCTGAAAATGAATGTGCGCGTCTTTCACTCTTCCCGAGGGACTTAGAAGAATTTTGTGATATTTTTTATTAAAATGGTGTATAAGGGTATATAGATAAATATATTTTATGCACTGTATATGAGCTGGCGATTTCTAAGTCTGTGGTTCCGAGAGGGGGTAACCAGGCTCACTAATAAAGGTCAAGCCACTTGGCTGCCAGAATGCCCTGCTTCAGCACAGACCAGAAAGGCATTGTGATAAGCGTATCCCCGGTATAGTCAGGGGTTAATGGGAGTCGTCCCCGTCCCCCCAGTATACGGCCAGAACCATGGACCCGGTACTTGTTGTTCGGACTGTCTCCAACCCGCCATAATGTTGTGAGAGTGAAATTATGTCTAAGTCCAGCTTTGGTACTGTACATTAGAAGCAACTCTGAAACTTAACCTAAGCGTTTTTCGAACCTACTTTTTGGCTAACTTCTTATAGCAAGGTCTAGGAGCTCTGAAAATGAACGTGCGCGTCTTTCACTCTTCCCGAGGGACTTAGAAGAATTTTGTGATATTTTTTATTAAAATGGTGTATAAGGGTTTATAGATAAATATATTTTATGCACTGTATATGAGCTGGCGATTTCTAAGTCTGTGGTTCCGAGAGGGGGTAACCAGGCTCACTAATAAAGGTCAAGCCACTTGGCTGCCAGAATGCCCTGCTTCAGCACAGACCAGAAAGGCATTGTGATTAGCGTATCCCCGGTATAGTCAGGGGTTAATGGGAGTCATCCCCGTCCCCCCAGTATACGGCCAGAACCATGGACCCGGTACTTGTTGTTCGGACTGTCTCCAACCAGCCATAATGTTGTGAGAGTGAAATTATGTCTAAGTCCAGCTTTGGTACATTAGAAGCAACTCTGAAACTTAACCTAAGCGTTTTTCGAAGCTACTTTTTGGCTAACTTCTTATAGGAAAGTCTAGGAGCTCTCAAAATGAACGTGCGCGTCTTTCACTCTTCCCGAGGGACTTAGAAGAATTGTGTGATATTTTTTATTAAAATGATGTATAAGGGTATATATATAAATATATTTTATGCACTGTATATGAGCTGGCGATTTCTAAGTCTGTGGTTCCGAGAGGGGGAAACCAGGCTCACTAATAAAGGTCAAGCCACTTGGCTGCCAGAATGCCCTGCTTCAGCACAGACCAGAAAGGCATTGTGATAAGCGTATCCCCGGTATAGTAAGGGGTTAATGGGAGTCGTCCTCGTCCCCCCAGTATACGGCCAGAACCATGGACTCGGTATTTGTGGTTCGGACTGTCTCCAACCAGCCATAATGTTGTGAGAGTGAAATTATGTCTAAGTCCAGCTTTGGTACATTAGAAGCAACTCTGAAACTTAACCTAAGCGTTTTTCGAAGCTACTTTTTGGCTTACTTCTTATAGGAAAGGTCTAGGAGCTCTGAAAATGAACGTGCGCGTCTTTCACTCTTCACGAGGGACTTAGAAGAATTTTGTGATATTTTTTATTAAAATGGTGTATAAGGGTTTATTGATAAATATATTTTATGCACTGTATATGAGCTGGCGATTTCTAAGTCTGTGGTTCCGAGAGGGGGTAACCAGGCTCACTAATAAAGGTCAAGCCACTTGGCTGCCAGAATGCCCTGCTTCAGCACAGACCAGAAAGGCATTGTGATTAGCGTATCCCCGGTATAGTCAGGGGTTAATGGGAGTCATCCCCGTCCCCCCAGTATACGGCCAGAACCATGGACCCGGTACTTGTTGTTCGGACTGTCTCCAACCAGCCATAATGTTGTGAGAGTGAAATTATGTCTAAGTCCAGCTTTGGTACATTAGCAGCAACTCTGAAACTTAACCTAAGCGTTTTTCGAAGCTACTTTTTGGCTAACTTCTTATAGGAAGGTCTAGGAGCTCTGATAATGAACGTGCGCGTCTTTCACTCTTCCCGAGGACCTTAGAAGAATTTTGTGATATTTTTTATTAAAATGGTGTATAAGGGTATATATATAAATATATTTTATGCACTGTATATGAGCTGGCGATTTCTAAGTCTGTGGTTCCGAGAGGGGGTAACCAGGCTCACTAATAAAGGTCAAGCCACTTGGCTGCCAGAATGCCCTGCTTCAGCACAAACCAGAAAGGCATTGTGATAAGCGTATCCCCGGTATAGTCAGGGGTTAATGGGAGTCGTCCCCGTCCCCCCAGTATACGCCCAGAACCATGGACCCGGTACTTGTTGTTCGGACTGTCTCCAACCAGCCATAATGTTGTGAGAGTGAAATTATGTCTAAGTCCAGCTTTGGTACATTAGAAGCAACTCTGAAACTTAACCTAAGCGTTTTTCGAAGCTACTTTTTGGCTTACTTCTTATAGGAAAGGTCTAGGAGCTCTGAAAATGAACGTGCGCGTCTTTCACTCTTCACGAGGGACTTAGAAGAATTTTGTGATATTTTTTATTAAAATGGTGTATAAGGGTTTATAGATAAATATATTTTATGCACTGTATATGAGCTGGCGATTTCTAAGTCTGTGGTTCCGAGAGGGGGTAACCAGGCTCACTAATAAAGGTCAAGCCACTTGGCTGCCAGAATGCCCTGCTTCAGCACAAACCAGAAAGGCATTGTGATAAGCGTATCCCCGGTATAGTCAGGGGTTAATGGGAGTCGTCCCCGTCCCCCCAGTATACGCCCAGAACCATGGACCCGGTACTTGTGGTTCGGACTGTCTCCAACCAGCCATAATGTTGTGAGAGTGAAATTATGTCTAAGTCCAGCTTTGGAACATTAGAAGCAACTCTGAAACTTAACCTAAGCGTTTTTCGAAGCTACTTTTTGGCTAACTTCTTATAGGAAAGTCTAGGAGCTCTCAAAATGAACGTGCGCGTCTTTCACTCTTCCCGAGGGACTTAGAAGAATTGTGTGATATTTTTTATTAAAATGGTGTATAAGGGTATATATATAAATATATTTTATGCACTGTATATGAGCTGGCGATTTCTAAGTCTGTGGTTCCGAGAGGGGGTAACCAGGCTCACTAATAAAGGTCAAGCCACTTGGCTGCCAGAATGCCCTGCTTCAGCACAGACCAGAAAGGCATTGTGATAAGCGTATCCCCGGTATAGTAAGGGGTTAATGGGAGTCGTCCTCGTCCCCCCAGTATACGGCCAGAACCATGGACTCGGTATTTGTGGTTCGGACTGTCTCCAACCAGCCATAATGTTGTGAGAGTGAAATTATGTCTAAGTCCAGATTTGGTACATTAGAAGCAACTCTGAAACTTAACCTAAGCGTTTTTCGAAGCTACTTTTTGGCTAACTTCTTATAGGAAGGTCTAGGAGCTCTCAAAATGAATGTGCGCGTCTTTCACTCTTCCCGAGGGACTTACAAGAATTTTGTGATATTTTTTATTAAAATGGTGTATTATTGGTATATATATATAAATATATTTTATGCACTGTATATGAGCAGGCGATTTCTAAGTCTGTGGTTCCGAGAGGGGGTAACCAGGCTCACTAATAAAGATCAAGCCACTTGGCTGCCAGAATGCCCTGCTTCAGCACAGACCAGAAAGGCATTGTGATAAGCGTATCCCCGGTATAGTCAGGGGTTAATGGGAGTCGTCCCCGTCCCCCCAGTATACGCCCAGAACCATGGACTCGGTACTTGTGGTTCGGACTGTCTCCAACCAGCCATAATGTTGTGAGAGTGAAATTATGTCTAAGTCCAGCTTTGGTACATTAGAAGCAACTCTGAAACTTAACCTAAGCGTTTTTCGAAGCTACTTTTTGGCTAACTTCTTATAGGAAAGTCTAGGAGCTCTCAAAATGAACGTGCGCGTCTTTCACTCTTCCCGAGGGACTTAGAAGAATTGTGTGATATTTTTTATTAAAATGGTGTATAAGGGTATATATATAAATATATTTTATGCACTGTATATGAGCTGGCGATTTCTAAGTCTGTGGTTCCGAGAGGGGGTAACCAGGCTCACTAATAAAGGTCAAGCCACTTGGCTGCCAGAATGCCCTGCTAAAGCACAGACCAGAAAGGCATTGTGATAAGCGTATCCCCGGTATAGTAAGGGGTTAATGGGAGTCGTCCTCGTCCCCCCAGTATACGGCCAGAACCATGGACCCGGTATTTGTGGTTCGGACTGTCTCCAACCAGCCATAATGTTGTGAGAGTGAAATTATGTCTAAGTCCAGCTTTGGTACATTAGAAGCAACTCTGAAACTTAACCTAAGCGTTTTTCGAAGCTACTTTTTGGCTAACTTCTTATAGGAAGGTCTAGGAGCTCTGAAAATGAACGTGCGCGTCTTTCACTCTTCCCGAGGGACTTAGAAGAATTTTGTGATATTTTTTATTAAAATGGTGTATAAGGGTATATATATAAATATATTTTATGCACTGTATATGAGCTGGCGATTTCTAAGTCTGTGGTTCCGAGAGGGGGTAACCAGGCTCACTAATAAAGGTCAAGCCACTTGGCTGCCAGAATGCCCTGCTTCAGCACAGACCAGAAAGGCATTGTGATAAGCGTATCCCCGGTATAGTAAGGGGTTAATGGGAGTCGTCCTCGTCCCCCCAGTATACGCCCAGAACCATGGACCCGGTATTTGTGGTTCGGACTGTCTCCAACCAGCCATAATGTTGTGAGAGTGAAATTATGTCTAAGTCCAGCTTCGGTACATTAGAAGCAACTCTGAAACTTAACCTAAGCGTTTTTCGAAGCTACTTTTTGGCTAACTTCTTATAGGAAGGTCTAGGAACTCTGAAAATGAACGTGCGCGTCTTTCACTCTTCCCGAGGGACTTAGACATAATTTCACTCTCACAACATTATGGCTGGTTGGAGACAGTCCGAACCACAAGTACCGGGTCCATGGTTCTGGGCATATACTGGGGGGACGGGGACGACTCCCATTAACCCCAGACTATACCGGGGATACGCTTATCACAATGCCTTTCTGGTCTGTACTGAAGCAGGGCATTCTGGCAGCCAAGTGGCTTGACCTTTATTAGTGAGCCTGGTTACCCCCTCTCGGAACCACAGACTTAGAAATCGCCAGCTCATATACAGTGCATAAAATATATTTATATATATACCCTTATACACCATTTTAATAAAAAATATCACAAAATTCTTCTAAGTCCCTCGGGAAGAGTGAAAGACGCGCACGTTCATTTTGAGAGCTCCTAGACCTTCCTTTAAGAAGTTAGCCAAAAAGTAGCTTCGAAAAACGCTTAGGTTAAGTTTCAGAGTTGCTTCTAATGTACCAAAGCTGGACTTAGACATAATTTCACTCTCACAAAATTATGACTGGTTGGAGACAGTCCGAACCACAAGTACCGGGTCCATGGTTCTGGGCGTATACTGGAGGGACAGGGGGGACTCCCATTAATCCCAGACTATACCGGGGATACGCTTATCACAATGCCTTTCTGGTCTGTGCTGAAGCAGGGCATTCTGGCAGCCAAGTGGCTTGACCTTTATTAGTGAGCCTGGTTACCCCCTCTCGGAACCACAGACTTAAAAATCGCCAGCTCAAATACAGTGCATAAAATATATTTATATAATATATTTATATATATACCCTTATACACCATTTTAATAAAAAATATCACAAAATTCTTGTAAGTCCCTCGGGAAGAGTGAAAGACGCGCACTTTCATTTTCAGAGCTCCTAGACCTTCCTATAAGAAGTTAGCCAAAAAGTATCTTCGAAAAACGCTTAGGTTAAGTTTCAGAGTTGCTTCTAATGTACAGTACCAAAGCTGGACTTAGACATAATTTCACTCTCACAACATTATGGCTGGTTGGAGACAGTCCGAACCACAAGTACCGGGTCCATGGTTCTGGGCGTATACTGGGGGGACGGGGACGACTCCCATTAACCCCTGACTATACCTGGGATACGCTTATCAAAATGCCTTTCTGGTCTGTGCTGAAGCAGGGCATTCTGGCAGCCAAGTGGCTTGACCTTTATTAGTGAGCCTGGTTACCCCCTCTCGGAACCACAGACTTAGAAATCGCCAGCTCATATACAGTGCATAAAATATATTTATACAATATATTTATATATATACCCTTATACACCATTTTAATAAAAAATATCACAAAATTCTTGTAAGTCCCTCGGGGAGAGTGAAAGACGCGCGCGTTCATTTTGAGAGCTCCTAGACCTTCCTATAAGAAGTTAGACAAAAAGTAGCTTCGAAAAACGCTTAGGTTAAGTTTCAGAGTTGCTTCTAATGTACCAAAGCTGGACTTAGACATAATTTCACTCTCACAACATTATGGCTGGTTGGAGACAGTCCGAACCACAAGTACCGGGTCCATGGTTCTGGGCGTATACTGGGGGGACGGGGACGACTCCCATTAACCCCTGACTATACCGGGGATACGCTTATCACAATGCCTTTCTGGTCTGTGCTGAAGCAGGGCATTCTGGCAGCCAAGTGGCTTGACCTTTATTAGTGAGCCTGGTTACCCCCTCTCGGAACCACAGACTTAGAAATCGCCAGCTCATACTGTATACAGTGCATAAAATATATTTATATAATATATTTATATATATATACCCTTATACACCATTTTAATAAAAAATATCACAAAATTCTTCTAAGTCCCTCGGGAAGAGTGAAAGACGCGCACGTTCATTTTCAGAGCTCCTAGACCTTCCTATAAGAAGTTAGCCAAAAAGTAGCTTCGAAAAAAGCTTACTGCACCGACACACTTTATTCGAGCAAATACCCGGTATGTACCTGGCAGATACCTGGAATGCGCCGCTCCTCACCTCTGACAAGCCACGTTGCGTTTGCCTTCCCAGCCTGGGTTCATGCCTGGCTGATGGGCGGCTGATCTGTTAAATGATAATGATTAGGATTTAATAGGCTGCAATGCTTCGCGTGTCTACCAGATGGCATAAATTCATGAATTGTAATGCAGTATATATATATGTACTGTGCAGTATTGCAGCCAGCGGGAATAAAATGCTTCAATCCCTGCCTGGAAAATAACTCAATGCACTCGGGCAGAAAACAGTCACAAACCTCAATACACCCGGGTATACCCGAATTCGTGGGACTAGCCGAGCTCGAATAAAGTGTGTCGCCAGTGTAGGTTAAGTTTCAGAGTTGCTTCTAATGTACCAAAGCTGGACTTAGACATAATTTCACTCTCACAACATTATGGCTGGTTGGAGACAGTCCGAACCACAAGTACCGGGTCCATGGATCTGGGCGTATACTGGGGGGACGGGGACGACTCCCATTAACCCCTGACTATACAGGGGATACACTTATCACAATGCCTTTCTGGTCTGTGCTGAAGCAGGGCATTCTGGCAGCCAAGTGGCTTGACCTTTATTAGTGAGCCTGGTTACCCCCTCTCGGAACCACAGACTTAGAAATCGCCAGCTCATATACAGTGCATAAAATATATTTATATATATACCCTTTTACACCATTTTAATAAAAAATATCACAAAATTCTTCTACAGTAAGTCCCTCGGGAAGAGTGAAAGATGCGCACGTTCATTTTCAGAGCTCCTAGACCTTCCTATAAGAAGTTAGCCAAAAAGTAGCTTCGAAAAACGCTTAGGTTAAGTTTCAGAGTTGCTTCTAATATACCAAAGCTGGACTTAGACATAATTTCACTCTCACAACATTTGACTGGTTGGAGACAGTCCGAACCACAAGTACCGGGTCCATGGTTCTGGGCGTATACTGGGGGGACGGGGACGACTCCCATTAACCCCTGACTATACCTGGGATACGCTTATCACAATGCCTTTCTGGTCTGTGCTGAAGCAGGGCATTCTGGCAGCCAAGTGGCTTGACCTTTATTAGTGAGCCTGGTTACCCCCTCTCGGAACCACAGACTTAGAAATCGCCAGCTCATTTACAGTGCATAAAATATATTTATATATATACCCTTATACACCATTTTAATAAAAAATAATACAAAAATCTTCTAAGTCCCTCGGGAAGAGTAAAAGACGCGCACGTTCATTTTCAGATCTCCTAGACCTTCCTATAAGAAGTTAGCCAAAAAGTAGCTTCGAAAAACGCTTAGGTTAAGTTTCAGAGTTGCTTCTAATGTACCAAAGCTGGACTTAGACATAATTTCACTCTCACAACATTATGGCTGGTTGGAGACAGTCCGAACCACAAGTACCGGGTCCATGGTTCTGGGCATATACTGGGGGGACGGGGACGACTCCCATTAACCCCAGACTTTACCGGGGATACGCTTATCACAATGCCTTTCTGGTCTGTACTGAAGCAGGGCATTCTGGCAGCCAAGTGGCTTGACCTTTATTAGTGAGCCTGGTTACCCCCTCTCGGAACCACAGACTTAGAAATCGCCAGCTCATATACAGTGCATAAAATATATTTATATATATACCCTTATACACCATTTTAATAAAAAATATCACAAAATTCTTCTAAGTCCCTCGGGAAGAGTGAAAGACGCGCACGTTCATTTTGAGAGCTCCTAGACCTTCCTATAAGAAGTTAGCCAAAAAGTAGCTTCGAAAAACGCTTAGGTTAAGTTTCAGAGTTGCTTCTAATGTACCAAAGCTGGACTTAGACATAATTTCACTCTCACAAAATTATGACTGGTTGGAGATAGTCCGAACCACAAGTACCGGGTCCATGGTTCTGGGCGTATACTGGAGGGACAGGGGGGACTCCCATTAACCCCAGACTATACCGGGGATACGCTTATCACAATGCCTTTCTGGTCTGTGCTGAAGCAGGGCATTCTGGCAGCCAAGTGGCTTGACCTTTATTAGTGAGCCTGGTTACCCCCTCTCGGAACCACAGACTTAAAAATCGCCAGCTCATATACAGTGCATAAAATATATTTATATAATATATTTATATATATACCCTTATACACCATTTTAATAAAAAATATCACAAAATTCTTGTAAGTCCCTCGGGAAGAGTGAAAGACGCGCACTTTCATTTTCAGAGCTCCTAGACCTTCCTATAAGAAGTTAGCCAAAAAGTAGCTTCGAAAAACGCTTAGGTTAAGTTTCAGAGTTGCTTCTAATGTACAGTACCAAAGCTGGACTTAGACATAATTTCACTCTCACAACATTTGACTGGTTGGAGACAGTCCGAACCACAAGTACCGGGTCCATGGTTCTGGGCGTATACTGGGGGGACGGGGACGACTCCCATTAACCCCTGACTATACCTGGGATACGCTTATCACAATGCCTTTCTGGTCTGTGCTGAAGCAGGGCATTCTGGCAGCCAAGTGGCTTGACCTTTATTAGTGAGCCTGGTTACCCCCTCTCGGAACCACAGACTTAGAAATCGCCAGCTCATATACAGTGCATAAAATATATTTATATAATATATTTATATATATACCCTTATACACCATTTTAATAAAAAATATCACAAAATACTTGTAAGTCCCTCGGGGAGAGTGAAAGACGCGCGCGTTCATTTTGAGAGCTCCTAGACCTTCCTATAAGAAGTTAGACAAAAAGTAGCTTCGAAAAACGCTTAGGTTAAGTTTCAGAGTTGCTTCTAATGTACCAAAGCTGGACTTAGACATAATTTCACTCTCACAACATTATGGCTGGTTGGAGACAGTCCGAACAACAAGTACCGGGTCCATGGTTCTGGGCGTATACTGGGGGGACGGGGACGACTCCCATTAACCCCTGACTATACCGGGGATACGCTTATCACAATGCCTTTCTGGTCTGTGCTGAAGCAGGGCATTCTGGCAGCCAAGTGGCTTGACCTTTATTAGTGAGCCTGGTTACCCCCTCTCGGAACCACAGACTTAGAAATCGCCAGCTCATACAGTGCATAAAATATATTTATATAATATATTTATATATATATACCCTTATACACCATTTTAATAAAAAATATCACAAAATTCTTCTAAGTCCCTCGGGAAGAGTGAAAGACGCGCACATTCATTTTCAGAGCTCCTAGACCTTCCTATAAGAAGTTAGCCAAAAAGTAGCTTCGAAAAACGCTTACAGTAGGTTAAGTTTCAGAGTTGCTTCTAATGTACCAAAGCTGGACTTAGACATAATTTCACTCTCACAACATTATGGCTGGTTGGAGACAGTCCGAACCACAAGTACCGGGTCCATGGTTCTTGGCGTATACTGGGGGGACGGGGACGACTCCCATTAACCCCTGACTATACCGGGGATACGCTTATCACAATGCCTTTCTGGTCTGTGCTGAAGCAGGGCATTCTGGCAGCCAAGTGGCTTGACCTTTATTAGTGAGCCTGGTTACCAGCTCTCGGAACCACAGACTTAGAAATCGCCAGCTCATATACAGTGCATAAAATATATTTATATATATACCCTTTTACACCATTTTAATAAAAAATATCACAAAATTCTTCTACAGTAAGTCCCTCGGGAAGAGTGAAAGATGCGCACGTTCATTTTCAGAGCTCCTAGACCTTCCTATAAGAAGTTAGCCAAAAAGTAGCTTCGAAAAACGCTTAGGTTAAGTTTCAGAGTTGCTTCTAATATACCAAAGCTGGACTTAGACATAATTTCACTCTCACAACATTTGACTGGTTGGAGACAGTCCGAACCACAAGTACCGGGTCCATGGTTCTGGGCGTATACTGGGGGGACGGGGACGACTCCCATTAACCCCTGACTATACCTGGGATACGCTTATCACAATGCCTTTCTGGTCTGTGCTGAAGCAGGGCATTCTGGCAGCCAAGTGGCTTGACCTTTATTAGTGAGCCTGGTTACCCCCTCTCGGAACCACAGACTTAGAAATCGCCAGCTCATTTACAGTGCATAAAATATATTTATATATATACCCTTATACACCATTTTAATAAAAAATAATACAAAAATCTTCTAAGTCCCTCGGGAAGAGTAAAAGACGCGCACGTTCATTTTCAGATCTCCTAGACCTTCCTATAAGAAGTTAGCCAAAAAGTAGCTTCGAAAAACGCTTAGGTTAAGTTTCAGAGTTGCTTCTAATGTACCAAAGCTGGACTTAGACATAATTTCACTCTCACAACATTATGGCTGGTTGGAGACAGTCCGAACCACAAGTACCGGGTCCATGGTTCTGGGCATATACTGGGGGGACGGGGACGACTCCCATTAACCCCAGACTATACCGGGGATACGCTTATCACAATGCCTTTCTGGTCTGTACTGAAGCAGGGCATTCTGGCAGCCAAGTGGCTTGACCTTTATTAGTGAGCCTGGTTACCCCCTCTCGGAACCACAGACTTAGAAATCGCCAGCTCATATACAGTGCATAAAATATATTTATATATATACCCTTATACACCATTTTAATAAAAAATAATACAAAAATCTTCTAAGTCCCTCGGGAAGAGTAAAAGACGCGCACGTTCATTTTCAGATCTCCTAGACCTTCCTATAAGAAGTTAGACAAAAAGTAGCTTCGAAAAACGCTTAGGTTAAGTTTCAGAGTTGCTTCTAATGTACCAAAGCTGGACTTAGACATAATTTCACTCTCACAACATTATGGCTGGTTGGAGACAGTCCGAACAACAAGTACCGGGTCCATGGTTCTGGGCGTATACTGGGGGGACGGGGACGACTCCCATTAACCCCTGACTATACCGGGGATACGCTTATCACAATGCCTTTCTGGTCTGTGCTGAAGCAGGGCATTCTGGCAGCCAAGTGGCTTGACCTTTATTAGTGAGCCTGGTTACCCCCTCTCGGAACCACAGACTTAGAAATCGCCAGCTCATACAGTGCATAAAATATATTTATATAATATATTTATATATATATACCCTTATACACCATTTTAATAAAAAATATCACAAAATTCTTCTAAGTCCCTCGGGAAGAGTGAAAGACGCGCACATTCATTTTCAGAGCTCCTAGACCTTCCTATAAGAAGTTAGCCAAAAAGTAGCTTCGAAAAACGCTTACAGTAGGTTAAGTTTCAGAGTTGCTTCTAATGTACCAAAGCTGGACTTAGACATAATTTCACTCTCACAACATTATGGCTGGTTGGAGACAGTCCGAACCACAAGTACCGGGTCCATGGTTCTTGGCGTATACTGGGGGGACGGGGACGACTCCCATTAACCCCTGACTATACCGGGGATACGCTTATCACAATGCCTTTCTGGTCTGTGCTGAAGCAGGGCATTCTGGCAGCCAAGTGGCTTGACCTTTATTAGTGAGCCTGGTTACCCCCTCTCGGAACCACAGACTTAGAAATCGCCAGCTCATATACAGTGCATAAAATATATTTATATATATACCCTTTTACACCATTTTAATAAAAAATATCACAAAATTCTTCTACAGTAAGTCCCTCGGGAAGAGTGAAAGATGCGCACGTTCATTTTCAGAGCTCCTAGACCTTCCTATAAGAAGTTAGCCAAAAAGTAGCTTCGAAAAACGCTTAGGTTAAGTTTCAGAGTTGCTTCTAATATACCAAAGCTGGACTTAGACATAATTTCACTCTCACAACATTTGACTGGTTGGAGACAGTCCGAACCACAAGTACCGGGTCCATGGTTCTGGGCGTATACTGGGGGGACGGGGACGACTCCCATTAACCCCTGACTATACCTGGGATACGCTTATCACAATGCCTTTCTGGTCTGTGCTGAAGCAGGGCATTCTGGCAGCCAAGTGGCTTGACCTTTATTAGTGAGCCTGGTTACCCCCTCTCGGAACCACAGACTTAGAAATCGCCAGCTCATTTACAGTGCATAAAATATATTTATATATATACCCTTATACACCATTTTAATAAAAAATAATACAAAAATCTTCTAAGTCCCTCGGGAAGAGTAAAAGACGCGCACGTTCATTTTCAGATCTCCTAGACCTTCCTATAAGAAGTTAGCCAAAAAGTAGCTTCGAAAAACGCTTAGGTTAAGTTTCAGAGTTGCTTCTAATGTACCAAAGCTGGACTTAGACATAATTTCACTCTCACAACATTATGGCTGGTTGGAGACAGTCCGAACCACAAGTACCGGGTCCATGGTTCTGGGCATATACTGGGGGGACGGGGACGACTCCCATTAACCCCAGACTATACCGGGGATACGCTTATCACAATGCCTTTCTGGTCTGTACTGAAGCAGGGCATTCTGGCAGCCAAGTGGCTTGACCTTTATTAGTGAGCCTGGTTACCCCCTCTCGGAACCACAGACTTAGAAATCGCCAGCTCATATACAGTGCATAAAATATATTTATATATATACCCTTATACACCATTTTAATAAAAAATATCACAAAATTCTTCTAAGTCCCTCGGGAAGAGTGAAAGACGCGCACGTTCATTTTGAGAGCTCCTAGACCTTCCTATAAGAAGTTAGCCAAAAAGTAGCTTCGAAAAACGCTTAGGTTAAGTTTCAGAGTTGCTTCTAATGTACCAAAGCTGGACTTAGACATAATTTCACTCTCACAAAATTATGACTGGTTGGAGATAGTCCGAACCACAAGTACCGGGTCCATGGTTCTGGGCGTATACTGGAGGGACAGGGGGGACTCCCATTAACCCCAGACTATACCGGGGATACGCTTATCACAATGCCTTTCTGGTCTGTGCTGAAGCAGGGCATTCTGGCAGCCAAGTGGCTTGACCTTTATTAGTGAGCCTGGTTACCCCCTCTCGGAACCACAGACTTAAAAATCGCCAGCTCATATACAGTGCATAAAATATATTTATATAATATATTTATATATATACCCTTATACACCATTTTAATAAAAAATATCACAAAATTCTTGTAAGTCCCTCGGGAAGAGTGAAAGACGCGCACTTTCATTTTCAGAGCTCCTAGACCTTCCTATAAGAAGTTAGCCAAAAAGTATCTTCGAAAAACGCTTAGGTTAAGTTTCAGAGTTGCTTCTAATGTACAGTACCAAAGCTGGACTTAGACATAATTTCACTCTCACAAAATTATGACTGGTTGGAGATAGTCCGAACCACAAGTACCGGGTCCATGGTTCTGGGCGTATACTGGGGGGACGGGGACGACTCCCATTAACCCCTGACTATACCTGGGATACGCTTATCACAATGCCTTTCTGGTCTGTGCTGAAGCAGGGCATTCTGGCAGCCAAGTGGCTTGACCTTTATTAGTGAGCCTGGTTACCCCCTCTCGGAACCACAGACTTAGAAATCGCCAGCTCATATACAGTGCATAAAATATATTTATATAATATATTTATATATATACCCTTATACACCATTTTAATAAAAAATATCACAAAATACTTGTAAGTCCCTCGGGGAGAGTGAAAGACGCGCGCGTTCATTTTGAGAGCTCCTAGACCTTCCTATAAGAAGTTAGACAAAAAGTAGCTTCGAAAAACGCTTAGGTTAAGTTTCAGAGTTGCTTCTAATGTACCAAAGCTGGACTTAGACATAATTTCACTCTCACAACATTATGGCTGGTTGGAGACAGTCCGAACCACAAGTACCGGGTCCATGGTTCTGTGCGTATACTGGGGGGACGGGGACGACTCCCATTAACCCCTGACTATACCGGGGATACGCTTATCACAATGCCTTTCTGGTCTGTGCTGAAGCAGGGCATTCTGGCAGCCAAGTGGCTTGACCTTTATTAGTGAGCCTGGTTACCCCCTCTCGGAACCACAGACTTAGAAATCGCCAGCTCATACAGTGCATAAAATATATTTATATAATATATTTATATATATATACCCTTATACACCATTTTAATAAAAAATATCACAAAATTCTTCTAAGTCCCTCGGGAAGAGTGAAAGACGCGCACGTTCATTTTCAGAGCTCCTAAACCTTCCTATAAGAAGTTAGCCAAAAAGTAGCTTCGAAAAACGCTTACAGTAGGTTAAGTTTCAGAGTTGCTTCTAATGTACCAAAGCTGGACTTAGACATAATTTCACTCTCACAACATTATGGCTGGTTGGAGACAGTCCGAACCACAAGTACCGGGTCCATGGTTCTTGGCGTATACTGGGGGGACGGGGACGACTCCCATTAACCCCTGACTATACCGGGGATACGCTTATCACAATGCCTTTCTGGTCTGTGCTGAAGCAGGGCATTCTGGCAGCCAAGTGGCTTGACCTTTATTAGTGAGCCTGGTTACCCCCTCTCGGAACCACAGACTTAGAAATCGCCAGCTCATATACAGTGCATAAAATATATTTATATATATACCCTTTTACACCATTTTAATAAAAAATATCACAAAATTCTTCTACAGTAAGTCCCTCGGGAAGAGTGAAAGATGCGCACGTTCATTTTCAGAGCTCCTAGACCTTCCTATAAGAAGTTAGCCAAAAAGTAGCTTCGAAAAACGCTTAGGTTAAGTTTCAGAGTTGCTTCTAATATACCAAAGCTGGACTTAGACATAATTTCACTCTCACAACATTTGACTGGTTGGAGACAGTCCGAACCACAAGTACCGGGTCCATGGTTCTGGGCGTATACTGGGGGGACGGGGACGACTCCCATTAACCCCTGACTATACCTGGGATACGCTTATCACAATGCCTTTCTGGTCTGTGCTGAAGCAGGGCATTCTGGCAGCCAAGTGGCTTGACCTTTATTAGTGAGCCTGGTTACCCCCTCTCGGAACCACAGACTTAGAAATCGCCAGCTCATACTGTATACAGTGCATAAAATATATTTATATAATATATTTATATATATATATACCCTTATACACCATTTTAATAAAAAATATCACAAAATTCTTCTAAGTCCCTCGGGAAGAGAGAATGACGCGCACGTTCATTTTCAGAGCTCCTAGACCTTCCTATAAGAAGTTAGCCAAAAAGTAGCTTCGAAAAACGCTTAGGTTAAGTTTCAGAGTTGCTTCTAATATACCAAAGCTGGACTTAGACATAATTTCACTCTCACAACATTTGACTGGTTGGAGACAGTCCGAACCACAAGTACCGGGTCCATGGTTCTGGGCGTATACTGGGGGGACGGGGACGACTCCCATTAACCCCTGACTATACCTGGGATACGCTTATCACAATGCCTTTCTGGTCTGTGCTGAAGCAGGGCATTCTGGCAGCCAAGTGGCTTGACCTTTATTAGTGAGCCTGGTTACCCCCTCTCGGAACCACAGACTTAGAAATCGCCAGCTCATTTACAGTGCATAAAATATATTTATATATATACCCTTATACACCATTTTAATAAAAAATAATACAAAAATCTTCTAAGTCCCTCGGGAAGAGTAAAAGACGCGCACGTTCATTTTCAGATCTCCTAGACCTTCCTATAAGAAGTTAGCCAAAAAGTAGCTTCGAAAAACGCTTAGGTTAAGTTTCAGAGTTGCTTCTAATGTACCAAAGCTGGACTTAGACATAATTTCACTCTCACAACATTATGGCTGGTTGGAGACAGTCCGAACCACAAGTACCGGGTCCATGGTTCTGGGCATATACTGGGGGGACGGGGACGACTCCCATTAACCCCAGACTATACCGGGGATACGCTTATCACAATGCCTTTCTGGTCTGTACTGAAGCAGGGCATTCTGGCAGCCAAGTGGCTTGACCTTTATTAGTGAGCCTGGTTACCCCCTCTCGGAACCACAGACTTAGAAATCGCCAGCTCATATACAGTGCATAAAATATATTTATATATATACCCTTATACACCATTTTAATAAAAAATATCACAAAATTCTTCTAAGTCCCTCGGGAAGAGTGAAAGACGCGCACGTTCATTTTGAGAGCTCCTAGACCTTCCTATAAGAAGTTAGCCAAAAAGTAGCTTCGAAAAACGCTTAGGTTAAGTTTCAGAGTTGCTTCTAATGTACCAAAGCTGGACTTAGACATAATTTCACTCTCACAAAATTATGACTGGTTGGAGATAGTCCGAACCACAAGTACCGGGTCCATGGTTCTGGGCGTATACTGGAGGGACAGGGGGGACTCCCATTAACCCCAGACTATACCGGGGATACGCTTATCACAATGCCTTTCTGGTCTGTGCTGAAGCAGGGCATTCTGGCAGCCAAGTGGCTTGACCTTTATTAGTGAGCCTGGTTACCCCCTCTCGGAACCACAGACTTAAAAATCGCCAGCTCATATACAGTGCATAAAATATATTTATATAATATATTTATATATATACCCTTATACACCATTTTAATAAAAAATATCACAAAATTCTTGTAAGTCCCTCGGGAAGAGTGAAAGACGCGCACTTTCATTTTCAGAGCTCCTAGACCTTCCTATAAGAAGTTAGCCAAAAAGTATCTTCGAAAAACGCTTAGGTTAAGTTTCAGAGTTGCTTCTAATGTACAGTACCAAAGCTGGACTTAGACATAATTTCACTCTCACAAAATTATGACTGGTTGGAGATAGTCCGAACCACAAGTACCGGGTCCATGGTTCTGGGCGTATACTGGGGGGACGGGGACGACTCCCATTAACCCCTGACTATACCTGGGATACGCTTATCACAATGCCTTTCTGGTCTGTGCTGAAGCAGGGCATTCTGGCAGCCAAGTGGCTTGACCTTTATTAGTGAGCCTGGTTACCCCCTCTCGGAACCACAGACTTAGAAATCGCCAGCTCATATACAGTGCATAAAATATATTTATATAATATATTTATATATATACCCTTATACACCATTTTAATAAAAAATATCACAAAATACTTGTAAGTCCCTCGGGGAGAGTGAAAGACGCGCGCGTTCATTTTGAGAGCTCCTAGACCTTCCTATAAGAAGTTAGACAAAAAGTAGCTTCGAAAAACGCTTAGGTTAAGTTTCAGAGTTGCTTCTAATGTACCAAAGCTGGACTTAGACATAATTTCACTCTCACAACATTATGGCTGGTTGGAGACAGTCCGAACCACAAGTACCGGGTCCATGGTTCTGTGCGTATACTGGGGGGACGGGGACGACTCCCATTAACCCCTGACTATACCGGGGATACGCTTATCACAATGCCTTTCTGGTCTGTGCTGAAGCAGGGCATTCTGGCAGCCAAGTGGCTTGACCTTTATTAGTGAGCCTGGTTACCCCCTCTCGGAACCACAGACTTAGAAATCGCCAGCTCATACAGTGCATAAAATATATTTATATAATATATTTATATATATATACCCTTATACACCATTTTAATAAAAAATATCACAAAATTCTTCTAAGTCCCTCGGGAAGAGTGAAAGACGCGCACGTTCATTTTCAGAGCTCCTAAACCTTCCTATAAGAAGTTAGCCAAAAAGTAGCTTCGAAAAACGCTTACAGTAGGTTAAGTTTCAGAGTTGCTTCTAATGTACCAAAGCTGGACTTAGACATAATTTCACTCTCACAACATTATGGCTGGTTGGAGACAGTCCGAACCACAAGTACCGGGTCCATGGTTCTTGGCGTATACTGGGGGGACGGGGACGACTCCCATTAACCCCTGACTATACCGGGGATACGCTTATCACAATGCCTTTCTGGTCTGTGCTGAAGCAGGGCATTCTGGCAGCCAAGTGGCTTGACCTTTATTAGTGAGCCTGGTTACCCCCTCTCGGAACCACAGACTTAGAAATCGCCAGCTCATATACAGTGCATAAAATATATTTATATATATACCCTTTTACACCATTTTAATAAAAAATATCACAAAATTCTTCTACAGTAAGTCCCTCGGGAAGAGTGAAAGATGCGCACGTTCATTTTCAGAGCTCCTAGACCTTCCTATAAGAAGTTAGCCAAAAAGTAGCTTCGAAAAACGCTTAGGTTAAGTTTCAGAGTTGCTTCTAATATACCAAAGCTGGACTTAGACATAATTTCACTCTCACAACATTTGACTGGTTGGAGACAGTCCGAACCACAAGTACCGGGTCCATGGTTCTGGGCGTATACTGGGGGGACGGGGACGACTCCCATTAACCCCTGACTATACCTGGGATACGCTTATCACAATGCCTTTCTGGTCTGTGCTGAAGCAGGGCATTCTGGCAGCCAAGTGGCTTGACCTTTATTAGTGAGCCTGGTTACCCCCTCTCGGAACCACAGACTTAGAAATCGCCAGCTCATACTGTATACAGTGCATAAAATATATTTATATAATATATTTATATATATATATACCCTTATACACCATTTTAATAAAAAATATCACAAAATTCTTCTAAGTCCCTCGGGAAGAGAGAATGACGCGCACGTTCATTTTCAGAGCTCCTAGACCTTCCTATAAGAAGTTAGCCAAAAAGTAGCTTCGAAAAAAGCTTAGGTTAAGTTTCAGAGTTGCTTCTAATGTACCAAAGCTGGACTTAGACATAATTTCACTCTCACAACATTATGGCTGGTTGGAGACAGTCCGAACCACAAGTACCGGGTCCATGGATCTGGGCGTATACTGGGGGGACGGGGACGACTCCCATTAACCCCTGACTATACAGGGGATACGCTTATCACAATGCCTTTCTGGTCTGTGCTGAAGCAGGGCATTCTGGCAGCCAAGTGGCTTGACCTTTATTAGTGAGCCTGGTTACCCCCTCTCGGAACCACAGACTTAGAAATCGCCAGCTCATATACAGTGCATAAAATATATTTATATAATATATTTATATATATATACCCTTATACACCATTTTAATAAAAAATATCACAAAATTCTTCTAAGTCCCTCGGGAAGAGTGAAAGACGCGCACGTTCATTTTCAGAGCTCCTAGACCTTCCTATAAGAAGTTAGCCAAAAAGTAGCTTCGAAAAACGCTTATGTTAAGTTTCAGAGTTGCTTCTAATATACCAAAGCTGGACTTAGACATAATTTCACTCTCACAACATTTGACTGGTTGGAGACAGTCCGAACCACAAGTACCGGGTCCATGGTTCTGGGCGTATACTGGGGGGACGGGGACGACTCCCATTAACCCCTGACTATACCTGGGATACGCTTATCACAATGCCTTTCTGGTCTGTGCTGAAGCAGGGCATTCTGGCAGCCAAGTGGCTTGACCTTTATTAGTGAGCCTGGTTACCCCCTCTCGGAACCACAGACTTAGAAATCGCCAGCTCATTTACAGTGCATAAAATATATTTATATATATACCCTTATACACCATTTTAATAAAAAATAATACAAAAATCTTCTAAGTCCCTCGGGAAGAGTGAAAGACGCGCACGTTCATTTTCAGATCTCCTAGACCTTCCTATAAGAAGTTAGCCAAAAAGTAGCTTCGAAAAACGCTTACTGTAGGTTAAGTTTCAGAGTTGCTTCTAATGTACCAAAGCTGGACTTAGACATAATTTCACTCTCACAACATTTGACTGGTTGGAGACAGTCCGAACCACAAGTACCGGGTCCATGGTTCTGGGCGTATACTGGGGGGACGGGGACGACTCCCATTAACCCCTGACTATACCTGGGATACGCTTATCACAATGCCTTTCTGGTCTGTGCTGAAGCAGGGCATTCTGGCAGCCAAGTGGCTTGACCTTTATTAGTGAGCCTGGTTACCCCCTCTCGGAACCACAGACTTAGAAATCGCCAGCTCATTTACAGTGCATAAAATATATTTATATATATACCCTTATACACCATTTTAATAAAAAATATCACAAAAATCTTCTAAGTCCCTCGGGAAGAGTGAAAGACGCGCACGTTCATTTTCAGATCTCCTAGACCTTCCTATAAGAAGTTAGCCAAAAAGTATCTTCGAAAAACGCTTAGGTTAAGTTTCAGAGTTGCTTCTAATGTACCAAAGCTGGACTTAGACATAATTTCACTCTCACAACATTATGGCGGGTTGGAGACAGTCCGAACCACAAGTACCGGGTCCATGGTTCTGGCCGTGTACTGGGGGGACGGGGACGACTCCCATTAACCCCTGACTATACCGGGGATACGCTTATCACAATGCCTTTCTGGTCTGTGCTGAAGCAGGGCATTCTGGCAGCCAAGTGGCTTGACCTTTATTAGTGAGCCTGGTTACCCCCTCTCGGAACCACAGACTTAGAAATCGCCAGCTCATATACAGTGCATAAAATATATTTATATAATATATTTATATATATACCCTTATACACCATTTTAATAAAAAATATCACAAAATTCTTCTAAGTCCCTCGGGAAGAGTGGAAGACGCGCACGTTCATTTTCAGAACTCCTAGACCTTCTATAAGAAGTTAGCCAAAAAGTAGCTTCGAAAAACGCTTAGGTTAAGTTTCAGAGATGCTTCTAATGTACCAAAGCTGGACTTAGACATAATTTCACTCTCACAACATTTGACTGGTTGGAGACAGTCCGAACAACAAGTACCGGGTCCATGGTTCTGGGCGTATACTGGGGGGACGGGGACGACTCCCATTAACCCCTGACTATACCGGGGATAAGCTTATCACAATGCCTTTCTGGTCTGTGCTGAAGCAGGGCATTCTGGCAGCCAAGTGGCTTGACCTTTATTAGTGAGCCTGGTTACCCCCTCTCGGAACCACAGACTTAGAAATCGCCAGCTCATATACAGTGCATAAAATATATTTATATATATACCCTTTTACACCATTTTAATAAAAAATATCACAAAATTCTTCTAAGTCCCTCGGGAAGAGTGAAAGACGCGCACGTTCATTTTCAGAGCTCCTAGACCTTCCTATAAGAAGTTAGCCAAAAAGTAGCTTCGAAAAACGCTTAGGTTAAGTTTCAGAGTTGCTTCTAATATACCAAAGCTGGACTTAGACATAATTTCACTCTCACAACATTTGACTGGTTGGAGACAGTCCGAACCACAAGTACCGGGTCCATGGTTCTGGGCGTATACTGGGGGGACGGGGACGACTCCCATTAACCCCTGACTATACCTGGGATACGCTTATCACAATGCCTTTCTGGTCTGTGCTGAAGCAGGGCATTCTGGCAGCCAAGTGGCTTGACCTTTATTAGTGAGCCTGGTTACCCCCTCTCGGAACCACAGACTTAGAAATCGCCAGCTCATATACAGTGCATAAAATATATTTATATAATATATTTATATATATACCCTTATACACCATTTTAATAAAAAATATCACAAAATTCTTCTAAGTCCCTCGGGAAGAGTGGAAGACGCGCACGTTCATTTTCAGAACTCCTAGACCTTCCTATAAGAAGTTAGCCAAAAAGTAGCTTCGAAAAACGCTTAGGTTAAGTTTCAGAGATGCTTCTAATGTACCAAAGCTGGACTTAGACATAATTTCACTCTCACAACATTTGACTGGTTGGAGACAGTCCGAACAACAAGTACCGGGTCCATGGTTCTGGGCGTATACTGGGGGGACGGGGTCGACTCCCATTAACCCCAGACTATACCGGGGATACGCTTATCACAATGCCTTTCTGGTCTGTGCTGAAGCAGGGCATTCTGGCAGCCAAGTGGCTTGACCTTTATTAGTGAGCCTGGTTACCCCCTCTCGGAACCACAGACTTAGAAATCGCCAGCTCATTTACAGTGCATAAAATATATTTATATATATACCCTTATACACCATTTTAATAAAAAATATCACAAAAATCTTCTAAGTCCCTCGGGAAGAGTGAAAGACGCGCACGTTCATTTTCAGATCTCCTAGACCTTCCTATAAGAAGTTAGCCAAAAAGTAGCTTCGAAAAACGCTTAGGTTAAGTTTCAGAGTTGCTTCTAATGTACCAAAGCTGGACTTAGACATAATTTCACTCTCACAACATTATGGCTGGTTGGAGACAGTCCGAACCACAAGTACCGGGTCCATGGTTCTGGGCGTATACTGGGGGGACGGGGACGACTCCCATTAAACCCTGACTATACCGGGGATACGCTTATCACAATGCCTTTCTGGTCTGTGCTGAAGCAGGGCATTCTGGCAGCCAAGTGGCTTGACCTTTATTAGTGAGCCTGGTTACCCCCTCTCGGAACCACAGACTTAGAAATCGCCAGCTCATATACAGTGCATAAAATATATTTATATGCTATATTTATATATATACCCTTATACACCATTTTAATAAAAAATATCACAAAATTCTTCTAAGTCCCTCGGGAAGAGTGGAAGACGCGCACGTTCATTTTCAGAACTCCTAGACCTTCCTATAAGAAGTTAGCCAAAAAGTAGCTTCGAAAAACGCTTAGGTTAAGTTTCAGAGATGCTTCTAATGTACCAAAGCTGGACTTAGACATAATTTCACTCTCACAACATTTGACTGGTTGGAGACAGTCCGAACAACAAGTACCGGGTCCATGGTTCTGGGCGTATACTGGGGGGACGGGGACGACTCCCATTAACCCCAGACTATACCGGGGATACGCTTATCACAATGCCTTTCTGGTCTGTGCTGAAGCAGGGCATTCTGGCAGCCAAGTGGCTTGACCTTTATTAGTGAGCCTGGTTACCCCCTCTCGGAACCACAGACTTAGAAATCGCCAGCTCATATACAGTGCATAAAATATATTTATATAATATATTTAAATATACTGTATACCCTTATACTGTACACCATTTTATTAAAAAATATCACAAAATTCTTGTAAGTCCCTCGGGAAGAGTGAAAGACGCGCACGTTCATTTTCAGAGCTCCTAGACCTTCCTATAAGAAGTTAGCTAAAAAGTAGCTTCGAAAAACGCTTAGGTTAAGTTTCAGAGTTGCTTCTAATGTACCAAAGCTGGACTTAGACATAATTTCACTCTCACAACATTATGGCTGGTTGGAGAGAGTCCGAACCACAAGTACCGGGTCCATGGTTCTGGGCGTATACTGGGGGGACGGGGACGACTCCCATTAACCCCTGACTATACCGGGGATACGCTTATCACAATGCCTTTCTGGTCTGTGCTGAAGCAGGGCATTCTGGCAGCCAAGTGGCTTGACCTTTATTAGTGAGCCTGGTTACCCCCTCTCGGAACCACAGACTTAGAAATCGCCAGCTCATATACAGTGCATAAAATATATTTATATAATATATTTATATTTATACCCTTATACACCATTTTAATAAAAAATAATACAAAAATCTTCTAAGTCCCTCGGGAAGAGTAAAAGACGCGCACGTTCATTTTCAGATCTCCTAGACCTTCCTATAAGAAGTTAGCCAAAAAGTAGCTTCGAAAAACGTTTAGGTGAAGTTTCAGAGTTGCTTCTAATGTACCAAAGCTGGACATAGACATAATTTCACTCTCACAACATTATGGCTGGTTGGAGAGAGTCTGAACCACAAGTACCGGGTCCATGGTTCTGGCCGTATACTGGGGGGACGGGGACGACTCCCATTAACGTCTGACTATACCGGGGATACGCTTATCACAATGCCTTTCTGGTCTGTGCTGAAGCAGGGCATTCTGGCAGCCAAGTGGCTTGACCTTTATTAGTGAGCCTGGTTACCCCCTCTCGGAACCACAGACTTAGAAATCGCCAGCTCATATACAGTGCATAAAATATATTTAAATATATACCCTTATACACCATTTTAATAAAAAATATCACAAAATTCTTCTAAGACACTCGGGAAGAGTGAAAGATACGCACATTCATTTTCAGAGCTCCTAGACCTTCCTATAAGAAGTTAGCCAAAAAGTAGCTTCGAAAAACGTTTAGGTGAAGTTTCAGAGTTTCTTCTAATGTACCAAAGCTGGACTTAGACATAATTTCACTCTCACAACATTATGGCTGGTTGGAGAGAGTCCGAACCACAAGTACCGGGTCCATGGTTCTGGGCGTATACTGGGGGGACGGGGACGACTCCCATTAACCCCTGACTATACCCGGGATACGCTTATCACAATGCCTTTCTGGTCTGTGCTGAAGCAGGGCATTCTGGCAGCCAAATGGCTTGACCTTTATTAGTGAGCCTGGTTACCCCCTCTCGGAACCACAGACTTAGAAATCGCCAGCTCATATACAGTGCATAAAATATATTTATATATATACCCTTATACACCATTTTAATAAAAAAAATCACAAAATTCTTCTAAGTCCCTCGAGAAGAGTGAAAGACGCGCACGTTCATTTTCAGAGCTCCTAGACCTTCCTATAAGAAGTTAGCTAAAAAGTAGCTTCGAAAAACGCTTAGGTTAAGTTTCAGAGTTTCTTCTAATGTACCAAAGCTGGACTTAGACATAATTTCACTCTCACAACATTATGGCTGGTTGGAGAGAGTCCGAACCACAAGTACCGGGTCCATGGTTCTGGGCGTATACTGGGGGGACGGGGACGACTCCCATTAACCCCTGACTATACCCGGGATACGCTTATCACAATGCCTTTCTGGTCTGTGCTGAAGCAGGGCATTCTGGCAGCCAAGTGGCTTGACCTTTATTAGTGAGCCTGGTTACCCCCTCTCGGAACCACAGACTTAGAAATCGCCAGCTCATATACAGTGCATAAAATATATTTATATAATATATTTATATTTATACCCTTATACACCATTTTAATAAAAAATATCACAAAATTCTTGTAAGTCCCTCGGAAAGAGTGAAAGACGCGCGCGTTCATTTTGAGAGCTCCTAGACCTTCCTATAAGAAGTTAGCCAAAAAGTAGCTTCGAAAAACGCTTAGGTTAAGTTTCAGAGTTGCTTCTAATGTACCAAAGCTGGACTTAGACATAATTTCACTCTCACAACATTATGGCTGGTTGGAGACAGTCCGAACCACAAGTACCGGGTCCATGGTTCTGGGCGTATACTGGGGGGACGGGGACGACTCCCATTAACCCCTGACTATACCGGGGATACGCTTATCACAATGCCTTTCTGGTCTGTGCTGAAGCAGGGCATTCTGGCAGCCAAGTGGCTTGACCTTTATTAGTGAGCCTGGTTACCCCCTCTCGGAACCACAGACTTAGAAATCGCCAGCTCATATACAGTGCATAAAATATATTTATATAATATATTTATATATAAATACCCTTATACACCATTTTAATAAAACATATCACAAAAATCTTCTAAGTCCCTCGGGAAGAGTGAAAGACGCGCACGTTCATTTTCAGAGCTCCTAGACCTTCCTATAAGAAGTTAGCCAAAAAGTAGCTTCGAAATACGCTTAGGTTAAGTTTCAGAGTTGCTTCTAATGTACTGTACCAAAGCTGGACGTAGACATAATTTCACTCTCACAACATTATGGCTGGTTGGAGACAGTCTGAACCACAACTACCGGGTCCATGGTTCTGGCCGTATACTGGGGGGACGGGGACGACTCCCATTAACCCCTGACTATACCGGGGATACGCTTATCACAATGCCTTTCTGGTCTGTGCTGAAGCAGGGCATTCTGGCAGCCAAGTGGCTTGACCTTTATTAGTGAGCCTGGTTACCCCCTCTCGGAACCACAGACTTAGAAATCGCCAGCTCATATACAGTGCATAAAATATATTTATATATATACCCTTATACACCATTTTAATAAAAAATATCACAAAATTCTTCTAAGTCCCTCGGGAAGAGTGAAAGACGCGCAGGTTCATTTTCAGAGCTCCTAGACCTTCCTATAAGAAGTTAGCCAAAAAGTAGCTTCGAAAAAATGCTTAGGTTAAGTTTCAGAGTTGCTTCTAATGTACCAAAGCTGGACTTAGACATAATTTCACTCTCACAACATTATGGCTGGTTGGAGACAGTCCGAACCACAAGTACCGGGTCCATGGTTCTGGGCGTATACTGGGGGGACGGGGACGACTCCCATTAACCCCTGACTATACCGGGGATACGCTTATCACAATGCCTTTCTGGTCTGTGCTGAAGCAGGGCATTCTGGCAGCCAAGTGGCTTGACCTTTATTAGTGAGCCTGGTTACCCCCTCTCGGAACCACAGACTTAGAAATCGCCAGCTCATATACAGTGCATAAAATATATTTAAATATATACCCTTATACACCATTTTAATAAAAAATATCACAAAATTCTTCTAAGACACTCGGGAAGAGTGAAAGATACGCACGTTCATTTTCAGAGCTCCTAGACCTTCCTATAAGAAGTTAGCCAAAAAGTAGCTTCGAAAAACGCTTAGGTTAAGTTTGAGAGTTCCTTCTAATGTACCAAAGCTGGACTTAGACATAATTTCACTCACAACATTATGGCTGGTTGGAGACAGTCCGAACCACAAGTATCGGGTCCATGGTTCTGGGTGTATTCTGGGGGGACGGGGACGACTCCCATTAACCCCTGACTATACCGGGGATACGCTTATCACAATGCCTTTCTGGTCTGTGCTGAAGCAGGGCATTCTGGCAGCCAAATGGCTTGACCTTTATTAGTGAGCCTGGTTACCCCCTCTCGGAACCACAGACTTAGAAATCGCCAGCTCATATACAGTGCATAAAATATATTTATATATATACCCTTATACACCATTTTAATAAAAAAAATCACAAAATTCTTCTAAGTCCCTCGAGAAGAGTGAAAGACGCGCACGTTCATTTTCAGAGCTCCTAGACCTTCCTATAAGAAGTTAGCCAAAAAGTAGCTTCGAAATACGCTTAGGTTAAGTTTCAGAGTTGCTTCTAATGTACTGTACCAAAGCTGGACGTAGACATAATTTCACTCTCACAACATTATGGCTGGTTGGAGACAGTCTGAACCACAACTACCGGGTCCATGGTTCTGGCCGTATACTGGGGGGACGGGGACGACTCCCATTAACCCCTGACTATACCGGGGATACGCTTATCACAATGCCTTTCTGGTCTGTGCTGAAGCAGGGCATTCTGGCAGCCAAATGGCTTGACCTTTATTAGTGAGCCTGGTTACCCCCTCTCGGAACCACAGACTTAGAAATCGCCAGCTCATATACAGTGCATAAAATATATTTATATATATACCCTTATACACCATTTTAATAAAAAAAATCACAAAATTCTTCTAAGTCCCTCGAGAAGAGTGAAAGACGCGCACGTTCATTTTCAGAGCTCCTAGACCTTCCTATAAGAAGTTAGCCAAAAAGTAGCTTCGAAAAACGCTTAGGTTAAGTTTCAGAGTTGCTTCTAATGTACCAAAGCTGGACTTAGACATAATTTCACTCTCACAACATTATGGCTGGTTGGAGACAGTCCGAACCACAAGTACCGGGTCCATGGTTCTGGGCGTATACTGGGGGGACGGGGACGACTCCCATTAAACCCTGACTATACCGGGGATACGCTTATCACAATGCCTTTCTGGTCTGTGCTGAAGCAGGGCATTCTGGCAGCCAAGTGGCTTGACCTTTATTAGTGAGCCTGGTTACCCCCTCTCGGAACCACAGACTTAGAAATCGCCAGCTCATATACAGTGCATAAAATATATTTATATGCTATATTTATATATATACCCTTATACACCATTTTAATAAAAAATATCACAAAATTCTTCTAAGTCCCTCGGGAAGAGTGGAAGACGCGCACGTTCATTTTCAGAACTCCTAGACCTTCCTATAAGAAGTTAGCCAAAAAGTAGCTTCGAAAAACGCTTAGGTTAAGTTTCAGAGATGCTTCTAATGTACCAAAGCTGGACTTAGACATAATTTCACTCTCACAACATTTGACTGGTTGGAGACAGTCCGAACAACAAGTACCGGGTCCATGGTTCTGGGCGTATACTGGGGGGACGGGGACGACTCCCATTAACCCCAGACTATACCGGGGATACGCTTATCACAATGCCTTTCTGGTCTGTGCTGAAGCAGGGCATTCTGGCAGCCAAGTGGCTTGACCTTTATTAGTGAGCCTGGTTACCCCCTCTCGGAACCACAGACTTAGAAATCGCCAGCTCATATACAGTGCATAAAATATATTTATATAATATATTTAAATATACTGTATACCCTTATACTGTACACCATTTTATTAAAAAATATCACAAAATTCTTGTAAGTCCCTCGGGAAGAGTGAAAGACGCGCACGTTCATTTTCAGAGCTCCTAGACCTTCCTATAAGAAGTTAGCTAAAAAGTAGCTTCGAAAAACGCTTAGGTTAAGTTTCAGAGTTGCTTCTAATGTACCAAAGCTGGACTTAGACATAATTTCACTCTCACAACATTATGGCTGGTTGGAGAGAGTCCGAACCACAAGTACCGGGTCCATGGTTCTGGGCGTATACTGGGGGGACGGGGACGACTCCCATTAACCCCTGACTATACCGGGGATACGCTTATCACAATGCCTTTCTGGTATGTGCTGAAGCAGGGCATTCTGGCAGCCAAGTGGCTTGACCTTTATTAGTGAGCCTGGTTACCCCCTCTCGGAACCACAGACTTAGAAATCGCCAGCTCATATACAGTGCATAAAATATATTTATATAATATATTTATATTTATACCCTTATACACCATTTTAATAAAAAATAATACAAAAATCTTCTAAGTCCCTCGGGAAGAGTAAAAGACGCGCACGTTCATTTTCAGATCTCCTAGACCTTCCTATAAGAAGTTAGCCAAAAAGTAGCTTCGAAAAACGTTTAGGTGAAGTTTCAGAGTTGCTTCTAATGTACCAAAGCTGGACATAGACATAATTTCACTCTCACAACATTATGGCTGGTTGGAGAGAGTCTGAACCACAAGTACCGGGTCCATGGTTCTGGCCGTATACTGGGGGGACGGGGACGACTCCCATTAACGTCTGACTATACCGGGGATACGCTTATCACAATGCCTTTCTGGTCTGTGCTGAAGCAGGGCATTCTGGCAGCCAAGTGGCTTGACCTTTATTAGTGAGCCTGGTTACCCCCTCTCGGAACCACAGACTTAGAAATCGCCAGCTCATATACAGTGCATAAAATATATTTAAATATATACCCTTATACACCATTTTAATAAAAAATATCACAAAATTCATCTAAGACACTCGGGAAGAGTGAAAGATACGCACATTCATTTTCAGAGCTCCTAGACCTTCCTATAAGAAGTTAGCCAAAAAGTAGCTTCGAAAAACGTTTAGGTGAAGTTTCAGAGTTGCTTCTAATGTACCAAAGCTGGACTTAGACATAATTTCACTCACAACATTATGGCTGGTTGGAGACAGTCCGAACCACAAGTACCGGGTCCATGGTTCTGGGTGTATTCTGGGGGGACGGGGACGACTCCCATTAACCCCTGACTATACCGGCGATACACTTATCACAATGCCTTTCTGGTCTGTGCTGAAGCAGGGCATTCTGGCAGCCAAATGGCTTGACCTTTATTAGTGAGCCTGGTTACCCCCTCTCGGAACCACAGACTTAGAAATCGCCAGCTCATATACAGTGCATAAAATATATTTATATATATACCCTTATACACCATTTTAATAAAAAAAATCACAAAATTCTTCTAAGTCCCTCGAGAAGAGTGAAAGACGCGCACGTTCATTTTCAGAGCTCCTAGACCTTCCTATAAGAAGTTAGCTAAAAAGTAGCTTCGAAAAACGCTTAGGTTAAGTTTCAGAGTTTCTTCTAATGTACCAAAGCTGGACTTAGACATAATTTCACTCTCACAACATTATGGCTGGTTGGAGAGAGTCCGAACCACAAGTACCGGGTCCATGGTTCTGGGCGTATACTGGGGGGACGGGGACGACTCCCATTAACCCCTGACTATACCCGGGATACGCTTATCACAATGCCTTTCTGGTCTGTGCTGAAGCAGGGCATTCTGGCAGCCAAGTGGCTTGACCTTTATTAGTGAGCCTGGTTACCCCCTCTCGGAACCACAGACTTAGAAATCGCCAGCTCATATACAGTGCATAAAATATATTTATATAATATATTTATATTTATACCCTTATACACCATTTTAATAAAAAATATCACAAAATTCTTGTAAGTCCCTCGGAAAGAGTGAAAGACGCGCGCGTTCATTTTGAGAGCTCCTAGACCTTCCTATAAGAAGTTAGCCAAAAAGTAGCTTCGAAAAACGCTTAGGTTAAGTTTCAGAGTTGCTTCTAATGTACCAAAGCTGGACTTAGACATAATTTCACTCTCACAACATTATGGCTGGTTGGAGACAGTCCGAACCACAAGTACCGGGTCCATGGTTCTGGGCGTATACTGGGGGGACGGGGACGACTCCCATTAACCCCTGACTATACCGGGGATACGCTTATCACAATGCCTTTCTGGTCTGTGCTGAAGCAGGGCATTCTGGCAGCCAAGTGGCTTGACCTTTATTAGTGAGCCTGGTTACCCCCTCTCGGAACCACAGACTTAGAAATCGCCAGCTCATATACAGTGCATAAAATATATTTATATAATATATTTATATATAAATACCCTTATACACCATTTTAATAAAACATATCACAAAAATCTTCTAAGTCCCTCGGGAAGAGTGAAAGACGCGCACGTTCATTTTCAGAGCTCCTAGACCTTCCTATAAGAAGTTAGCCAAAAAGTAGCTTCGAAATACGCTTAGGTTAAGTTTCAGAGTTGCTTCTAATGTACTGTACCAAAGCTGGACGTAGACATAATTTCACTCTCACAACATTATGGCTGGTTGGAGACAGTCTGAACCACAACTACCGGGTCCATGGTTCTGGCCGTATACTGGGGGGACGGGGACGACTCCCATTAACCCCTGACTATACCGGGGATACGCTTATCACAATGCCTTTCTGGTCTGTGCTGAAGCAGGGCATTCTGGCAGCCAAGTGGCTTGACCTTTATTAGTGAGCCTGGTTACCCCCTCTCGGAACCACAGACTTAGAAATCGCCAGCTCATATACAGTGCATAAAATATATTTATATATATACCCTTATACACCATTTTAATAAAAAATATCACAAAATTCTTCTAAGTCCCTCGGGAAGAGTGAAAGACGCGCAGGTTCATTTTCAGAGCTCCTAGACCTTCCTATAAGAAGTTAGCCAAAAAGTAGCTTCGAAAAAATGCTTAGGTTAAGTTTCAGAGTTGCTTCTAATGTACCAAAGCTGGACTTAGACATAATTTCACTCTCACAACATTATGGCTGGTTGGAGACAGTCCGAACCACAAGTACCGGGTCCATGGTTCTGGGCGTATACTGGGGGGACGGGGACGACTCCCATTAACCCCTGACTATACCGGGGATACGCTTATCACAATGCCTTTCTGGTCTGTGCTGAAGCAGGGCATTCTGGCAGCCAAGTGGCTTGACCTTTATTAGTGAGCCTGGTTACCCCCTCTCGGAACCACAGACTTAGAAATCGCCAGCTCATATACAGTGCATAAAATATATTTAAATATATACCCTTATACACCATTTTAATAAAAAATATCACAAAATTCTTCTAAGACACTCGGGAAGAGTGAAAGATACGCACGTTCATTTTCAGAGCTCCTAGACCTTCCTATAAGAAGTTAGCCAAAAAGTAGCTTCGAAAAACGCTTAGGTTAAGTTTGAGAGTTCCTTCTAATGTACCAAAGCTGGACTTAGACATAATTTCACTCACAACATTATGGCTGGTTGGAGACAGTCCGAACCACAAGTATCGGGTCCATGGTTCTGGGTGTATTCTGGGGGGACGGGGACGACTCCCATTAACCCCTGACTATACCGGGGATACGCTTATCACAATGCCTTTCTGGTCTGTGCTGAAGCAGGGCATTCTGGCAGCCAAATGGCTTGACCTTTATTAGTGAGCCTGGTTACCCCCTCTCGGAACCACAGACTTAGAAATCGCCAGCTCATATACAGTGCATAAAATATATTTATATATATACCCTTATACACCATTTTAATAAAAAAAATCACAAAATTCTTCTAAGTCCCTCGAGAAGAGTGAAAGACGCGCACGTTCATTTTCAGAGCTCCTAGACCTTCCTATAAGAAGTTAGCCAAAAAGTAGCTTCGAAATACGCTTAGGTTAAGTTTCAGAGTTGCTTCTAATGTACTGTACCAAAGCTGGACGTAGACATAATTTCACTCTCACAACATTATGGCTGGTTGGAGACAGTCTGAACCACAACTACCGGGTCCATGGTTCTGGCCGTATACTGGGGGGACGGGGACGACTCCCATTAACCCCTGACTATACCGGGGATACGCTTATCACAATGCCTTTCTGGTCTGTGCTGAAGCAGGGCATTCTGGCAGCCAAATGGCTTGACCTTTATTAGTGAGCCTGGTTACCCCCTCTCGGAACCACAGACTTAGAAATCGCCAGCTCATATACAGTGCATAAAATATATTTATATATATACCCTTATACACCATTTTAATAAAAAATATCACAAAATTCTTCTAAGTCCCTCGGGAAGAGTGAAAGACGTGCACGTTTATTTTCAGAGCTCCTAGACCTTCCTATAAGAAGTTAGCCAAAAAGTAGCTTCGAAAAAACGCTTAGGTTAAGTTTCAGAGTTGCTTCTAATGTACCAAAGCTGGACTTAGACATAATTTCACTCTCACAACATTATGGCTGGTTGGAGACAGTCCGAACCATAAGTACCGGGTCCATGGTTCTGGGCGTATACTGGGGGGACGGGGACGACTCCCATTAACCCCTGACTATACCGGGGATACGCTTATCACAATGCCTTTCTGGTCTGTGCTGAAGCAGGGCATTCTGGCAGCCAAGTGGCTTGACCTTTATTAGTGAGCCTGGTTACCCCCTCTCGGAACCACAGACTTAGAAATCGCCAGCTCATATACAGTGCATAAAATATATTTAAATATATACCCTTATACACCATTTTAATAAAAAATATCACAAAATTCTTCTAAGACACTCGGGAAGAGTGAAAGATACGCACGTTCATTTTCAGAGCTCCTAGACCTTCCTATAAGAAGTTAGCCAAAAAGTAGCTTCGAAAAACGCTTAGGTTAAGTTTGAGAGTTCCTTCTAATATACCAAAGCTGGACTTAGACATAATTTCACTCACAACATTATGGCTGGTTGGAGACAGTCCGAACCACAAGTACCGGGTCCATGGTTCTGGGTGTATTCTGGGGGGACGGGGACGACTCCCATTAACCCCTGACTATACCGGGGATACGCTTATCACAATGCCTTTCTGGTCTGTGCTGAAGCAGGACATTCTGGCAGCCAAGTGGCTTGACCTTTATTAGTGAGCCTGGTTACCCCCTCTCGGAACCACAGACTTAGAAATCGCCAGCTCATATACAGTGCATAAAATATATTTAAATATATACCCTTATACACCATTTTAATAAAAAATATCACAAAATTCTTCTAAGTCCCTCGGGAAGAGTGGAAGATGCGCACGTTCATTTTCAGAACTCCTAGACCTTCCTACTGTATAAGAAGTTAGCCAAAAAGTAGCTTCGAAAAACGCTTAGGTTAAGTTTCAGAGATGCTTCTATTGTACCAAAGCTGGACTTAGACATAATTTCACTCTCACAACATTTGACTGGTTGGAGACAGTCCGAACAACAAGTACCGGGTCCATGGTTCTGGGCGTATACTGGGGGGACGGGGACGACTCCCATTAACCCCAGACTATACCGGGGATACGCTTATCACAATGCCTTTCTGGTCTGTGCTGAAGCAGGGCATTCTGGCAGCCAAGTGGCTTGACCTTTATTAGTGAGCCTGGTTACCCCCTCTCGGAACCACAGACTTAGAAATCGCCAGCTCATATACAGTGCATAAAATATATTTATATAATATATTTAAATATACTGTATACCCTTATACTGTACACCATTTTATTAAAAAATATCACAAAATTCTTGTAAGTCCCTCGGGAATAGTGAAAGACGCGCACGTTCATTTTCAGAGCTCCTAGACCTTCCTATAAGAAGTTAGCTAAAAAGTAGCTTCGAAAAACGCTTAGGTTAAGTTTCAGAGTTTCTTCTAATGTACCAAAGCTGGACTTAGACATAATTTCACTCTCACAACATTATGGCTGGTTGGAGAGAGTCCGAACCACAAGTACCGGGTCCATGGTTCTGGGCGTATACTGGGGGGACGGGGACGACTCCCATTAACCCCTGACTATACCCGGGATACGCTTATCACAATGCCTTTCTGGTCTGTGCTGAAGCAGGGCATTCTGGCAGCCAAGTGGCTTGACCTTTATTAGTGAGCCTGGTTACCCCCTCTCGGAACCACAGACTTAGAAATCGCCAGCTCATATACAGTGCATAAAATATATTTATATAATATATTTATATTTATACCCTTATACACCATTTTAATAAAAAATATCACAAAATTCTTGTAAGTCCCTCGGAAAGAGTGAAAGACGCGCGCGTTCATTTTGAGAGCTCCTAGACCTTCCTATAAGAAGTTAGCCAAAAAGTAGCTTCGAAAAACGCTTAGGTTAAGTTTCAGAGTTGCTTCTAATGTACCAAAGCTGGACTTAGACATAATTTCACTCTCACAACATTATGGCTGGTTGGAGAGAGTCCGAACCACAAGTACCGGGTCCATGGTTCTGGGCGTATACTGGGGGGACGGGGACGACTCCCATTAACCCCTGACTATACCGGGGATACGCTTATCACAATGCCTTTCTGGTCTGTGCTGAAGCAGGGCATTCTGGCAGCCAAGTGGCTTGACCTTTATTAGTGAGCCTGGTTATCCCCTCTCGGAACCACAGACTTAGAAATCGCCAGCTCATATACAGTGCATAAAATATATTTATATAATATATTTATATATATATACCCTTATACACCATTTTAATAAAACATATCACAAAAATCTTCTAAGTCCCTCGGGAAGAGTGAAAGACGCGCACGTTCATTTTCAGAGCTCCTAGACCTTCCTATAAGAAGTTAGCCAAAAAGTAGCTTCGAAAAACGCTTAGGTTAAGTTTCAGAGTTGCTTCTAATGTACCAAAGCTGGACATAGACATAATTTCACTCTCACAACATTATGGCTGGTTGGAGAGAGTCCGAACCACAAGTACCGGGTCCATGGTTCTGGCCGTATACTGGGGGGACGGGAACGACTCCCATTAACGTCTGACTATACCGGGGATACGCTTATCACAATGCCTTTCTGGTCTGTGCTGAAGCAGGGCATTCTGGCAGCCAAGTGGCTTGACCTTTATTAGTGAGCCTGGTTACCCCCTCTCGGAACCACAGACTTAGAAATCGCCAGCTCATATACAGTGCATAAAATATATTTAAATATATACCCTTATACACCATTTTAATAAAAAATATCACAAAATTCTTCTAAGACACTCGGGAAGAGTGAAAGATACGCACGTTCATTTTCAGAGCTCCTACACCTTCCTATAAGAAGTTAGCCAAAAAGTAGCTTCGAAAAACGCTTAGGTTAAGTTTGAGAGTTCCTTCTAATGTACCAAAGCTGGACTTAGACATAATTTCACTCACAACATTATGGCTGGTTGGAGACAGTCCGAACAACAAGTACCGGGTCCATGGTTCTGGGTGTATTCTGGGGGGACGGGGACGACTCCCATTAACCCCTGACTATACCGGGGATACGCTTATCACAATGCCTTTCTGGTCTGTGCTGAAGCAGGGCATTCTGGCAGCCAAATGGCTTGACCTTTATTAGTGAGCCTGGTTACCCCCTCTCGGAACCACAGACTTAGAAATCGCCAGCTCATATACAGTGCATAAAATATATTTATATATATACCCTTATACACCATTTTAATAAAAAAAATCACAAAATTCTTCTACTGTAAGTCCCTCGAGAAGAGTGAAAGACGCGCACGTTCATTTTCAGAGCTCCTAGACCTTCCTATAAGAAGTTAGCTAAAAAGTAGCTTCGAAAAACGCTTACTGTAGGTTAAGTTTCAGAGTTTCTTCTAATGTACCAAAGCTGGACTTAGACATAATTTCACTCTCACAACATTATGGCTGGTTGGAGAGAGTCCGAACCACAAGTACCGGGTCCATGGTTCTGGGCGTATACTGGGGGGACGGGGACGACTCCCATTAACCCCTGACTATACCCGGGATACGCTTATCACAATGCCTTTCTGGTCTGTGCTGAAGCAGGGCATTCTGGCAGCCAAGTGGCTTGACCTTTATTAGTGAGCCTGGTTACCCCCTCTCGGAACCACAGACTTAGAAATCGCCAGCTCATATACAGTGCATAAAATATATTTATATAATATATTTATATTTATACCCTTATACACCATTTTAATAAAAAATATCACAAAATTCTTGTAAGTCCCTCGGAAAGAGTGAAAGACGCGCGCGTTCATTTTGAGAGCTCCTAGACCTTCCTATAAGAAGTTAGCCAAAAAGTAGCTTCGAAAAACGCTTAGGTTAAGTTTCAGAGTTGCTTCTAATGTACCAAAGCTGGACTTAGACATAATTTCACTCTCACAACATTATGGCTGGTTGGAGACAGTCCGAACCACAAGTACCGGGTCCATGGTTCTGGGCGTATACTGGGGGGACGGGGACGACTCCCATTAACCCCTGACTATACCGGGGATACGCTTATCACAATGCCTTTCTGGTCTGTGCTGAAGCAGGGCATTCTGGCAGCCAAGTGGCTTGACCTTTATTAGTGAGCCTGGTTACCCCCTCTCGGAACCACAGACTTAGAAATCGCCAGCTCATATACAGTGCATAAAATATATTTATATAATATATTTATATATAAATACCCTTATACACCATTTTAATAAAACATATCACAAAAATCTTCTTAGTCCCTCGGGAAGAGTGAAAGACGCGCACGTTCATTTTCAGAGCTCCTAGACCTTCCTATAAGAAGTTAGCCAAAAAGTAGCTTCGAAATACGCTTACGTTAAGTTTCAGAGTTGCTTCTAATGTACTGTACCAAAGCTGGACGTAGACATAATTTCACTCTCACAACATTATGGCTGGTTGGAGACAGTCTGAACCACAACTACCGGGTCCATGGTTCTGGCCGTATACTGGGGGGACGGGGACGACTCCCATTAACCCCTGACTATACCGGGGATACGCTTATCACAATGCCTTTCTGGTCTGTGCTGAAGCAGGGCATTCTGGCAGCCAAGTGGCTTGACCTTTATTAGTGAGCCTGGTTACCCCCTCTCGGAACCACAGACTTAGAAATCGCCAGCTCATATACAGTGCATAAAATATATTTATATATATACCCTTATACACCATTTTAATAAAAAATATCACAAAATTCTTCTAAGTCCCTCGGGAAGAGTGAAAGACGCGCAGGTTCATTTTCAGAGCTCCTAGACCTTCCTATAAGAAGTTAGCCAAAATGTAGCTTCGAAAAAACGCTTAGGTTAAGTTTCAGAGTTGCTTCTAATGTACCAAAGCTGGACTTAGACATAATTTCACTCTCACAACATTATGGCTGGTTGGAGACAGTCCGAACCACAAGTACCGGGTCCATGGTTCTGGGCGTATACTGGGGGGACGGGGACGACTCCCATTAACCCCTGACTATACCGGGGATACGCTTATCACAATGCCTTTCTGGTCTGTGCTGAAGCAAGCATTCTGGCAGCCAAGTGGCTTGACCTTTATTAGTGAGCCTGGTTACCCCCTCTCGGAACCACAGACTTAGAAATCGCCAGCTCATATACAGTGCATAAAATATATTTAAATATATACCCTTATACACCATTTTAATAAAAAATATCACAAAATTCTTCTAAGACACTCGGGAAGAGTGAAAGATACGCACGTTCATTTTCAGAGCTCCTAGACCTTCCTATAAGAAGTTAGCCAAAAAGTAGCTTCGAAAAACGCTTAGGTTAAGTTTGAGAGTTCCTTCTAATGTACCAAAGCTGGACTTAGACATAATTTCACTCACAACATTATGGCTGGTTGGAGACAGTCCGAACCACAAGTACCGGGTCCATGGTTCTGGGTGTTTTAATGGGGGGACGGGGACGACTCCCATTAACCCCTGACTATACCGGGGATACGCTTATCACAATGCCTTTCTGGTCTGTGCTGAAGCAGGGCATTCTGGCAGCCAAATGGCTTGACCTTTATTAGTGAGCCTGGTTACCCCCTCTCGGAACCACAGACTTAGAAATCGCCAGCTCATATACAGTGCATAAAATATATTTATACAGTATATATATCCTTATACACCATTTTAATAAAAAAAATCACAAAATTCTTCTAAGTCCCTCGGGAAGAGTGAAAGATGCGCACGTTCATTTTCAGAGCTCCTAGACATTCCTATAAGAAGTTAGCCAAATAGTAGCTTCGAAAAACGCTTAGGTTACAGTAAGTTTGAGAGTTGCTTCTAATGTACCAAAGCTGGACATAGACATAATTTCACTCTCACAACATTATGGCTGTTTGGAGACAGTCCGAACCACAAGTACCGGGTCCATGGTTCTGGGTGTATTCTGGGGGGACGGGGACGACTCCCATTAACCCCTGACTATACCGGGGATACGCTTATCACAATGCCTTTCTGGTCTGTGCTGAAGCAGGACATTCTGGCAGCCAAGTGGCTTGACCTTTATTAGTGAGCCTGGTTACCCCCTCTCGGAACCACAGACTTAGAAATCGCCAGCTCATATACAGTGCATAAAATATATTTATATAATATATTTATATATATACCCTTATACACCATTTTAATAAAAAATATCACAAAATTCTTCTAAGACACTCGGGAAGAGTGAAAGATACGCACGTTCATTTTCAGAGCTCCTAGACCTTCCTATAAGAAGTTAGCCAAAAAGTAGCTTCGAAAAACGCTTAGGTTAAGTTTGAGAGTTCCTTCTAATGTACCAAAGCTGGACTTAGACATAATTTCACTCACAACATTATGGCTGGTTGGAGACAGTCCGAACCACAAGTACCGGGTCCATGGTTCTGGGTGTTTTAATGGGGGGACGGGGACGACTCCCATTAACCCCTGACTATACCGGGGATACGCTTATCACAATGCCTTTCTGGTCTGTGCTGAAGCAGGGCATTCTGGCAGCCAAGTGGCTTGACCTTTATTAGTGAGCCTGGTTACCCCCTCTCGGAACCACAGACTTAGAAATCGCCAGCTCATATACAGTGCATAAAATATATTTAAATATATACCCTTATACACCATTTTAATAAAAAATATCACAAAATTCTTCTAAGACACTCGGAAAGAGTGAAAGATACGCACGTTCATTTTCAGAGCTCCTAGACATTCCTATAAGAAGTTAGCCAAATAGTAGCTTCGAAAAACGCTTAGGTTACAGTAAGTTTGAGAGTTGCTTCTAATGTACCAAAGCTGGACATAGACATAATTTCACTCTCACAACATTATGGCTGTTTGGAGACAGTCCGAACCACAAGTACCGGGTCCATGGTTCTGGGTGTATTCTGGGGGGGACGGGGACGACTCCCATTAACCCCTGACTATACCGGGGATACGCTTATCACAATGCCTTTCTGGTCTGTGCTGAAGCAGGACATTCTGGCAGCCAAGTGGCTTGACCTTTATTAGTGAGCCTGGTTACCCCCTCTCGGAACCACAGACTTAGAAATCGCCAGCTCATATACAGTGCATAAAATATATTTAAATATATACCCTTATACACCATTTTAATAAAAAATATCACAAAATTCTTCTAAGTCCCTCAGGAAGAGTGAAAGATGCGCACGTTCATTTTCAGAGCTCCTAGACATTCCTATAAGAAGTTAGCCAAATAGTAGCTTCGAAAAACGCTTAGGTTACAGTAAGTTTGAGAGTTGCTTCTAATGTACCAAAGCTGGACATAGACATAATTTCACTCTCACAACATTATGGCTGTTTGGAGTCAGTCCGAACCACATGTACCGGGTCCATGGTTCTGGGTGTATTCTGGGGGGACGGGGACGACTCCCATTAACCCCTGACTATACCGGGGATACGCTTATCACAATGCCTTTCTGGTCTGTGCTGAAGCAGGACATTCTGGCAGCCAAGTGGCTTGACCTTTATTAGTGAGCCTGGTTACCCCCTCTCGGAACCACAGACTTAGAAATCGCCAGCTCATATACAGTGCATAAAATATATTTATATAATATATTTATATATATACCCTTATACACCATTTTAATAAAAAATATCACAAAATTCTTCTAAGACACTCGGGAAGAGTGAAAGATACGCACGTTCATTTTCAGAGCTCCTAGACCTTCCTATAAGAAGTTAGCCAAAAAGTAGCTTCGAAAAACGCTTAGGTTAAGTTTGAGAGTTCCTTCTAATGTACCAAAGCTGGACTTAGACATAATTTCACTCACAACATTATGGCTGGTTGGAGACAGTCCGAACCACAAGTACCGGGTCCATGGTTCTGGGCGTATACTGGGGGGACGGGGACGACTCCCATTAACCCCTGACTATACCGGGGATACGCTTATCACAATGCCTTTCTGGTCTGTGCTGAAGCAGGGCATTCTGGCAGCCAAGTGGCTTGACCTTTATTAGTGAGCCTGGTTACCCCCTCTCGGAACCACAGACTTAGAAATCGCCAGCTCATATACAGTGCATAAAATATATTTAAATATATACCCTTATACACCATTTTAATAAAAAATATCACAAAATTCTTCTAAGACACTCGGGAAGAGTGAAAGATACGCACGTTCATTTTCAGAGCTCCTAGACCTTCCTATAAGAAGTTAGCCAAAAAGTAGCTTCGAAAAACGCTTAGGTTAAGTTTGAGAGTTCCTTCTAATGTACCAAAGCTGGACTTAGACATAATTTCACTCACAACATTATGGCTGGTTGGAGACAGTCCGAACCACAAGTACCGGGTCCATGGTTCTGGGTGTATTCCGGGGGGACGGGGACGACTCCCATTAACCCCTGACTATACCGGGGATACGCTTATCACAATGCCTTTCTGGTCTGTGCTGAAGCAGGGCATTCTGGCAGCCAAATGGCTTGACCTTTATTAGTGAGCCTGGTTACCCCCTCTCGGAACCACAGACTTAGAAATCGCCAGCTCATATACAGTGCATAAAATATATTTATATATATACCCTTATACACCATTTTAATAAAAAATATCACAAAATTCTTCTAAGTCCCTCGGGAAGAGTGAAAGACGTGCACGTTTATTTTCAGAGCTCCTAGACCTTCCTATAAGAAGTTAGCAAAAAGTAGCTTCGAAAAAACGCTTAGGTTAAGTTTCAGAGTTGCTTCTAATGTACCAAAGCTGGACTTAGACATAATTTCACTCTCACAACATTATGGCTGGTTGGAGACAGTCCGAACCACAAGTACCGGGTCCATGGTTCTGGGCGTATACTGGGGGGACGGGGACGACTCCCATTAACCCCTGACTATACCGGGGATACGCTTATCACAATGCCTTTCTGGTCTGTGCTGAAGCAGGGCATTCTGGCAGCCAAGTGGCTTGACCTTTATTAGTGAGCCTGGTTACCCCCTCTCGGAACCACAGACTTAGAAATCGCCAGCTCATATACAGTGCATAAAATATATTTAAATATATACCCTTATACACCATTTTAATAAAAAATATCACAAAATTCTTCTAAGACACTCGGGAAGAGTGAAAGATACGCACGTTCATTTTCAGAGCTCCTAGACCTTCCTATAAGAAGTTAGCCAAAAAGTAGCTTCGAAAAACGCTTAGGTTAAGTTTGAGAGTTCCTTCTAATGTACCAAAGCTGGACTTAGACATAATTTCACTCACAACATTATGGCTGGTTGGAGACAGTCCGAACCACAAGTACCGGGTCCATGGTTCTGGGTGTATTCTGGGGGGACGGGGACGACTCCCATTAACCCCTGACTATACCGGGGATACGCTTATCACAATGCCTTTCTGGTCTGTGCTGAAGCAGGACATTCTGGCAGCCAAGTGGCTTGACCTTTATTAGTGAGCCTGGTTACCCCCTCTCGGAACCACAGACTTAGAAATCGCCAGCTCATATACAGTGCATAAAATATATTTAAATATATACCCTTATACACCATTTTAATAAAAAATATCACAAAATTCTTCTAAGTCCCTCGGGAAGAGTGAAAGATGCGCACGTTCATTTTCAGAGCTCCTAGACATTCCTATAAGAAGTTAGCCAAATAGTAGCTTCGAAAAACGCTTAGGTTACAGTAAGTTTGAGAGTTGCTTCTAATGTACCAAAGCTGGACATAGACATAATTTCACTCTCACAACATTATGGCTGTTTGGAGACAGTCCGAACCACAAGTACCGGGTCCATGGTTCTGGGTGTATTCTGGGGGGACGGGGACGACTCCCATTAACCCCTGACTATACCGGGGATACGCTTATCACAATGCCTTTCTGGTCTGTGCTGAAGCAGGACATTCTGGCAGCCAAGTGGCTTGACCTTTATTAGTGAGCCTGGTTACCCCCTCTCGGAACCACAGACTTAGAAATCGCCAGCTCATATACAGTGCATAAAATATATTTAAATATATACCCTTATACACCATTTTAATAAAAAATATCACAAAATACTTCTAAGTCCCTCAGGACGAGTGAAAGATGCGCACGTTCATTTTCAGAGCTCCTAGACATTCCTATAAGAAGTTAGCCAAATAGTAGCTTCGAAAAACGCTTAGGTTACAGTAAGTTTGAGAGTTGCTTCTAATGTACCAAAGCTGGACATAGACATAATTTCACTCACAACATTATGGCTGGTTGGAGACAGTCCGAACCACAAGTACCGTGTCCATGGTTCTGGGCGTATACTGGGGGGACGGGAACGACTCCCATTAACCCCTGACTATACCGGGGATACGCTTATCACAATGCCTTTCTGGTCTGTGCTGAAGCAGGACATTCTGGCAGCCAAGTGGCTTGACCTTTATTAGTGAGCCTGGTTACCCCCTCTCGGAACCACAGACTTAGAAATCGCCAGCTCATATACAGTGCATAAAATATATTTAAATATATACCCTTATACACCATTTTAATAAAAAATATCACAAAATTCTTCTAAGTCCCTCAGGAAGAGTGAAAGATGCGCACATTCATTTTCAGAGCTCCTAGACATTCCTATAAGAAGTTAGACAAAAAGTAGCTTCGAAAAACGCTTAGGTTAAGTTTCAGAGTTGCTTCGAATTTACCAAAGCTGGACTTAGACATAATTTCACTCTCACAACATTATGGCTGGTTGGAGACAGTCCGAACAACAAGAACCGGGTCCATGGTTCTGGGCGTATACTGGGGGGACGGGGACGACTCCCATTAACCCTTGACTATACCGGGGATCCGCTTATCACAATGCCTTTCTGGTCTGTGCTGAAGCAGGGCATTCTGGCAGCCAAGTGGCTTGACCTTTATTAGTGAGCCCGGTTACCCCCTCTCGGAACCACAGACTTAGAAATCGCCAGCTCATATACAGTGCATAAAATATATTTAAATATATACCCTTATACACCATTTTAATAAAAAATATCACAAAATTCTTCTAAGTCCCTCAGGAAGAGTGAAAGATGCGCACGTTCATTTTCAGAGCTCCTAGACCTTCCTATAAGAAGTTAGCCAAAAAGTAGCTTCAAAAACGCTTAGGTTAAGTTTGAGAGTTGCTTCTAATGTACCAAAGCTGGACATAGACATAATTTCACTCACAACATTATGGCTGGTTGGAGACAGTCCGAACCACAAGTACCGTGTCCATGGTTCTGGGCGTATACTGGGGGGACGGGAACGACTCCCATTAACCCCTGACTATACCGGGGATACGCTTATCACAATGCCTTTCTGGTCTGTGCTGAAGCAGGACATTCTGGCAGCCAAGTGGCTTGACCTTTATTAGTGAGCCTGGTTACCCCCTCTCGGAACCACAGACTTAGAAATCGCCAGCTCATATACATTGCATAAAATATATTTAAATATATACCCTTATTCACCATTTTAATAAAAAATATCACAAAATTCTTCTAAGTCCCTCAGGAAGAGTGAAAGATGCGCACATTCATTTTCAGAGCTCCTAGACATTCCTATAAGAAGTTAGACAAAAAGTAGCTTCGAAAAACGCTTAGGTTAAGTTTCAGAGTTGCTTCTAATTTACCAAAGCTGGACTTAGACATAATTTCACTCTCACAACATTATGGCTGGTTGGAGACAGTCCGAACAACAAGAACCGGGTCCATGGTTCTGGGCGTATACTGGGGGGACGGGGACGACTCCCATTAACCCTTGACTATACCGGGGATCCGCTTATCACAATGCCTTTCTGGTCTGTGCTGAAGCAGGGCATTCTGGCAGCCAAGTGGCTTGACCTTTATTAGTGAGCCTGGTTACCCCCTCTCGGAACCACAGACTTAGAAATCGCCAGCTCATATACATTGCATAAAATATATTTAAATATATACCCTTATTCACCATTTTAATAAAAAATATCACAAAATTCTTCTAAGTCCCTCAGGAAGAGTGAAAGATGCGCACGTTCATTTTCAGAGCTCCTAGACCTTCCTATAAGAAGTTAGCCAAAAAGTAGCTTCGAAAAACGCTTAGGTTAAGTTTGAGAGTTGCTTCTAATGTACCAAAGCTGGACTTAGACATAATTTCACTCTCACAACATTATGGCTGGTTGGAGACAGTCCGAACAACAAGTACCGGGTCCATGGTTCTGGGCGTATACTGGGGGGACGGGGACGACTCCCATTAACCCTTGACTATACCGGGAATACGCTTATCACAATGCCTTTCTGGTCTGTGCTGAAGCAGGGCATTCTGGCAGCCAAGTGGCTTGACCTTTATTAGTGAGCCTGGTTACCCCCTCTCGGAACCACAGACTTAGAAATCGCCAGCTCATATACTGTACATTGCATAAAATATATTTAAATATATACCCTTATACACCATTTTAATAAAAAATATCACAAAATTCTTCTAAGACACTCGGGAAGAGTGAAAGATGCGCACGTTCATTTTCAGAGCTCCTAGACCTTCCTATAAGAAGTTAGCCAAAAAGTAGCTTCGAAAAACGCTTAGGTTAAGTTTGAGAGTTGCTTCTAATGTACCAAAGCTGGACTTAGACATAATTTCACTCACAACATTATGGCTGGTTGGAGACAGTCCGAACCACAAGTACCGGGTCCATGGTTCTGAGTGTATTCTGGGGGGACGGGGACGACTCCCATTAACCCCTGACTATACCGGGGATACGCTTATCACAATGCCTTTCTGGTCTGTGCTGAAGCAGGACATTCTGGCAGCCAAGTGGCTTGACCTTTATTAGTGAGCCTGGTTACCCCCTCTCGGAACCACAGACTTAGAAATCGCCAGCTCATATACAGTGCATAAAATATATTTAAATATATACCCTTATACACCATTTTAATAAAAAATATCACAAAATTCTTCTAAGTCCCTCAGGAAGAGTGAAAGATGCGCACGTTCATTTTCAGAGCTCCTAGACATTCCTATAAGAAGTTAGACAAAAAGTAGCTTCGAAAAACGCTTAGGTTAAGTTTCAGAGTTGCTTCTAATTTACCAAAGCTGGACTTAGACATAATTTCACTCTCACAACATTATGGCTGGTTGGAGACAGTCCGAACAACAAGTACCGGGTCCATGGTTCTGGGCGTATACTGGGGGGACGGGGACGACTCCCATTAACCCTTGACTATACCGGGGATACGCTTATCACAATGCCTTTCTGGTCTGTGCTGAAGCAGGGCATTCTGGCAGCCAAGTGGCTTGACCTTTATTAGTGAGCCTGGTTACCCCCTCTCGGAACCACAGACTTAGAAATCGCCAGCTCATATACATTGCATAAAATATATTTAAATATATACCCTTATACACCATTTTAATAAAAAATATCACAAAATTCTTCTAAGTCCCTCAGGAAGAGTGAAAGATGCGCACGTTCATTTTCAGAGCTCCTAGACCTTCCTATAAGAAGTTAGCCAAAAAGTAGCTTCGAAAAACGCTTAGGTTAAGTTTGAGAGTTGCTTCTAATGTACCAAAGCTGGACTTAGACATAATTTCACTCACAACATTATGGCTGGTTGGAGACAGTCCGAACCACAAGTACCGGGTCCATGGTTCTGGGCGTATACTGGGGGGACGGGGACGACTCCCATTAACCCTTGACTATACCGGGGATACGCTTATCACAATGCCTTTCTGGTCTGTGCTGAAGCAGGGCATTCTGGCAGCCAAGTGGCTTGACCTTTATTATTGAGCCTGGTTACCCCCTCTTGGAACCACAGACTTAGAAATCGCCAGCTCATATACATTGCATAAAATATATTTAAATATATACCCTTATACACCATTTTAATAAAAAATATCACAAAATTCTTCAAAGTCCCTCAGGAAGAGTGAAAGATGCGCACGTTCATTTTCAGAGCTCCTAGACCTTCCTATAAGAAGTTAGCCAAAAAGTAGCTTCGAAAAACGCTTAGGTTAAGTTTCAGAGTTGCTTCTAATGTACCAAAGCTGGACTTAGACATAATTTCACTCTCACAAAATTATGGCTGGTTGGAGACAGTCCGAACCACAAGTACCGGGTCCATGGTTCTGGACGTATACTGGGGGGACGGGGATGACTCCCATTAACCCCTTACTATACCGGGGATACGCTTATCACAATGCCTTTCTGGTCTGTGCTGAAGCAGGGCATTCTGGCAGCCAAGTGGCTTGACCTTTATTAGTGAGCCTGGTTACCCCCTCTCGGAACCACAGACTTAGAAATCGCCAGCTCATATACAGTGCATAAAATATATTTAAATATATACCCTTATACACCATTTTAATAAAAAATATCACAAAATTCTTCTAAGTCCCTTGGGAAGAGTGAAAGATGCGCACGTTCATTTTCAGAGCTCCTAGACATTCCTATAAGAAGTTAGCCAAATAGTAGCTTCGAAAAACGCTTAGGTTACAGTAAGTTTGAGAGTTGCTTCTAATGTACCAAAGCTGGACATAGACATAATTTCACTCTCACAACATTATGGCTGTTTGGAGACAGTCCAAACCACAAGTACCGGGTCCATGGTTCTGGGTGTATTCTGGGGGGACGGGGACGACTCCCATTAACCCCTGACTATACCGGGGATACGCTTATCACAATGCCTTTCTGGTCTGTGCTGAAGCAGGACATTCTGGCAGCCAAGTGGCTTGACCTTTATTAGTGAGCCTGGTTACCCCCTCTCGGAACCACAGACTTAGAAATCGCCAGCTCATATACAGTGCATAAAATATATTTAAATATATACCCTTATACACCATTTTAATAAAAAATATCACAAAAGTCTTCTACAGTAAGTCCCTCAGGAAGAGTGAAAGATGCGCACGTTCATTTTCAGAGCTCCTAGACCTTCCTATAAGAAGTTAGCCAAAAAGTAGCTTCGAAAAACGCTTAGGTTAAGTTTGAGAGTTGCTTCTAATGTACCAAAGCTGGACATAGACATAATTTCACTCTCACAACATTATGGCTGTTTGGAGACAGTCCGAACCACAAGTACCGGGTCCATGGTTCTGGGTGTATTCTGGGGGGACGGGGACGACTCCCATTAACCCCTGACTATACCGGGGATACGCTTATCACAATGCCTTTCTGGTCTGTGCTGAAGCAGGACATTCTGGCAGCCAAGTGGCTTGACCTTTATTAGTGAGCCTGGTTACCCCCTCTCGGAACCACAGACTTAGAAATCGCCAGCTCATATACAGTGCATAAAATATATTTAAATATATACCCTTATACACCATTTTAATAAAAAATATCACAAAATTCTTCTAAGTCCCTCAGGAAGAGTGAAAGATGCGCACGTTCATTTTCAGAGCTCCTAGACCTTCCTATAAGAAGTTAGCCAAAAAGTAGCTTCGAAAAACGCTTAGGTTAAGTTTCAGAGTTGCTTCTAATGTACCAAAGCTGGACTTAGACATAATTTCACTCTCACAACATTATGGCTGGTTGGAGACAGTCCGAACAACAAGTACCGGGTCCATGGTTCTGGGCGTATACTGGGGGGACGGGGACGACTCCCATTAACCCTTGACTATACCGGGGATACGCTTATCACAATGCCTTTCTGGTCTGTGCTGAAGCAGGGCATTCTGGCAGCCAAGTGGCTTGACCTTTATTAGTGAGCCTGGTTACCCCCTCTCGGAACCACAGACTTAGAAATCGCCAGCTCATATACATTGCATAAAATATATTTAAATATATACCCTTATACACCATTTTAATAAAAAATATCACAAAATTCTTCTAAGTCCCTCAGGAAGAGTGAAAGATGCGCACGTTCATTTTCAGAGCTCCTAGACCTTCCTATAAGAAGTTAGCCAAAAAGTAGCTTCGAAAAACGCTTAGGTTAAGTTTCAGAGTTGCTTCTAATGTACCAAAGCTGGACTTAGACATAATTTCACTCTCACAACAATATGGCTGGTTGGAGACAGTCCGAACAACAAGTACCGGGTCCATGGTTCTGGGCGTATACTGGGGGGACGGGGACGACTCCCATTAACCCTTGACTATACCGGGGATACGCTTATCACAATGCCTTTCTGGTCTGTGCTGAAGCAGGGCATTCTGGCAGCCAAGTGGCTTGACCTTTATTAGTGAGCCTGGTTACCCCCGCTCGGAACCACAGACTTAGAAATCGCCAGCTCATATACATTGCATAAAATATATTTAAATATATACCCTTATACACCATTTTAATAAAAAATATCACAAAAGTCTTCTACAGTAAGTCCCTCAGGAAGAGTGAAAGATGCGCACGTTCATTTTCAGAGCTCCTAGACCTTCCTATAAGAAGTTAGCCAAAAAGTAGCTTCGAAAAACGCTTAGGTTAAGTTTGAGAGTTGCTTCTAATGTACCAAAGCTGGACATAGACATAATTTCACTCTCACAACATTATGGCTGTTTGGAGACAGTCCGAACCACAAATACCGGGTCCATGGTTCTGGGTGTATTCTGGGGGGACGGGGACGACTCCCATTAACCCCTGACTATACCGGGGATACGCTTATCACAATGCCTTTCTGGTCTGTGCTGAAGCAGGACATTCTGGCAGCCAAGTGGCTTGACCTTTATTAGTGAGCCTGGTTACCCCCTCTCGGAACCACAGACTTAGAAATCGCCAGCTCATATACAGTGCATAAAATATATTTAAATATATACCCTTATACACCATTTTAATAAAAAAATATCACAAAATTCTTCTAAGTCCCTCAGGAAGAGTGAAAGATGCGCACGTTCATTTTCAGAGCTCCTAGACATTCCTATAAGAAGTTAGCCAAATAGTAGCTTCGAAAAACGCTTAGGTTACAGTAAGTTTGAGAGTTGCTTCTAATGTACCAAAGCTGGACATAGACATAATTTCACTCTCACAACATTATGGCTGTTTGGAGACAGTCCGAACCACAAGTACCGGGTCCATGGTTCTGGGTGTATTCTGGGGGGACGGGGACGACTCCCATTAACCCCTGACTATACCGGGGATACGCTTATCACAATGCCTTTCTGGTCTGTGCTGAAGCAGGACATTCTGGCAGCCAAGTGGCTTGACCTTTATTAGTGAGCCTGGTTACCCCCTCTCGGAACCACAGACTTAGAAATCGCCAGCTCATATACAGTGCATAAAATATATTTAAATATATACCCTTATACACCATTTTAATAAAAAATATCACAAAATTCTTCTAAGTCCCTCAGGAAGAGTGAAAGATGCGCACGTTCATTTTCAGAGCTCCTAGACCTTCCTATAAGAAGTTAGCCAAAAAGTAGCTTCGAAAAACGCTTAGGTTAAGTTTCAGAGTTGCTTCTAATGTACCAAAGCTGGACTTAGACATAATTTCACTCTCACAACATTATGGCTGGTTGGAGACAGTCCGAACAACAAGTACCGGGTCCATGGTTCTGGGCGTATACTGGGGGGACGGGGACGACTCCCATTAACCCTTGACTATACCGGGGATACGCTTATCACAATGCCTTTCTGGTCTGTGCTGAAGCAGGGCATTCTGGCAGCCAAGTGGCTTGACCTTTATTAGTGAGCCTGGTTACCCCCTCTCGGAACCACAGACTTAGAAATCGCCAGCTCATATACATTGCATAAAATATATTTAAATATATACCCTTATACACCATTTTATTAAAAAATATCACAAAATTCTTCTAAGTCCCTCAGGAAGAGTGAAAGATGCGCACGTTCATTTTCAGAGCTCCTAGACCTTCCTATAAGAAGTTAGCCAAAAAGTAGCTTCGAAAAACGCTTAGGTTAAGTTTAAGAGTTGCTTCTAATGTACCAAAGCTGGACTTAGACATAATTTCACTCTCACAACATTATGGCTGGTTGGAGACAGTCCGAACCACAAGTACCGGGTCCATGGTTCTGGGCGTATACTGGGGGGACGGGGACGACTCCCATTAACCCCTGACTATACCGGGGATACGCTTATCACAATGCCTTTATGGTCTGTGCTGAAGCAGGGCATTCTGGCAGCCAAGTGGCTTGACCTTTATTAGTGAGCCTGGTTACCCCCTCTTGGAACCACAGACTTAGAAATCGCCAGCTCATATACATTGCATAAAATATATTTAAATATATACCCTTATACACCATTTTAATAAAAAATATCACAAAATTCTTCTAAGTCCCTCAGGAAGAGTGAAAGATGCGCACGTTCATTTTCAGAGCTCCTAGACCTTCCTATAAGAAGTTAGCCAAAAAGTAGCTTCGAAAAACGCTTAGGTTAAGTTTCAGAGTTGCTTCTAATGTACCAAAGCTGGACTTAGACATAATTTCACTCTCACAACAATATGGCTGGTTGGAGACAGTCCGAACAACAAGTACCGGGTCCATGGTTCTGGGCGTATACTGGGGGGACGGGGACGACTCCCATTAACCCTTGACTATACCGGGGATACGCTTATCACAATGCCTTTCTGGTCTGTGCTGAAGCAGGGCATTCTGGCAGCCAAGTGGCTTGACCTTTATTAGTGAGCCTGGTTACCCCCGCTCGGAACCACAGACTTAGAAATCGCCAGCTCATATACATTGCATAAAATATATTTAAATATATACCCTTATACACCATTTTAATAAAAAATATCACAAAATCCTTCTAAGTCCCTCAGGAAGAGTGAAAGATGCGCACGTTCATTTTCAGAGCTCCTAGACCTTCCTATAAGAAGTTAGCCAAAAAGTAGCTTCGAAAAACGCTTAGGTTAAGTTTGAGAGTTGCTTCTAATGTACCAAAGCTGGACTTAGACATAATTTCACTCACAACATTATGGCTGGTTGGAGACAGTCCGAACCACAAGTACCGGGTCCATGGTTCTGGGCGTATACTGGGGGGACGGGGACGACTCCCATTAACCCCTGACTATACCGGGGATACGCTTATCACAATGCCTTTCTGGTCTGTGCTGAAGCAGGGCATTCTGGCAGCCAAGTGGCTTGACCTTTATTAGTGAGCCTGGTTACCCCCTCTCGGAACCACAGACTTAGAAATCGCCAGCTCATATACAGTGCATAAAATATATTTATATATATACCCTTATACACCATTTTAATAAAAAATAACACAAAATTCTTCTAAGTCCCTCGGGAAGAGTGAAAGACGCGCACGTTCATTTTCAGAGCTCCTAGACCTTCCTATAAGAAGTTAGCCAAAAAGTAGCTTCGAAAAACGCTTAGGTTAAGTTTCAGAGTTGCTTCTAATGTACCAAAGCTGGACTTAGACATAATTTCACTCTCACAACATTATGGCTGGTTGGAGACAGTCCGAACCACAAGTACCGGGTCCATGATTCTGGGCGTATACTGGGGGGACGGGGACGACTCCCATTAACCCCTGACTATACCGGGGATACGCTTATCACAATGCCTTTCTGGTCTGTGCTGAAGCAGGGCATTCTGGCAGCCAAGTGGCTTGACCTTTATTAGTGAGCCTGGTTACCCCCTCTCGGAACCACAGACTTAGAAATCGCCAGCTCATATACATTGCATAAAATATATTTAAATATATACCCTTATACACCATTTTAATAAAAAATATCACAAAATTCTTCTAAGTCCCTCAGGAAGAGTGAAAGATGCGCACGTTCATTTTCAGAGCTCCTAGACCTTCCTATAAGAAGTTAGCCAAAAAGTAGCTTCGAAAAACGCTTAGGTTAAGTTTAAGAGTTGCTTCTAATGTACCAAAGCTGGACTTAGACATAATTTCACTCTCACAACATTATGGCTGGTTGGAGACAGTCCGAACCACAAGTACCGGGTCCATGGTTCTGGGCGTATACTGGGGGGACGGGGACGACTCCCATTAACCCCTGACTATACCGGGGATACGCTTATCACAATGCCTTTATGGTCTGTGCTGAAGCAGGGCATTCTGGCAGCCAAGTGGCTTGACCTTTATTAGTGAGCCTGGTTACCCCCTCTTGGAACCACAGACTTAGAAATCGCCAGCTCATATACATTGCATAAAATATATTTAAATATATACCCTTATACACCATTTTAATAAAAAATATCACAAAATTCTTCTAAGTCCCTCAGGAAGAGTGAAAGATGCGCACGTTCATTTTCAGAGCTCCTAGACCTTCCTATAAGAAGTTAGCCAAAAAGTAGCTTCGAAAAACGCTTAGGTTAAGTTTCAGAGTTGCTTCTAATGTACCAAAGCTGGACTTAGACATAATTTCACTCTCACAACAATATGGCTGGTTGGAGACAGTCCGAACAACAAGTACCGGGTCCATGGTTCTGGGCGTATACTGGGGGGACGGGGACGACTCCCATTAACCCTTGACTATACCGGGGATACGCTTATCACAATGCCTTTCTGGTCTGTGCTGAAGCAGGGCATTCTGGCAGCCAAGTGGCTTGACCTTTATTAGTGAGCCTGGTTACCCCCGCTCGGAACCACAGACTTAGAAATCGCCAGCTCATATACATTGCATAAAATATATTTAAATATATACCCTTATACACCATTTTAATAAAAAATATCACAAAATCCTTCTAAGTCCCTCAGGAAGAGTGAAAGATGCGCACGTTCATTTTCAGAGCTCCTAGACCTTCCTATAAGAAGTTAGCCAAAAAGTAGCTTCGAAAAACGCTTAGGTTAAGTTTGAGAGTTGCTTCTAATGTACCAAAGCTGGACTTAGACATAATTTCACTCACAACATTATGGCTGGTTGGAGACAGTCCGAACCACAAGTACCGGGTCCATGGTTCTGGGCGTATACTGGGGGGACGGGGACGACTCCCATTAACCCCTGACTATACCGGGGATACGCTTATCACAATGCCTTTCTGGTCTGTGCTGAAGCAGGGCATTCTGGCAGCCAAGTGGCTTGACCTTTATTAGTGAGCCTGGTTACCCCCTCTCGGAACCACAGACTTAGAAATCGCCAGCTCATATACAGTGCATAAAATATATTTATATATATACCCTTATACACCATTTTAATAAAAAATAACACAAAATTCTTCTAAGTCCCTCGGGAAGAGTGAAAGACGCGCACGTTCATTTTCAGAGCTCCTAGACCTTCCTATAAGAAGTTAGCCAAAAAGTAGCTTCGAAAAACGCTTAGGTTAAGTTTGAGAGTTGCTTCTAATGTACCAAAGCTGGACATAGACATAATTTCACTCACAACATTATGGCTGGTTAGAGACAGTCCGAACCACAAGTACCGGGTCCATGGTTCTGGGCGTATACTGGGGGGACGGGGACGACTCCCATTAACCCCTGACTATACCGGGGATACGCTTATCACAATGCCTTTCTGGTCTGTGCTGAAGCAGGGCATTCTGGCAGCCAAGTGGCTTGACCTTTATTAGTGAGCCTGGTTACCCCCTCTCGGAACCACAGACTTAGAAATCGCCAGCTCATATACAGTGCATAAAATATATTTATATATATACCCTTATACACCATTTTAATAAAAAATAACACAAAATTCTTCTAAGTCCCTCGGGAAGAGTGAAAGACGCGCACGTTCATTTTCAGAGCTCCTAGACCTTCCTATAAGAAGTTAGCCAAAAAGTAGCTTCGAAAAACGCTTAGGTTAAGTTTCAGAGTTGCTTCTAATGTACCAAAGCTGGACTTAGACATAATTTCACTCTCACAACATTATGGCTGGTTGGAGACAGTCCGAACCACAAGTACCGGGTCCATGATTCTGGGCGTATACTGGGGGGACGGGGACGACTCCCATTAACCCCTGACTATACCGGGGATACGCTTATCACAATGCCTTTCTGGTCTGTGCTGAAGCAGGACATTCTGGCAGCCAAGTGGCTTGACCTTTATTAGTGAGCCTGGTTACCCCCTCTCGGAACCACAGACTTAGAAATCGCCAGCTCATATACAGTGCATAAAATATATTTAAATATATACCCTTATACACCATTTTAATAAAAAATATCACAAAATTCTTCTAAGTCCCTCAGGAAGAGTGAAAGATGCGCACGTTCATTTTCAGAGCTCCTAGACCTTCCTATAAGAAGTTAGCCAAAAAGTAGCTTCGAAAAACGCTTAGGTTAAGTTTCAGAGTTGCTTCTAATGTACCAAAGCTGGACTTAGACATAATTTCACTCACAACATTATGGCTGGTTGGAGACAGTCCGAACCACAAGTACCGGGTCCATGGTTCTGGGCGTATACTGGGGGGACGGGGACGACTCCCATTAACCCCTGACTATACCGGGGATACGCTTATCACAATGCCTTTCTGGTCTGTGCTGAAGCAGGGCATTCTGGCAGCCAAGTGGCTTGACCTTTATTAGTGAGCCAGGTTACCCCCTCTCGGAACCACAGACTTAGAAATCGCCAGCTCATATACAGTGCATAAAATATATTTATATAATATATTTATATATATACCCTTATACACCACTTTAATAAAAAATATCACAAAATTCTTCTAAGTCCCTTGGGAAGAGTGAACGAAGCGCACGTTCATTTTCAGAGCTCCTAGACCTTCCTATAAGAAGTTAGCCAAAAAGTAGCTTCGAAAAACGCTTAGGTTAAGTTTCAGAGTTGCTTCTAATGTACCAAAGCTGGATTTAGACATAATTTCACTCTCACAACATTATGGCTGGTTGGAGACAGTCCGAACCACAAGTACCGGGTCCATGGTTCTGGCCGTATACTGGGGGGACGGGGACGACTCCCATTAACCCCTGACTATACCGGGGATACGCTTATCACAATGCCTTTCTGGTCTGTGCTGAAGCAGGGCATTCTGGCAGCCAAGTGGCTTGACCTTTATTAGTGAGCCTGGTTACCCCCTCTCGGAACCACAGACTTAGAAATCGCCAGCTCATATACAGTGCATAAAATATATTTAAATATATACCCTTATACACCATTTTAATAAAAAATATCACAAAATTCTTCTAAGACACTCGGGAAGAGTGAAAGATACGCACGTTCATTTTCAGCGCTCCTAGACCTTCCTATAAGAAGTTAGCCAAAAAGTAGCTTCGAAAAACGCTTAGGTTAAGTTTCAGAGTTGCTTCTAATGTACCAAAGCTGGACTTAGACATAATTTCACTCTCACAACATTATGGCTGGTTGGAGACAGTCCGAACCACAAGTACCGGGTCCATGGTTCTGGGTGTATACTGGGAGGACGGGAACGACTCCCATTAACCCCTGACTATACCGGGGATACGCTTATCACAATGCCTTTCTGGTCTGTGCTGAAGCAGGACATTCTGGCAGCCAAGTGGCTTGACCTTTATTAGTGAGCCTGGTTACCCCCTCTCGGAACCACAGACTTAGAAATCGCCAGCTCATATACAGTGCATAAAATATATTTAAATATATACCCTTATACACCATTTTAATAAAAAATATCACAAAATTCTTCTAAGTCCCTCAGGAAGAGTGAAAGAAGCGCACGTTCATTTTCAGAGCTCCTAGACATTCCTATAAGAAGTTAGCCAAATAGTAGCTTCGAAAAACGCTTAGGTTACAGTAAGTTTGAGAGTTGCTTCTAATGTACCAAAGCTGGACATAGACATAATTTCACTCTCACAACATTATGGCTGTTTGGAGACAGTCCGAACCACAAGTACCGGGTCCATGGTTCTGTGCGTATTCTGGGGGGACGGGGACGACTCCCATTAATCCCTTACTATACCGAGGATACGCTTATCACAATGCCTTTCTGGTCTGTGCTGAAGCAAGACATTCTGGCAGCCAAGTGGCTTGACCTTTATTAGTGAGCCTGGTTACCCCCTCTCGGAACCACAGACTTAGAAATCGCCAGCTCATATACAGTGCATAAAATATATTTGTATATACCCTTATACACCATTTTAATAAAAAATATCACAAAATTCTTCTAAGTCCCTCAGGAAGAGTGAAAGATGCGCACGTTTATTTTCAGAGCTCCTAGACCTTCCTATAAGAAGTTAGCCAAAAAGTAGCTTCGAAAAACGCTTAGGTTAAGTTTCAGAGTTGCTTCTAATGTACCAAAGCTGGACTTAGACATAATTTCACTCTCACAACATTATGGCTGGTTGGAGACAGTCCGAACCACAAGTACCGGGTCCATGGTTCTGGCCGTATACTGGGGGGACGGGGACGACTCCCATTAACCCCTGACTATACCGGGGATACGCTTATCACAATGCCTTTCTGGTCTGTGCTGAAGCAGGGCATTCTGGCAGCCAAGTGGCTTGACCTTTATTAGTGAGCCTGGTTACCCCCTCTCGGAACCACAGACTTAGAAATCGCCAGCTCATATACAGTGCATAAAATATATTTAAATATATACCCTTATACACCATTTTAATAAAAAATATCACAAAATTCTTCTAAGACACTCGGGAAGAGTGAAAGATACGCACGTTCATTTTCAGCGCTCCTAGACCTTCCTATAAGAAGTTAGCCAAAAAGTAGCTTCGAAAAACGCTTAGGTTAAGTTTCAGAGTTGCTTCTAATGTACCAAAGCTGGACTTAGACATAATTTCACTCTCACAACATTATGGCTGGTTGGAGACAGTCCGAACCACAAGTACCGGGTCCATGGTTCTGGGCGTATACTGGGGGGACGGGAACGACTCCCATTAACCCCTGACTATACCGGGGATACGCTTATCACAATGCCTTTCTGGTCTGTGCTGAAGCAGGACATTCTGGCAGCCAAGTGGCTTGACCTTTATTAGTGAGCCTGGTTACCCCCTCTCGGAACCACAGACTTAGAAATCGCCAGCTCATATACAGTGCATAAAATATATTTAAATATATACCCTTATACACCATTTTAATAAAAAATATCACAAAATTCTTCTAAGACACTCGGGAAGAGTGAAAGATACGCACGTTCATTTTCAGCGCTCCTAGACCTTCCTATAAGAAGTTAGCCAAAAAGTAGCTTCGAAAAACGCTTAGGTTAAGTTTCAGAGTTGCTTCTAATGTACCAAAGCTGGACTTAGACATAATTTCACTCTCACAACATTATGGCTGGTTGGAGACAGTCCGAACAACAAGTACCGGGTCCATGGTTCTGGGCGTATACTGGGGGGACGGGAACGACTCCCATTAACCCCTGACTATACCGGGGATACGCTTATCACAATGCCTTTCTGGTCTGTGCTGAAGCAGGACATTCTGGCAGCCAAGTGGCTTGACCTTTATTAGTGAGCCTGGTTACCCCCTCTCGGAACCACAGACTTAGAAATCGCCAGCTCATATACAGTGCATAAAATATATTTAAATATATACCCTTATACACCATTTTAATAAAAAATATCACAAAATTCTTCTAAGTCCCTCGGGAAGAGTGAAAGATGCGCACGTTCATTTTCAGAGCTCCTAGACCTTCCTATAAGAAGTTAGCCAAAAAGTAGCTTCGAAAAACGCTTAGGTTAAGTTTGAGAGTTGCTTCTAATGTACCAAAGCTGGACTTAGACATAATTTCACTCTCACAACATTATGGCTGGTTGGAGACAGTCCGAACCACAAGTACCGGGTCCATGGTTCTGGGCGTATACTGGGGGGACGGGAACGACTCCCATTAACCCCTGACTATACCGGGGATACGCTTATCACAATGCCTTTCTGGTCTGTGCTGAAGCAGGACATTCTGGCAGCCAAGTGGCTTGACCTTTATTAGTGAGCCTGGTTACCCCCTCTCGGAACCACAGACTTAGAAATCGCCAGCTCATATACAGTGCATAAAATATATTTAAATATATACCCTTATACACCATTTTAATAAAAAATATCACAAAATTCTTCTAAGTCCCTCGGGAAGAGTGAAAGATGCGCACGTTCATTTTCAGAGCTCCTAGACCTTCCTATAAGAAGTTAGCCAAAAAGTAGCTTCGAAAAACGCTTAGGTTAAGTTTGAGAGTTGCTTCTAATGTACCAAAGCTGGACTTAGACATAATTTCACTCTCACAACATTATGGCTGGTTGGAGACAGTCCGAACCACAAGTACCTGGTCCATGGTTCTGGGCGTATACTGGGGGGACGGGGACGACTCCCATTAACCCCTGACTATACCGGGGATACGCTTATCACAATGCCTTTCTGGTCTGTGCTGAAGCAGGGCATTCTGGCAGCCAAGTGGCTTGACCTTTATTAGTGAGCCTGGTTACCCCCTCTCGGAACGACAGACTTAGAAATCGCCAGCTCATATACAGTGCATAAAATATATTTAAATATATACCCTTATACACCATTTTAATAAAAAATATCACAAAATTCTTCTAAGTCCCTCGGGAAGAGTGAAAGATGCGCACGTTCATTTTGAGAGCTCCTAGACATTCCTATAAGAAGTTAGCCAAATAGTAGCTTCGAAAAACGCTTAGGTTAAGTTTGAGAGTTGCTTCTAATGTACCAAAGCTGGATATAGACATAATTTCACTCTCACAACATTATGGCTGGTTGGAGACAGTCCGAATCACAAGTACCGGGTCCATGGTTCTGGGCGTATACTGGGGGGACGGGGACGTCTCCCATTAACCCCTGACTATACCGGGGATAAGCTTATCACAATGCCTTTCTGGTCTGTGCTGAAGCAGGGCATTCTGGCAGCCAAGTGGCTTGACCTTTATTAGTGAGCCTGGTTACCCCCTCTCGGAACGACAGACTTAGAAATCGCCAGCTCATATACAGTGCATAAAATATATTTATATATATACCCTTATACACCATTTTAATAAAAAATATCACAAAATTCTTCTAAGTCCCTTGGGAAGAGTGAACGAAGCGCACGTTCATTTTCAGAGCTCCTAGACCTTCCTATAAGAAGTTAGCCAAAAAGTAGCTTCGAAAAACGCTTAGGTTAAGTTTCAGAGTTGCTTCTAATGTACCAAAGCTGGATTTAGACATAATTTCACTCTCACAACATTATGGCTGGTTGGAGACAGTCCGAACCACAAGTACCGGGTCCATGGTTCTGGCCGTATACTGGGGGGACGGGGACGACTCCCATTAACCCCTGACTATACCGGGGATACGCTTATCACAATGCCTTTCTGGTCTGTGCTGAAGCAGGGCATTCTGGCAGCCAAGTGGCTTGACCTTTATTAGTGAGCCTGGTTACCCCCTCTCGGAACCACAGACTTAGAAATCGCCAGCTCATATACAGTGCATAAAATATATTTAAATATATACCCTTATACACCATTTTAATAAAAAATATCACAAAATTCTTCTAAGACACTCGGGAAGAGTGAAAGATACGCACGTTCATTTTCAGCGCTCCTAGACCTTCCTATAAGAAGTTAGCCAAAAAGTAGCTTCGAAAAACGCTTAGGTTAAGTTTCAGAGTTGCTTCTAATGTACCAAAGCTGGACTTAGACATAATTTCACTCTCACAACATTATGGCTGGTTGGAGACAGTCCGAACCACAAGTACCGGGTCCATGGTTCTGGGTGTATACTGGGAGGACGGGAACGACTCCCATTAACCCCTGACTATACCGGGGATACGCTTATCACAATGCCTTTCTGGTCTGTGCTGAAGCAGGACATTCTGGCAGCCAAGTGGCTTGACCTTTATTAGTGAGCCTGGTTACCCCCTCTCGGAACCACAGACTTAGAAATCGCCAGCTCATATACAGTGCATAAAATATATTTAAATATATACCCTTATACACCATTTTAATAAAAAATATCACAAAATTCTTCTAAGTCCCTCAGGAAGAGTGAAAGAAGCGCACGTTCATTTTCAGAGCTCCTAGACATTCCTATAAGAAGTTAGCCAAATAGTAGCTTCGAAAAACGCTTAGGTTACAGTAAGTTTGAGAGTTGCTTCTAATGTACCAAAGCTGGACATAGACATAATTTCACTCTCACAACATTATGGCTGTTTGGAGACAGTCCGAACCACAAGTACCGGGTCCATGGTTCTGTGCGTATTCTGGGGGGATGGGGACGACTCCCATTAATCCCTTACTATACCGAGGATACGCTTATCACAATGCCTTTCTGGTCTGTGCTGAAGCAAGACATTCTGGCAGCCAAGTGGCTTGACCTTTATTAGTGAGCCTGGTTACCCCCTCTCGGAACCACAGACTTAGAAATCGCCAGCTCATATACAGTGCATAAAATATATTTGTATATACCCTTATACACCATTTTAATAAAAAATATCACAAAATTCTTCTAAGTCCCTCAGGAAGAGTGAAAGATGCGCACGTTTATTTTCAGAGCTCCTAGACCTTCCTATAAGAAGTTAGCCAAAAAGTAGCTTCGAAAAACGCTTAGGTTAAGTTTCAGAGTTGCTTCTAATGTACCAAAGCTGGACTTAGACATAATTTCACTCTCACAACATTATGGCTGGTTGGAGACAGTCCGAACCACAAGTACCGGGTCCATGGTTCTGGCCGTATACTGGGGGGACGGGGACGACTCCCATTAACCCCTGACTATACCGGGGATACGCTTATCACAATGCCTTTCTGGTCTGTGCTGAAGCAGGGCATTCTGGCAGCCAAGTGGCTTGACCTTTATTAGTGAGCCTGGTTACCCCCTCTCGGAACCACAGACTTAGAAATCGCCAGCTCATATACAGTGCATAAAATATATTTAAATATATACCCTTATACACCATTTTAATAAAAAATATCACAAAATTCTTCTAAGACACTCGGGAAGAGTGAAAGATACGCACGTTCATTTTCAGCGCTCCTAGACCTTCCTATAAGAAGTTAGCCAAAAAGTAGCTTCGAAAAACGCTTAGGTTAAGTTTCAGAGTTGCTTCTAATGTACCAAAGCTGGACTTAGACATAATTTCACTCTCACAACATTATGGCTGGTTGGAGACAGTCCGAACCACAAGTACCGGGTCCATGGTTCTGGGCGTATACTGGGGGGACGGGAACGACTCCCATTAACCCCTGACTATACCGGGGATACGCTTATCACAATGCCTTTCTGGTCTGTGCTGAAGCAGGACATTCTGGCAGCCAAGTGGCTTGACCTTTATTAGTGAGCCTGGTTACCCCCTCTCGGAACCACAGACTTAGAAATCGCCAGCTCATATACAGTGCATAAAATATATTTAAATATATACCCTTATACACCATTTTAATAAAAAATATCACAAAATTCTTCTAAGACACTCGGGAAGAGTGAAAGATACGCACGTTCATTTTCAGCGCTCCTAGACCTTCCTATAAGAAGTTAGCCAAAAAGTAGCTTCGAAAAACGCTTAGGTTAAGTTTCAGAGTTGCTTCTAATGTACCAAAGCTGGACTTAGACATAATTTCACTCTCACAACATTATGGCTGGTTGGAGACAGTCCGAACCACAAGTACCGGGTCCATGGTTCTGGGCGTATACTGGGGGGACGGGAACGACTCCCATTAACCCCTGACTATACCGGGGATACGCTTATCACAATGCCTTTCTGGTCTGTGCTGAAGCAGGACATTCTGGCAGCCAAGTGGCTTGACCTTTATTAGTGAGCCTGGTTACCCCCTCTCGGAACCACAGACTTAGAAATCGCCAGCTCATATACAGTGCATAAAATATATTTAAATATATACCCTTATACACCATTTTAATAAAAAATATCACAAAATTCTTCTAAGTCCCTCGGGAAGAGTGAAAGATGCGCACGTTCATTTTCAGAGCTCCTAGACCTTCCTATAAGAAGTTAGCCAAAAAGTAGCTTCGAAAAACGCTTAGGTTAAGTTTGAGAGTTGCTTCTAATGTACCAAAGCTGGACTTAGACATAATTTCACTCTCACAACATTATGGCTGGTTGGAGACAGTCCGAACCACAAGTACCGGGTCCATGGTTCTGGGCGTATACTGGGGGGACGGGAACGACTCCCATTAACCCCTGACTATACCGGGGATACGCTTATCACAATGCCTTTCTGGTCTGTGCTGAAGCAGGACATTCTGGCAGCCAAGTGGCTTGACCTTTATTAGTGAGCCTGGTTACCCCCTCTCGGAACCACAGACTTAGAAATCGCCAGCTCATATACAGTGCATAAAATATATTTAAATATATACCCTTATACACCATTTTAATAAAAAATATCACAAAATTCTTCTAAGTCCCTCGGGAAGAGTGAAAGATGCGCACGTTCATTTTCAGAGCTCCTAGACCTTCCTATAAGAAGTTAGCCAAAAAGTAGCTTCGAAAAACGCTTAGGTTAAGTTTGAGAGTTGCTTCTAATGTACCAAAGCTGGACTTAGACATAATTTCACTCTCACAACATTATGGCTGGTTGGAGACAGTCCGAACCACAAGTACCTGGTCCATGGTTCTGGGCGTATACTGGGGGGACGGGGACGACTCCCATTAACCCCTGACTATACCGGGGATACGCTTATCACAATGCCTTTCTGGTCTGTGCTGAAGCAGGGCATTCTGGCAGCCAAGTGGCTTGACCTTTATTAGTGAGCCTGGTTACCCCCTCTCGGAACGACAGACTTAGAAATCGCCAGCTCATATACAGTGCATAAAATATATTTAAATATATACCCTTATACACCATTTTAATAAAAAATATCACAAAATTCTTCTAAGTCCCTCGGGAAGAGTGAAAGATGCGCACGTTCATTTTGAGAGCTCCTAGACATTCCTATAAGAAGTTAGCCAAATAGTAGCTTCGAAAAACGCTTAGGTTAAGTTTGAGAGTTGCTTCTAATGTACCAAAGCTGGATATAGACATAATTTCACTCTCACAACATTATGGCTGGTTGGAGACAGTCCGAATCACAAGTACCGGGTCCATGGTTCTGGGCGTATACTGGGGGGACGGGGACGTCTCCCATTAACCCCTGACTATACCGGGGATAAGCTTATCACAATGCCTTTCTGGTCTGTGCTGAAGCAGGGCATTCTGGCAGCCAAGTGGCTTGACCTTTATTAGTGAGCCTGGTTACCCCCTCTCGGAACGACAGACTTAGAAATCGCCAGCTCATATACAGTGCATAAAATATATTTATATATATACCCTTATACACCATTTTAATAAAAAATATCACAAAATTCTTCTAAGTCCCTTGGGAAGAGTCAACGAAGCGCACGTTCATTTTCAGAGCTCCTAGACCTTCCTATAAGAAGTTAGCCAAAAAGTAGCTTCGAAAAACGCTTAGGTTAAGTTTCAGAGTTGCTTCTAATGTACCAAAGCTGGACTTAGACATAATTTCACTCTCACAACATTATGGCTGGTTGGAGACAGTCCGAACCACAAGTACCGGGTCCATGGTTCTGGCCGTATACTGGGGGGACGGGGACGACTCCCATTAACCCCTGACTATACCGGGGATACGCTTATCACAATGCCTTTCTGGTCTGTGCTGAAGCAGGGCATTCTGGCAGCCAAGTGGCTTGACCTTTATTAGTGAGCCTGGTTACCCCCTCTCGGAACCACAGACTTAGAAATCGCCAGCTCATATACAGTGCATAAAATATATTTAAATATATACCCTTATACACCATTTTAATAAAAAATATCACAAAATTCTTCTAAGACACTCGGGAAGAGTGAAAGATACGCACGTTCATTTTCAGCGCTCCTAGACCTTCCTATAAGAAGTTAGCCAAAAAGTAGCTTCGAAAAACGCTTAGGTTAAGTTTCAGAGTTGCTTCTAATGTACCAAAGCTGGACTTAGACATAATTTCACTCTCACAACATTATGGCTGGTTGGAGACAGTCCGAACCACAAGTACCGGGTCCATGGTTCTGGGCGTATACTGGGGGGACGGGAACGACTCCCATTAACCCCTGACTATACCGGGGATACGCTTATCACAATGCCTTTCTGGTCTGTGCTGAAGCAGGACATTCTGGCAGCCAAGTGGCTTGACCTTTATTAGTGAGCCTGGTTACCCCCTCTCGGAACCACAGACTTAGAAATCGCCAGCTCATATACAGTGCATAAAATATATTTAAATATATACCCTTATACACCATTTTAATAAAAAATATCACAAAATTCTTCTAAGTCCCTCAGGAAGAGTGAAAGAAGCTCACGTTCATTTTCAGAGCTCCTAGACATTCCTATAAGAAGTTAGCCAAATAGTAGCTTCGAAAAACGCTTAGGTTACAGTAAGTTTGAGAGTTGCTTCTAATGTACCAAAGCTGGACTTAGACATAATTTCACTCTCACAACATTATGGCTGGTTGGAGACAGTCCGAACCACAAGTACCGGGTCCATGGTTCTGGGCGTATACTGGGGGGACGGGAACGACTCCCATTAACCCCTGACTATACCGGGGATACGCTTATCACAATGCCTTTCTGGTCTGTGCTGAAGCAGGACATTCTGGCAGCCAAGTGGCTTGACCTTTATTAGTGAGCCTGGTTACCCCCTCTCGGAACCACAGACTTAGAAATCGCCAGCTCATATACAGTGCATAAAATATATTTAAATATATACCCTTATACACCATTTTAATAAAAAATATCACAAAATTCTTCTAAGTCCCTCAGGAAGAGTGAAAGAAGCTCACGTTCATTTTCAGAGCTCCTAGACATTCCTATAAGAAGTTAGCCAAATAGTAGCTTCGAAAAACGCTTAGGTTACAGTAAGTTTGAGAGTTGCTTCTAATGTACCAAAGCTGGACTTAGACATAATTTCACTCTCACAACATTATGGCTGGTTGGAGACAGTCCGAACCACAAGTACCGGGTCCATGGTTCTGGGCGTATACTGGGGGGACGGGAACGACTCCCATTAACCCCTGACTATACCGGGGATACGCTTATCACAATGCCTTTCTGGTCTGTGCTGAAGCAGGACATTCTGGCAGCCAAGTGGCTTGACCTTTATTAGTGAGCCTGGTTACCCCCTCTCGGAACCACAGACTTAGAAATCGCCAGCTCATATACAGTGCATAAAATATATTTAAATATATACCCTTATACACCATTTTAATAAAAAATATCACAAAATTCTTCTAAGTCCCTCGGGAAGAGTGAAAGATGCGCACGTTCATTTTCAGAGCTCCTAGACATTCCTATAAGAAGTTAGCCAAATAGTAGCTTCGAAAAACGCTTAGGTTAAGTTTGAGAGTTGCTTCTAATGTACCAAAGCTGGATATAGACATAATTTCACTCTCACAACATTATGGCTGGTTGGAGACAGTCCGAACCACAAGTACCGGGTCCATGGTTCTGGGCGTATACTGGGGGGACGGGGACGTCTCCCATTAACCCCTGACTATACCGGGGATAAGCTTATCACAATGCCTTTCTGGTCTGTGCTGAAGCAGGGCATTCTGGCAGCCAAGTGGCTTGACCTTTATTAGTGAGCCTGGTTACCCCCTCTCGGAACGACAGACTTAGAAATCGCCAGCTCATATACAGTGCATAAAATATATTTATATATATACCCTTATACACCATTTAAATAAAAAATATCACAAAATTCTTCTAAGTCCCTTGGGAAGAGTCAACGAAGCGCACGTTCATTTTCAGAGCTCCTAGACCTTCCTATAAGAAGTTAGCCAAAAAGTAGCTTCGAAAAACGCTTAGGTTAAGTTTCAGAGTTGCTTCTAATGTACCAAAGCTGGACTTAGACATAATTTCACTCTCACAACATTATGGCTGGTTGGAGACAGTCCGAACCACAAGTACCGGGTCCATGGTTCTGGCCGTATACTGGGGGGACGGGGACGACTCCCATTAACCCCTGACTATACCGGGGATACGCTTATCACAATGCCTTTCTGGTCTGTGCTGAAGCAGGGCATTCTGGCAGCCAAGTGGCTTGACCTTTATTAGTGAGCCTGGTTACCCCCTCTCGGAACCACAAACTTAGAAATCGCCAGCTCATATACAGTGCATAAAATATATTTAAATATATACCCTTATACACCATTTTAATAAAAAATATCACAAAATTCTTCTAAGTCCCTCGGGAAGAGTGAAAGATGCGCACGTTCATTTTCAGAGCTCCTAGACATTCCTATAAAAAGTTAGCCAAATAGTAGCTTCGAAAAACGCTTAGGTTAAGTTTGAGAGTTGCTTCTAATGTACCAAAGCTGGATATAGACATAATTTCACTCTCACAACATTATGGCTGGTTGGAGACAGTCCGAACCACAAGTACCGGGTCCATGGTTCTGGGCGTATACTGGGGGGACGGGGACGTCTCCCATTAACCCCTGACTATACCGGGGATAAGCTTATCACAATGCCTTTCTGGTCTGTGCTGAAGCAGGGCATTCTGGCAGCCAAGTGGCTTGACCTTTATTAGTGAGCCTGGTTACCCCCTCTCGGAACGACAGACTTAGAAATCGCCAGCTCATATACAGTGCATAAAATATATTTATATATATACCCTTATACACCATTTTAATAAAAAATATCACAAAATTCTTCTAAGTCCCTTGGGAAGAGTCAACGAAGCGCACGTTCATTTTCAGAGCTCCTAGACCTTCCTATAAGAAGTTAGCCAAAAAGTAGCTTCGAAAAACGCTTAGGTTAAGTTTCAGAGTTGCTTCTAATGTACCAAAGCTGGACTTAGACATAATTTCACTCTCACAACATTATGGCTGGTTGGAGACAGTCCGAACCACAAGTACCGGGTCCATGGTTCTGGCCGTATACTGGGGGGACGGGGACGACTCCCATTAACCCCTGACTATACCGGGGATACGCTTATCACAATGCCTTTCTGGTCTGTGCTGAAGCAGGGCATTCTGGCAGCCAAGTGGCTTGACCTTTATTAGTGAGCCTGGTTACCCCCTCTCGGAACCACAGACTTAGAAATCGCCAGCTCATATACAGTGCATAAAATATATTTAAATATATACCCTTATACACCATTTTAATAAAAAATATCACAAAATTCTTCTAAGACACTCGGGAAGAGTGAAAGATACGCACGTTCATTTTCAGCGATCCTAGACCTTCCTATAAGAAGTTAGCCAAAAAGTAGCTTCGAAAAACGCTTAGGTTAAGTTTCAGAGTTGCTTCTAATGTACCAAAGCTGGACTTAGACATAATTTCACTCTCACAACATTATGGCTGGTTGGAGACAGTCCGAACCACAAGTACCGGGTCCATGGTTCTGGGCGTATACTGGGGGGACGGGAACGACTCCCATTAACCCCTGACTATACCGGGGATACGCTTATCACAATGCCTTTCTGGTCTGTGCTGAAGCAGGACATTCTGGCAGCCAAGTGGCTTGACCTTTATTAGTGAGCCTGGTTACCCCCTCTCGGAACCACAGACTTAGAAATCGCCAGCTCATATACAGTGCATAAAATATATTTAAATATATACCCTTATACACCATTTTAATAAAAAATATCACAAAATTCTTCTAAGTCCCTCAGGAAGAGTGAAAGAAGCTCACATTCATTTTCAGAGCTCCTAGACATTCCTATAAGAAGTTAGCCAAATAGTAGCTTCGAAAAACGCTTAGGTTACAGTAAGTTTGAGAGTTGCTTCTAATGTACCAAAGCTGGACATAGACATAATTTCACTCTCACAACATTATGGCTGTTTGGAGACAGTCCGAACCACAAGTACCGGGTCCATGGTTCTGGGTGTATTCTGGGGGGACGGGGACGACTCCCATTAACCCCTGACTATACCGGGGATACGCTTATCACAATGCCTTTCTGGTCTGTGCTGAAGCAGGACATTCTGGCAGCCAAGTGGCTTGACCTTTATTAGTGAGCCTGGTTACCCCCTCTCGGAACCACAGACTTAGAAATCGCCAGCTCATATACAGTGCATAAAATATATTTAAATATATACCCTTATACACCATTTTAATAAAAAATATCACAAAATTCTTCTAAGTCCCTCAGGAAGAGTGAGAGATGCGCACGTTCATTTTCAGAGCTCCTAGACATTCCTATAAGAAGTTAGCCAAATAGTAGCTTCGAAAAACGCTTAGGTTACAGTAAGTTTGAGAGTTGCTTCTAATGTACCAAAGCTGGACATAGACATAATTTCACTCTCACAACATTATGGCTGTTTGGAGACAGTCCGAACCACAAGTACCGGGTCCATGGTTCTGGGTGTATTCTGGGGGGACGGGGACGACTCCCATTAACCCCTGACTATACCGGGGATACGCTTATCACAATGCCTTTCTGGTCTGTGCTGAAGCAGGACATTCTGGCAGCCAAGTGGCTTGACCTTTATTAGTGAGCCTGGTTACCCCCTCTCGGAACCACAGACTTAGAAATCGCCAGCTCATATACAGTGCATAAAATATATTTAAATATATACCCTTATACACCATTTTAATAAAAAAAATCACAAAATTCTTCTAAGTCCCTCAGGAAGAGTGAAAGATGCGCACGTTCATTTTTAGAGCTCCTAGACCTTCCTATAAGAAGTTAGCCAAAAAGTAGCTTCGAAAAACGCTTAGGTTAAGTTTGAGAGTTGCTTCTAATGTACCAAAGCTGGACATAGACATAATTTCACTCACAACATTATGGCTGGTTGGAGACAGTCCGAACCACAAGTACCGGGTCCATGGTTCTGGGCGTATACTGGGGGGACGGGAACGACTCCCATTAACCCCTGACTATCCCGGGGATACGCTTATCACAATGCCTTTCTGGTCTGTGCTGAAGCAGGACATTCTGGCAGCCAAGTGGCTTGACCTTTATTAGTGAGCCTGGTTACCCCCTCTCGGAACCACAGACTTAGAAATCGCCAGCTCATATACAGTGCATAAAATATATTTAAATATATACCCTTATACACCATTTTAATAAAAAATATCACAAAATTCTTCTAAGTCCCTCAGGAAGAGTGAGAGATGCGCACGTTCATTTTCAGAGCTCCTAGACATTCCTATAAGAAGTTAGCCAAATAATAGCTTCGAAAAACGCTTAGGTTACAGTAAGTTTGAGAGTTGCTTCTAATGTACCAAAGCTGGACATAGACATAATTTCACTCTCACAACATTATGGCTGTTTGGAGACAGTCCGAACCACAAGTACCGGGTCCATGGTTCTGGGTGTATTCTGGGGGGACGGGGACGACTCCCATTAACCCCTGAATATACCGGGGATACGCTTATCACAATGCCTTTCTGGTCTGTGCTGAAGCAGGACATTCTGGCAGCCAAGTGGCTTGACCTTTATTAGTGAGCCTGGTTACCCCCTCTCGGAACCACAGACTTAGAAATCGCCAGCTCATATACAGTGCATAAAATATATTTAAATATATACCCTTATACACCATTTTAATAAAAAATATCACAAAATTCTTCTAAGTCCCTCAGGAAGAGTGAAAGATGCGCACGTTCATTTTTAGAGCTCCTAGACCTTCCTATAAGAAGTTAGCCAAAAAGTAGCTTCGAAAAACGCTTAGGTTAAGTTTGAGAGTTGCTTCTAATGTACCAAAGCTGGACATAGACATAATTTCACTCACAACATTATGGCTGGTTGGAGACAGTCCGAACCACAAGTACCGGGTCCATGGTTCTGGGCGTATACTGGGGGGACGGGAACGACTCCCATTAACCCCTGACTATACCGGGGATACGCTTATCACAATGCCTTTCTGGTCTGTGCTGAAGCAGGACATTCTGGCAGCCAAGTGGCTTGACCTTTATTAGTGAGCCTGGTTACCACCTCTCGGAACCACAGACTTAGAAATCGCCAGCTCATATACAGTGCATAAAATATATTTAAATATATACCCTTATACACCATTTTAATAAAAAATATCACAAAATTCTTCTAAGTCCCTCAGGAAGAGTGAGAGATGCGCACGTTCATTTTCAGAGCTCCTAGACATTCCTATAAGAAGTTAGCCAAATAGTAGCTTCGAAAAACGCTTAGGTTACAGTAAGTTTGAGAGTTGCTTCTAATGTACCAAAGCTGGACATAGACATAATTTCACTCTCACAACATTATGGCTGTTTGGAGACAGTCCGAACCACAAGTACCGGGTCCATGGTTCTGGGTGTATTCTGGGGGGACGGGGACGACTCCCATTAACCCCTGACTATACCGGGGATACGCTTATCACAATGCCTTTCTGGTCTGTGCTGAAGCAGGACATTCTGGCAGCCAAGTGGCTTGACCTTTATTAGTGAGCCTGGTTACCCCCTCTCGGAACCACAGACTTAGAAATCGCCAGCTCATATACAGTGCATAAAATATATTTAAATATATACCCTTATACACCATTTTAATAAAAAATATCACAAAATTCTTCTAAGTCCCTCAGGAAGAGTGAAAGATGCGCACGTTCATTTTTAGAGCTCCTAGACCTTCCTATAAGAAGTTAGCCAAAAAGTAGCTTCGAAAAACGCTTAGGTTAAGTTTCAGAGTTGCTTCTAATGTACCAAAGCTGGACTTAGACATAATTTCACTCTCACAACATTATGGCTGGTTGGAGACAGTCCGAACCACAAGTACCGGGTCCATGGTTCTGGGCGTATACTGGGGGGACGGGAACGACTCCCATTAACCCCTGACTATACCGGGGATACGCTTATCACAATGCCTTTCTGGTCTGTGCTGAAGCAGGACATTCTGGCAGCCAAGTGGCTTGACCTTTATTAGTGAGCCTGGTTACCCCCTCTCGGAACCACAGACTTAGAAATCGCCAGCTCATATACAGTGCATAAAATATATTTAAATATATACCCTTATACACCATTTTAATAAAAAATATCACAAAATTCTTCTAAGTCCCTCAGGAAGAGTGAAAGAAGCTCACGTTCATTTTCAGAGCTCCTAGACATTCCTATAAGAAGTTAGCCAAATAGTAGCTTCGAAAAACGCTTAGGTTACAGTAAGTTTGAGAGTTGCTTCTAATGTACCAAAGCTGGACATAGACATAATTTCACTCTCACAACATTATGGCTGTTTGGAGACAGTCCGAACCACAAGTACCGGGTCCATGGTTCTGGGTGTATTCTGGGGGGACGGGGACGACTCCCATTAACCCCTGACTATACCGGGGATACGCTTATCACAATGCCTTTCTGGTCTGTGCTGAAGCAGGACATTCTGGCAGCCAAGTGGCTTGACCTTTATTAGTGAGCCTGGTTACCCCCTCTCGGAACCACAGACTTAGAAATCGCCAGCTCATATACAGTGCATAAAATATATTTAAATATATACCCTTATACACCATTTTAATAAAAAATATCACAAAATTCTTCTAAGTCCCTCAGGAAGAGTGAGAGATGCGCACGTTCATTTTCAGAGCTCCTAGACATTCCTATAAGAAGTTAGCCAAATAGTAGCTTCGAAAAATGCTTAGGTTACAGTAAGTTTGAGAGTTGCTTCTAATGTACCAAAGCTGGACATAGACATAATTTCACTCTCACAACATTATGGCTGTTTGGAGACAGTCCGAACCACAAGTACCGGGTCCATGGTTCTGGGTGTATTCTGGGGGGACGGGGACGACTCCCATTAACCCCTGACTATACCGGGGATACGCTTATCACAATGCCTTTCTGGTCTGTGCTGAAGCAGGACATCCTGGCAGCCAAGTGGCTTGACCTTTATTAGTGAGCCTGGTTACCCCCTCTCGGAACCACAGACTTAGAAATCGCCAGCTCATATACAGTGCATAAAATATATTTAAATATATACCCTTATACACCATTTTAATAAAAAATATCACAAAATTCTTCTAAGTCCCTCAGGAAGAGTGAAAGATGCGCACGTTCATTTTTAGATCTCCTAGACCTTCCTATAAGAAGTTAGCCAAAAAGTAGCTTCGAAAAACGCTTAGGTTAAGTTTGAGAGTTGCTTCTAATGTACCAAAGCTGGACATAGACATAATTTCACTCACAACATAATGGCTGGTTGGAGACAGTCCGAACCACAAGTACCGGGTCCATGGTTCTGGGCGTATACTGGGGGGACGGGAACGACTCCCATTAACCCCTGACTATACCGGGGATACGCTTATCACAATGCCTTTCTGGTCTGTGCTGAAGCAGGACATTCTGGCAGCCAAGTGGCTTGACCTTTATTAGTGAGCCTGGTTACCCCCTCTCGGAACCACAGACTTAGAAATCGCCAGCTCATATACAGTGCATAAAATATATTTAAATATATACCCTTATACACCATTTTAATAAAAAATATCACAAAATTCTTCTAAGTCCCTCAGGAAGAGTGAGAGATGCGCACGTTCATTTTCAGAGCTCCTAGACATTCCTATAAGAAGTTAGCCAAATAGTAGCTTCGAAAAACGCTTAGGTTACAGTAAGTTTGAGAGTTGCTTCTAATGTACCAAAGCTGGACATAGACATAATTTCACTCTCACAACATTATGGCTGTTTGGAGACAGTCCGAACCACAAGTACCGGGTCCATGGTTCTGGGTGTATTCTGGGGGGACGGGGACGACTCCCATTAACCCCTGACTATACCGGGGATACGCTTATCACAATGCCTTTCTGGTCTGTGCTGAAGCAGGACATTCTGGCAGCCAAGTGGCTTGACCTTTATTAGTGAGCCTGGTTACCCCCTCTCGGAACCACAGACTTAGAAATCGCCAGCTCATATACAGTGCATAAAATATATTTAAATATATACCCTTATACACCATTTTAATAAAAAATATCACAAAATTCTTCTAAGTCCCTCAGGAAGAGTGAAAGATGCGCACGTTCATTTTTAGAGCTCCTAGACCTTCCTATAAGAAGTTAGCCAAAAAGTAGCTTCGAAAAACGCTTAGGTTAAGTTTGAGAGTTGCTTCTAATGTACCAAAGCTGGACATAGACATAATTTCACTCACAACATTATGGCTGGTTGGAGACAGTCCGAACCACAAGTACCGGGTCCATGGTTCTGGGCGTATACTGGGGGGACGGGAACGACTCCCATTAACCCCTGACTATACCGGGGATACGCTTATCACAATGCCTTTCTGGTCTGTGCTGAAGCAGGACATTCTGGCAGCCAAGTGGCTTGACCTTTATTAGTGAGCCTGGTTACCCCCTCTCGGAACCACAGACTTAGAAATCGCCAGCTCATATACAGTGCATAAAATATATTTAAATATATACCCTTATACACCATTTTAATAAAAAATATCACAAAATTCTTCTAAGTCCCTCAGGAAGAGTGAGAGATGCGCACGTTCATTTTCAGAGCTCCTAGACATTCCTATAAGAAGTTAGCCAAATAGTAGCTTCGAAAAACGCTTAGGTTACAGTAAGTTTGAGAGTTGCTTCTAATGTACCAAAGCTGGACATAGACATAATTTCACTCTCACAACATTATGGCTGTTTGGAGACAGTCCGAACCACAAGTACCGGGTTTATGGTTCTGGGTGTATTCTGGGGGGACGGGGACGACTCCCATTAACCCCTGACTATACCGGGGATACGCTTATCACAATGCCTTTCTGGTCTGTGCTGAAGCAGGACATTCTGGCAGCCAAGTGGCTTGACCTTTATTAGTGAGCCTGGTTACCCCCTCTCGGAACCACAGACTTAGAAATCGCCAGCTCATATACAGTGCATAAAATATATTTAAATATATACCCTTATACACCATTTTAATAAAAAATATCACAAAATTCTTCTAAGTCCCTCAGGAAGAGTGAAAGATGCGCACGTTCATTTTTAGAGCTCCTAGACCTTCCTATAAGAAGTTAGCCAAAAAGTAGCTTCGAAAAACGCTTAGGTTAAGTTTGAGAGTTGCTTCTAATGTACCAAAGCTGGACATAGACATAATTTCACTCACAACATTATGGCTGGTGCGAGACAGTCCGAACCACAAGTACCGGGTCCATGGTTCTGGGCGTATACTGGGGGGACGGGAACGACTCCCATTAACCCCTGACTATACCGGGGATACGCTTATCACAATGCCTTTCTGGTCTGTGCTGAAGCAGGACATTCTGGCAGCCAAGTGGCTTGACCTTTATTAGTGAGCCTGGTTACCCCCTCTCGCAACCACAGACTTAGAAATCGCCAGCTCATATACAGTGCATAAAATATATTTAAATATATACCCTTATACACCATTTTAATAAAAAATATCACAAAATTCTTCTAAGTCCCTCAGGAAGAGTGAAAGATGCGCACGTTCATTTTCAGAGCTCCAAGACCTTCCTATAAGAAGTTAGCCAAAAAGTAGCTTCGAAAAACGCTTAGGTTAAGTTTCAGAGTTGCTTCTAATGTACCAAAGCTGGACTTAGACATAATTTCACTCTCACAACATTATGGCTGGTTGGAGACAGTCCGAACAACAAGTACCGGGTCCATGGTTCTGGGCGTATACTGGGGGGACGGGGACGACTCCCATTAACCCTTGACTATACCGGGGATACGCTTATCACAATGCCTTTCTGGTCTGTGCTGAAGCAGGGCATTCTGGCAGCCAAGTGGCTTGACCTTTATTAGTGAGCCTGGTTACCCCCTCTCGGAACCACAGACTTAGAAATCGCCAGCTCATATACATTGCATAAAATATATTTAAATATATACCCTTATACACCATTTTAATAAAAAATATCACAAAATTCTTCTAAGTCCCTCAGGAAGAGTGAAAGATGCGCACGTTCATTTTTAGAGTTCCTAGACCTTCCTATAAGAAGTTAGCCAAAAAGTAGCTTCGAAAAACGCTTAGGTTAAGTTTGAGAGTTGCTTCTAATGTACCAAAGCTGGACATAGACATAATTTCACTCTCACAACATTATGGCTGGTTGGAGACAGTCCGAACCACAAGTACCGGGTCCATGGTTCTGGCCGTATACTGGGGGGACGGGGACAAATCCCATTAACCCCTGACTATACCGGGGATACGCTTATCACAATGCCTTTCTGGTCTGTGCTGAAGCAGGGCATTCTGGCAGCCAAGTGGCTTGACCTTTATTAGTGAGCCTGGTTACCCCCTCTCGGAACCACAGACTTAGAAATCGCCAGCTCATATACAGTGCATAAAATATATTTATATAATATATTTATATATATACCCTTATACACCACTTTAATAAAAAATATCACAAAATTCTTCTAAGTCCCTTGGGAAGAGTGAACGAAGCGCACGTTCATTTTCAGAGCTCCTAGACCTTCCTATAAGAAGTTAGCCAAAAAGTAGCTTCGAAAAACGCTTAGGTTAAGTTTCAGAGTTGCTTCTAATGTACCAAAGCTGGACTTAGACATAATTTCACTCTCACAACATTATGGCTGGTTGGAGACAGTCCGAACCACAAGTACCGGGTCCATGGTTCTGGGCGTATACTGGGGGGACGGGGACGACTCCCATTAACCCCTGACTATACCGGGAATACGCTTATCACAATGCCTTTCTGGTCTGTGCTGAAGCAGGGCATTCTGGCAGCCAAGTGGCTTGACCTTTATTAGTGAGCCTGGTTACCCCCTCTCGGAACCACAGACTTAGAAATCGCCAGCTCATATACAGTGCATAAAATATATTTAAATATATACCCTTATACACCATTTTAATAAAAAATATCACAAAATTCTTCTAAGACATTCGGGAAGAGTGAAAGAAACGCACGTTTATTTTCAGAGCTCCTAGACCTTCCTATAAGAAGTTAGCCAAAAAGTAGCTTCGAAAAACGCTTAGGTTAAGTTTGAGAGTTCCTTCTAATGTACCAAAGCTGGACTTAGACATAATTTCACTCTCACAACATTATGGCTGGTTGGAGACAGTCCGAACCACAAGTACCGGGTCCATGGTTCTGGGTGTATTCTGGGGGGACGGGGACGACTCCCATTAACCCCTGACTATACCGGGGATACGCTTATCACACTGCCTTTCTGGTCTGTGCTGAGGCAGGACATTCTGGCAGCCAAGTGGCTTGACCTTTATTAGTGAGCCTGGTTACCCCCTCTCGGAACCACAGACTTAGAAATCGCCAGCTCATATACAGTGCATAAAATATATTTAAATATATACCCTTATACACCATTTTAATAAAAAATATCACAAAATTCTTCTAAGTCCCTCGGGAAGAGTGAAAGATGCGCACGTTCATTTTCAGAGCTCCTAGACATTCCTAAAGGAAGTTAGCCAAATAGTAGCTTCGAAAAACGCTTAGGTTACAGTAAGTTTGAGAGTTGCTTCTAATGTACCAACGCTGGACATAGACATAATTTCACTCTCACAACATTATGGCTGTTTGGAGACAGTCCGAACCACAAGTACCGGGTCCATGGTTCTGGGTGTATTCTGGGGGGACGGGGACGACTCCCATTAACCCCTGACTATACCGGGGATACGCTTATCACAATGCCTTTCTGGTCTGTGCTGAAGCAGGACATTCTGGCAGCCAAGTGGCTTGACCTTTATTAGTGAGCCTGGTTACCCCCTCTCGGAACCACAGACTTAGAAATCGCCAGCTCATATACAGTGCATAAAATATATTTAAATATATACCCTTATACACCATTTTAATAAAAAATACCACAAAATTCTTCTAAGTCCCTCAGGAAGAGTGAAAGATGCGCACTTTCATTTTCAGAGCTCCTAGACCTTCCTATAAGAAGTTAGCCAAAAAGTAGCTTCGAAAAACGCTTAGGTTAAGTTTCAGAGTTGCTTCTAATGTACCAAAGCTGGACTTAGACATAATTTCACTCTCACAACATTATGGCTGGTTGGAGACAGTCCGAACCACAAGTACCGGGTCCATGGTTCTGGGCGTATACTGGGGGGACGGGGACGACTCCCATTAACCCCTGACTATACCGGGGATACGCTTATCACAATGCCTTTCTGGTCTGTGCTGAAGCAGGGCATTCTGGCAGCCAAGTGGCTTGACCTTTATTAGTGAGCCTGGTAACCCCCTCTCGGAACCACAGACTTACTGTAGAAATCGCCAGCTCATATACAGTGCATAAAATATATTTAAATATATACCCTTATACACCATTTTAATACAAAATACCACAAAATTCTTCTAAGTCCCTCAGGAAGAGTGAAAGATGCGCACTTTCATTTTCAGAGCTCCTAGACCTTCCTATAAGAAGTTAGCCAAAAAGTAGCTTCGAAAAACGCTTAGGTTAAGTTTCAGAGTTGCTTCTAATGTACCAAAGCTGGACTTAGACATAATTTCACTCTCACAACATTATGGCTGGTTGGAGAGAGTCCGAACCACAAGTACCGGGTCCATGGTTCTAGCCGTATACTGGGGGGACGGGGACGACTCCCATTAACCCCTGACTATACCGGGGATACGCTTATCACAATGCCTTTCTGGTCTGTGCTGAAGCAGGGCATTCTGGCAGCCAAGTGGCTTGACCTTTATTAGTGAGCCTGGTTACCCCCTCTCGGAACCACAGACTTAGAAATCGGCAGCTCATATACAGTGCATAAAATATATTTAAATATATACCCTTATACAGCATTTTAATAAAAAATATCACAAAATTCTTCTAAGTCCCTCGGGAAGAGTGAAAGATGCGCACGTTGATTTTCAGAGCTCCTAGACCTTCCTATAAGAAGTTAGCCAAAAAGTAGCTTCGAAAAACGCTTAGGTTAAGTTTGAGAGTTGCTTCTAATGTACCAAAGCTGGACTTAGACATAATTTCACTCTCACAACATTATGGCTGTTTGGAGACAGTCCGAACCACAAGTACCGGGTCCATGGTTCTGGGTGTATTCTGGGGGGACGGGGACGACTCCCATTAACCCCTGACTATACCGGGGATACGCTTATCACAATGCCTTTCTGGTCTGTGCTGAAGCAGGACATTCTGGCAGCCAAGTGGCTTGACCTTTATTAGTGAGCCTGGTTACCCCCTCTCGGAACCACAGACTTAGAAATCGCCAGCTCATATACAGTGCATAAAATATATTTAAATATATACCCTTATACACCATTTTAATAAAAAATACCACAAAATTCTTCTAAGTCCCTCAGGAAGAGTGAAAGATGCGCACTTTCATTTTCAGAGCTCCTAGACCTTCCTATAAGAAGTTAGCCAAAAAGTAGCTTCGAAAAACGCTTAGGTTAAGTTTCAGAGTTGCTTCTAATGTACCAAAGCTGGACTTAGACATAATTTCACTCTCACAACATTATGGCTGGTTGGAGACAGTCCGAACCACAAGTACCGGGTCCATGGTTCTGGGCGTATACTGGGGGGACGGGGACGACTCCCATTAACCCCTGACTATACCGGGGATACGCTTATCACAATGCCTTTCTAGTCTGTGCTGAAGCAGGGCATTCTGGCAGCCAAGTGGCTTGACCTTTATTAGTGAGCCTGGTTACCCCCTCTCGGAACCACAGACTTAGAAATCGCCAGCTCATATACAGTGCATAAAATATATTTATATATATACCCTTATACACCATTTTAATAAAAAATATCACAAAATTCTTCTAAGTCCCTCGCGAAGAGTGAGAGACGCGCACGTTCATTTTCAGAGCTCCTAGACCTTCCTATAAGAAGTTAGCCAAAAAGTAGCTTCGAAAAACGCTTAGGTTAAGTTTCAGAGTTGCTTCTAATGTACCAAAGCTGGACTTAGACATAATTTCACTCTCACAACATTATGGCTGGTTGGAGACAGTCCGAACAACAAGTACCGGGTCCATGGTTCTGGGCGTATACTGGGGGGACGGGGACGACTCCCATTAACCCCTGACTATACCGGGGATACGCTTATCACAATGCCTTTCTGGTCTGTGCTGAAGCAGGGCATTCTGGCAGCCAAGTGGCTTGACCTTTATTAGTGAGCCTGGTTACCCCCTCTCGGAACCACAGACTTACTGTAGAAATCGCCAGCTCATATACAGTGCATAAAATATATTTAAATATATACCCTTATACACCATTTTAATACAAAATACCACAAAATTCTTCTAAGTCCCTCAGGAAGAGTGAAAGATGCGCACTTTCATTTTCAGAGCTCCTAGACCTTCCTATAAGAAGTTAGCCAAAAAGTAGCTTCGAAAAACGCTTAGGTTAAGTTTGAGAGTTGCTTCTAATGTACCAAACCTGTACTTAGACATAATTATACTCTCACAACATTATGGCTGGTTGGAGACAGTCCGAACCACAAGTACCGGGTCCATGGTTCTGGGCGTATACTGGGGGGACGGGGACGACTCCAATTAACCCCTGACTATACCGGGGATAAGCTTATCACAATGCCTTTCTGGTCTGTGCTGAAGCAGGGCATTCTGGCAGCCAAGTGGCTTGACCTTTATTAGTGAGCCTGGTTACCCCCTCTCGGAACCACAGACTTAGAAATCGCCAGCTCATATACAGTGCATAAAATATATTTAAATATATACCCTTATACACCATTTTAATACAAAATACCACAAAATTCTTCTAAGTCCCTCAGGAAGAGTGAAAGATGCGCACTTTCATTTTCAGAGCTCCTAGACCTTCCTATAAGAAGTTAGCCAAAAAGTAGCTTCGAAAAACGCTTAGGTTAAGTTTCAGAGTTGCTTCTAATGTACCAAAGCTGGACTTAGACATAATTTCACTCTCACAACATTATGGCTGGTTGGAGAGAGTCCGAACCACAAGTACCGGGTCCATGGTTCTAGCCGTATACTGGGGGGACGGGGACGACTCCCATTAACCCCTGACTATACCGGGGATACGCTTATCACAATGCCTTTCTGGTCTGTGCTGAAGCAGGGCATTCTGGCAGCCAAGTGGCTTGACCTTTATTAGTGAGCCTGGTTACCCCCTCTCGGAACCACAGACTTAGAAATCGGCAGCTCATATACAGTGCATAAAATATATTTAAATATATACCCTTATACAGCATTTTAATAAAAAATATCACAAAATTCTTCTAAGTCCCTCGGGAAGAGTGAAAGATGCGCACGTTGATTTTCAGAGCTCCTAGACCTTCCTATAAGAAGTTAGCCAAAAAGTAGCTTCGAAAAACGCTTAGGTTAAGTTTGAGAGTTGCTTCTAATGTACCAAAGCTGGACTTAGACATAATTTCACTCTCACAACATTATGGCTGTTTGGAGACAGTCCGAACCACAAGTACCGGGTCCATGGTTCTGGGTGTATTCTGGGGGGACGGGGACGACTCCCATTAACCCCTGACTATACCGGGGATACGCTTATCACAATGCCTTTCTGGTCTGTGCTGAAGCAGGACATTCTGGCAGCCAAGTGGCTTGACCTTTATTAGTGAGCCTGGTTACCCCCTCTCGGAACCACAGACTTAGAAATCGCCAGCTCATATACAGTGCATAAAATATATTTAAATATATACCCTTATACACCATTTTAATAAAAAATACCACAAAATTCTTCTAAGTCCCTCAGGAAGAGTGAAAGATGCGCACTTTCATTTTCAGAGCTCCTAGACCTTCCTATAAGAAGTTAGCCAAAAAGTAGCTTCGAAAAACGCTTAGGTTAAGTTTCAGAGTTGCTTCTAATGTACCAAAGCTGGACTTAGACATAATTTCACTCTCACAACATTATGGCTGGTTGGAGACAGTCCGAACCACAAGTACCGGGTCCATGGTTCTGGGCGTATACTGGGGGGACGGGGACGACTCCCATTAACCCCTGACTATACCGGGGATACGCTTATCACAATGCCTTTCTGGTCTGTGCTGAAGCAGGGCATTCTGGCAGCCAAGTGGCTTGACCTTTATTAGTGAGCCTGGTTACCCCCTCTCGGAACCACAGACTTACTGTAGAAATCGCCAGCTCATATACAGTGCATAAAATATATTTAAATATATACCCTTATACACCATTTTAATACAAAATACCACAAAATTCTTCTAAGTCCCTCAGGAAGAGTGAAAGATGCGCACTTTCATTTTCAGAGCTCCTAGACCTTCCTATAAGAAGTTAGCCAAAAAGTAGCTTCGAAAAACGCTTAGGTTAAGTTTGAGAGTTGCTTCTAATGTACCAAACCTGTACTTAGACATAATTATACTCTCACAACATTATGGCTGGTTGGAGACAGTCCGAACCACAAGTACCGGGTCCATGGTTCTGGGCGTATACTGGGGGGACGGGGACGACTCCAATTAACCCCTGACTATACCGGGGATAAGCTTATCACAATGCCTTTCTGGTCTGTGCTGAAGCAGGGCATTCTGGCAGCCAAGTGGCTTGACCTTTATTAGTGAGCCTGGTTACCCCCTCTCGGAACCACAGACTTAGAAATCGCCAGCTCATATACAGTGCATAAAATATATTTAAATATATACCCTTATACACCATTTTAATACAAAATACCACAAAATTCTTCTAAGTCCCTCAGGAAGAGTGAAAGATGCGCACTTTCATTTTCAGAGCTCCTAGACCTTCCTATAAGAAGTTAGCCAAAAAGTAGCTTCGAAAAACGCTTAGGTTAAGTTTCAGAGTTGCTTCTAATGTACCAAAGCTGGACTTAGACATAATTTCACTCTCACAACATTATGGCTGGTTGGAGAGAGTCCGAACCACAAGTACCGGGTCCATGGTTCTAGCCGTATACTGGGGGGACGGGGACGACTCCCATTAACCCCTGACTATACCGGGGATACGCTTATCACAATGCCTTTCTGGTCTGTGCTGAAGCAGGGCATTCTGGCAGCCAAGTGGCTTGACCTTTATTAGTGAGCCTGGTTACCCCCTCTCGGAACCACAGACTTAGAAATCGGCAGCTCATATACAGTGCATAAAATATATTTAAATATATACCCTTATACAGCATTTTAATAAAAAATATCACAAAATTCTTCTAAGTCCCTCGGGAAGAGTGAAAGATGCGCACGTTGATTTTCAGAGCTCCTAGACCTTCCTATAAGAAGTTAGCCAAAAAGTAGCTTCGAAAAACGCTTAGGTTAAGTTTCAGAGTTGCTTCTAATGTACCAAAGCTGGACTTAGACATAATTTCACTCTCACAACATTATGGCTGGTTGGAGACAGTCCGAACCACAAGTACCGGGTCCATGGTTCTGGGCGTATACTGGGGGGAAGGGGACGACTCCCATTAACCCCTGACTATACCGGGGATACGCTTATCACAATGCCTTTCTGGTCTGTGCTGAAGCAGGACATTCTGGCAGCCAAGTGGCTTGACCTTTATTAGTGAGCCTGGTTACCCCCTCTCGGAACCACAGACTTAGAAATCGCCAGCTCATATACAGTGCATAAAATATATTTAAATATATACCCTTATACACCATTTTAATAAAAAATACCACAAAATTCTTCTAAGTCCCTCAGGAAGAGTGAAAGATGCGCACTTTCATTTTCAGAGCTCCTAGACCTTCCTATAAGAAGTTAGCCAAAAAGTAGCTTCGAAAAACGCTTAGGTTAAGTTTCAGAGTTGCTTCTAATGTACCAAAGCTGGACTTAGACATAATTTCACTCTCACAACATTATGGCTGGTTGGAGACAGTCCGAACCACAAGTACCGGGTCCATGGTTCTGGGCGTATACTGGGGGGACGGGGACGACTCCCATTAACCCCTGACTATACCGGGGATACGCTTATCACAATGCCTTTCTGGTCTGTGCTGAAGCAGGGCATTCTGGCAGCCAAGTGGCTTGACCTTTATTAGTGAGCCTGGTTACACCCTCTCGGAACCACAGACTTACTGTAGAAATCGCCAGCTCATATACAGTGCATAAAATATATTTAAATATATACCCTTATACACCATTTTAATACAAAATACCACAAAATTCTTCTAAGTCCCTCAGGAAGAGTGAAAGATGCGCACTTTCATTTTCAGAGCTCCTAGACCTTCCTATAAGAAGTTAGCCAAAAAGTAGCTTCGAAAAACGCTTAGGTTAAGTTTGAGAGTTGCTTCTAATGTACCAAACCTGTACTTAGACATAATTATACTCTCACAACATTATGGCTGGTTGGAGACAGTCCGAACCACAAGTACCGGGTCCATGGTTCTGGGCGTATACTGGGGGGATGTGGACGACTCCAATTAACCCCTGACTATACCGGGGATAAGCTTATCACAATGCCTTTCTGGTCTGTGCTGAAGCAGGGCATTCTGGCAGCCAAGTGGCTTGACCTTTATTAGTGAGCCTGGTTACCCCCTCTCGGAACCACAGACTTAGAAATCGCCAGCTCATATACAGTGCATAAAATATATTTAAATATATACCCTTATACACCATTTTAATACAAAATACCACAAAATTCTTCTAAGTCCCTCAGGAAGAGTGAAAGATGCGCACTTTCATTTTCAGAGCTCCTAGACCTTCCTATAAGAAGTTAGCCAAAAAGTAGCTTCGAAAAACGCTTAGGTTAAGTTTCAGAGTTGCTTCTAATGTACCAAAGCTGGACTTAGACATAATTTCACTCTCACAACATTATGGCTGGTTGGAGAGAGTCCGAACCACAAGAACCGGGTCCATGGTTCTAGCCGTATACTGGGGGGACGGGGACGACTCCCATTAACCCCTGACTATACCGGGGATACGCTTATCACAATGACTTTCTGGTCTGTGCTGAAGCAGGGCATTCTGGCAGCCAAGTGGCTTGACCTTTATTAGTGAGCCTGGTTACCCCCTCTCGGAACCACAGACTTAGAAATCGGCAGCTCATATACAGTGCATAAAATATATTTAAATATATACCCTTATACAGCATTTTAATAAAAAATATCACAAAATTCTTCTAAGTCCCTCGGGAAGAGTGAAAGATGCGCACGTTGATTTGCAGAGCTCCTAAACCTTCCTATAAGAAGTTAGCCAAAAAGTAGCTTCGAAAAACGCTTAGGTTAAGTTTGAGAGTTGCTTCTAATGTACCAAAGCTGGACTTAGACATAATTTCACTCTCACAACATTATGGCTGGTTGGAGACAGTCCGAACCACAAGTACCGGGTCCATGGTTCTGGCCGTATACTGGGGGGACGGGGACGACTCCCATTAACCCCTGACTATACCGGGGATACGCTTATCACAATGCCTTTCTGGTCTGTGCTGAAGCAGGGCATTCTGGCAGCCAAGAGGCTTGACCTTTATTAGTGAGCCTGGTTACCCCCTCTCGGAACCACAGACTTAGAAATCGCCAGCTCATATACAGTGCATAAAATATATTTATATACAGTATATACCCTTATACACCATTTTAATAAAAAATACCACAAAATTCTTCTAAGTCCCTCAGGAAGAGTGAAAGATGCGCACTTTCATTTTCAGAGCTCCTAGACCTTCCTATAAGAAGTTAGCCAAAAAGTAGCTTCGAAAAACGCTTAGGTTAAGTTTCAGAGTTGCTTCTAATGTACCAAAGCTGGACTTAGACATAATTTCACTCTCACAACATTATGGCTGGTTGGAGACAGTCCGAACCACAAGTACCGGGTCCATGGTTCTGGGCGTATACTGGGGGGACGGGGACGACTCCCATTAACCCCTGACTATACCGGGGATACGCTTATCACAATGCCTTTCTGGTCTGTGCTGAAGCAGGGCATTCTGGCAGCCAAGTGGCTTGACCTTTATTAGTGAGCCTGGTTACCTCCTCTCGGAACCACAGACTTACTGTAGAAATCGCCAGCTCATATACAGTGCATAAAATATATTTAAATATATACCCTTATACACCATTTTAATACAAAATACCACAAAATTCTTCTAAGTCCCTCAGGAAGAGTGAAAGATGCGCACTTTCATTTTCAGAGCTCCTAGACCTTCCTATAAGAAGTTAGCCAAAAAGTAGCTTCGAAAAACGCTTAGGTTAAGTTTGAGAGTTGCTTCTAATGTACCAAACCTGTACTTAGACATAATTATACTCTCACAACATTATGGCTGGTTGGAGACAGTCCGAACCACAAGTACCGGGTCCATGGTTCTGGGCGTATACTGGGGGGACGGGGACGACTCCAATTAACCCCTGACTATACCGGGGATACGCTTATCACAATGCCTTTCTGGTCTGTGCTGAAGCAGGGCATTCTGGCAGCCAAGTGGCTTGACCTTTATTAGTGAGCCTGGTTACCCCCTCTCGGAACCACAGACTTAGAAATCGCCAGCTCATATACAGTGCATAAAATATATTTAAATATATACCCTTATACACCATTTTAATACAAAATACCACAAAATTCTTCTAAGTCCCTCAGGAAGAGTGAAAGATGCGCACTTTCATTTTCAGAGCTCCTAGACCTTCCTATAAGAAGTTAGCCAAAAAGTAGCTTCGAAAAACGCTTAGGTTAAGTTTCAGAGTTGCTTCTAATGTACCAAAGCTGGACTTAGACATAATTTCACTCTCACAACATTATGGCTGGTTGGAGAAAGTCCGAACCACAAGTACCGGGTCCATGGTTCTAGCCGTATACTGGGGGGACGGGGACGACTCCCATTAACCCCTGACTATACCGGGGATACGCTTATCACAATGCCTTTCTGGTCTGTGCTGAAGCAGGGCATTCTGGCAGCCAAGTGGCTTGACCTTTATTAGTGAGCCTGGTTACCCCCTCTCGGAACCACAGACTTAGAAATCGGCAGCTCATATACAGTGCATAAAATATATTTAAATATATACCCTTATACAGCATTTTAATAAAAAATATCACAAAATTCTTCTAAGTCCCTCGGGAAGAGTGAAAGATGCGCACGTTGATTTTCAGAGCTCCTAGACCTTCCAATAAGAAGTTAGCCAAAAAGTAGCTTCGAAAAACGCTTAGGTTAAGTTTGAGAGTTGCTTCTAATGTACCAAAGCTGGACTTAGACATAATTTCACTCTCACAACATTATGGCTGGTTGGAGACAGTCCGAACCACAAGTACCGGGTCCATGGTTCTGGCCGTATACTGGGGGGACGGGGACGACTCCCATTAACCCCTGACTATACCGGGGATACGCTTATCACAATGCCTTTCTGGTCTGTGCTGAAGCAGGGCATTCTGGCAGCCAAGTGGCTTGACCTTTATTAGTGAGCCTGGTTACCCCCTCTCGGAACCACAGACTTAGAAATCGCCAGCTCATATACAGTGCATAAAATATATTTATATATATACCCTTATACACAATTTTAATAAAAAATATCACAAAATTCTTCTAAGTCCCTCAGGAAGAGTGAAAGATGCGCACGTTCATTTTCAGAGCTCCTAGACCTTCCTATAAGAAGTTAGCCAAAAAGTAGCTTCGAAAAACGCTTAGGTTAAGTTTGAGAGTTGCTTCTAATGTACCAAAGCTGGACTTAGACATAATTTCACTCTCACAACATTATGGCTGGTTGGAGACAGTCCGAACCACAAGTACCGGGTCCATGGTTCTGGCCGTATACTGGGGGGACGGGGACGACTCCCATTAACCCCTGACTATACCGGGGATACGCTTATCACAATGCCTTTCTGGTCTGTGCTGAAGCAGGGCATTCTGGCAGCCAAGTGGCTTGACCTTTATTAGTGAGCCTGGTTACCCCCTCTCGGAACCACAGACATAGAAATCGGCAGCTCATATACAGTGCATAAAATATATTTAAATATATACCCTTATACACCATTTTAATAAAAAATATCACAAAATTATTCTAAGTCCCTCGGGAAGAGTGAAAGATGCGCACGTTGATTTTCAGAGCTCCTAGACCTTCCCATAAGAAGTTAGCCAAAAAGTAGCTTCGAAAAACGCTTAGGTTAAGTTTGAGAGTTGCTTCTAATGTACCAAAGCTGGACATAGACATAATTTCACTCTCACAACATTATGGCTGGTTGGAGACAGTCCGAACAACAAGTACCGGGTCCATGGTTCTGGGCGTATACTGGGGGGATGGGGACGACTCCCATTAACCCTTGACTATACCGGGGATACGCTTATCACAATGCCTTTCTGGTCTGTGCTGAAGCAGGGCATTCTGGCAGCCAAGTGGCTTGACCTTTATTAGTGAGCCTGGTTACCCCCTCTCGGAACCACAGACTTAGAAATCGCCAGCCCATATACAGTGCATAAAATATATTTAAATACTGTATATACCCTTATACACCATTTTAATAAAAAATATCACAAAAATCTTCTAAGACCTTCGGAAAGACTGAAAGATGTGCACGTTCATTTTCAGAGCTCCTAGACCTTCCTATAAGAAGTTAGCCAAAAAGTAGCTTCGAAAAACGCTTAGGTTAAGTTTGAGAGTTGCTTCTAATGTACCAAAGCTGGACATAGACATAATTTCACTCTCACAACATTATGGCTGGTTGGAGACAGTCCGAACAACAAGTACCGGGTCCATGGTTCTGGGCGTATACTGGGGGGATGGGGACGACTCCCATTAACCCTTGACTATACCGGGGATACGCTTATCACAATGCCTTTCTGGTCTGTGCTGAAGCAGGGCATTCTGGCAGCCAAGTGGCTTGACCTTTATTAGTGAGCCTGGTTACCCCCTCTCGGAACCACAGACTTAGAAATCGCCAGCTCATATACAGTGCATAAAATATATTTATATATATACCCTTATACACCATTTTAATAAAAAATATCACAAAATTCTTCTACAGTAAGTCCCTCGTGAAGAGTGAAAGACGCGCACGTTCATTTTCAGAGCTCCTAGACATTCTTATAAGAAGTTAGCCAAATAGTAGCTTCGAAAAACGCTTAGGTTAAGTTTGAGAGTTGCTTCTAATGTACCAAAGCTGGACTTAGACATAATTTCACTCTCACAACATTATGGCTGGTTGGAGACAGTCCGAACCACAAGTACCGGGTCCATGGTTCTGGGCATATACTGGGGGGACGGGGACGACTCCCATTAACCCCTGACTATACCGGGGATACGCTTATCACAATGCCTTTCTGGTCTGTGCTGAAGCAGGACAATCTGGCAGCCAAGTGGCTTGACCTTTATTAGTGAGCCTGGTTACCTGCTCTCGGAACCACAGACTTAGAAATCGCCAGCTCGTATACAGTGCATAAAATATATTTAAAGATATACCCTTATACACCATTTTAATAAAAAATATCACAAAATTCTTCTAAGTCCCTCAGGAAGAGTGAAAGATGCGCACGTTCATTTTCAGAGCTCCTAGACCTTCCTATAAGAAGTTAGCCAAAAAGTAGCTTCGAAAAACGCTTAGGTTAAGTTTGAGAGTTGCTTCTAATGTACCAAAGCTGGACTTAGACATAATTTCACTCTCACAACATTATGGCTGGTTGGAGACAGTCCGAACCACAAGTACCGGGTCCATGGTTCTGGGCGTATACTGGGGGGACGGGGACGACTCCCATTAACCCCTGACTATACCGGGGATACGCTTATCACAATGCCTTTCTGGTCTGTGCTGAAGCAGGGCATTCTGGCAGCCAAGTGGCTTGACCTTTATTAGTGAGCCTGGTTACCCCCTATCGGAACGACAGACTTAGAAATCGCCAGCTCATATACAGTGCATAAAATATATTTATATATATACCCTTATACACCATTTTAATAAAAAATATCACAAAATTCTTCTAAGTCCCTCGGGAAGAGTGAAAGATGCGCATGTTCATTTTCAGAGCTCCTAGACCTTCCTATAAGAAGTTAGCCAAAAAGTAGCTTCGAAAAACGCTTAGGTTAAGTTTGAGAGTTGCTTCTAATGTACCAAAGCTGGACTTAGACATAATTTCACTCTCACAACATTATGGCTGGTTGGAGACAGTCAGAACCACAAGTACCGGGTCCATGGTTCTGGGCGTATACTGGGGGGACGGGAACGACTCCCATTAACCCCTGACTATACCGGGGATACGCTTATCACAATGCCTTTCTGGTCTGTGCTGAAGCAGGGCATTCTGGCAGCCAAGTGGCTTGACCTTTATTAGTGAGCCTGGTTACCCCCTCTCGGAACCACAGACTTAGAAATCGCCAGCTCATATACAGTGCATAAAATATATTTAAATATATACCCTTATACACCATTTTAATAAAAAATATCACAAAATTCTTCTAAGTCCCTCAGGAAGAGTGAAAGATGCGCACGTTCATTTTCAGAGCTCCTAGACCTTCCTATAAGAAGTTTGCCAAAAAGTAGCTTCGAAAAACGCTTAGGTTAAGTTTGAGAGTTGCTTCTAATGTACCAAAGCTGGACTTAGACATAATTTCACTCTCACAACATTATGGCTGGTTGGAGACAGTCCGAACCAGAAGTACCGGGTCCATGGTTCTGGGCGTATTCTGGGGGGACGGGGACGACTCCCATTAACCCCTGACTATACCGAGGATACGCTTATCACAATGCCTTTCTGGTCTGTGCTGAAGCAGGACATTCTGGCAGCCAAGTGGCTTGACCTTTATTAGTGAGCCTGGTTACCCCCTCTCGGAACCACAGACTTAGAAATCGCCAGCTCATATACAGTGCATAAAATATATTTAAATATATACCCTTATACACCATTTTAATAAAAAATATCACAAAATTCTTCTAAGTCCCTCAGGAAGAGTGAAAGATGCGCACGTTCATTTTCAGAGCTCCTAGACCTTCCTATAAGAAGTTAGCCAAAAAGTAGCTTCGAAAAACGCTTAGGTTAAGTTTGAGAGTTGCTTCTAATGTACCAAAGCTGGACTTAGACATAATTTCACTCTCACAACATTATGGCTGGTTGGAGACAGTCCGAACCACAAGTACCGGGTCCATGGTTCTGGGCGTATACTGGGGGGACGGGGACGACTCCCATTAACCCCTGACTATACCGGGGATACGCTTATCACAATGCCTTTCTGGTCTGTGCTGAAGCAGGGCATTCTGGCAGCCAAGTGGCTTGACCTTTATTAGTGAGCCTGGTTACCCCCTCTCGGAACCACAGACTTAGAAATCGCCAGCTCATATACAGTGCATAAAATATATTTAAATATATACCCTTATACACCATTTTAATAAAAAATATCACAAAATTCTTCTAAGTCCCTCGGGAAGAGTGAAAAATGCGCACGTTCATTTTCAGAGCTCCTAGAAATTCCTATAAGAAGTTAGCCAAATAGTAGCTTCGAAAAACGCTTAGGTTAAGTTTGAGAGTTGCTTCTAATGTACCAAAGCTGGATATAGACATAATTTCACTCTCACAACATTATGGCTGGTTGGAGACAGTCCGAACCACAAGTACCGGGTCCATGGTTCTGGGCGTATACTGGGGGGACGGGGACGACTCCCATTAACCCCTGACTATACCGGGGATACGCTTATCACAATGCCTTTCTGGTCTGTGCTGAAGCAGGGCATTCTGGCAGCCAAGTGGCTTGACCTTTATTAGTGAGCCTGGTTACCCCCTCTCGGAACGACAGACTTAGAAATCGCCAGCTCATATACAGTGCATAAAATATATTTATATATATACCCTTATACACCATTTTAATAAAAAATATCACAAAATTCTTCTAAGTCCCTCGGGAAGAGTGAAAGATGCGCACGTTCATTTTCAGAGCTCCTAGACCTTCCTATAAGAAGTTAGCCAAAAAGTAGCTTCGAAAAACGCTTAGGTTAAGTTTGAGAGTTGCTTCTAATGTACCAAATCTGGACTTAGACATAATTTCACTCTCACAACATTATGGCTGGTTGGAGACAGTCCGAACCACAAGTACCGGGTCCATGGTTCTGGCCGTATACTGGGGGGACGGGGACGACTCCCATTAACCCTTGACTATACCGGGGATACGCTTATCACAATGCCTTTCTGGTCTGTGCTGAAGCAGGGCATTCTGGCAGCCAAGTGGCTTGACCTTTATTAGTGAGCCTGGTTACCCCCTCTCGGAACCACAGACTTAGAAATCGCCAGCTCATATACAGTGCATACAATATATTTATATATATACCCTTATACACCATTTTAATAAAAAATATCACAAAATTCTTCTACAGTAAGTCCCTCGTGAAGAGTGAAAGACGCGCACGTTCATTTTCAGAGCTCCTAGACCTTCCTATAAGAAGTTAGCCAAAAAGTAGCTTCGAATAACGCTTAGGTTAAGTTTGAGAGTTGCTTCTAATGTACCAAAGCTGGACTTAGACATAATTTCACTCTCACAACATTATGGCTGGTTGGAGACAGTCAGAACCACAAGTACCGGGTCCATGGTTCTGGGCGTATACTGGGGGGACGGGAACGACTCCCATTAACCCCTGACTATACCGGGGATACGCTTATCACAATGCCTTTCTGGTCTGTGCTGAAGCAGGGCATTCTGGCAGCCAAGTGGCTTGACCTTTATTAGTGAGCCTGGTTACCCCCTCTCGGAACCACAGACTTAGAAATCGCCAGCTCATATACAGTGCATAAAATATATTTAAATATATACCCTTATACACCATTTTAATAAAAAATATCACAAAATTCTTCTAAGTCCCTCAGGAAGAGTGAAAGATGCGCACGTTCATTTTCAGAGCTCCTAGACCTTCCTATAAGAAGTTTGCCAAAAAGTAGCTTCGAAAAACGCTTAGGTTAAGTTTGAGAGTTGCTTCTAATGTACCAAAGCTGGACTTAGACATAATTTCACTCTCACAACATTATGGCTGGTTGGAGACAGTCCGAACCAGAAGTACCGGGTCCATGGTTCTGGGCGTATTCTGGGGGGACGGGGACGACTCCCATTAACCCCTGACTATACCGAGGATACGCTTATCACAATGCCTTTCTGGTCTGTGCTGAAGCAGGACATTCTGGCAGCCAAGTGGCTTGACCTTTATTAGTGAGCCTGGTTACCCCCTCTCGGAACCACAGACTTAGAAATCGCCAGCTCATATACAGTGCATAAAATATATTTAAATATATACCCTTATACACCATTTTAATAAAAAATATCACAAAATTCTTCTAAGTCCCTCAGGAAGAGTGAAAGATGCGCACGTTCATTTTCAGAGCTCCTAGACCTTCCTATAAGAAGTTAACCAAAAAGTAGCTTCGAAAAACGCTTAGGTTAAGTTTGAGAGTTGCTTCTAATGTACCAAAGCTGGACTTAGACATAATTTCACTCTCACAACATTATGGCTGGTTGGAGACAGTCCGAACAACAAGTACCGGGTCCATGGTTCTGGGCGTATACTGGGGGGACGGGGACGACTCCCATTAACCCTTGACTATACCGGGGATACGCTTATCACAATGCCTTTCTGGTCTGTGCTGAAGCAGGGCATTCTGGCAGCCAAGTGGCTTGACCTTTATTAGTGAGCCTGGTTACCCCCTCTCGGAACCACAGACTAAGAAATCGCCAGCTCATATACAGTGCATAAAATATATTTATATAATATATTTATATATATACCCTTATACACCATTTTAATAAAAAATATCACAAAATTCTTCTAAGTCCCTCGGGAAGAGTGAAAGACGCGCACGTTCATTTTCAGAGCTCCTAAACCTTCCTATAAGAAGTTAGCCAAAAAGTATCTTCGAAAAACGCTTACTGTAGGTTAAGTTTGAGAGTTGCTTCTAATGTACCAAAGCTGGACTTAGACATAATTTCACTCACAACATTATGCTGGTTGGAGACAGTCCGAACCACAAGTACCGGGTCCATGGTTCTGGCCGTATACTGGGGGGACAGGAACGACTCCCATTAACCCCTGACTATACCGGGGATACGCTTATCACAATGCCTTACTGGTCTGTGCTGAAGCAGGGCATTCTGGCAGCCAAGTGGCTTGACCTTTATTAGTGAGCCTGGTTACCCCCTCTCGGAACCACAGACTTAGAAATCGCCAGCTCATATACAGTGCATAAAATATATTTATATATATACCCTTATACTGTACACCATTTTAATAAAAAATATCACAAAATTCTTCTAAGTCCCTCGGGAAGAGTGAAAGACGCGCACGTTCATTTTCAGAGCTCCTAGACCTTCCTATAAGAAGTTAGCCAAAAAGTAGCTTCGAAAAACGCTTAGGTTAAGTTTGAGAGTTGCTTCTAATGTACCAAAGCTGGACTTAGACATAATTTCACTCTCACAACATTATGGCTGGTTGGAGACAGTCCGAACCACAAGTACCGGGTCCATGGTTCTGGGCGTATACTGGGGGGACGGGGACGACTCCCATTAACCCCTGACTATACCGGGGATACGCTTATCACAATGCCTTTCTGGTCTGTGCTGAAGCAGGGCATTCTGGCAGCCAAGTAGCTTGACCTTTATTAGTGAGCCTGGTTACCCCCTCTCGGAACGACAGACTTAGAAATCGCCAGCTCATATACAGTGCATAAAATATATTTATATATATACCCTTATACACCATTTTAATAAAAAATATCACAAAATTCTTCTAAGTCCCTCGGGAAGAGTGAAAGATGCGCACGTTCATTTTCAGAGCTCCTAGACCTTCCTATAAGAAGTTAGCCAAAAAGTAGCTTCGAAAAACGCTTAGGTTAAGTTTGAGAGTTGCTTCTAATGTACCAAAGCTGGACTTAGACATAATTTCACTCTCACAACATTATGGCTGGTTGGAGACAGTCCGAACCACAAGTACCGGGTCCATGGTTCTGGCCGTATACTGGGGGGACGGGGATGACTCCCATTAACCCTTGACTATACCGGGGATACGCTAATCACAATGCCTTTCTGGTCTGTGCTGAAGCAGGGCATTCTGGCAGCCAAGTGGCTTGATCTTTATTAGTGAGCCTGGTTACCCCCTCTCGGAACCACAGACTTAGAAATCGCCAGCTCATATACAGTGCATAAAATATATTTATATATATACCCTTATACACCATTTTAATAAAAAATATCACAAAATTCTTCTAAGTCCCTCGTGAAGAGTGAAAGACGCGCACGTTCATTTTCAGAGCTCCTAGACCTTCCTATAAGAAGTTAGCCAAAAAGTAGCTTCGAATAACGCTTAGGTTAAGTTTGAGAGTTGCTTCTAATGTACCAAAGCTGGACTTAGACATAATTTCACTCTCACAACATTATGGCTGGTTGGAGACAGTCAGAACCACAAGTACCGGGTCCATGGTTCTGGGCGTATACTGGGGGGACGGGAACGACTCCCATTAACCCCTGACTATACCGGGGATACGCTTATCACAATGCCTTTCTGGTCTGTGCTGAAGCAGGGCATTCTGGCAGCCAAGTGGCTTGACCTTTATTAGTGAGCCTGGTTACCCCCTCTCGGAACCACAGACTTAGAAATCGCCAGCTCATATACAGTGCATAAAATATATTTAAATATATACCCTTATACACCATTTTAATAAAAAATATCACAAAATTCTTCTAAGTCCCTCAGGAAGAGTGAAAGATGCGCACGTTCATTTTCAGAGCTCCTAGACCTTTCTATAAGAAGTTAGCCAAAAAGTAGCTTCGAAAAACGCTTAGGTTAAGTTTGAGAGTTGCTTCTAATGTACCAAAGCTGGACTTAGACATAATTTCACTCTCACAACATTATGGCTGGTTGGAGACAGTCCGAACCAGAAGTACCGGGTCCATGGTTCTGGGCGTATTCTGGGGGGACGGGGACGACTCCCATTAACCCCTGACTATACCGAGGATACGCTTATCACAATGCCTTTCTGGTCTGTGCTGAAGCAGGACATTCTGGCAGCCAAGTGGCTTGACCTTTATTAGTGAGCCTGGTTACCCCCTCTCGGAACCACAGACTTAGAAATCGCCAGCTCATATACAGTGCATAAAATATATTTAAATATATACCCTTATACACCATTTTAATAAAAAATATCACAAAATTCTTCTAAGTCCCTCAGGAAGAGTGAAAGATGCGCACGTTCATTTTCAGAGCTCCTAGACCTTCCTATAAGAAGTTAGCCAAAAAGTAGCTTCGAAAAACGCTTAGGTTAAGTTTGAGAGTTGCTTCTAATGTACCAAAGCTGGACTTAGACATAATTTCACTCTCACAACATTATGGCTGGTTGGAGACAGTCCGAACAACAAGTACCGGGTCCATGGTTCTGGGCGTATACTGGGGGGACGGGGACGACTCCCATTAACCCTTGACTATACCGGGGATACGCTTATCACAATGCCTTTCTGGTCTGTGCTGAAGCAGGGCATTCTGGCAGCCAAGTGGCTTGACCTTTATTAGTGAGCCTGGTTACCCCCTCTCGGAACCACAGACTTAGAAATCGCCAGCTCATATACAGTGCACAAAATATATTTATATATATACCCTTATACACCATTTTAATAAAAAATATCACAAAATTCTTCTAAATCCCTCGTGAAGAGTGAAAGACGCGCACGTTCATTTTCAGAGCTCCTAGACCTTCCTATAAGAAGTTAGCCAAAAAGTAGCTTCGAATAACGCTTAGGTTAAGTTTGAGAGTTGCTTCTAATGTACCAAAGCTGGACATAGACACAATTTCACTCTCACAACATTATGGCTGGTTGGAGACAGTCCGAACCACAAGTACCGGGTCCATGGTTCTGTGCGTATTCTGGGGGGACGGGGACGACTCCCATTAATCCCTGACTATACCGAGGATACGCTTATCACAATGCCTTTCTGGTCTGTGCTGAAGCAAGACATTCTGGCAGCCAAGTGGCTTGACCTTTATTAGTGAGCCTGGTTACCCCCTCTCGGAACCACAGACTTAGAAATCGCCAGCTCATATACAGTGCATAAAATATATTTGTATATACCCTTATACACCATTTTAATAAAAAATATCACAAAATTCTTCTAAGTCCCTCAGGAAGAGTGAAAGATGCGCACGTTCATTTTCAGAGCTCCTAGACCTTCCTATAACAAGTTAGCCAAAAAGTAGCTTCGAAAAACGCTTAGGTTAAGTTTGAGAGTTGCTTCTAATGTACCAAAGCTGGACTTAGACATAATTTCACTCTCACAACATTATGGCTGGTTGGAGACAGTCCGAACCACAAGTACCGGGTCCATGGTTCTGGGCGTATACTGGGGGGACGGGGACGACTCCCATTAACCCCTGACTATACCGGGGATACGCTTATCACAATGCCTTTCTGGTCTGTGCTGAAGCAGGGCATTCTGGCAGCCAAGTGGCTTGACCTTTATTAGTGAGCCTGGTTACCCCCTCTCGGAACCACAGACTTAGAAATCGCCAGCTCATATACAGTGCACAAAATATATTTATATATATACCCTTATACACCATTTTAATAAAAAATATCACAAAATTCTTCTAAGTCCCTCGTGAAGAGTGAAAGACGCGCACGTTCATTTTCAGAGCTCCTAGACCTTCCTATAAGAAGTTAGCCAAAAAGTAGCTTCGAAAAACGCTTAGGTTAAGTTTGAGAGTTGCTTCTAATGTACCAAAGCTGGACATAGACATAATTTCACTCTCACAACATTATGGCTGGTTGGAGACAGTCCGAACCACAAGTACCGGGTCCATGGTTCTGTGCGTATTCTGGGGGGACGGGGACGACTCCCATTAATCCCTGACTATACCGAGGATACGCTTATCACAATGCCTTTCTGGTCTGTGCTGAAGCAAGACATTCTGGCAGCCAAGTGGCTTGACCTTTATTAGTGAGCCTGGTTACCCCCTCTCGGAACCACAGACTTAGAAATCGCCAGCTCATATACAGTGCATAAAATATATTTGTATATACCCTTATACACCATTTTAATAAAAAATATCACAAAATTCTTCCAAGTCCCTCAGGAATAGTGAAAGATGCGCACGTTCATTTTCAGAGCTCCTAGACCTTCCTATAAGAAGTTAGCCAAAAAGTAGCTTCGAAAAACGCTTAGGTTAAGTTTGAGAGTTGCTTCTAATGTACCAAAGCTGGACTTAGACATAATTTCACTCTCACAACATTATGGCTGGTTGGAGACAGTCCGAACAACAAGTACCGGGTCCATGGTTCTGGGCGTATACTGGGGGGACGGGGACGACTCCCATTAACCCTTGACTATACCGGGGATACGCTTATCACAATGCCTTTCTGGTCTGTGCTGAAGCAGGGCATTCTGGCAGCCAAGTGGCTTGACCTTTATTAGTGAGCCTGGTTACCCCCTCTCGGAATCACAGACTTAGAAATCGCCAGCTCATATACAGTACAGTGCATAAAATATATTTAAATATATACCCTTATACACCATTTTAATAAAAAATATCACAAAATTCTTCTAAGACCCTCGGGAAGAGTGAAAGATGTGCACGTTAATTTTCAGAGCTCCTAGACCTTCCTATAATAAGTTAGCCAAAAAGTAGCTTCGAAAAACGCTTAGGTTAAGTTTGAGAGTTGCTTCTAATGTACCAAAGCTGGACTTAGACATAATTTCACTCTCACAACATTATGGCTGGTTGGAGACAGTCCGAACCACAAGTACCGGGTCCATGGTTCTGGGCGTATACTGGGGGGGACGGGGACGACTCCCATTAACCCCTGACTATACCGGGGATACGCTTATCACAATGCCTTTCTGGTCTGTGCTGAAGCAGGGCATTCTGGCAGCCAAGTGGCTTGACCTTTATTAGTGAGCCTGGTTACCCCCTCTCGGAACGACAGACTTAGAAATCGCAAGCTCATATACAGTGCATAAAATATATTTAAATATATACCCTTATACACCATTTTAATAAAAAATATCACAAAATTCTTTTAAGTCCCTCGGGAAGAGTGAAAGATGCGCACGTTCATTTTCAGAGCTCCTAGACATTCCTATAAGAAGTTAGCCAAATAGTAGCTTCGAAAAACGCTTAGGTTAAGTTTGAGAGTTGCTTCTAATGTACCAAAGCTGGATATAGACATAATTTCACTCTCACAACATTATGGCTGGTTGGAGACAGTCCGAACCACAAGTACCGGGTCCATGGTTCTGGGCGTATACTGGGGGGACGGGGACGACTCCCATTAACCCCTGACTATACCGGGGATAAGCTTATCACAATGCCTTTCTGGTCTGTGCTGAAGCAGGGCATTCTGGCAGCCAAGTGGCTTGACCTTTATTAGTGAGCCTGGTTACCCCCTCTCGGAACGACAGACTTAGAAATCGCCAGCTCATATACAGTGCATAAAATATATTTATATATACTGTATACCCTTATACTGTACACCATTTTAATAAAAAATATCACAAAATTCTTCTAAGTCCCTCGGGAAGAGTGAAAGATGCGCACGTTCATTTTCAGAGCTCCTAGACCTTCCTATAAGAAGTTAGCCAAAAAGTAGCTTCGAAAAACGCTTAGGTTAAGTTTGAGAGTTGCTTCTAATGTACCAAAGCTGGACTTAGACATAATTTCACTCTCACAACATTATGGCTGGTTGGAGACAGTCCGAACAACAAGTACCGGGTCCATGGTTCTGGGCGTATACTGGGGGGACGGGGACGACTCCCATTAACCCTTGACTATACCGGGGATACGCTTATCACAATGCCTTTCTGGTCTGTGCTGAAGCAGGGCATTCTGGCAGCCAAGTGGCTTGACCTTTATTAGTGAGCCTGGTTACCCCCTCTCGGAACCACAGACTTAGAAATCGCCAGCTCATATACAGTGCATAAAATATATTTGTATATACCCTTATACACCATTTTAATAAAAAATATCACAAAATTCTTCTAAGTCCCTCAGGAAGAGTGAAATTTGCGCACGTTCATTTTCAGAGCTACTAGACCTTCCTATAAGAAGTTAGCCAAAAAGTAGCTTCGAAAAACGCTTAGGTTAAGTTTGAGAGTTGCTTCTAATGTACCAAAGCTGGACTTAGACATAATTTCACTCTCACAACATTATGGCTGGTTGGAGACAGTCCGAACCACAAGTACCGGGTCCATGGTTCTGGGCGTATACTGGGGGGACGGGGACGACTCCCATTAACCCCTGACTATACCGGGGATACGCTTATCACAATGCCTTTCTGGTCTGTGCTGAAGCAGGGCATTCTGGCAGCCAAGTGGCTTGACCTTTATTAGTGAGCCTGGTTACCCCCTCTCGGAACCACAGACTTAGAAATCGCCAGCTCATATACAGTGCACAAAATATATTTATATATATACCCTTATACACCATTTTAATAAAAAATATCACAAAATTCTTCTAAGTCCCTCGTGAAGAGTGAAAGACGCGCACGTTCATTTTCAGAGCTCCTAGACCTTCCTATAAGAAGTTAGCCAAAAAGTAGCTTCGAAAAACGCTTAGGTTAAGTTTGAGAGTTGCTTCTAATGTACCAAAGCTGGACATAGACATAATTTCACTCTCACAACATTATGGCTGGTTGGAGACAGTCCGAACCACAAGTACCGGGTCCATGGTTCTGGGCGTATACTGGGGGGACAGGAACGACTCCCATTAACCCCTGACTATACCGGGGATACGCTTATCACAATGCCTTTCTGGTCTGTGCTGAAGCAGGGCATTCTGGCAGCCAAGTGGCTTGACCTTTATTAGTGAGCCTGGTTACCCCCTCTCGGAACCACAGACTTAGAAATCGCCAGCTCATATACAGTGCACAAAATATATTTATATATATACCCTTATACACCATTTTAATAAAAAATATCACAAAATTCTTCTAAGTCCCTCGTGAAGAGTGAAAGACGCGCACGTTCATTTTCAGAGCTCCTAGACCTTCCTATAAGAAGTTAGCCAAAAAGTAGCTTCGAATAACGCTTAGGTTAAGTTTGAGAGTTGCTTCTAATGTACCAAAGCTGGACATAGACATAATTTCACTCTCACAACATTATGGCTGGTTGGAGACAGTCCGAACCACAAGTACCGGGTCCATGGTTCTGGGCGTATACTGGGGGGACAGGAACGACTCCCATTAACCCCTGACTATACCGGGGATACGCTTATCACAATGCCTTTCTGGTCTGTGCTGAAGCAGGGCATTCTGGCAGCCAAGTGGCTTGACCTTTATTAGTGAGCCTGGTTACCCCCTCTCGGAACCACAGACTTAGAAATCGCCAGCTCATATACAGTGCACAAAATATATTTATATATATACCCTTATACACCATTTTAATAAAAAATATCACAAAATTCTTCTAAGTCCCTCGTGAAGAGTGAAAGACGCGCACGTTCATTTTCAGAGCTCCTAGACCTTCCTATAAGAAGTTAGCCAAAAAGTAGCTTCGAAAAACGCTTACTGTAGGTTAAGTTTGAGAGTTGCTTCTAATGTACCAAAGCTGGACTTAGACATAATTTCACTCACAACATTATGGCTGGTTGGAGACAGTCCGAACCACAAGTACCGGGTCCATGGTTCTGGGCGTATTCTGGGGGGACGGGGACGACTCCCATTAATCCCTGACTATACCGAGGATACGCTTATCACAATGCCTTTCTGGTCTGTGCTGAAGCAAGACATTCTGGCAGCCAAGTGGCTTGACCTTTATTAGTGAGCCTGGTTACCCCCTCTCGGAACCACAGACTTAGAAATCGCAGCTCATATACAGTGCATAAAATATATTTGTATATACCCTTATACACCATTTTAATAAAAAATATCACAAAATTCTTCTAAGTCCCTCAGGAAGAGTGAAAGATGCGCACGTTCATTTTCAGAGCTCCTAGACCTTCCTATAAGAAGTTAGCCAAAAAGTAGCTTCGAAAAACGCTTAGGTTAAGTTTGAGAGTTGCTTCTAATGTACCAAAGCTGGACTTAGACATAATTTCACTCTCACAACATTATGGCTGGTTGGAGACAGTCCGAACCACAAGTACCGGGTCCATGGTTCTGGGCGTATACTGGGGGGACGGGGACGACTCCCATTAACCCCTGACTATACCGGGGATACGCTTATCACAATGCCTTTCTGGTCTGTGCTGAAGCAGGGCATTCTGGCAGCCAAGTGGCTTGACCTTTATTAGTGAGCCTGGTTACCCCCTCTCGGAACCACAGACTTAGAAATCGCCAGCTCATATACAGTGCACAAAATATATTTATATATATACCCTTATACACCATTTTAATAAAAAATATCACAAAATTCTTCTAAGTCCCTCGTGAAGAGTGAAAGACGCGCACGTTCATTTTCAGAGCTCCTAGACCTTCCTATAAGAAGTTAGCCAAAAAGTAGCTTCGAAAAACGCTTAGGTTAAGTTTGAGAGTTGCTTCTAATGTACCAAAGCTGGACATAGACATAATTTCACTCTCACAACATTATGGCTGGTTGGAGACAGTCCGAACCACAAGTACCGGGTCCATGGTTCTGTGCGTATTCTGGGGGGACGGGGACGACTCCCATTAATCCCTGACTATACCGAGGATACGCTTATCACAATGCCTTTCTGGTCTGTGCTGAAGCAAGACATTCTGGCAGCCAAGTGGCTTGACCTTTATTAGTGAGCCTGGTTACCCCCTCTCGGAACAACAGACTTAGAAATCGCCAGCTCATATACAGTGCATAAAATATATTTATATATATACCCTTATACACCATTTTTATAAAAAATATCACAAAATTCTTCTAAGTCCCTCAGGAAGAGTGAAAGACGCGCACGTTCATTTTCAGAGCTCCTAGACCTTCCTATAAGAAGTTAGGCAAAAAAAGTAGCTTCGAAAAACGCTTAGGTTAAGTTTCAGAGTTGCTTCTAATGTACCGAAGCTGGACTTAGACATAATTTCACTCTCACAACATTATGGCTGGTTGGAAACAGTCCGAACCACAAGTACCGGGTCCATGGTTCTGGGCGTATACTGGGGGGACGGGGGGGACTCCCATTAACCCCTGACTATACCGGGGATACGCTTATCACAATGCCTTTCTGGTCTGTGCTGAAGCAGGGCATTCTGGCAGCCAAGTGGCTTGACCTTTATTAGTGAGCCTGGTTACCCCCTCTCGGAACAACAGACTTAGAAATCGCCAGCTCATATACAGTGCATAAAATATATTTATATATATACCCTTATACACCATTTTTATAAAAAATATCACAAAATTCTTCTAAGTCCCTCAGGAAGAGTGAAAGATGCGCACGTTCATTTTCAGAGCTCCTAGACCTTCCTATAAGAAGTTAGCCAAAAAGTAGCTTCGAAAAACGCTTAGGTTAAGTTTGAGAGTTGCTTCTAATGTACCAAAGCTGGACTTAGACATAATTTCACTCTCACAACATTATGGCTGGTTGGAGACAGTCCGAACAACAAGTACCGGGTCCATGGTTCTGGGCGTATACTGGGGGGACGGGGACGACTCCCATTAACCCTTGACTATACCGGGGATACGCTTATCACAATGCCTTTCTGGTCTGTGCTGAAGCAGGGCATTCTGGCAGCCAAGTGGCTTGACCTTTATTAGTGAGCCTGGTTACCCCCTCTCGGAACGACAGACTTAGAAATCGCCAGCTCATATACAGTGCATAAAATATATTTAAATATACAGTATACCCTTATACACCATTTTAATAAAAAATATCACAAAATTCTTCTAAGTCCCTCGGGAAGAGTGAAAGATGCGCACGTTCATTTTCAGAGCTCCTAGACATTCCTATAAGAAGTTAGCCAAATAGTAGCTTCGAAAAACGCTTAGGTTAAGTTTGAGAGTTGCTTCTAATGTACCAAAGCTGGATATAGACATAATTTCACTCTCACAACATTATGGCTGGTTGGAGACAGTCCGAACCACAAGTACCGGGTCCATGGTTCTGGGCGTATACTGGGGGGACGGGGACGACTCCCATTAACCCCTTACTATACCGGGGATAAGCTTATCACAATGCCTTTCTGGTCTGTGCTGAAGCAGGGCATTCTGGCAGCCAAGTGGCTTGACCTTTATTAGTGAGCCTGGTTACCCCCTCTCGGAACGACAGACTTAGAAATCGCCAGCTCATATACAGTGCATAAAATATATTTAAATATACAGTATACCCTTATACACCATTTTAATAAAAAATATCACAAAATTCTTCTAAGTCCCTCGGGAAGAGTGAAAGATGCGCACGTTCATTTTCAGAGCTCCTAGACATTCCTATAAGAAGTTAGCCAAATAGTAGCTTCGAAAAACGCTTAGGTTAAGTTTGAGAGTTGCTTCTAATGTACCAAAGCTGGATATAGACATAATTTCACTCTCACAACATTATGGCTGGTTGGAGACAGTCCGAACCACAAGTACCGGGTCCATGGTTCTGGGCGTATACTGGGGGGACGGGGACGACTCCCATTAACCCCTTACTATACCGGGGATAAGCTTATCACAATGCCTTTCTGGTCTGTGCTGAAGCAGGGCATTCTGGCAGCCAAGTGGCTTGACCTTTATTAGTGAGCCTGGTTACCCCCTCTCGGAACGACAGACTTAGAAATCGCCAGCTCATATACAGTGCATAAAATATATTTATATATATACCCTTATACACCATTTTAATAAAAAATATCACAAAATTCTTCTAAGTCCCTCGGGAAGAGTGAAAGATGCGCACGTTCATTTTCAGAGCTCCTAGACCTTCCTATAAGAAGTTAGCCAAAAAGTAGCTTCGAAAAACGCTTAGGTTAAGTTTGAGAGTTGCTTCTAATGTACCAAAGCTGGACTTAGACATAATTTCACTCTCACAACATTATGGCTGGTTGGAGACAGTCCGAACAACAAGTACCGGGTCCATGGTTCTGGGCGTATACTGGGGGGACGGGGACGACTCCCATTAACCCTTGACTATACCGGGGATACGCTTATCACAATGCCTTTCTGGTCTGTGCTGAAGCAGGGCATTCTGGCAGCCAAGTGGCTTGACCTTTATTAGTGAGCCTGGTTACCCCCTCTCGGAACCACAGACTTAGAAATCGCCAGCTCATATACAGTGCATAAAATATATTTATATAATATATTTATATATATACCCTTATACACCATTTTAATAAAAAATATCACAAAATTCTTCTAAGTCCCTCGGGAAGAGTGAAAGACGCGCACGTTCATTTTCAGAGCTCCTAGACCTTCCTATAAGAAGTTAGCCAAAAAGTATCTTCGAAAAACGCTTACTGTAGGTTAAGTTTGAGAGTTGCTTCTAATGTACCAAAGCTGGACTTAGACATAATTTCACTCACAACATTATGGCTGGTTGGAGACAGTCCGAACCACAAGTACCGGGTCCATGGTTCTGTGCGTATTCTGGGGGGACGGGGACGACTCCCATTAATCCCTGACTATACCGAGGATACGCTTATCACAATGCCTTTCTGGTCTGTGCTGAAGCAAGACATTCTGGCAGCCAAGTGGCTTGACCTTTATTAGTGAGCCTGGTTACCCCCTCTCGGAACCACAGACTTAGAAATCGCCAGCTCATATACAGTGCATAAAATATATTTGTATATACCCTTATACACCATTTTAATAAAAAATATCACAAAATTCTTCTAAGTCCCTCAGGAAGAGTGAAAGATGCGCACGTTCATTTTCAGAGCTCCTAGACCTTCCTATAAGAAGTTAGCCAAAAAGTAGCTTCGAAAAACGCTTAGGTTAAGTTTGAGAGTTGCTTCTAATGTACCAAAGCTGGACTTAGACATAATTTCACTCTCACAACATTATGGCTGGTTGGAGACAGTCCGAACCACAAGTACCGGGTCCATGGTTCTGGGCGTATACTGGGGGGACGGGGACGACTCCCATTAACCCCTGACTATACCGGGGATACGCTTATCACAATGCCTTTCTGGTCTGTGCTGAAGCAGGGCATTCTGGCAGCCAAGTGGCTTGACCTTTATTAGTGAGCCTGGTTACCCCCTCTCGGAACCACAGACTTAGAAATCGCCAGCTCATATACAGTGCACAAAATTTATTTATATATATACCCTTATACACCATTTTAATAAAAAATATCACAAAATTCTTCTAAGTCCCTCGTGAAGAGTGAAAGACGCGCACGTTCATTTTCAGAGCTCCTAGACCTTCCTATAAGAAGTTAGCCAAAAAGTAGCTTCGAAAAACGCTTAGGTTAAGTTTGAGAGTTGCTTCTAATGTACCAAAGCTGGACATAGACATAATTTCACTCTCACAACATTATGGCTGGTTGGAGACAGTCCGAACAACAAGTACCGGGTCCATGGTTCTGGGCGTATACTGGGGGGACGGGGACGACTCCCATTAACCCTTGACTATACCGGGGATACGCTTATCACAATGCCTTTCTGGTCTGTGCTGAAGCAGGGCATTCTGGCAGCCAAGTGGCTTGACCTTTATTAGTGAGCCTGGTTACCCCCTCTCGGAACCACAGACTTAGAAATCGCCAGCTCATATACAGTACAGTGCATAAAATGTATTTAAATATATACCCTTATACACCATTTTAATAAAAAATATCACAAAATTCTTCTAAGACCCTCGGGAAGAGTAAAAGATGTGCACGTTAATTTTCAGAGCTCCTAGACCTTCCTATAAGAAGTTAGCCAAAAAGTAGCTTCGAAAAACGCTTAGGTTAAGTTTGAGAGTTGATTCTAATGTACCAAAGCTGGACTTAGACATAATTTCACTCTCACAACATTATGGCTGGTTGGAGACAGTCCGAACCACAAGTACCGGGTCCATGGTTCTGGGCGTATACTGGGGGGACGGGGACGACTCCCATTAACCCCTGACTATACCGGGGATACGCTTATCACAATGCCTTTCTGGTCTGTGCTGAAGCAGGGCATTCTGGCAGCCAAGTGGCTTGACCTTTATTAGTGAGCCTGGTTACCCCCTCTCGGAACGACAGACTTAGAAATCGCCAGCTCATATACAGTGCATAAAATATATTTAAATATACAGTATACCCTTATACACCATTTTAATAAAAAATATCACAAAATTCTTCTAAGTCCCTCGGGAAGAGTGAAAGATGCGCACGTTCATTTTCAGAGCTCCTAGACATTCCTATAAGAAGTTAGCCAAATAGTAGCTTCGAAAAACGCTTAGGTTAAGTTTGAGAGTTGCTTCTAATGTACCAAAGCTGGATATAGACATAATTTCACTCTCACAACATTATGGCTGGTTGGAGACAGTCCGAACCACAAGTACCGGGTCCATGGTTCTGGGCGTATACTGGGGGGACGGGGACGACTCCCATTAACCCCTTACTATACCGGGGATAAGCTTATCACAATGCCTTTCTGGTCTGTGCTGAAGCAGGGCATTCTGGCAGCCAAGTGGCTTGACCTTTATTAGTGAGCCTGGTTACCCCCTCTCGGAACGACAGACTTAGAAATCGCCAGCTCATATACAGTGCATAAAATATATTTAAATATACAGTATACCCTTATACACCATTTTAATAAAAAATATCACAAAATTCTTCTAAGTCCCTCGGGAAGAGTGAAAGATGCGCACGTTCATTTTCAGAGCTCCTAGACATTCCTATAAGAAGTTAGCCAAATAGTAGCTTCGAAAAACGCTTAGGTTAAGTTTGAGAGTTGCTTCTAATGTACCAAAGCTGGATATAGACATAATTTCACTCTCACAACATTATGGCTGGTTGGAGACAGTCCGAACCACAAGTACCGGGTCCATGGTTCTGGGCGTATACTGGGGGGACGGGGACGACTCCCATTAACCCCTTACTATACCGGGGATAAGCTTATCACAATGCCTTTCTGGTCTGTGCTGAAGCAGGGCATTCTGGCAGCCAAGTGGCTTGACCTTTATTAGTGAGCCTGGTTACCCCCTCTCGGAACGACAGACTTAGAAATCGCCAGCTCATATACAGTGCATAAAATATATTTATATATATACCCTTATACACCATTTTAATAAAAAATATCACAAAATTCTTCTAAGTCCCTCGGGAAGAGTGAAAGATGCGCACGTTCATTTTCAGAGCTCCTAGACCTTCCTATAAGAAGTTAGCCAAAAAGTAGCTTCGAAAAACGCTTAGGTTAAGTTTGAGAGTTGCTTCTAATGTACCAAAGCTGGACTTAGACATAATTTCACTCTCACAACATTATGGCTGGTTGGAGACAGTCCGAACAACAAGTACCGGGTCCATGGTTCTGGGCGTATACTGGGGGGACGGGGACGACTCCCATTAACCCTTGACTATACCGGGGATACGCTTATCACAATGCCTTTCTGGTCTGTGCTGAAGCAGGGCATTCTGGCAGCCAAGTGGCTTGACCTTTATTAGTGAGCCTGGTTACCCCCTCTCGGAACCACAGACTTAGAAATCGCCAGCTCATATACAGTGCATAAAATATATTTATATAATATATTTATATATATACCCTTATACACCATTTTAATAAAAAATATCACAAAATTCTTCTAAGTCCCTCGGGAAGAGTGAAAGACGCGCACGTTCATTTTCAGAGCTCCTAGACCTTCCTATAAGAAGTTAGCCAAAAAGTATCTTCGAAAAACGCTTACTGTAGGTTAAGTTTGAGAGTTGCTTCTAATGTACCAAAGCTGGACTTAGACATAATTTCACTCACAACATTATGGCTGGTTGGAGACAGTCCGAACCACAAGTACCGGGTCCATGGTTCTGTGCGTATTCTGGGGGGACGGGGACGACTCCCATTAATCCCTGACTATACCGAGGATACGCTTATCACAATGCCTTTCTGGTCTGTGCTGAAGCAAGACATTCTGGCAGCCAAGTGGCTTGACCTTTATTAGTGAGCCTGGTTACCCCCTCTCGGAACCACAGACTTAGAAATCGCCAGCTCATATACAGTGCATAAAATATATTTGTATATACCCTTATACACCATTTTAATAAAAAATATCACAAAATTCTTCTAAGTCCCTCAGGAAGAGTGAAAGATGCGCACGTTCATTTTCAGAGCTCCTAGACCTTCCTATAAGAAGTTAGCCAAAAAGTAGCTTCGAAAAACGCTTAGGTTAAGTTTGAGAGTTGCTTCTAATGTACCAAAGCTGGACTTAGACATAATTTCACTCTCACAACATTATGGCTGGTTGGAGACAGTCCGAACCACAAGTACCGGGTCCATGGTTCTGGGCGTATACTGGGGGGACGGGGACGACTCCCATTAACCCCTGACTATACCGGGGATACGCTTATCACAATGCCTTTCTGGTCTGTGCTGAAGCAGGGCATTCTGGCAGCCACGTGGCTTGACCTTTATTAGTGAGCCTGGTTACCCCCTCTCGGAACCACAGACTTAGAAATCGCCAGCTCATATACAGTGCACAAAATTTATTTATATATATACCCTTATACACCATTTTAATAAAAAATATCACAAAATTCTTCTAAGTCCCTCGTGAAGAGTGAAAGACGCGCACGTTCATTTTCAGAGCTCCTAGACCTTCCTATAAGAAGTTAGCCAAAAAGTAGCTTCGAAAAACGCTTAGGTTAAGTTTGAGAGTTGCTTCTAATGTACCAAAGCTGGACATAGACATAATTTCACTCTCACAACATTATGGCTGGTTGGAGACAGTCCGAACCACAAGTACCGGGTCCATGGTTCTGTGCGTATTCTGGGGGGACGGGGACGACTCCCATTAATCCCTGACTATACCGAGGATACGCTTATCACAATGCCTTTCTGGTCTGTGCTGAAGCAAGACATTCTGGCAGCCAAGTGGCTTGACCTTTATTAGTGAGCCTGGTTACCCCCTCTCGGAACCACAGACTTAGAAATCGCCAGCTCATATACAGTGCATAAAATATATTTGTATATACCCTTATACACCATTTTAATAAAAAATATCACAAAATTCTTCTAAGTCCCTCAGGAAGAGTGAAAGACGCGCACGTTCATTTTCAGAGCTCCTAGACCTTCCTATAAGAAGTTAGCCAAAAAGTAGCTTCGAAAAACGCTTAGGTTAAGTTTGAGAGTTGCTTCTAATGTACCAAAGTTGGACTTAGACATAATTTCACTCTCACAACATTATGGCTGGTTGGAGACAGTCCGAACAACAAGTACCGTTACCATGGTTCTGGGCGTATACTGGGGGGACGGGGACGACTCCCATTAACCCTTGACTATACCGGGGATACGCTTATCACAATGCCTTTCTGGTCTGTGCTGAAGCAGGGCATTCTGGCAGCCAAGTGGCTTGACCTTTATTAGTGAGCCTGGTTACCCCCTCTCGGAACCACAGACTTAGAAATCGCCAGCTCATATACAGTACAGTGCATAAAATATATTTAAATATATACCCTTATACACCATTTTAATAAAAAATATCACAAAATTCTTCTAAGACCCTCGGGAAGAGTGAAAGATGTGCACGTACATTTTCAGAGCTCCTAGACCTTCCTATAAGAAGTTAGCCAAAAAGTAGCTTCGAAAAACGCTTAGGTTAAGTTTGAGAGTTGCTTCTAATGTATCAAAGCTGGACTTAGACATAATTTCACTCTCACAACATTATGGCTGGTTGGAGACAGTCCGAACCACAAGTACCGGGTTCATGGTTCTGGGCGTATACTGGGGGGACGGGGACGACTCCCATTAACCCCTGACTATACCGGGTATACGCTTATCACAATGCCTTTCTGGTCTGTGCTGAAGCAGGGCATTCTGGCAGCCAAGTGGCTTGACCTTTATTAGTGAGCCTGGTTACCCCCTCTCGGAACGACAGACTTAGAAATCGCCAGCTCATATACAGTGCATAAAATATATTTAAATATATACCCTTATACACCATTTTAATAAAAAATATCACAAAATTCTTCTAAGTCCCTCGGGAAGAGTGAAAGATGTGCACGTTCCTTTTCAGAGCTCCTAGACCTTCCTATAAGAAGTTAGCCAAAAAGTAGCTTCGAAAAACGCTTAGGTTAAGTTTGAGAGTTGCTTCTAATGTACCAAAGCTGGACTTAGACATAATTTCACTCTCACAACATTATGGCTGGTTGGAGACAGTCCGAACCACAAGTACCGGGTCCATTGTTCTGGGCGTATACTGGGGGGACGGGGACGACTCCCATTAACCCCTGACTATACCGGGGATACGCTTATCACAATGCCTTTCTGGTCTGTGCTGAAGCAGGGCATTCTGGCAGCCAAGTGGCTTGACCTTTATTAGTGAGCCTGGTTACCCCCTCTCGGAACCACAGACTTAGAAATCGCCAGCTCATATACAGTGCACAAAATATATTTATATATATACCCTTATACACCATTTTAATAAAAAATATCACAAAATTCTTCTAAGTCCCTCGTGAAGAGTGAAAGACGCGCACGTTCATTTTCAGAGCTCCTAGACCTTCCTATAAGAAGTTAGCCAAAAAGTAGCTTCGAAAAACGCTTAGGTTAAGTTTGAGAGTTGCTTCTAATGTACCAAAGCTGGACATAGACATAATTTCACTCTCACAACATTATGGCTGGTTGGAGACAGTCCGAACCACAAGTACCGGGTCCATGGTTCTGTGCGTATTCTGGGGGGACGGGGACGACTCCCATTAATCCCTGACTCTACCGAGGATACGCTTATCACAATGCCTTTCTGGTCTGTGCTGAAGCAAGACATTCTGGCAGCCAAGTGGCTTGACCTTTATTAGTGAGCCTGGTTACCCCCTCTCGGAACCACAGACTTAGAAATCGCCAGCTCATATACAGTGCATAAAATATATTTGTATATACCCTTATACACCATTTTAATAAAAAATATCACAAAATTCTTCTAAGTCCCTCAGGAAGAGTGAAAGATGCGCACGTTCATTTTCAGAGCTCCTAGACCTTCCTATAAGAAGTTAGCCAAAAAGTAGCTTCGAAAAACGCTTAGGTTAAGTTTGAGAGTTGCTTCTAATGTACCAAAGCTGGACTTAGACATAATTTCACTCTCACAACATTATGGCTGGTTGGAGACAGTCCGAACAACAAGTACCGGGTCCATGGTTCTGGGCGTATACTGGGGGGACGGGGACGACTCCCATTAACCCTTGACTATACCGGGGATACGCTTATCACAATGCCTTTCTGGTCTGTGCTGAAGCAGGGCATTCTGGCAGCCAAGTGGCTTGACCTTTATTAGTGAGCCTGGTTACCCCCTCTCGGAACGACAGACTTAGAAATCGCCAGCTCATATACAGTGCATAAAATATATTTAAATATATACCCTTATACACCATTTTAATAAAAAATATCACAAAATTCTTCTAAGTCCCTCGGGAAGAGTGAAAGATGCGCACGTTCATTTTCAGAGCTCCTAGACCTTCCTATAAGAAGTTAGCCAAAAAGTTGCTTCGAAAAACGCTTAGGTTAAGTTTGAGAGTTGCTTCTAATGTACTGTACCAAAGCTGGACTTAGACATAATTTCACTCTCACAACATTATGGCTGGTTGGAGACAGTCCGAACCACAAGTACCGGGTCCATGGTTCTGGGCGTATACTGGGGGGACGGGGACGACTCCCATTAACCCCTTACTATACCGGGGATACGCTTATCACAATGCCTTTCTGGTCTGTGCTGAAGCAGGGCATTCTGGCAGCCAAGTGGCTTGACCTTTATTAGTGAGCCTGGTTACCCCCTCTCGGAACCACAGACTTAGAAATCGCCAGCTCATATACAGTGCACAAAATATATTTATATATATACCCTTATACACCATTTTAATAAAAAATATCACAAAATTCTTCTAAGTCCCTCGTGAAGAGTGAAAGACGCGCACGTTCATTTTCAGAGCTCCTAGACCTTCCTATAAGAAGTTAGCCAAAAAGTAGCTTCGAAAAACGCTTAGGTTAAGTTTGAGAGTTGCTTCTAATGTACCAAAGCTGGACATAGACATAATTTCACTCTCACAACATTATGGCTGGTTGGAGACAGTCCGAACCACAAGTACCGGGTCCATGGTTCTGTGCGTATTCTGGGGGGACGGGGACGACTCCCATTAATACCTGACTATACCGAGGATACGCTTATCACAATGCCTTTCTGGTCTGTGCTGAAGCAAGACATTCTGGCAGCCAAGTGGCTTGACCTTTATTAGTGAGCCTGGTTACCCCCTCTCGGAACCACAGACTTAGAAATCGCCAGCTCATATACAGTGCATAAAATATATTTGTATATACCCTTATACACCATTTTAATAAAAAATATCACAAAATTCTTCTAAGTCCCTCAGGAAGAGTGAAAGATGCGCACGTTCATTTTCAGAGCTCCTAGACCTTCCTATAAGAAGTTAGCCACAAAGTAGCTTCGAAAAACGCTTAGGTTAAGTTTGAGAGTTGCTTCTAATGTACCAAAGCTGGACTTAGACATAATTTCACTCTCACAACATTATGGCTGGTTGGAGACAGTCCGAACAACAAGTACCGGGTCCATGGTTCTGGGCGTATACTGGGGGGACGGGGACGACTCCCATTAACCCTTGACTATACCGGGGATACGCTTATCACAATGCCTTTCTGGTCTGTGCTGAAGCAGGGCATTCTGGCAGCCAAGTGGCTTGACCTTTATTAGTGAGCCTGGTTACCCCCTCTCGGAACCACAGACTTAGAAATCGCCAGCTCATATACAGTGCACAAAATATATTTATATATATACCCTTATACACCATTTTAATAAAAAATATCACAAAATTCTTCTAAGTCCCTCGGGAAGAGTGAAAGATGCGCACGTTCATTTTCAGAGCTCCTAGACCTTCCTATAAGAAGTTAGCCAAAAAGTAGCTTCGAAAAACGCTTAGGTTAAGTTTGAGAGTTGCTTCTAATGTACCAAAGCTGGACTTAGACATAATTTCACTCTCACAACATTATGGCTGGTTGGAGACAGTCCGAACAACAAGTACCGGGTCCATGGTTCTGGGCGTATACTGGGGGGACGGGGACGACTCCCATTAACCCTTGACTATACCGGGGATACGCTTATCACAATGCCTTTCTGGTCTGTGCTGAAGCAGGGCATTCTGGCAGCCAAGTGGCTTGACCTTTATTAGTGAGCCTGGTTACCCCCTCTCGGAACCACAGACTTAGAAATCGCCAGCTCATATACAGTGCATAAAATATATTTATATAATATATTTATATATATACCCTTATACACCATTTTAATAAAAAATATCACAAAATTCTTCTAAGTCCCTCGGGAAGAGTGAAAGACGCGCACGTTCATTTTCAGAGCTCCTAGACCTTCCTATAAGAAGTTAGCCAAAAAGTATCTTCGAAAAACGCTTACTGTAGGTTAAGTTTGAGAGTTGCTTCTAATGTACCAAAGCTGGACTTAGACATAATTTCACTCACAACATTATGGCTGGTTGGAGACAGTCCGAACCACAAGTACCGGGTCCATGGTTCTGTGCGTATTCTGGGGGGACGGGGACGACTCCCATTAATCCCTGACTATACCGAGGATACGCTTATCACAATGCCTTTCTGGTCTGTGCTGAAGCAAGACATTCTGGCAGCCAAGTGGCTTGACCTTTATTAGTGAGCCTGGTTACCCCCTCTCGGAACCACAGACTTAGAAATCGCCAGCTCATATACAGTGCATAAAATATATTTGTATATACCCTTATACACCATTTTAATAAAAAATATCACAAAATTCTTCTAAGTCCCTCAGGAAGAGTGAAAGATGCGCACGTTCATTTTCAGAGCTCCTAGACCTTCCTATAAGAAGTTAGCCAAAAAGTAGCTTCGAAAAACGCTTAGGTTAAGTTTGAGAGTTGCTTCTAATGTACCAAAGCTGGACTTAGACATAATTTCACTCTCACAACATTATGGCTGGTTGGAGACAGTCCGAACCACAAGTACCGGGTCCATGGTTCTGGGCGTATACTGGGGGGACGGGGACGACTCCCATTAACCCCTGACTATACCGGGGATACGCTTATCACAATGCCTTTCTGGTCTGTGCTGAAGCAGGGCATTCTGGCAGCCAAGTGGCTTGACCTTTATTAGTGAGCCTGGTTACCCCCTCTCGGAACCACAGACTTAGAAATCGCCAGCTCATATACAGTGCACAAAATTTATTTATATATATACCCTTATACACCATTTTAATAAAAAATATCACAAAATTCTTCTAAGTCCCTCGTGAAGAGTGAAAGACGCGCACGTTCATTTTCAGAGCTCCTAGACCTTCCTATAAGAAGTTAGCCAAAAAGTAGCTTCGAAAAACGCTTAGGTTAAGTTTGAGAGTTGCTTCTAATGTACCAAAGCTGGACATAGACATAATTTCACTCTCACAACATTATGGCTGGTTGGAGACAGTCCGAACCACAAGTACCGGGTCCATGGTTCTGTGCGTATTCTGGGGGGACGGGGACGACTCCCATTAATCCCTGACTATACCGAGGATACGCTTATCACAATGCCTTTCTGGTCTGTGCTGAAGCAAGACATTCTGGCAGCCAAGTGGCTTGACCTTTATTAGTGAGCCTGGTTACCCCCTCTCGGAACCACAGACTTAGAAATCGCCAGCTCATATACAGTGCATAAAATATATTTGTATATACCCTTATACACCATTTTAATAAAAAATATCACAAAATTCTTCTAAGTCCCTCAGGAAGAGTGAAAGACGCGCACGTTCATTTTCAGAGCTCCTAGACCTTCCTATAAGAAGTTAGCCAAAAAGTAGCTTCGAAAAACGCTTAGGTTAAGTTTGAGAGTTGCTTCTAATGTACCAAAGTTGGACTTAGACATAATTTCACTCTCACAACATTATGGCTGGTTGGAGACAGTCCGAACAACAAGTACCGGGTCCATGGTTCTGGGCGTATACTGGGGGGACGGGGACGACTCCCATTAACCCTTGACTATACCGGGGATACGCTTATCACAATGCCTTTCTGGTCTGTGCTGAAGCAGGGCATTCTGGCAGCCAAGTGGCTTGACCTTTATTAGTGAGCCTGGTTACCCCCTCTCGGAACCACAGACTTAGAAATCGCCAGCTCATATACAGTACAGTGCATAAAATATATTTAAATATATACCCTTATACACCATTTTAATAAAAAATATCACAAAATTCTTCTAAGACCCTCGGGAAGAGTGAAAGATGTGCACGTACATTTTCAGAGCTCCTAGACCTTCCTATAAGAAGTTAGCCAAAAAGTAGCTTCGAAAAACGCTTAGGTTAAGTTTGAGAGTTGCTTCTAATGTATCAAAGCTGGACTTAGACATAATTTCACTCTCACAACATTATGGCTGGTTGGAGACAGTCCGAACCACAAGTACCGGGTTCATGGTTCTGGGCGTATACTGGGGGGACGGGGACGACTCCCATTAACCCCTGACTATACCGGGTATACGCTTATCACAATGCCTTTCTGGTCTGTGCTGAAGCAGGGCATTCTGGCAGCCAAGTGGCTTGACCTTTATTAGTGAGCCTGGTTACCCCCTCTCGGAACGACAGACTTAGAAATCGCCAGCTCATATACAGTGCATAAAATATATTTAAATATATACCCTTATACACCATTTTAATAAAAAATATCACAAAATTCTTCTAAGTCCCTCGGGAAGAGTGAAAGATGTGCACGTTCCTTTTCAGAGCTCCTAGACCTTCCTATAAGAAGTTAGCCAAAAAGTAGCTTCGAAAAACGCTTAGGTTAAGTTTGAGAGTTGCTTCTAATGTACCAAAGCTGGACTTCGACATAATTTCACTCTCACAACATTATGGCTGGTTGGAGACAGTCCGAACCACAAGTACCGGGTCCATTGTTCTGGGCGTATACTGGGGGGACGGGGACGACTCCCATTAACCCCTGACTATACCGGGGATACGCTTATCACAATGCCTTTCTGGTCTGTGCTGAAGCAGGGCATTCTGGCAGCCAAGTGGCTTGACCTTTATTAGTGAGCCTGGTTACCCCCTCTCGGAACCACAGACTTAGAAATCGCCAGCTCATATACAGTGCACAAAATATATTTATATATATACCCTTATACACCATTTTAATAAAAAATATCACAAAATTCTTCTAAGTCCCTCGTGAAGAGTGAAAGACGCGCACGTTCATTTTCAGAGCTCCTAGACCTTCCTATAAGAAGTTAGCCAAAAAGTAGCTTCGAAAAACGCTTAGGTTAAGTTTGAGAGTTGCTTCTAATGTACCAAAGCTGGACATAGACATAATTTCACTCTCACAACATTATGGCTGGTTGGAGACAGTCCGAACCACAAGTACCGGGTCCATGGTTCTGTGCGTATTCTGGGGGGACGGGGACGACTCCCATTAATCCCTGACTCTACCGAGGATACGCTTATCACAATGCCTTTCTGGTCTGTGCTGAAGCAAGACATTCTGGCAGCCAAGTGGCTTGACCTTTATTAGTGAGCCTGGTTACCCCCTCTCGGAACCACAGACTTAGAAATCGCCAGCTCATATACAGTGCATAAAATATATTTGTATATACCCTTATACACCATTTTAATAAAAAATATCACAAAATTCTTCTAAGTCCCTCAGGAAGAGTGAAAGATGCGCACGTTCATTTTCAGAGCTCCTAGACCTTCCTATAAGAAGTTAGCCAAAAAGTAGCTTCGAAAAACGCTTAGGTTAAGTTTGAGAGTTGCTTCTAATGTACCAAAGCTGGACTTAGACATAATTTCACTCTCACAACATTATGGCTGGTTGGAGACAGTCCGAACAACAAGTACCGGGTCCATGGTTCTGGGCGTATACTGGGGGGACGGGGACGACTCCCATTAACCCTTGACTATACCGGGGATACGCTTATCACAATGCCTTTCTGGTCTGTGCTGAAGCAGGGCATTCTGGCAGCCAAGTGGCTTGACCTTTATTAGTGAGCCTGGTTACCCCCTCTCGGAACGACAGACTTAGAAATCGCCAGCTCATATACAGTGCATAAAATATATTTAAATATATACCCTTATACACCATTTTAATAAAAAATATCACAAAATTCTTCTAAGTCCCTCGGGAAGAGTGAAAGATGCGCACGTTCATTTTCAGAGCTCCTAGACCTTCCTATAAGAAGTTAGCCAAAAAGTAGCTTCGAAAAACGCTTAGGTTAAGTTTGAGAGTTGCTTCTAATGTACTGTACCAAAGCTGGACTTAGACATAATTTCACTCTCACAACATTATGGCTGGTTGGAGACAGTCCGAACCACAAGTACCGGGTCCATGGTTCTGGGCGTATACTGGGGGGACGGGGACGACTCCCATTAACCCCTGACTATACCGGGGATACGCTTATCACAATGCCTTTCTGGTCTGTGCTGAAGCAGGGCATTCTGGCAGCCAAGTGGCTTGACCTTTATTAGTGAGCCTGGTTACCCCCTCTCGGAACCACAGACTTAGAAATCGCCAGCTCATATACAGTGCACAAAATATATTTATATATATACCCTTATACACCATTTTAATAAAAAATATCACAAAATTCTTCTAAGTCCCTCGTGAAGAGTGAAAGACGCGCACGTTCATTTTCAGAGCTCCTAGACCTTCCTATAAGAAGTTAGCCAAAAAGTAGCTTCGAAAAACGCTTAGGTTAAGTTTGAGAGTTGCTTCTAATGTACCAAAGCTGGACATAGACATAATTTCACTCTCACAACATTATGGCTGGTTGGAGACAGTCCGAACCACAAGTACCGGGTCCATGGTTCTGTGCGTATTCTGGGGGGACGGGGACGACTCCCATTAATACCTGACTATACCGAGGATACGCTTATCACAATGCCTTTCTGGTCTGTGCTGAAGCAAGACATTCTGGCAGCCAAGTGGCTTGACCTTTATTAGTGAGCCTGGTTACCCCCTCTCGGAACCACAGACTTAGAAATCGCCAGCTCATATACAGTGCATAAAATATATTTGTATATACCCTTATACACCATTTTAATAAAAAATATCACAAAATTCTTCTAAGTCCCTCAGGAAGAGTGAAAGATGCGCACGTTCATTTTCAGAGCTCCTAGACCTTCCTATAAGAAGTTAGCCACAAAGTAGCTTCGAAAAACGCTTAGGTTAAGTTTGAGAGTTGCTTCTAATGTACCAAAGCTGGACTTAGACATAATTTCACTCTCACAACATTATGGCTGGTTGGAGACAGTCCGAACAACAAGTACCGGGTCCATGGTTCTGGGCGTATACTGGGGGGACGGGGACGACTCCCATTAACCCTTGACTATACCGGGGATACGCTTATCACAATGCCTTTCTGGTCTGTGCTGAAGCAGGGCATTCTGGCAGCCAAGTGGCTTGACCTTTATTAGTGAGCCTGGTTACCCCCTCTCGGAACCACAGACTTAGAAATCGCCAGCTCATATACAGTACAGTGCATAAAATATATTTAAATATATACCCTTATACACCATTTTAATAAAAAATATCACAAAATTCTTCTAAGACCCTCGGGAAGAGTAAAAGATGTGCACGTTCATTTTCAGAGCTCCTAGACCTTCCTATAAGAAGTTAGCCAAAAAGTAGCTTCGAAAAACGCTTAGGTTAAGTTTGAGAGTTGCTTCTAATGTACCAAAGCTGGACTTAGACATAATTTCACTCTCACAACATTATGGCTGGTTGGAGACAGTCCGAACCACAAGTACCGGGTCCATGGTTCTGGGCGTATACTGGGGGGACGGGGACGACTCCCATTAACCCCTGACTATACCGGGGATACGCTTATCACAATGCCTTTCTGGTCTGTGCTGAAGCAGGGCATTCTGGCAGCCAAGTGGCTTGACCTTTATTAGTGAGCCTGGTTACCCCCTCTCGGAACGACAGACTTAGAAATCGCCAGCTCATATACAGTGCATAAAATATATTTATATATATACCCTTATACACCATTTTAATAAAAAATATCACAAAATTCTTCTAAGTCCCTCGGGAAGAGTGAAAGATGCGCACGTTCATTTTCAGAGCTCCTAGACCTTCCTATAAGAAGTTAGCCAAAAAGTAGCTTCGAAAAACGCTTAGGTTAAGTTTGAGAGTTGCTTCTAATGTACCAAAGCTGGACTTAGACATAATTTCACTCTCACAACATTATGGCTGGTTGGAGACAGCCCGAACAACAAGTACCGGGTCCATGGTTCTGGGCGTATACTGGGGGGACGGGGACGACTCCCATTAACCCTTGACTATACCGGGGATACGCTTATCACAATGCCTTTCTGGTCTGTGCTGAAGCAGGGCATTCTGGCAGCCAAGTGGCTTGACCTTTATTAGTGAGCCTGGTTACCCCCTCTCGGAACCACAGACTTAGAAATCGCCAGCTCATATACAGTGCATAAAATATATTTATATAATATATTTATATATATACCCTTATACACCATTTTAATAAAAAATATCACAAAATTCTTCTAAGTCCCTCGGGAAGAGTGAAAGACGCGCACGTTCATTTTCAGAGCTCCTAGACCTTCCTATAAGAAGTTAGCCAAAAAGTATCTTCGAAAAACGCTTACTGTAGGTTAAGTTTGAGAGTTGCTTCTAATGTACCAAAGCTGGACTTAGACATAATTTCACTCACAACATTATGGCTGGTTGGAGACAGTCCGAACCACAAGTACCGGGTCCATGGTTCTGCGCGTATACTGGGGGGACAGGAACGACTCCCATTAACCCCTGACTATACCGGGGATACGCTTATCACAATGCCTTTCTGGTCTGTGCTGAAGCAGGGCATTCTGGCAGCCAAGTGGCTTGACCTTTATTAGTGAGCCTGGTTACCCCCTCTCGGAACCACAGACTTAGAAATCGCCAGCTCATATACAGTGCATAAAATATATTTAAATATATACCCTTATACACCATTTTAATAAAAAATATCACAAAATTCTTCTAAGTCCCTCATGAAGAGTGAAAGATGCGCACGTTCATTTTCAGAGCTCCTAGACCTTCCTATAAGAAGTTAGCCAAAAAGTAGCTTCGAAAAACGCTTAGGTTAAGTTTGAGAGTTGCTTCTAATGTACCAAAGCTGGACTTAGACATAATTTCACTCTCACAACATTATGGCTGGTTGGAGACAGTCCGAACAACAAGTACCGGGTCCATGGTTCTGGGCGTATACTGGGGGGACGGGGACGACTCCCATTAACCCTTGACTATACCGGGGATACGCTTATCACAATGCCTTTCTGGTCTGTGCTGAAGCAGGGCATTCTGGCAGCCAAGTGGCTTGACCTTTATTAGTGAGCCTGGTTACCCCCTCTCGGAACCACAGACTTAGAAATCGCCAGCTCATATACAGTGCATAAAATATATTTATATAATATATTTATATATATACCCTTATACACCATTTTAATAAAAAATATCACAAAATTCTTCTAAGTCCCTCGGGAAGAGTGAAAGACGCGCACGTTCATTTTCAGAGCTCCTAGACCTTCCTATAAGAAGTTAGCCAAAAAGTATCTTCGAAAAACGCTTACTGTAGGTTAAGTTTGAGAGTTGCTTCTAATGTACCAAAGCTGGACTTAGACATAATTTCACTCACAACATTATGGCTGGTTGGAGACAGTCCGAACCACAAGTACCGGGTCCATGGTTCTGGGCGTATACTGGGGGGACAGGAACGACTCCCATTAACCCCTGACTATACCGGGGATACGCTTATCACAATGCCTTTCTGGTCTGTGCTGAAGCAGGGCATTCTGGCAGCCAAGTGGCTTGACCTTTATTAGTGAGCCTGGTTACCCCCTCTCGGAACCACAGACTTAGAAATCGCCAGCTCATATACAGTGCATAAAATATATTTAAATATATACCCTTATACACCATTTTAATAAAAAATATCACAAAATTCTTCTAAGTCCCTCATGAAGAGTGAAAGATGCGCACGTTCATTTTCAGAGCTCCTAGACCTTCCTATAAGAAGTTAGCCAAAAAGTAGCTTCGAAAAACGCTTAGGTTAAGTTTGAGAGTTGCTTCTAATGTACCAAAGCTGGACTTAGACATAATTTCACTCTCACAACATTATGGTTGGTTGGAGACAGTCCGAACCACAAGTACCGGGTTCATGGTTCTGGGCGTATACTGGGGGGACGGGGACGACTCCCATTAACCCCTGACTATACCGGGGATACGCTTATCACAATGCCTTTCTGGTCTGGGCTGAAGCAGGGCATTCTGGCAGCCAAGTGGCTTGACCTTTATTAGTGAGCCTGGTTACCCCCTCTCGGAACCACAGACTTAGAAATCGCCAGCTCATATACAGTGCACAAAATGTATTTATATATATACCCTTATACACCATTTTAATAAAAAATATCACAAAATTCTTCTAAGTCCCTCGTGAAGAGTGAAAGACGCGCACGTTCATTTTCAGAGCTCCTAGACCTTCCTATAAGAAGTTAGCCAAAAAGTAGCTTCGAAAAACGCTTAGGTTAAGTTTGAGCGTTGCTTCTAATGTACCAAAGCTGGACATAGACATAATTTCACTCTCACAACATTATGGCTGGTTGGAGACAGTCCGAACCACAAGTACCGGGTCCATGGTTCTGTGCGTATTCTGGGGGGACGGGGACGACTCCCATTAATCCCTGACTATACCGAGGATACGCTTATCACAATGCCTTTCTGGTCTGTGCTGAAGCAAGACATTCTGGCAGCCAAGTGGCTTGACCTTTATTAGTGAGCCTGGTTACCCCCTCTCGGAACCACAGACTTAGAAATTGCCAGCTCATATACAGTGCATAAAATATATTTGTATATACCCTTATACACCATTTTAATAAAAAATATCACAAAATTCTTCTAAGTCCCTCAGGAAGAGTGAAAGATGCGCACGTTCATTTTCAGAGCTCCTAGACCTTCCTATAAGAAGTTAGCCAAAAAGTAGCTTCGAAAAACGCTTAGGTTAAGTTTGAGAGTTGCTTCTAATGTACCAAAGCTGGACTTAGACATAATTTCACTCTCACAACATTATGGCTGGTTGGAGACAGTCCGAACAACAAGTACCGGGTCCATGGTTCTGGGCGTATACTGGGGGGACGGGGACGACTCCCATTAACCCTTGACTATACCGGGGATACGCTTATCACAATGCCTTTCTGGTCTGTGCTGAAGCAGGGCATTCTGGCAGCCAAGTGGCTTGACCTTTATTAGTGAGCCTGGTTACCCCCTCTCGGAACGACAGACTTAGAAATCGCCAGCTCATATACAGTGCATAAAATATATTTATATATATACCCTTATACACCATTTTAATAAAAAATATCACAAAATTCTTCTAAGTCCCTCGGGAAGAGTGAAAGATGCGCACGTTCATTTTCAGAGCTCCTAGACCTTCCTATAAGAAGTTAGCCAAAAAGTAGCTTCGAAAAACGCTTAGGTTAAGTTTGAGAGTTGCTTCTAATGTACCAAAGCTGGACTTAGACATAATTTCACTCTCACAACATTATGGCTGGTTGGAGACAGTCCGAACCACAAGTACCGGGTCCATGGTTCTGGCCGTATACTGGGGGGACGGGGACGACTCCCATTAACCCTTGACTATACCGGGGATACGCTTATCACAATGCCTTTCTGGTCTGTGCTGAAGCAGGGCATTCTGGCAGCCAAGTGGCTTGACCTTTATTAGTGAGCCTGGTTACCCCCTCTCGGAACCACAGACTTAGAAATCGCCAGCTCATATACAGTGCATAAAATATATTTATACTGTATATATACCCTTATACACCATTTTAATAAAAAATATCACAAAATTCTTCTAAGTCCCTCGGGAAGAGTGAAAGATGCGCACGTTCATTTTCAGAGCTCCTAGACCTTCCTATAAGAAGTTAGCCAAAAAGTAGCTTCGAAAAACGCTTAGGTTAAGTTTGAGAGTTGCTTCTAATGTACCAAAGCTGGACTTAGACATAATTTCACTCTCACAACATTATGGTTGGTTGGAGACAGTCCGAACCACAAGTACCGGGTCCATGGTTCTGGGCGTATACTGGGGGGACGGGGACGACTCCCATTAACCCCTGACTATACCGGGGATACGCTTATCACAATGCCTTTCTGGTCTGTGCTGAAGCAGGGCATTCTGGCAGCCAAGTGGCTTGACCTTTATTAGTGAGCCTGGTTACCCCCTCTCGGAACCACAGACTTAGAAATCGCCAGCTCATATACAGTGCACAAAATTTATTTATATATATACCCTTATACACCATTTTAATAAAAAATATCACAAAATTCTTCTAAGTCCCTCGTGAAGAGTGAAAGACGCGCACGTTCATTTTCAGAGCTCCTAGACCTTCCTATAAGAAGTTAGCCAAAAAGTAGCTTCGAAAAACGCTTAGGTTAAGTTTGAGAGTTGCTTCTAATGTACCAAAGCTGGACATAGACATAATTTCACTCTCACAACATTATGGCTGGTTGGAGACAGTCCGAACCACAAGTACCGGGTCCATGGTTCTGTGCGTATTCTGGGGGGACGGGGACGACTCCCATTAATCCCTGACTATACCGAGGATACGCTTATCACAATGCCTTTCTGGTCTGTGCTGAAGCAAGACATTCTGGCAGCCAAGTGGCTTGACCTTTATTAGTGAGCCTGGTTACCCCCTCTCGGAACCACAGACTTAGAAATCGCCAGCTCATATACAGTGCATAAAATATATTTGTATATACCCTTATACACCATTTTAATAAAAAATATCACAAAATTCTTCTAAGTCCCTCAGGAAGAGTGAAAGATGCGCACGTTCATTTTCAGAGCTCCTAGACCTTCCTATAAGAAGTTAGCCAAAAAGTAGCTTCGAAAAACGTTTAGGTTAAGTTTGAGAGTTGCTTCTAATGTACCAAAGCTGGACTTAGACATAATTTCACTCTCACAACATTATGGCTGGTTGGAGACAGTCCGAACAACAAGTACCGGGTCCATGGTTCTGGGCGTATACTGGGGGGACGGGGACGACTCCCATTAACCCTTGACTATACCGGGGATACGCTTATCACAATGCCTTTCTGGTCTGTGCTGAAGCAGGGCATTCTGGCAGCCAAGTGGCTTGACCTTTATTAGTGAGCCTGGTTACCCCCTCTCGGAACGACAGACTTAGAAATCGCCAGCTCATATACAGTGCATAAAATATATTTATATATATACCCTTATACACCATTTTAATAAAAAATATCACAAAATTCTTCTAAGTCCCTCGGGAAGAGTGAAAGATGCGCACGTTCATTTTCAGAGCTCCTAGACCTTCCTATAAGAAGTTAGCCAAAAAGTAGCTTCGAAAAACGTTTAGGTTAAGTTTGAGAGTTGCTTCTAATGTACCAAAGCTGGACTTAGACATAATTTCACTCTCACAACATTATGGCTGGTTGGAGACAGTCCGAACCACAAGTACCGGGTCCATGGTTCTGGCCGTATACTGGGGGGACGGGGACGACTCCCATTAACCCTTGACTATACCGGGGATACGCTTATCACAATGCCTTTCTGGTCTGTGCTGAAGCAGGGCATTCTGGCAGCCAAGTGGCTTGACCTTTATTAGTGAGCCTGGTTACCCCCTCTCGGAACCACAGACTTAGAAATCGCCAGCTCATATACAGTGCATAAAATATATTTATACTGTATATATACCCTTATACACCATTTTAATAAAAAATATCACAAAATTCTTCTAAGTCCCTCATGAAGAGTGAAAGATGCGCACGTTCATTTTCAGAGCTCCTAGACCTTCCTATAAGAAGTTAGCCAAAAAGTAGCTTCGAAAAACGCTTAGGTTAAGTTTGAGAGTTGCTTCTAATGTACCAAAGCTGGATATAGACATAATTTCACTCTCACAACATTATGGCTGGTTGGAGACAGTCCGAACCACAAGTACCGGGTCCATGGTTCTGGGCGTATACTGGGGGGACGGGGACGACTCCCATTAACCCCTGACTATACCGGGGATAAGCTTATCACAATGCCTTTCTGGTCTGTGCTGAAGCAGGGCATTCTGGCAGCCAAGTGGCTTGACCTTTATTAGTGAGCCTGGTTACCCCCTCTCGGAACGACAGACTTAGAAATCGCCAGCTCATATACAGTGCATAAAATATATTTATACTGTATATATACCCTTATACACCATTTTAATAAAAAATATCACAAAATTCTTCTAAGTCCCTCGGGAAGAGTGAAAGATGCGCACGTTCATTTTCAGAGCTTCTAGACCTTCCTATAAGAAGTTAGCCAAAAAGTAGCTTCGAAAAACGCTTAGGTTAAGTTTGAGAGTTGCTTCTAATGTACCAAAGCTGGACTTAGACATAATTTCACTCTCACAACATTATGGCTGGTTGGAGACAGTCCGAACAACAAGTACCGGGTCCATGGTTCTGGGCGTATACTGGGGGGACGGGGACGACTCCCATTAACCCTTGACTATACCGGGGATACGCTTATCACAATGCCTTTCTGGTCTGTGCTGAAGCAGGGCATTCTGGCAGCCAAGTGGCTTGACCTTTATTAGTGAGCCTGGTTACCCCCTCTCGGAACCACAGACTTAGAAATCGCCAGCTCATATACAGTGCATAAAATATATTTATATAATATATTTATATATATACCCTTATACACCATTTTAATAAAAAATATCACAAAATTCTTCTAAGTCCCTCGGGAAGAGTGAAAGACGCGCACGTTCATTTTCAGAGCTCCTAGACCTTCCTATAAGAAGTTAGCCAAAAAGTATCTTCGAAAAACGCTTACTGTAGGTTAAGTTTGAGAGTTGCTTCTAATGTACCAAAGCTGGACTTAGACATAATTTCACTCTCACAACATTATGGCTGGTTGGAGACAGTCCGAACCACAAGTACCGGGTCCATGGTTCTGGGCGTATACTGGGGGGACAGGAACGACTCCCATTAACCCCTGACTATACCGGGGATACGCTTATCACAATGCCTTTCTGGTCTGTGCTGAAGCAGGGCATTCTGGCAGCCAAGTGGCTTGACCTTTATTAGTGAGCCTGGTTACCCCCTCTCGGAACCACAGACTTAGAAATCGCCAGCTCATATACAGTGCATAAAATATATTTAAATATATTCCCTTATACACCATTTTAATAAAAAATATCACAAAATTCTTCTAAGTCCCTCGTGAAGAGTGAAAGACGCGCACGTTCATTTTCAGAGCTCCTAGACCTTCCTATAAGAAGTTAGCCAAAAAGTAGCTTCGAAAAACGCTTAGGTTAAGTTTGAGAGTTGCTTCTAATGTACCAAAGCTGGACATAGACATAATTTCACTCTCACAACATTATGGCTGGTTGGAGACAGTCCGAACCACAAGTACCGGGTCCATGGTTCTGTGCGTATTCTGGGGGGACGGGGACGACTCCCATTAATCCCTGACTATACCGAGGATACGCTTATCACAATGCCTTTCTGGTCTGTGCTGAAGCAAGACATTCTGGCAGCCAAGTGGCTTGACCTTTATTAGTGAGCCTGGTTACCCCCTCTCGGAACCACAGACTTAGAAATCGCCAGCTCATATACAGTGCATAAAATATATTTGTATATACCCTTATACACCATTTTAATAAAAAATATCACAAAATTCTTCTAAGTCCCTCAGGAAGAGTGAAAGATGCGCACGTTCATTTTCAGAGCTCCTAGACCTTCCTATAAGAAGTTAGCCAAAAAGTAGCTTCGAAAAACGCTTAGGTTAAGTTTGAGAGTTGCTTCTAATGTACCAAAGCTGGACTTAGACATAATTTCACTCTCACAACATTATGGCTGGTTGGAGACAGTCCAAACAACAAGTACCGGGTCCATTGTTCTGGGCGTATACTGGGGGGACGGGGACGACTCCCATTAACCCTTGACTATACCGGGGATACGCTTATCACAATGCCTTTCTGGTCTGTGCTGAAGCAGGGCATTCTGGCAGCCAAGTGGCTTGACCTTTATTAGTGAGCCTGGTTACCCCCTCTCGGAACCACAGACTTAGAAATCGCCAGCTCATATACAGTGCATAAAATATATTTAAATATATTCCCTTATACACCATTTTAATAAAAAATATCACAAAATTCTTCTAAGTCCCTCGTGAAGAGTGAAAGACGCGCACGTTCATTTTCAGAGCTCCTAGACCTTCCTATAAGAAGTTAGCCAAAAAGTAGCTTCGAAAAACGCTTAGGTTAAGTTTGAGAGTTGCTTCTAATGTACCAAAGCTGGACATAGACATAATTTCACTCTCACAACATTATGGCTGGTTGGAGACAGTCCGAACCACAAGTACCGGGTCCATGGTTCTGTGCGTATTCTGGGGGGACGGGGACGACTCCCATTAATCCCTGACTATACCGAGGATACGCTTATCACAATGCCTTTCTGGTCTGTGCTGAAGCAAGACATTCTGGCAGCCAAGTGGCTTGACCTTTATTAGTGAGCCTGGTTACCCCCTCTCGGAACCACAGACTTAGAAATCGCCAGCTCATATACAGTGCATAAAATATATTTGTATATACCCTTATACACCATTTTAATAAAAAATATCACAAAATTCTTCTAAGTCCCTCAGGAAGAGTGAAAGATGCGCACGTTCATTTTCAGAGCTCCTAGACCTTCCTATAAGAAGTTAGCCAAAAAGTAGCTTCGAAAAACGCTTAGGTTAAGTTTGAGAGTTGCTTCTAATGTACCAAAGCTGGACTTAGACATAATTTCACTCTCACAACATTATGGCTGGTTGGAGACAGTCCAAACAACAAGTACCGGGTCCATTGTTCTGGGCGTATACTGGGGGGACGGGGACGACTCCCATTAACCCTTGACTATACCGGGGATACGCTTATCACAATGCCTTTCTGGTCTGTGCTGAAGCAGGGCATTCTGGCAGCCAAGTGGCTTGACCTTTATTAGTGAGCCTGGTTACCCCCTCTCGGAACGACAGACTTAGAAATCGCCAGCTCATATACAGTGCATAAAATATATTTATATATATACCCTTATACACCATTTTAATAAAAAATATCACAAAATTCTTCTAAGTCCCTCGGGAAGAGTGAAAGATGCGCACGTTCATTTTCAGAGCTCCTAGACCTTCCTATAAGAAGTTAGCCAAAAAGTAGCTTCGAAAAACGCTTAGGTTAAGTTTGAGAGTTGCTTCTAATGTACCAAAGCTGGACTTAGACATAATTTCACTCTCACAACATTATGGCTGGTTGGAGACAGTCCGAACCACAAGTACCGGGTCCATGGTTCTGTGCGTATTCTGGGGGGACGGGGACGACTCCCATTAATCCCTGACTATACCGAGGATACGCTTATCACAATGCCTTTCTGGTCTGTGCTGAAGCAAGACATTCTGGCAGCCAAGTGGCTTGACCTTTATTAGTGAGCCTGGTTACCCCCTCTCGGAACCACAGACTTAGAAATCGCCAGCTCATATACAGTGCATAAAATATATTTATATATATACCCTTATACACCATTTTAATAAAAAATATCACAAAATTCTTCTAAGTCCCTCGGGAAGAGTGAAAGATGCGCACGTTCATTTTCAGAGCTCCTAGACCTTCCTATAAGAAGTTAGCCAAAAAGTAGCTTCGAAAAACGCTTAGGTTAAGTTTGAGAGTTGCTTCTAATGTACCAAAGCTGGACTTAGACATAATTTCACTCTCACAACATTATGGCTGGTTGGAGACAGTCCGAACAACAAGTACCGGGTCCATGGTTCTGGGCGTATACTGGGGGGACGGGGACGACTCCCATTAACCCTTGACTATACCGGGGATACGCTTATCACAATGCCTTTCTGGTCTGTGCTGAAGCAGGGCATTCTGGCAGCCAAGTGGCTTGACCTTTATTAGTGAGCCTGGTTACCCCCTCTCGGAACCACAGACTTAGAAATCGCCAGCTCATATACAGTACAGTGCATAAAATATATTTAAATATATACCCTTATACACCATTTTAATAAAAAATATCACAAAATTCTTCTAAGACCCTCGGGAAGAGTGAAAGATGTGCACGTTAATTTTCAGAGCTCCTAGACCTTCCTATAAGAAGTTAGCCAAAAAGTAGCTTCGAAAAACGCTTAGGTTAAGTTTGAGAGTTGCTTCTAATGTACCAAAGCTGGACTTAGACATAATTTCACTCTCACAACATTATGGCTGGTTGGAGACAGTCCGAACAACAAGTACCGGGTCCATGGTTCTGGGCGTATACTGGGGGGATGGGGACTACTCCCATTAACCCTTGACTATACCGGGGATACGCTTATCACAATGCCTTTCTGGTCTGTGCTGAAGCAGGGCATTCTGGCAGCCAAGTGGCTTGACCTTTATTAGTGAGCCTGGTTACCCCCTCTCGGAACGACAGACTTAGAAATTGCCAGCTCATATACAGTGCATAAAATATATTTAAATATATACCCTTATACACCATTTTAATAAAAAATATCACAAAATTCTTCTAAGTCCCTCGGGAAGAGTGAAAGATGCGCACGTTCATTTTCAGAGCTCCTAGACATTCCTATAAGAAGTTAGCCAAATAGTAGCTTCGAAAAACGCTTAGGTTAAGTTTGAGAGTTGCTTCTAATGTACCAAAGCTGGATATAGACATAATTTCACTCTCACAACATTATGGCTGGTTGGAGACAGTCCGAACCACAAGTACCGGGTCCATGGTTCTGGGCGTATACTGGGGGGACGGGGACGACTCCCATTAACCCCTGACTATACCGGGGATAAGCTTATCACAATGCCATTCTGGTCTGTGCTGAAGCAGGGCATTCTGGCAGCCAAGTGGCTTGACCTTTATTAGTGAGCCTGGTTACCCCCTCTCGGAACGACAGACTTAGAAATCGCCAGCTCATATACAGTGCATAAAATATATTTAAATATATACCCTTATACACCATTTTAATAAAAAATATCACAAAATTCTTCTAAGTCCCTCGGGAAGAGTGAAAGATGCGCACGTTCATTTTCAGAGCTCCTAGACCTTCCTATAAGAAGTTAGCCAAAAAGTAGCTTCGAAAAACGCTTAGGTTAAGTTTGAGAGTTGCTTCTAATGTACCAAAGCTGGACTTAGACATAATTTCACTCTCACAACATTATGGCTGGTTGGAGACAGTCCGAACAACAAGTACCGGGTCCATGGTTCTGGGCGTATACTGGGGGGATGGGGACGACTCCCATTAACCCTTGACTATACCGGGGATACGCTTATCACAATGCCTTTCTGGTCTGTGCTGAAGCAGGGCATTCTGGCAGCCAAGTGGCTTGACCTTTATTAGTGAGCCTGGTTACCCCCTCTCGGAACCAAAGACTTAGAAATCGCCAGCTCATATACAGTGCATAAAATATATTTATATAATATATTTATATATATACCCTTATACACCATTTTAATAAAAAATATCACAAAATTCTTCTAAGTCCCTCGGGAAGAGTGAAAGACGCGCACGTTCATTTTCAGATCTCCTAGACCTTCCTATAAGAAGTTAGCCAAAAAGTATCTTCGAAAAACGCTTACTGTAGGTTAAGTTTGAGAGTTGCTTCTAATGTACCAAAGCTGGACTTAGACATAATTTCACTCACAACATTATGGCTGGTTGGAGACAGTCCGAACCACAAGTACCGGGTCCATGGTTCTGGGCGTATACTGGGGGGACAGGAACGACTCCCATTAACCCCTGACTATACCGGGGATAAGCTTATCACAATGCATTTCTGGTCTGTGCTGAAGCAGGGCATTCTGGCAGCCAAGTGGCTTGACCTTTATTAGTGAGCCTGGTTACCCCCTCTCGGAACCACAGACTTAGAAATCGCCAGCTCATATACAGTGCATAAAATATATTTAAATATATACCCTTATACACCATTTTAATAAAAAATATCACAAAATTCTTCTAAGTCCCTCAGGAAGAGTGAAAGATGCGCACGTTCATTTTCAGAGCTCCTAGACCTTCCTATAAGAAGTTAGCCAAAAAGTAGCTTCGAAAAACGCTTAGGTTAAGTTTGAGAGTTGCTTCTAATGTACCAAAGCTGGACTTAGACATAATTTCACTCTCACAACATTATGGCTGGTTGGAGACAGTCCGAACCACAAGTACCGGGTCCATGGTTCTGGGCGTATACTGGGGGGACGGGGACGACTCCCATTAACCCCTGACTATACCGGGGATACGCTTATCACAATGCCTTTCTGGTCTGTGCTGAAGCAGGGCATTCTGGCAGCCAAGTGGCTTGACCTTTATTAGTGAGCCTGGTTACCCCCTCTCGGAACCACAGACTTAGAAATCGCCAGCTCATATACAGTGCACAAAATATATTTATATATATACCCTTATACACCATTTTAATAAAAAATATCACAAAATTCTTCTAAGTCCCTCGTGAAGAGTGAAAGACGCGCACGTTCATTTTCAGAGCTCCTAGACCTTCCTATAAGAAGTTAGCCAAAAAGTAGCTTCGAAAAACGCTTAGGTTAAGTTTGAGAGTTGCTTCTAATGTACCAAAGCTGGACATAGACATAATTTCACTCTCACAACATTATGGCTGCTTGGAGACAGTCCGAACCACAAGTACCGGGTCCATGGTTCTGTGCGTATTCTGGGGGGACGGGGACGACTCCCATTAATCCCTGACTATACCGAGGATACGCTTATCACAATGCCTTTCTGGTCTGTGCTGAAGCAAGACATTCTGGCAGCCAAGTGGCTTGACCTTTATTAGTGAGCCTGGTTACCCCCTCTCGGAACCACAGACTTAGAAATCGCCAGCTCATATACAGTGCATAAAATATATTTGTATATACCCTTATACACCATTTTAATAAAAAATATCACAAAATTCTTCTAAGTCCCTCAGGAAGAGTGAAAGATGCGCACGTTCATTTTCAGAGCTCCTAGACCTTCCTATAAGAAGTTAGCCAAAAAGTAGCTTCGAAAAACGCTTAGGTTAAGTTTGAGAGTTGCTTCTAATGTACCAAAGCTGGACTTAGACATAATTTCACTCTCACAACATTATGGCTGGTTGGAGACAGTCCGAACCACAAGTACCGGGTCCATGGTTCTGGGCGTATACTGGGGGGACGGGGACGACTCCCATTAACCCCTGACCATACCGGGGATACGCTTATCACAATGCCTTTCTGGTCTTTGCTGAAGCAGGGCATTCTGGCAGCCAAGTGGCTTGACCTTTATTAGTGAGCCTGGTTACCCCCTCTCGGAACCACAGACTTAGAAATCGCCAGCTCATATACAGTGCACAAAATATATTTAAATATATACCCTTATACACCATTTTAATAAAAAATATCACAAAATTCTTCTAAGTCCCTCGGGAAGAGTGAAAGATGCGCACGTTCATTTTCAGAGCTCCTAGACATTCCTATAAGAAGTTAGCCAAATAGTAGCTTCGAAAAACGCTTAGGTTAAGTTTGAGAGTTGCTTCTATTGTACCAAAGCTGGACTTAGACATAATTTCACTCTCACAACATTATGGCTGGTTGGAGACAGTCCGAACCACAAGTACCGGGTCCATGGTTCTGGGCGTATACTGGGGGGACGGGGACGACTCCCATTAACCCCTGACTATACCGGGGATACGCTTATCACAATGCCTTTCTGGTCTGTGCTGAAGCAGGGCATTCTGGCAGCCAAGTGGCTTGACCTTTATTAGTGAGCCTGGTTACCCCCTCTCGGAACCACAGACTTAGAAATCGCCAGCTCATATACAGTGCATAAAATATATTTAAATATATACCCTTATACACCATTTTAATAAAAAATATCACAAAATTCTTATAAGTCCCTCGGGAAGAGTGAAAGATGCGCACGTTCATTTTCAGAGCTCCTAGACATTCCTATAAGAAGTTAGCCAAATAGTAGCTTCGAAAAACGCTTAGGTTAAGTTTGAGAGTTGCTTCTAATGTACCAAAGCTGGATATAGACATAATTTCACTCTCACAACATTATGGCTGGTTGGAGACAGTCCGAACCACAAGTACCGGGTCCATGGTTCTGGGCGTATACTGGGGGGACGGGGACGACTCCCATTAACCCCTGACTATACCGGGGATAAGCTTATCACAATGCCTTTCTGGTCTGTGCTGAAGCAGGGCATTCTGGCAGCCAAGTGGCTTGACCTTTATTAGTGAGCCTGGTTACCCCCTCTCGGAACGACAGACTTAGAAATCGCCAGCTCATATACAGTGCATAAAATATATTTATATATATACCCTTATACACCATTTTAATAAAAAATATCACAAAATTCTTCTAAGTCCCTCGGGAAGAGTGAAAGATGCGCACGTTCATTTTCAGAGCTCCTAGACCTTCCTATAAGAAGTTAGCCAAAAAGTAGCTTCGAAAAACGCTTAGGTTAAGTTTGAGAGTTGCTTCTAATGTACCAAAGCTGGACTTAGACATAATTTCACTCTCACAACATTATGGCTGGTTGGAGACAGTCCGAACCACAAGTACCGGGTCCATGGTTCTGGGCGTATACTGGGGGGACGGGGACGACTCCCATTAACCCTTGACTATACCGGGGATACGCTTATCACAATGCCTTTCTGGTCTGTGCTGAAGCAGGGCATTCTGGCAGCCAAGTGGCTTGACCTTTATTAGTGAGCCTGGTTACCCCCTCTCGGAACGACAGACTTAGAAATCGCCAGCTCATATACAGTGCATAAAATATATTTATACTGTATATATACCCTTATACACCATTTTAATAAAAAATATCACAAAATTCTTCTAAGTCCCTCGTGAAGAGTGAAAGACGCGCACGTTCATTTTCAGAGCTCCTAGACCTTCCTATAAGAAGTTAGCCAAAAAGTAGCTTCGAATAACGCTTAGGTTAAGTTTGAGAGTTGCTTCTAATGTACCAAAGCTGGACTTAGACATAATTTCACTCTCACAACATTATGGCTGGTTGGAGACAGTCAGAACCACAAGTACCGGGTCCATGGTTCTGGGCATATACTGGGGGGACGGGAACGACTCCCATTAACCCCTGACTATACCGGGGATACGCTTATCACAATGCCTTTCTGGTCTGTGCTGAAGCAGGGCATTCTGGCAGCCAAGTGGCTTGACCTTTATTAGTGAGCCTGGTTACCCCCTCTCGGAACCACAGACTTAGAAATCGCCAGCTCATATACAGTGCACAAAATATATTTATATATATACCCTTATACACCATTTTAATAAAAAATATCACAAAATTCTTCTAAGTCCCTCGTGAAGAGTGAAAGACGCGCACGTTCATTTTCAGAGCTCCTAGACCTTCCTATAAGAAGTTAGCCAAAAAGTAGCTTCGAAAAACGCTTAGGTTAAGTTTGAGAGTTGCTTCTAATGTACCAAAGCTGGACATAGACATAATTTCACTCTCACAACATTATGGCTGGTTGGAGACAGTCCGAACCACAAGTACCGGGTCCATGGTTCTGTGCGTATTCTGGGGGGACGGGGACGACTCCCATTAATCCCTGACTATACCGAGGATACGCTTATCACAATGCCTTTCTGGTCTGTGCTGAAGCAAGACATTCTGGCAGCCAAGTGGCTTGACCTTTATTAGTGAGCCTGGTTACCCCCTCTCGGAACCACAGACTTAGAAATCGCCAGCTCATATACAGTGCATAAAATATATTTGTATATTCCCTTATACACCATTTTAATAAAAAATATCACAAAATTCTTCTAAGTCCCTCAGGAAGAGTGAAAGATGCGCACGTTCATTTTCAGAGCTCCTAGACCTTCCTATAAGAAGTTAGCCAAAAAGTAGCTTCGAAAAACGCTTAGGTTAAGTTTGAGAGTTGCTTCTAATGTACCAAAGCTGGACTTAGACATAATTTCACTCTCACAACATTATGGCTGGTTGGAGACAGTCCGAACAACAAGTACCGGGTCCATGGTTCTGGGCGTATACTGGGGGGACGGGGACGACTCCCATTAACCCTTGACTATACCGGGGATACGCTTATCACAATGCCTTTCTGGTCTGTGCTGAAGCAGGGCATTCTGGCAGCCAAGTGGCTTGACCTTTATTAGTGAGCCTGGTTACCCCCTCTCGGAACCACAGACTTAGAAATCGCCAGCTCATATACAGTGCATAAAATATATTTAAATATATACCCTTATACACCATTTTAATAAAAAATATCACAAAATTCTTCTAAGACCCTCGGGAAGAGTGAAAGATGTGCACGTTAATTTTCAGAGCTCCTAGACCTTCCTATAAGAAGTTAGCCAAAAAGTAGCTTCGAAAAACGCTTAGGTTAAGTTTGAGAGTTGCTTCTAATGTACCAAAGCTGGACATAGACATAATTTCACTCTCACAACATTATGGCTGGTTGGAGACAGTCCGAACCACAAGTACCGGGTCCATGGTTCTGTGCGTATTCTGGGGGGACGGGGACGACTCCCATTAATCCCTGACTATACCGAGGATACGCTTATCACAATGCCTTTCTGGTCTGTGCTGAAGCAAGACATTCTGGCAGCCAAGTGGCTTGACCTTTATTAGTGAGCCTGGTTACCCCCTCTCGGAACCACAGACTTAGAAATCGCCAGCTCATATACAGTGCATAAAATATATTTGTATATTCCCTTATACACCATTTTAATAAAAAATATCACAAAATTCTTCTAAGTCCCTCAGGAAGAGTGAAAGATGCGCACGTTCATTTTCAGAGCTCCTAGACCTTCCTATAAGAAGTTAGCCAAAAAGTAGCTTCGAAAAACGCTTAGGTTAAGTTTGAGAGTTGCTTCTAATGTACCAAAGCTGGACTTAGACATAATTTCACTCTCACAACATTATGGCTGGTTGGAGACAGTCCGAACAACAAGTACCGGGTCCATGGTTCTGGGCGTATACTGGGGGGACGGGGACGACTCCCATTAACCCTTGACTATACCGGGGATACGCTTATCACAATGCCTTTCTGGTCTGTGCTGAAGCAGGGCATTCTGGCAGCCAAGTGGCTTGACCTTTATTAGTGAGCCTGGTTACCCCCTCTCGGAACCACAGACTTAGAAATCGCCAGCTCATATACAGTGCATAAAATATATTTAAATATATACCCTTATACACCATTTTAATAAAAAATATCACAAAATTCTTCTAAGACCCTCGGGAAGAGTGAAAGATGTGCACGTTAATTTTCAGAGCTCCTAGACCTTCCAATAAGAAGTTAGCCAAAAAGTAGCTTCGAAAAACGCTTAGGTTAAGTTTGAGAGTTGCTTCTAATGTACCAAAGCTGGACTTAGACATAATTTCACTCTCACAACATTATGGCTGGTTGGAGACAGTCCGAACCACAAGTACCGGGTCCATGGTTCTGGGCGTATACTGGGGGGACGGGGACGACTCCCATTAACCCCTGACTATACCGGGGATACGCTTATCACAATGCCTTTCTGGTCTGTGCTGAAGCAGGGCATTCTGGCAGCCAAGTGGCTTGACCTTTATTAGTGAGCCTGGTTACCCCCTCTCGGAACCACAGACTTAGAAATCGCCAGCTCATATACAGTGCATAAAATATATTTAAATATATACCCTTATACACCATTTTAATAAAAAATATCACAAAATTCTTCTAAGTCCCTCGGGAAGAGTGAAAGATGCGCACGTTCATTTTAAGAGCTCCTAGACATTCCTATAAGAAGTTAGCCAAATAGTAGCTTCGAAAAACGCTTAGGTTAAGTTTGAGAGTTGCTTCTAATGTACCAAAGCTGGACTTAGACATAATTTCACTCTCACAACATTATGGCTGGTTGGAGACAGTCCGAACCACAAGTACCGGGTCCATGGTTCTGGGCGTATACTGGGGGGACGGGGACGACTCCCATTAACCCTTGACTATACCGGGGATACGCTTATCACAATGCCTTTCCGGTCTGTGCTGAAGCAGGGCATTCTGGCAGCCAAGTGGCTTGACCTTTATTAGTGAGCCTGGTTACCCCATCTCGGAACCACAGACTTACAAATCGCCAGCTCATATACAGTGCATAAAATATATTTATATAATATATTTATATATATATACCCTTATACACCATTTTAATAAAAAATATCACAAAATTCTTCTAAGTCCCTCGGGAAGAGTGAAAGACGCGCACGTTCATTTTAAGAGCTCCTAGACATTCCTATAAGAAGTTAGCCAAATAGTAGCTTCGAAAAACGCTTAGGTTAAGTTTGAGAGTTGCTTCTAATGTACCAAAGCTGGACTTAGACATAATTTCACTCTCACAACATTATGGCTGGTTGGAGACAGTCCGAACCACAAGTACCGGGTCCATGGTTCTGGGCGTATACTGGGTTGACGGGAACGACTCCCATTAACCCCTGACTATACCGGGGATACGCTTATCACAATGCCTTTCTGGTCTGTGCTGAAGCAGGGCATTCTGGCAGCCAAGTGGCTTGACCTTTATTAGTGAGCCTGGTTACCCCCTCTCGGAACCACAGACTTAGAAATCGCCAGCTCATATACAGTGCATAAAATATATTTATATATATACCCTTATACACCATTTTTATAAAAAATATCACAAAATTCTTCTAAGTCCCTCGGGAAGAGTGAAAGACGCGCACGTTCATTTTCAGAGCTCCTAGACCTTCCTATAAGAAGTTAGCCAAAAAGTAGCTTCGAAAAACGCTTAGGTTAAGTTTGAGAGTTGCTTCTAATGTACCAAAGCTGGACTTAGACATAATTTCACTCTCACAACATTATGGCTGGTTGGAGACAGTCCGAACCAGAAGTACCGGGTCCATGGTTCTGGGCGTATTCTGGGGGGACGGGGACGACTCCCATTAACCCCTGACTATACCGAGTATACGCTTATCACAATGCCTTTCTGGTCTGTGCTGAAGCAGGACATTCTGCCAGCCAAGTGGCTTGACCTTTATTAGTGAGCCTGGTTACCCCCTCTCGGAACCACAGACTTAGAAATCGCCAGCTCATATACAGTGCATAAAATATATTTAAATATATACCCTTATACACCATTTTAATAAAAAATATCACAAAATTCTTCTAAGTCCCTCAGGAAGAGTGAAAGATGCGCACGTTCATTTTCAGAGCTCCTAGACCTTCCTATAAGAAGTTAGCCAAAAAGTAGCTTCGAAAAACGCTTAGGTTAAGTTTGAGAGTTGCTTCTAATGTACCAAAGCTGGACTTAGACATAATTTCACTCTCACAACATTATGGCTGGTTGGAGACTGTCCGAACAACAAGTACCGGGTCCATGGTTCTGGGCGTATACTGGGGGGACGGGGACGACTCCCATTAACCCTTGACTATACCGGGGATACGCTTATCACAATGCCTTTCTGGTCTATGCTGAAGCAGGGCATTCTGGCAGCCAAGTGGCTTGACCTTTATTAGTGAGCCTGGTTACCCCCTCTCGGAACCACAGACTTAGAAATCGCCAGCTCATATACAGTGCATAAAATATATTTATATAATATATTTATATATATACCCTTATACACCATTTTAATAAAAAATATCACAAAATTCTTCTAAGTCCCTCGGGAAGAGTGAAAGACGCGCACGTTCATTTTCAGAGCTCCTAGACCTTCCTATAAGAAGTTAGCCAAAAAGTAGCTTCGAAAAACGCTTAGGTTAAGTTTGAGAGTTGCTTCTAATGTACCAAAGCTGGACATAGACATAATTTCACTCTCACAACATTATGGCTGGTTGGAGACAGTCCGAACCACAAGTACCGGGTCCATGGTTCTGTGCGTATTCTGGGGGGACGGGGACGACTCCCATTAATCCCTGACTATACCGAGGATACGCTTATCACAATGCCTTTCTGGTCTGTGCTGAAGCAAGACATTCTGGCAGCCAAGTGGCTTGACCTTTATTAGTGAGCCTGGTTACCCCCTCTCGGAACCACAGACTTAGAAATCGCCAGCTCATATACAGTGCATAAAATATATTTGTATATTCCCTTATACACCATTTTAATAAAAAATATCACAAAATTCTTCTAAGTCCCTCGGGAAGAGTGAAAGATGCGCACGTTCATTTTCAGAGCTCCTAGACCTTCCTATAAGAAGTTAGCCAAAAAGTAGCTTCGAAAAACGCTTAGGTTAAGTTTGAGAGTTGCTTCTAATGTACCAAAGCTGGACTTAGACATAATTTCACTCTCACAACATTATGGCTGGTTGGAGACAGTCCGAACAACAAGTACCGGGTCCATGGTTCTGGGCGTATACTGGGGGGACGGGGACGACTCCCATTAACCCTTGACTATACCGGGGATACGCTTATCACAATGCCTTTCTGGTCTGTGCTGAAGCAGGGCATTCTGGCAGCCAAGTGGCTTGACCTTTATTAGTGAGCCTGGTTACCCCCTCTCGGAACGACAGACTTAGAAATCGCCAGCTCATATACAGTGCATAAAATATATTTAAATATATACCCTTATACACCATTTTAATAAAAAATATCACAAAATTCTTCTAAATCCCTCGTGAAGAGTGAAAGATGTGCACGTTAATTTTCAGAGCTCCTAGACCTTCCTATAAGAAGTTAGCCAAAAAGTAGCTTCGAAAAACGCTTAGGTTAAGTTTGAGAGTTGCTTCTAATGTACCAAAGCTGGACTTAGACATAATTTCACTCTCACAACATTATGGCTGGTTGGAGACAGTCCGAACCACAAGTACCGGGTCCATGGTTCTGGGCGTATACTGGGGAGACGGGGACGACTCCCATTAACCCCTGACTATACCGGGGATACGCTTATCACAATGCCTTTCTGGTCTGTGCTGAAGCAGGGCATTCTGGCAGCCAAGTGGCTTGACCTTTATTAGTGAGCCTGGTTACCCCCTCTCGGAACGACAGACTTAGAAATCGCCAGCTCATATACAGTGCATAAAATATATTTAAATATATACCCTTATACACCATTTTAATAAAAAATATCACAAAATTCTTCTAAGACCCTCGGGAAGAGTGAAAGATGTGCACGTTAATTTTCAGAGCTCCTAGACCTTCCTATAAGAAGTTAGCCAAAAAGTAGCTTCGAAAAACGCTTAGGTTAAGTTTGAGAGTTGCTTCTAATGTACCAAAGCTGGACTTAGACATAATTTCACTCTCACAACATTATGGCTGGTTGGAGACAGTCCGAACCACAAGTACCGGGTCCATGGTTCTGGGCGTATACTGGGGGGACGGGGACGACTCCCATTAACCCCTGACTATACCGGGGATACGCTTATCACAATGCCTTTCTGGTCTGTGCTGAAGCAGGGCATTCTGGCAGCCAAGTGGCTTGACCTTTATTAGTGAGCCTGGTTACCCCCTCTCGGAACGACAGACTTAGAAATCGCCAGCTCATATACAGTGCATAAAATATATTTAAATATATACCCTTATACACCATTTTAATAAAAAATATCACAAAATTCTTCTAAGACCCTCGGGAAGAGTGAAAGATGTGCACGTTAATTTTCAGAGCTCCTAGACCTTCCTATAAGAAGTTAGCCAAAAAGTAGCTTCGAAAAACGCTTAGGTTAAGTTTGAGAGTTGCTTCTAATGTACCAAAGCTGGACTTAGACATAATTTCACTCTCACAACATTATGGCTGGTTGGAGACAGTCCGAACCACAAGTACCGGGTCCATGGTTCTGGGCGTATACTGGGGGGACGGGGACGACTCCCATTAACCCCTGACTATACCGGGGATACGCTTATCACAATGCCTTTCTGGTCTGTGCTGAAGCAGGGCATTCTGGCAGCCAAGTGGCTTGACCTTTATTAGTGAGCCTGGTTACCCCCTCTCGGAACGACAGACTTAGAAATCGCCAGCTCATATACAGTGCATAAAATATATTTAAATATATACCCTTATACACCATTTTAATAAAAAATATCACAAAATTCTTCTAAGTCCCTCGGGAAGAGTGAAAGATGCGCACGTTCATTTTCAGAGCTCCTAGACATTCCTATAAGAAGTTAGCCAAATAGTAGCTTCGAAAAACGCTTAGGTTAAGTTTGAGAGTTGCTTCTAATGTACCAAAGCTGGATATAGACATAATTTCACTCTCACAACATTATGGCTGGTTGGAGACAGTCCGAACCACAAGTACCGGGTCCATGGTTCTGGGCGTATACTGGGGGGACGGGGACGACTCCCATTAACCCCTGACTATACCGGGGATACGCTTATCACAATGCCTTTCTGGTCTGTGCTGAAGCAGGGCATTCTGGCAGCCAAGTGGCTTGACCTTTATTAGTGAGCCTGGTTACCCCCTCTCGGAACGACAGACTTAGAAATCGCCAGCTCATATACAGTGCATAAAATATATTTAAATATATACCCTTATACACCATTTTAATAAAAAATATCACAAAATTCTTCTAAGTCCCTCGGGAAGAGTGAAAGATGCGCACGTTCATTTTCAGAGCTCCTAGACATTCCTATAAGAAGTTAGCCAAATAGTAGCTTCGAAAAACGCTTAGGTTAAGTTTGAGAGTTGCTTCTAATGTACCAAAGCTGGATATAGACATAATTTCACTCTCACAACATTATGGCTGGTTGGAGACAGTCCGAACCACAAGTACCGGGTCCATGGTTCTGGGCGTATACTGGGGGGATGGGGACGACTCCCATTAACCCCTGACTATACCGGGGATAAGCTTATCACAATGCCTTTCTGGTCTGTGCTGAAGCAGGGCATTCTGGCAGCCAAGTGGCTTGACCTTTATTAGTGAGCCTGGTTACCCCCTCTCGGAACGACAGACTTAGAAATCGCCAGCTCATATACAGTGCATAAAATATATTTATATATATACCCTTATACACCATTTTAATAAAAAATATCACAAAATTCTTCTAAGTCCCTCGTGAAGAGTGAAAGACGCGCACGTTCATTTTCAGAGCTCCTAGACCTTCCTATAAGAAGTTAGCCAAAAAGTTGCTTCGAATAACGCTTAGGTTAAGTTTGAGAGTTGCTTCTAATGTACCAAAGCTGGACTTAGACATAATTTCACTCTCACAACATTATGGCTGGTTGGAGACAGTCCGAACAACAAGTACCGGGTCCATGGTTCTGGGCGTATACTGGGGGGACGGGGACGACTCCCATTAACCCTTGACTATACCGGGGATACGCTTATCACAATGCCTTTCTGGTCTGTGCTGAAGCAGGGCATTCTGGCAGCCAAGTGGCTTGACCTTTATTAGTGAGCCTGGTTACCCCCTCTCGGAACGACAGACTTAGAAATCGCCAGCTCATATACAGTGCATAAAATATATTTAAATATATACCCTTATACACCATTTTAATAAAAAATATCACAAAATTCTTCTAAGTCCCTCGGGAAGAGTGAAAGATGCGCACGTTCATTTTCAGAGCTCCTAGACATTCCTATAAGAAGTTAGCCAAATAGTAGCTTCGAAAAACGCTTAGGTTAAGTTTGAGAGTTGCTTCTAATGTACCAAAGCTGGATATAGACATAATTTCACTCTCACAACATTATGGCTGGTTGGAGACAGTCCGAACCACAAGTACCGGGTCCATGGTTCTGGGCGTATACTGGGGGGACGGGGACGACTCCCATTAACCCCTGACTATACCGGGGATAAGCTTATCACAATGCCTTTCTGGTCTGTGCTGAAGCAGGGCATTCTGGCAGCCAAGTGGCTTGACCTTTATTAGTGAGCCTGGTTACCCCCTCTCGGAACGACAGACTTAGAAATCGCCAGCTCATATACAGTGCATAAAATATATTTATATATATACCCTTATACACCATTTTAATAAAAAATATCACAAAATTCTTCTAAGTCCCTCGTGAAGAGTGAAAGATGTGCACGTTAATTTTCAGAGCTCCTAGACCTTCCTATAAGAAGTTAGCCAAAAAGTAGCTTCGAAAAACGCTTAGGTTAAGTTTGAGAGTTGCTTCTAATGTACCAAAGCTGGACTTAGACATAATTTCACTCTCACAACATTATGGCTGGTTGGAGACAGTCCGAACCACAAGTACCGGGTCCATGGTTCTGGGCGTATACTGGGGGGATGGGGACGACTCCCATTAACCCCTGACTATACCGGGGATAAGCTTATCACAATGCCTTTCTGGTCTGTGCTGAAGCAGGGCATTCTGGCAGCCAAGTGGCTTGACCTTTATTAGTGAGCCTGGTTACCCCCTCTCGGAACGACAGACTTAGAAATCGCCAGCTCATATACAGTGCATAAAATATATTTATATATATACCCTTATACACCATTTTAATAAAAAATATCACAAAATTCTTCTAAGTCCCTCGTGAAGAGTGAAAGACGCGCACGTTCATTTTCAGAGCTCCTAGACCTTCCTATAAGAAGTTAGCCAAAAAGTTGCTTCGAATAACGCTTAGGTTAAGTTTGAGAGTTGCTTCTAATGTACCAAAGCTGGACTTAGACATAATTTCACTCTCACAACATTATGGCTGGTTGGAGACAGTCCGAACAACAAGTACCGGGTCCATGGTTCTGGGCGTATACTGGGGGGACGGGGACGACTCCCATTAACCCTTGACTATACCGGGGATACGCTTATCACAATGCCTTTCTGGTCTGTGCTGAAGCAGGGCATTCTGGCAGCCAAGTGGCTTGACCTTTATTAGTGAGCCTGGTTACCCCCTCTCGGAACGACAGACTTAGAAATCGCCAGCTCATATACAGTGCATAAAATATATTTAAATATATACCCTTATACACCATTTTAATAAAAAATATCACAAAATTCTTCTAAGTCCCTCGGGAAGAGTGAAAGATGCGCACGTTCATTTTCAGAGCTCCTAGACATTCCTATAAGAAGTTAGCCAAATAGTAGCTTCGAAAAACGCTTAGGTTAAGTTTGAGAGTTGCTTCTAATGTACCAAAGCTGGATATAGACATAATTTCACTCTCACAACATTATGGCTGGTTGGAGACAGTCCGAACCACAAGTACCGGGTCCATGGTTCTGGGCGTATACTGGGGGGACGGGGACGACTCCCATTAACCCCTGACTATACCGGGGATAAGCTTATCACAATGCCTTTCTGGTCTGTGCTGAAGCAGGGCATTCTGGCAGCCAAGTGGCTTGACCTTTATTAGTGAGCCTGGTTACCCCCTCTCGGAACGACAGACTTAGAAATCGCCAGCTCATATACAGTGCATAAAATATATTTATATATATACCCTTATACACCATTTTAATAAAAAATATCACAAAATTCTTCTAAGTCCCTCGTGAAGAGTGAAAGATGTGCACGTTAATTTTCAGAGCTCCTAGACCTTCCTATAAGAAGTTAGCCAAAAAGTAGCTTCGAAAAACGCTTAGGTTAAGTTTGAGAGTTGCTTCTAATGTACCAAAGCTGGACTTAGACATAATTTCACTTTCACAACATTATGGCTGGTTGGAGACAGTCCGAACCACAAGTACCGGGTCCATGGTTCTGGGCGTATACTGGGGGGACGGGGACGACTCCCATTAACCCCTGACTATACCGGGGATACGCTTATCACAATGCCTTTCTGGTCTGTGCTGAAGCAGGGCATTCTGGCAGCCAAGTGGCTTGACCTTTATTAGTGAGCCTGGTTACCCCCTCTCGGAACGACAGACTTAGAAATCGCCAGCTCATATACAGTGCATAAAATATATTTAAATATATACCCTTATACACCATTTTAATAAAAAATATCACAAAATTCTTCTAAGTCCCTCGGGAAGAGTGAAAGATGCGCACGTTCATTTTCAGAGCTCCTAGACATTCCTATAAGAAGTTAGCCAAATAGTAGCTTCGAAAAACGCTTAGGTTAAGTTTGAGAGTTGCTTCTAATGTACCAAAGCTGGATATAGACATAATTTCACTCTCACAACATTATGGCTGGTTGGAGACAGTCCGAACCACAAGTACCGGGTCCATGGTTCTGGGCGTATACTGGGGGGACGGGGACGACTCCCATTAACCCCTGACTATACCGGGGATACGCTTATCACAATGCCTTTCTGGTCTGTGCTGAAGCAGGGCATTCTGGCAGCCAAGTGGCTTGACCTTTATTAGTGAGCCTGGTTACCCCCTCTCGGAACGACAGACTTAGAAATCGCCAGCTCATATACAGTGCATAAAATATATTTAAATATATACCCTTATACACCATTTTAATAAAAAATATCACAAAATTCTTCTAAGTCCCTCGGGAAGAGTGAAAGATGCGCACGTTCATTTTCAGAGCTCCTAGACATTCCTATAAGAAGTTAGCCAAATAGTAGCTTCGAAAAACGCTTAGGTTAAGTTTGAGAGTTGCTTCTAATGTACCAAAGCTGGATATAGACATAATTTCACTCTCACAACATTATGGCTGGTTGGAGACAGTCCGAACCACAAGTACCGGGTCCATGGTTCTGGGCGTATACTGGGGGGATGGGGACGACTCCCATTAACCCCTGACTATACCGGGGATAAGCTTATCACAATGCCTTTCTGGTCTGTGCTGAAGCAGGGCATTCTGGCAGCCAAGTGGCTTGACCTTTATTAGTGAGCCTGGTTACCCCCTCTCGGAACGACAGACTTAGAAATCGCCAGCTCATATACAGTGCATAAAATATATTTATATATATACCCTTATACACCATTTTAATAAAAAATATCACAAAATTCTTCTAAGTCCCTCGTGAAGAGTGAAAGACGCGCACGTTCATTTTCAGAGCTCCTAGACCTTCCTATAAGAAGTTAGCCAAAAAGTTGCTTCGAATAACGCTTAGGTTAAGTTTGAGAGTTGCTTCTAATGTACCAAAGCTGGACTTAGACATAATTTCACTCTCACAACATTATGGCTGGTTGGAGACAGTCCGAACAACAAGTACCGGGTCCATGGTTCTGGGCGTATACTGGGGGGACGGGGACGACTCCCATTAACCCTTGACTATACCGGGGATACGCTTATCACAATGCCTTTCTGGTCTGTGCTGAAGCAGGGCATTCTGGCAGCCAAGTGGCTTGACCTTTATTAGTGAGCCTGGTTACCCCCTCTCGGAACGACAGACTTAGAAATCGCCAGCTCATATACAGTGCATAAAATATATTTAAATATATACCCTTATACACCATTTTAATAAAAAATATCACAAAATTCTTCTAAGTCCCTCGGGAAGAGTGAAAGATGCGCACGTTCATTTTCAGAGCTCCTAGACATTCCTATAAGAAGTTAGCCAAATAGTAGCTTCGAAAAACGCTTAGGTTAAGTTTGAGAGTTGCTTCTAATGTACCAAAGCTGGATATAGACATAATTTCACTCTCACAACATTATGGCTGGTTGGAGACAGTCCGAACCACAAGTACCGGGTCCATGGTTCTGGGCGTATACTGGGGGGACGGGGACGACTCCCATTAACCCCTGACTATACCGGGGATAAGCTTATCACAATGCCTTTCTGGTCTGTGCTGAAGCAGGGCATTCTGGCAGCCAAGTGGCTTGACCTTTATTAGTGAGCCTGGTTACCCCCTCTCGGAACGACAGACTTAGAAATCGCCAGCTCATATACAGTGCATAAAATATATTTATATATATACCCTTATACACCATTTTAATAAAAAATATCACAAAATTCTTCTAAGTCCCTCGTGAAGAGTGAAAGATGTGCACGTTAATTTTCAGAGCTCCTAGACCTTCCTATAAGAAGTTAGCCAAAAAGTAGCTTCGAAAAACGCTTAGGTTAAGTTTGAGAGTTGCTTCTAATGTACCAAAGCTGGACTTAGACATAATTTCACTCTCACAACATTATGGCTGGTTGGAGACAGTCCGAACCACAAGTACCGGGTCCATGGTTCTGGGCGTATACTGGGGGGACGGGGACGACTCCCATTAACCCCTGACTATACCGGGGATACGCTTATCACAATGCCTTTCTGGTCTGTGCTGAAGCAGGGCATTCTGGCAGCCAAGTGGCTTGACCTTTATTAGTGAGCCTGGTTACCCCCTCTCGGAACGACAGACTTAGAAATCGCCAGCTCATATACAGTGCATAAAATATATTTATATATATACCCTTATACACCATTTTAATAAAAAATATCACAAAATTCTTCTAAGTCCCTCGTGAAGAGTGAAAGATGTGCACGTTAATTTTCAGAGCTCCTAGACCTTCCTATAAGAAGTTAGCCAAAAAGTAGCTTCGAAAAACGCTTAGGTTAAGTTTGAGAGTTGCTTCTAATGTACCAAAGCTGGACTTAGACATAATTTCACTCTCACAACATTATGGCTGGTTGGAGACAGTCCGAACCACAAGTACCGGGTCCATGGTTCTGGGCGTATACTGGGGGGACGGGGACGACTCCCATTAACCCCTGACTATACCGGGGATACGCTTATCACAATGCCTTTCTGGTCTGTGCTGAAGCAGGGCATTCTGGCAGCCAAGTGGCTTGACCTTTATTAGTGAGCCTGGTTACCCCCTCTCGGAACGACAGACTTAGAAATCGCCAGCTCATATTCAGTGCATAAAATATATTTAAATATATACCCTTATACACCATTTTAATAAAAAATATCACAAAATTCTTCTAAGACCCTCGGGAAGAGTGAAAGATGTGCACGTTAATTTTCAGAGCTCCTAGACCTTCCTATAAGAAGTTAGCCAAAAAGTAGCTTCGAAAAACGCTTAGGTTAAGTTTGAGAGTTGCTTCTAATGTACCAAAGCTGGACTTAGACATAATTTCACTCTCACAACATTATGGCTGGTTGGAGACAGTCCGAACCACAAGTACCGGGTCCATGGTTCTGGGCGTATACTGGGGGGACGGGGACGACTCCCATTAACCCCTGACTATACCGGGGATACGCTTATCACAATGCCTTTCTGGTCTGTGCTGAAGCAGGGCATTCTGGCAGCCAAGTGGCTTGACCTTTATTAGTGAGCCTGGTTACCCCCTCTCGGAACGACAGACTTAGAAATCGCCAGCTCATATACAGTGCATAAAATATATTTAAATATATACCCTTATACACCATTTTAATAAAAAATATCACAAAATTCTTCTAAGTCCCTCGGGAAGAGTGAAAGATGCGCACGTTCATTTTCAGAGCTCCTAGACTTTCCTATAAGAAGTTAGCCAAATAGTAGCTTCGAAAAACGCTTAGGTTAAGTTTGAGAGTTGCTTCTAATGTACCAAAGCTGGATATAGACATAATTTCACTCTCACAACATTATGGCTGGTTGGAGACAGTCCGAACCACAAGTACCGGGTCCATGGTTCTGGGCGTATACTGGGGGGACGGGGACGACTCCAATTAACCCCTGACTATACCGGGGATAAGCTTATCACAATGCCTTTCTGGTCTGTGCTGAAGCAGGGCATTCTGGCAGCCAAGTGGCTTGACCTTTATTAGTGAGCCTGGTTACCCCCTCTCGGAACGACAGACTTAGAAATCGCCAGCTCATATACAGTGCATAAAATATATTTATATATATACCCTTATACACCATTTTAATAAAAAATATCACAAAATTCTTCTAAGTCCCTCGTGAAGAGTGAAAGATGTGCACGTTAATTTTCAGAGCTCCTAGACCTTCCTATAAGAAGTTAGCCAAAAAGTAGCTTCGAAAAACGCTTAGGTTAAGTTTGAGAGTTGCTTCTAATGTACCAAAGCTGGACTTAGACATAATTTCACTCTCACAACATTATGGCTGGTTGGAGACAGTCCGAACCACAAGTACCGGGTCCATGGTTCTGGGCGTATACTGGGGGGACGGGGACGGGGACGACTCCCATTAACCCCTGACTATACCGGGGATACGCTTATCACAATGCCTTTCTGGTCTGTGCTGAAGCAGGGCATTCTGGCAGCCAAGTGGCTTGACCTTTATTAGTGAGCCTGGTTACCCCCTCTCGGAACGACAGACTTAGAAATCGCCAGCTCATATTCAGTGCATAAAATATATTTAAATATATACCCTTATACACCATTTTAATAAAAAATATCACAAAATTCTTCTAAGACCCTCGGGAAGAGTGAAAGATGTGCACGTTAATTTTCAGAGCTCCTAGACCTTCCTATAAGAAGTTAGCCAAAAAGTAGCTTCGAAAAACGCTTAGGTTAAGTTTGAGAGTTGCTTCTAATGTACCAAAGCTGGACTTAGACATAATTTCACTCTCACAACATTATGGCTGGTTGGAGACAGTCCGAACCACAAGTACCGGGTCCATGGTTCTGGGCGTATACTGGGGGGACGGGGACGACTCCCATTAACCCCTGACTATACCGGGGATACGCTTATCACAATGCCTTTCTGGTCTGTGCTGAAGCAGGGCATTCTGGCAGCCAAGTGGCTTGACCTTTATTAGTGAGCCTGGTTACCCCCTCTCGGAACGACAGACTTAGAAATCGCCAGCTCATATACAGTGCATAAAATATATTTAAATATATACCCTTATACACCATTTTAATAAAAAATATCACAAAATTCTTCTAAGTCCCTCGGGAAGAGTGAAAGATGCGCACGTTCATTTTCAGAGCTCCTAGACTTTCCTATAAGAAGTTAGCCAAATAGTAGCTTCGAAAAACGCTTAGGTTAAGTTTGAGAGTTGCTTCTAATGTACCAAAGCTGGATATAGACATAATTTCACTCTCACAACATTATGGCTGGTTGGAGACAGTCCGAACCACAAGTACCGGGTCCATGGTTCTGGGCGTATACTGGGGGGACGGGGACGACTCCAATTAACCCCTGACTATACCGGGGATAAGCTTATCACAATGCCTTTCTGGTCTGTGCTGAAGCAGGGCATTCTGGCAGCCAAGTGGCTTGACCTTTATTAGTGAGCCTGGTTACCCCCTCTCGGAACGACAGACTTAGAAATCGCCAGCTCATATACAGTGCATAAAATATATTTATATATATACCCTTATACACCATTTTAATAAAAAATATCACAAAATTCTTCTAAGTCCCTCGTGAAGAGTGAAAGATGTGCACGTTAATTTTCAGAGCTCCTAGACCTTCCTATAAGAAGTTAGCCAAAAAGTAGCTTCGAAAAACGCTTAGGTTAAGTTTGAGAGTTGCTTCTAATGTACCAAAGCTGGACTTAGACATAATTTCACTCTCACAACATTATGGCTGGTTGGAGACAGTCCGAACCACAAGTACCGGGTCCATGGTTCTGGGCGTATACTGGGGGGACGGGGACGGGGACGACTCCCATTAACCCCTGACTATACCGGGGATACGCTTATCACAATGCCTTTCTGGTCTGTGCTGAAGCAGGGCATTCTGGCAGCCAAGTGGCTTGACCTTTATTAGTGAGCCTGGTTACCCCCTCTCGGAACGACAGACTTAGAAATCGCCAGCTCATATACAGTGCATAAAATATATTTAAATATATACCCTTATACACCATTTTAATAAAAAATATCACAAAATTCTTCTAAGACCCTCGGGAAGAGTGAAAGATGTGCACGTTAATTTTCAGAGCTGCTAGACCTTCCTATAAGAAGTTAGCCAAAAAGTAGCTTCGAAAAACGCTTAGGTTAAGTTTGAGAGTTGCTTCTAATGTACCAAAGCTGGACTTAGACATAATTTCACTCTCACAACATTATGGCTGGTTGGAGACAGTCCGAACCACAAGTACCGGGTCCATGGTTCTGGGCGTATACTGGGGGGACGGGGACGACTCCCATTAACCCCTGACTATACCGGGGATACGCTTATCACAATGCCTTTCTGGTCTGTGCTGAAGCAGGGCATTCTGGCAGCCAAGTGGCTTGACCTTTATTAGTGAGCCTGGTTACCCCCTCTCGGAACGACAGACTTAGAAATCGCCAGCTCATATACAGTGCATAAAATATATTTAAATATATACCCTTATACACCATTTTAATAAAAAATATCACAAAATTCTTCTAAGTCCCTCGGGAAGAGTGAAAGATGCGCACGTTCATTTTCAGAGCTCCTAGACATTCCTATAAGAAGTTAGCCAAATAGTAGCTTCGAAAAACGCTTAGGTTAAGTTTGAGAGTTGCTTCTAATGTACCAAAGCTGGATATAGACATAATTTCACTCTCACAACATTATGGCTGGTTGGAGACAGTCCGAACCACAAGTACCGGGTCCATGGTTCTGGGCGTATACTGGGGGGACGGGGACGACTCCCATTAACCCCTGACTATACCGGGGATACGCTTATCACAATGCCTTTCTGGTCTGTGCTGAAGCAGGGCATTCTGGCAGCCAAGTGGCTTGACCTTTATTAGTGAGCCTGGTTACCCCCTCTCGGAACGACAGACTTAGAAATCGCCAGCTCATATACAGTGCATAAAATATATTTAAATATATACCCTTATACACCATTTTAATAAAAAATATCACAAAATTCTTCTAAGTCCCTCGGGAAGAGTGAAAGATGCGCACGTTCATTTTCAGAGTTCCTAGACATTCCTATAAGAAGTTAGCCAAATAGTAGCTTCGAAAAACGCTTAGGTTAAGTTTGAGAGTTGCTTCTAATGTACCAAAGCTGGATATAGACATAATTTCACTCTCACAACATTATGGCTGGTTGGAGACAGTCCGAACCACAAGTACCGGGTCCATGGTTCTGGGCGTATACTGGGGGGATGGGGACGACTCCAATTAACCCCTGACTATACCGGGGATAAGCTTATCACAATGCCTTTCTGGTCTGTGCTGAAGCAGGGCATTCTGGCAGCCAAGTGGCTTGACCTTTATTAGTGAGCCTGGTTACCCCCTCTCGGAACGACAGACTTAGAAATCGCCAGCTCATATACAGTGCATAAAATATATTTATATATATACCCTTATACACCATTTTAATAAAAAATATCACAAAATTCTTCTAAGTCCCTCGTGAAGAGTGAAAGACGCGCACGTTCATTTTCAGAGCTCCTAGACCTTCCTATAAGAAGTTAGCCAAAAAGTAGCTTCGAATAACGCTTAGGTTAAGTTTGAGAGTTGCTTCTAATGTACCAAAGCTGGACTTAGACATAATTTCACTCTCACAACATTATGGCTGGTTGGAGACAGTCAGAACCACAAGTACCGGGTCCATGGTTCTGGGCGTATACTGGGGGGACGGTAACGACTCCCATTAACCCCTGACTATACCGGGGATACGCTTATCACAATGCCTTTCTGGTCTGTGCTGAAGCAGGGCATTCTGGCAGCCAAGTGGCTTGACCTTTATTAGTGAGCCTGGTTACCCCCTCTCGGAACCACAGACTTAGAAATCGCCAGCTCATATACAGTGCACAAAATATATTTATATATATACCCTTATACACCATTTTAATAAAAAATATCACAAAATTCTTCTAAGTCCCTCGTGAAGAGTGAAAGACGCGCACGTTCATTTTCAGAGCTCCTAGACCTTCCTATAAGAAGTTAGCCAAAAAGTAGCTTCGAAAAACGCTTAGGTTAAGTTTGAGAGTTGCTTCTAATGTACCAAAGCTGGACTTAGACATAATTTCACTCTCACAACATTATGGCTGGTTGGAGACAGTCCGAACAACAAGTACCGGGTCCATGGTTCTGGGCGTATACTGGGGGGACGGGGACGACTCCCATTAACCCTTGACTATACCGGGGATACGCTTATCACAATGCCTTTCTGGTCTGTGCTGAAGCAGGGCATTCTGGCAGCCAAGTGGCTTGACCTTTATTAGTGAGCCTGGTTACCCCCTCTCGGAACCACAGACTTAGAAATCGCCAGCTCATATACAGTGCATAAAATATATTTAAATATATACCCTTATACACCATTTTAATAAAAAATATCACAAAATTCTTCTAAGACCCTCGGGAAGAGTGAAAGATGTGCACGTTAATTTTCAGAGCTCCTAGACCTTCCTATAAGAAGTTAGCCAAAAAGTAGCTTCTAAAAACGCTTAGGTTAAGTTTGAGAGTTGCTTCTAATGTACCAAAGCTGGACTTAGACATAATTTCACTCTCACAACATTATGGCTGGTTGGAGACAGTCCGAACCACAAGTACCGGGTCCATGGTTCTGGGCGTATACTGGGGGGACGGGGACGACTCCCATTAACCCCTGACTATACCGGGGATACGCTTATCACAATGCCTTTCTGGTCTGTGCTGAAGCAGGGCATTCTGGCAGCCAAGTGGCTTGACCTTTATTAGTGAGCCTGGTTACCCCCTCTCGGAACGACAGACTTAGAAATCGCCAGCTCATATACAGTGCATAAAATATATTTAAATATATACCCTTATACACCATTTTAATAAAAATATCACAAAATTATTCTAAGTCCCTCGGGAAGAGTGAAAGATGCGCACGTTCATTTTCAGAGCTCCTAGACATTCCTATAAGAAGTTAGCCAAATAGTAGCTTCGAAAAACGCTTAGGTTAAGTTTGAGAGTTGCTTCTAATGTACCAAAGCTGGACTTAGACATAATTTCACTCTAACAACATTATGGCTGGTTGGAGACAGTCCGAACCACAAGTACCGGGTCCATGGTTCTTGCCGTATACTGGGGGGACGGTGACGACTCCCATTAACCCTTGACTATACCGGGGATACGCTTATCACAATGCCTTTCTGGTCTGTGCTGAAGCAGGACATTCTGGCAGCCAAGTGGCTTGACCTCTATTAGTGAGCCTGGTTACCCCCTCTCGGAACCACAGACTTAGAAATCGCCAGCTCATATACAGTGCATAAAATATATTTATACTGTATATATACCCTTATACACCATTTTAATAAAAAATATCACAAAATTTTACTAAGTCCCTCGTGAAGAGTGAAAGACGCGCACGTTCATTTTCAGAGCTCCTAGACCTTCCTATAAGAAGTTAGCCAAAAAGTAGCTTCGAATAACGCTTAGGTTAAGTTTGAGAGTTGCTTCTAATGTACCAAAGCTGGACTTAGACATAATTTCACTCTCACAACATTATGGCTGGTTGGAGACAGTCAGAACCACAAGTACCGGGTCCATGGTTCTGGGCGTATACTGGGGGGACGGGAACGACTCCCATTAACCCCTGACTATACCGGGGATACGCTTATCACAATGCCTTTCTGGTCTGTGCTGAAGCAGGGCATTCTGGCAGCCAAGTGGCTTGACCTTTATTAGTGAGCCTGGTTACCCCCTCTCGGAACGACAGACTTAGAAATCGCCAGCTCATATACAGTGCATAAAATATATTTAAATATATACCCTTATACACCATTTTAATAAAAAATATCACAAAATTCTTCTAAGTCCCTCAGGAAGAGTGAAAGATGCGCACGTTCATTTTCAGAGCTCCTAGACCTTCCTATAAGAAGTTAGCCAAAAAGTAGCTTCGAAAAACGCTTAGGTTAAGTTTGAGAGTTGCTTCTAATGTACCAAAGCTGGACTTAGACATAATTTCACTCTCACAACATTATGGCTGGTTGGAGACAGTCCGAACCAGAAGTACCGGGTCCATGGTTCTGGGCGTATTCTGGGGGGACAGGGACGACTCCCATTAACCCCTGACTATACCGAGGATACGCTTATCACAATGCCTTTCTGGTCTGTGCTGAAGCAGGACATTCTGGCAGCCAAGTGGCTTGACCTTTATTAGTGAGCCTGGTTACCCCCTCTCGGAACGACAGACTTAGAAATCGCCAGCTCATATACAGTGCATAAAATATATTTATATATATACCCTTATACACCATTTTAATAAAAAATATCACAAAATTCTTCTAAGTCCCTCGTGAAGAGTGAAAGACGCGCACGTTCATTTTCAGAGCTCCTAGACCTTCCTATAAGAAGTTAGCCAAAAAGTAGCTTCGAATAACGCTTAGGTTAAGTTTGAGAGTTGCTTCTAATGTACCAAAGCTGGACTTAGACATAATTTCACTCTCACAACATTATGGCTGGTTGGAGACAGTCAGAACCACAAGTACCGGGTCCATGGTTCTGGGCGTATACTGGGGGGACGGGAACGACTCCCATTAACCCCTGACTATACCGGGGATACGCTTATCACAATGCCTTTCTGGTCTGTGCTGAAGCAGGGCATTCTGGCAGCCAAGTGGCTTGACCTTTATTAGTGAGCCTGGTTACCCCCTCTCGGAACGACAGACTTAGAAATCGCCAGCTCATATACAGTGCATAAAATATATTTAAATATATACCCTTATACTGTACACCATTTTAATAAAAAATATCACAAAATTCTTCTAAGTCCCTCGGGAAGAGTGAAAGATGCGCACGTTCATTTTCAGAGCTCCTAGACATTCCTATAAGAAGTTAGCCAAATAGTAGCTTCGAAAAACGCTTAGGTTAAGTTTGAGAGTTGCTTCTAATGTACCAAAGCTGGATATAGACATAATTTCACTCTCACAACATTATGGCTGGTTGGAGACAGTCCGAACCACAAGTACCGGGTCCATGGTTCTGGGCGTATACTGGGGGGACGGGGACGACTCCCATTAACCCCTGACTATACCGGGGATACGCTTATCACAATGCCTTTCTGGTCTGTGCTGAAGCAGGGCATTCTGGCAGCCAAGTGGCTTGACCTTTATTAGTGAGCCTGTTTACCCCCTCTCGGAACGACAGACTTAGAAATCGCCAGCTCATATACAGTGCATAAAATATATTTAAATATATACCCTTATACACCATTTTAATAAAAAATATCACAAAATTCTTCTAAGTCCCTCGGGAAGAGTGAAAGATGCGCACGTTCATTTTCAGAGCTCCTAGACATTCCTATAAGAAGTTAGCCAAATAGTAGCTTCGAAAAACGCTTAGGTTAAGTTTGAGAGTTGCTTCTAATGTACCAAAGCTGGATATAGACATAATTTCACTCTCACAACATTATGGCTGGTTGGAGACAGTCCGAACCACAAGTACCGGGTCCATGGTTCTGGTCGTATACTGGGGGGATGGGGACGACTCCCATTAACCCCTGACTATACCGGGGATAAGCTTATCACAATGCCTTTCTGGTCTGTGCTGAAGCAGGGCATTCTGGCAGCCAAGTGGCTTGACCTTTATTAGTGAGCCTGGTTACCCCCTCTCGGAACGACAGACTTAGAAATCGCCAGCTCATATACAGTGCATAAAATATATTTATATATATACCCTTATACACCATTTTAATAAAAAATATCACAAAATTCTTCTAAGTCCCTCGTGCAGAGTGAAAGACGCGCACGTTCATTTTCAGAGCTCCTAGACCTTCCTATAAGAAGTTAGCCAAAAAGTAGCTTCGAATAACGCTTAGGTAAAGTTTGAGAGTTGCTTCTAATGTACCAAAGCTGGACTTAGACATAATTTCACTCTCACAACATTATGGCTGGTTGGAGACAGTCAGAACCACAAGTACCGGGTCCATGGTTCTGGGCGTATACTGGGGGGACGGGAACGACTCCCATTAACCCCTGACTATACCGGGGATACGCTTATCACAATGCCTTTCTGGTCTGTGCTGAAGCAGGGCATTCTGGCAGCCAAATGGCTTGACCTTTATTAGTGAGCCTGGTTACCCCCTCTCGGAACCACAGACTTAGAAATCGCCAGCTCATATACAGTGCATAAAATATATTTAAATATATACCCTTATACACCATTTTAATAAAAAATATCACAAAATTCTTCTAAGTCCCTCAGGAAGAGTGAAAGATGCGCACGTTCATTTTCAGAGCTCCTAGACCTTCCTATAAGAAGTTAGCCAAAAAGTAGCTTCGAAAAACGCTTAGGTTAAGTTTGAGAGTTGCTTCTAATGTACCAAAGCTGGACTTAGACATAATTTCACTCTCACAACATTATGGCTGGTTGGAGACAGTCCGAACAACAAGTACCGGGTCCATGGTTCTGGGCGTATACTGGGGGGACGGGGACGACTCCCATTAACCCTTGACTATACCGGGGATACGCTTATCACAATGCCTTTCTGGTCTATGCTGAAGCAGGGCATTCTGGCAGCCAAGTGGCTTGACCTTTATTAGTGAGCCTGGTTACCCCCTCTCGGAACCACAGACTTAGAAATTGCCAGCTCATATACAGTGCATAAAATATATTTATATAATATATTTATATATATACCCTTATACACCATTTTAATAAAAAATATCACAAAATTCTTCTAAGTCCCTCGGGAAGAGTGAAAGACGCGCACGTTCATTTTCAGAGCTCCTAGACCTTCCTATAAGAAGTTAGCCAAAAAGTAGCTTCGAAAAACGCTTAGGTTAAGTTTGAGAGTTGCTTCTAATGTACCAAAGCTGGACATAGACATAATTTCACTCTCACAACATTATGGCTGGTTGGAGACAGTCCGAACCACAAGTACCGGGTCCATGGTTCTGTGCGTATTCTGGGGGGACGGGGACGACTCCCATTAATCCCTGACTATACCGAGGATACGCTTATCACAATGCCTTTCTGGTCTGTGCTGAAGCAAGACATTCTGGCAGCCAAGTGGCTTGACCTTTATTAGTGAGCCTGGTTACCCCCTCTCGGAACCACAGACTTAGAAATCGCCAGCTCATATACAGTGCATAAAATATATTTGTATATTCCCTTATACACCATTTTAATAAAAAATATCACAAAATTCTTCTAAGTCCCTCGGGAAGAGTGAAAGATGCGCACGTTCATTTTCAGAGCTCCTAGACCTTCCTATAAGAAGTTAGCCAAAAAGTAGCTTCGAAAAACGCTTAGGTTAAGTTTGAGAGTTGCTTCTAATGTACCAAAGCTGGACTTAGACATAATTTCACTCTCACAACATTATGGCTGGTTGGAGACAGTCCGAACAACAAGTACCGGGTCCATGGTTCTGGGCGTATACTGGGGGGACGGGGACGACTCCCATTAACCCTTGACTATACCGGGGATACGCTTATCACAATGCCTTTCTGGTCTGTGCTGATGCAGGGCATTCTGGCAGCCAAGTGGCTTGACCTTTATTAGTGAGCCTGGTTACCCCCTCTCGGAACGACAGACTTAGAAATCGCCAGCTCATATACAGTGCATAAAATATATTTAAATATATACCCTTATACACCATTTTAATAAAAAATATCACAAAATTCTTCTAAGTCCCTCGGGAAGAGTGAAAGATGCGCACGTTCATTTTCAGAGCTCCTAGACATTCCTATAAGAAGTTAGCCAAATAGTAGCTTCGAAAAACGCTTAGGTTAAGTTTGAGAGTTGCTTCTAATATACCAAAGCTGGATATAGACATAATTTCACTCTCACAACATTATGGCTGGTTGGAGACAGTCCGAACCACAAGTACCGGGTCCATGGTTCTGGGCGTATACTGGGGGGACGGGGACGACTCCCATTAACCCCTGACTATACCGGGGATAAGCTTATCACAATGCCTTTCTGGTCTGTGCTGAAGCAGGGCATTCTGGCAGCCAAGTGGCTTGACCTTTATTAGTGAGCCTGGTTACCCCCTCTCGGAACGACAGACTTAGAAATCGCCAGCTCATATACAGTGCATAAAATATATTTATATATATACCCTTATACACCATTTTAATAAAAAATATCACAAAATTCTTCTAAGTCCCTCGTGAAGAGTGAAAGATGTGCACGTTAATTTTCAGAGCTCCTAGACCTTCCTATAAGAAGTTAGCCAAAAAGTAGCTTCGAAAAACGCTTAGGTTAAGTTTGAGAGTTGCTTCTAATGTACCAAAGCTGGACTTAGACATAATTTCACTCTCACAACATTATGGCTGGTTGGAGACAGTCCGAACCATAAGTACCGGGTCCATGGTTCTGGGCGTATACTGGGGGGACGGGGACGACTCCCATTAACCCCTGACTATACCGGGGATACGCTTATCACAATGCCTTTCTGGTCTGTGCTGAAGCAGGGCATTCTGGCAGCCAAGTGGCTTGACCTTTATTAGTGAGCCTGGTTACCCCCTCTCGGAACGACAGACTTAGAAATCGCCAGCTCATATACAGTGCATAAAATATATTTAAATATATACCCTTATACACCATTTTAATAAAAAATATCACAAAATTCTTCTAAGACCCTCGGGAAGAGTGAAAGATGTGCACGTTAATTTTCAGAGCTCCTAGACCTTCCTATAAGAAGTTAGCCAAAAAGTAGCTTCGAAAAACGCTTAGGTTAAGTTTGAGAGTTGCTTCTAATGTACCAAAGCTGGACTTAGACATAATTTCACTCTCACAACATTATGGCTGGTTGGAGACAGTCCGAACCACAAGTACCGGGTCCATGGTTCTGGGCGTATACTGGGGGGACGGGGACGACTCCCATTAACCCCTGACTATACCGGGGATACGCTTATCACAATGCCTTTCTGGTCTGTGCTGAAGCAGGGCATTCTGGCAGCCAAGTGGCTTGACCTTTATTAGTGAGCCTGGTTACCCCCTCTCGGAACGACAGACTTAGAAATCGCCAGCTCATATACAGTGCATAAAATATATTTAAATATATACCCTTATACACCATTTTAATAAAAAATATCACAAAATTCTTCTAAGTCCCTCGGGAAGAGTGAAAGATGCGCACGTTCATTTTCAGAGCTCCTAGACTTTCCTATAAGAAGTTAGCCAAATAGTAGCTTCGAAAAACGCTTAGGTTAAGTTTGAGAGTTGCTTCTAATGTACCAAAGCTGGATATAGACATAATTTCACTCTCACAACATTATGGCTGGTTGGAGACAGTCCGAACCACAAGTACCGGGTCCATGGTTCTGGGCGTATACTGGGGGGACGGGGACGACTCCAATTAACCCCTGACTATACCGGGGATAAGCTTATCACAATGCCTTTCTGGTCTGTGCTGAAGCAGGGCATTCTGGCAGCCAAGTGGCTTGACCTTTATTAGTGAGCCTGGTTACCCCCTCTCGGAACGACAGACTTAGAAATCGCCAGCTCATATACAGTGCATAAAATATATTTATATATATACCCTTATACACCATTTTAATAAAAAATATCACAAAATTCTTCTAAGTCCCTCGTGAAGAGTGAAAGATGTGCACGTTAATTTTCAGAGCTCCTAGACCTTCCTATAAGAAGTTAGCCAAAAAGTAGCTTCGAAAAACGCTTAGGTTAAGTTTGAGAGTTGCTTCTAATGTACCAAAGCTGGACTTAGACATAATTTCACTCTCACAACATTATGGCTGGTTGGAGACAGTCCGAACCACAAGTACCGGGTCCATGGTTCTGGGCGTATACTGGGGGGACGGGGATGGGGACGACTCCCATTAACCCCTGACTATACCGGGGATACGCTTATCACAATGCCTTTCTGGTCTGTGCTGAAGCAGGGCATTCTGGCAGCCAAGTGGCTTGACCTTTATTAGTGAGCCTGGTTACCCCCTCTCGGAACGACAGACTTAGAAATCGCCAGCTCATATACAGTGCATAAAATATATTTAAATATATACCCTTATACACCATTTTAATAAAAAATATCACAAAATTCTTCTAAGACCCTCGGGAAGAGTGAAAGATGTGCACGTTAATTTTCAGAGCTCCTAGACCTTCCTATAAGAAGTTAGCCAAAAAGTAGCTTCGAAAAACGCTTAGGTTAAGTTTGAGAGTTGCTTCTAATGTACCAAAGCTGGACTTAGACATAATTTCACTCTCACAACATTATGGCTGGTTGGAGACAGTCCGAACCACAAGTACCGGGTCCATGGTTCTGGGCGTATACTGGGGGGACGGGGACGACTCCCATTAACCCCTGACTATACCGGGGATACGCTTATCACAATGCCTTTCTGGTCTGTGCTGAAGCAGGGCATTCTGGCAGCCAAGTGGCTTGACCTTTATTAGTGAGCCTGGTTACCCCCTCTCGGAACCACAGACTTAGAAATCGCCAGCTCATATACAGTGCATAAAATATATTTAAATATATACCCTTATACACCATTTTAATAAAAAATATCACAAAATTCTTCTAAGACCCTCGGGAAGAGTGAAAGATGTGCACGTTAATTTTCAGAGCTCCTAGACCTTCCTATAAGAAGTTAGCCAAAAAGTAGCTTCTAAAAACGCTTAGGTTAAGTTTGAGAGTTGCTTCTAATGTACCAAAGCTGGACTTAGACATAATTTCACTCTCACAACATTATGGCTGGTTGGAGACAGTCCGAACCACAAGTACCGGGTCCATGGTTCTGGGCGTATACTGGGGGGACGGGGACGACTCCCATTAACCCCTGACTATACCGGGGATACGCTTATCACAATGCCTTTCTGGTCTGTGCTGAAGCAGGGCATTCTGGCAGCCAAGTGGCTTGACCTTTATTAGTGAGCCTGGTTACCCCCTCTCGGAACGACAGACTTAGAAATCGCCAGCTCATATACAGTGCATAAAATATATTTAAATATATACCCTTATACACCATTTTAATAAAAATATCACAAAATTATTCTAAGTCCCTCGGGAAGAGTGAAAGATGCGCACGTTCATTTTCAGAGCTCCTAGACATTCCTATAAGAAGTTAGCCAAATAGTAGCTTCGAAAAACGCTTAGGTTAAGTTTGAGAGTTGCTTCTAATGTACCAAAGCTGGACTTAGACATAATTTCACTCTAACAACATTATGGCTGGTTGGAGACAGTCCGAACCACAAGTACCGGGTCCATGGTTCTTGCCGTATACTGGGGGGACGGTGACGACTCCCATTAACCCTTGACTATACCGGGGATACGCTTATCACAATGCCTTTCTGGTCTGTGCTGAAGCAGGACATTCTGGCAGCCAAGTGGCTTGACCTCTATTAGTGAGCCTGGTTACCCCCTCTCGGAACCACAGACTTAGAAATCGCCAGCTCATATACAGTGCATAAAATATATTTATACTGTATATATACCCTTATACACCATTTTAATAAAAAATATCACAAAATTTTACTAAGTCCCTCGTGAAGAGTGAAAGACGCGCACGTTCATTTTCAGAGCTCCTAGACCTTCCTATAAGAAGTTAGCCAAAAAGTAGCTTCGAATAACGCTTAGGTTAAGTTTGAGAGTTGCTTCTAATGTACCAAAGCTGGACTTAGACATAATTTCACTCTCACAACATTATGGCTGGTTGGAGACAGTCAGAACCACAAGTACCGGGTCCATGGTTCTGGGCGTATACTGGGGGGACGGGAACGACTCCCATTAACCCCTGACTATACCGGGGATACGCTTATCACAATGCCTTTCTGGTCTGTGCTGAAGCAGGGCATTCTGGCAGCCAAGTGGCTTGACCTTTATTAGTGAGCCTGGTTACCCCCTCTCGGAACCACAGACTTAGAAATCGCCAGCTCATATACAGTGCATAAAATATATTTAAATATATACCCTTATACACCATTTTAATAAAAAATATCACAAAATTCTTCTAAGTCCCTCAGGAAGAGTGAAAGATGCGCACGTTCATTTTCAGAGCTCCTAGACCTTCCTATAAGAAGTTAGCCAAAAAGTAGCTTCGAAAAACGCTTAGGTTAAGTTTGAGAGTTGCTTCTAATGTACCAAAGCTGGACTTAGACATAATTTCACTCTCACAACATTATGGCTGGTTGGAGACAGTCCGAACCAGAAGTACCGGGTCCATGGTTCTGGGCGTATTCTGGGGGGACAGGGACGACTCCCATTAACCCCTGACTATACCGAGGATACGCTTATCACAATGCCTTTCTGGTCTGTGCTGAAGCAGGACATTCTGGCAGCCAAGTGGCTTGACCTTTATTAGTGAGCCTGGTTACCCCCTCTCGGAACGACAGACTTAGAAATCGCCAGCTCATATACAGTGCATAAAATATATTTATATATATACCCTTATACACCATTTTAATAAAAAATATCACAAAATTCTTCTAAGTCCCTCGTGAAGAGTGAAAGACGCGCACGTTCATTTTCAGAGCTCCTAGACCTTCCTATAAGAAGTTAGCCAAAAAGTAGCTTCGAATAACGCTTAGGTTAAGTTTGAGAGTTGCTTCTAATGTACCAAAGCTGGACTTAGACATAATTTCACTCTCACAACATTATGGCTGGTTGGAGACAGTCAGAACCACAAGTACCGGGTCCATGGTTCTGGGCGTATACTGGGGGGACGGGAACGACTCCCATTAACCCCTGACTATACCGGGGATACGCTTATCACAATGCCTTTCTGGTCTGTGCTGAAGCAGGGCATTCTGGCAGCCAAGTGGCTTGACCTTTATTAGTGAGCCTGGTTACCCCCTCTCGGAACCACAGACTTAGAAATCGCCAGCTCATATACAGTGCATAAAATATATTATTATATATACCCTTATACACCATTTTAATAAAAAATATCACAAAATTCTTCTAAGTCCCTCAGGAAGAGTGAAAGATGCGCACGTTCATTTTCAGAGCTCCTAGACCTTCCTATAAGAAGTTAGCCAAAAAGTAGCTTCGAAAAACGCTTAGGTTAAGTTTGAGAGTTGCTTCTAATGTACCAAAGCTGGACTTAGACATAATTTCACTCTCACAACATTATGGCTGGTTGGAGACAGTCCGAACCAGAAGTACCGGGTCCATGGTTCTGGGCGTATTCTGGGGGGACAGGGACGACTCCCATTAACCCCTGACTATACCGAGGATACGCTTATCACAATGCCTTTCTGGTCTGTGCTGAAGCAGGACATTCTGGCAGCCAAGTGGCTTGACCTTTATTAGTGAGCCTGGTTACCCCCTCTCGGAACGACAGACTTAGAAATCGCCAGCTCATATACAGTGCATAAAATATATTTATATATATACCCTTATACACCATTTTAATAAAAAATATCACAAAATTCTTCTAAGTCCCTCGTGAAGAGTGAAAGACGCGCACGTTCATTTTCAGAGCTCCTAGACCTTCCTATAAGAAGTTAGCCAAAAAGTAGCTTCGAATAACGCTTAGGTTAAGTTTGAGAGTTGCTTCTAATGTACCAAAGCTGGACTTAGACATAATTTCACTCTCACAACATTATGGCTGGTTGGAGACAGTCAGAACCACAAGTACCGGGTCCATGGTTCTGGGCGTATACTGGGGGGACGGGAACGACTCCCATTAACCCCTGACTATACCGGGGATACGCTTATCACAATGCCTTTCTGGTCTGTGCTGAAGCAGGGCATTCTGGCAGCCAAGTGGCTTGACCTTTATTAGTGAGCCTGGTTACCCCCTCTCGGAACGACAGACTTAGAAATCGCCAGCTCATATACAGTGCATAAAATATATTTAAATATATACCCTTATACTGTACACCATTTTAATAAAAAATATCACAAAATTCTTCTAAGTCCCTCGGGAAGAGTGAAAGATGCGCACGTTCATTTTCAGAGCTCCTAGACATTCCTATAAGAAGTTAGCCAAATAGTAGCTTCGAAAAACGCTTAGGTTAAGTTTGAGAGTTGCTTCTAATGTACCAAAGCTGGATATAGACATAATTTCACTCTCACAACATTATGGCTGGTTGGAGACAGTCCGAACCACAAGTACCGGGTCCATGGTTCTGGGCGTATACTGGGGGGACGGGGGGGACTCCCATTAACCCCTGACTATACCGGGGATACGCTTATCACAATGCCTTTCTGGTCTGTGCTGAAGCAGGGCATTCTGGCAGCCAAGTGGCTTGACCTTTATTAGTGAGCCTGTTTACCCCCTCTCGGAACGACAGACTTAGAAATCGCCAGCTCATATACAGTGCATAAAATATATTTAAATATATACCCTTATACACCATTTTAATAAAAAATATCACAAAATTCTTCTAAGTCCCTCGGGAAGAGTGAAAGATGCGCACGTTCATTTTCAGAGCTCCTAGACATTCCTATAAGAAGTTAGCCAAATAGTAGCTTCGAAAAACGCTTAGGTTAAGTTTGAGAGTTGCTTCTAATGTACCAAAGCTGGATATAGACATAATTTCACTCTCACAACATTATGGCTGGTTGGAGACAGTCCGAACCACAAGTACCGGGTCCATGGTTCTGGTCGTATACTGGGGGGATGGGGACGACTCCCATTAACCCCTGACTATACCGGGGATAAGCTTATCACAATGCCTTTCTGGTCTGTGCTGAAGCAGGGCATTCTGGCAGCCAAGTGGCTTGACCTTTATTAGTGAGCCTGGTTACCCCCTCTCGGAACGACAGACTTAGAAATCGCCAGCTCATATACAGTGCATAAAATATATTTATATATATACCCTTATACACCATTTTAATAAAAAATATCACAAAATTCTTCTAAGTCCCTCGTGAAGAGTGAAAGACGCGCACGTTCATTTTCAGAGCTCCTAGACCTTCCTATAAGAAGTTAGCCAAAAAGTAGCTTCGAATAACGCTTAGGTAAAGTTTGAGAGTTGCTTCTAATGTACCAAAGCTGGACTTAGACATAATTTCACTCTCACAACATTATGGCTGGTTGGAGACAGTCAGAACCACAAGTACCGGGTCCATGGTTCTGGGCGTATACTGGGGGGACGGGAACGACTCCCATTAACCCCTGACTATACCGGGGATACGCTTATCACAATGCCTTTCTGGTCTGTGCTGAAGCAGGGCATTCTGGCAGCCAAATGGCTTGACCTTTATTAGTGAGCCTGGTTACCCCCTCTCGGAACCACAGACTTAGAAATCGCCAGCTCATATACAGTGCATAAAATATATTTAAATATATACCCTTATACACCATTTTAATAAAAAATATCACAAAATTCTTCTAAGTCCCTCAGGAAGAGTGAAAGATGCGCACGTTCATTTTCAGAGCTCCTAGACCTTCCTATAAGAAGTTAGCCAAAAAGTAGCTTCGAAAAACGCTTAGGTTAAGTTTGAGAGTTGCTTCTAATGTACCAAAGCTGGACTTAGACATAATTTCACTCTCACAACATTATGGCTGGTTGGAGACAGTCCGAACAACAAGTACCGGGTCCATGGTTCTGGGCGTATACTGGGGGGACGGGGACGACTCCCATTAACCCTTGACTATACCGGGGATACGCTTATCACAATGCCTTTCTGGTCTATGCTGAAGCAGGGCATTCTGGCAGCCAAGTGGCTTGACCTTTATTAGTGAGCCTGGTTACCCCCTCTCGGAACCACAGACTTAGAAATTGCCAGCTCATATACAGTGCATAAAATATATTTATATAATATATTTATATATATACCCTTATACACCATTTTAATAAAAAATATCACAAAATTCTTCTAAGTCCCTCGGGAAGAGTGAAAGACGCGCACGTTCATTTTCAGAGCTCCTAGACCTTCCTATAAGAAGTTAGCCAAAAAGTAGCTTCGAAAAACGCTTAGGTTAAGTTTGAGAGTTGCTTCTAATGTACCAAAGCTGGACATAGACATAATTTCACTCTCACAACATTATGGCTGGTTGGAGACAGTCCGAACCACAAGTACCGGGTCCATGGTTCTGTGCGTATTCTGGGGGGACGGGGACGACTCCCATTAATCCCTGACTATACCGAGGATACGCTTATCACAATGCCTTTCTGGTCTGTGCTGAAGCAAGACATTCTGGCAGCCAAGTGGCTTGACCTTTATTAGTGAGCCTGGTTACCCCCTCTCGGAACCACAGACTTAGAAATCGCCAGCTCATATACAGTGCATAAAATATATTTGTATATTCCCTTATACACCATTTTAATAAAAAATATCACAAAATTCTTCTAAGTCCCTCGGGAAGAGTGAAAGATGCGCACGTTCATTTTCAGAGCTCCTAGACCTTCCTATAAGAAGTTAGCCAAAAAGTAGCTTCGAAAAACGCTTAGGTTAAGTTTGAGAGTTGCTTCTAATGTACCAAAGCTGGACTTAGACATAATTTCACTCTCACAACATTATGGCTGGTTGGAGACAGTCCGAACAACAAGTACCGGGTCCATGGTTCTGGGCGTATACTGGGGGGACGGGGACGACTCCCATTAACCCTTGACTATACCGGGGATACGCTTATCACAATGCCTTTCTGGTCTGTGCTGATGCAGGGCATTCTGGCAGCCAAGTGGCTTGACCTTTATTAGTGAGCCTGGTTACCCCCTCTCGGAACGACAGACTTAGAAATCGCCAGCTCATATACAGTGCATAAAATATATTTAAATATATACCCTTATACACCATTTTAATAAAAAATATCACAAAATTCTTCTAAGTCCCTCGGGAAGAGTGAAAGATGCGCACGTTCATTTTCAGAGCTCCTAGACATTCCTATAAGAAGTTAGCCAAATAGTAGCTTCGAAAAACGCTTAGGTTAAGTTTGAGAGTTGCTTCTAATATACCAAAGCTGGATATAGACATAATTTCACTCTCACAACATTATGGCTGGTTGGAGACAGTCCGAACCACAAGTACCGGGTCCATGGTTCTGGGCGTATACTGGGGGGACGGGGACGACTCCCATTAACCCCTGACTATACCGGGGATAAGCTTATCACAATGCCTTTCTGGTCTGTGCTGAAGCAGGGCATTCTGGCAGCCAAGTGGCTTGACCTTTATTAGTGAGCCTGGTTACCCCCTCTCGGAACGACAGACTTAGAAATCGCCAGCTCATATACAGTGCATAAAATATATTTATATATATACCCTTATACACCATTTTAATAAAAAATATCACAAAATTCTTCTAAGTCCCTCGTGAAGAGTGAAAGATGTGCACGTTAATTTTCAGAGCTCCTAGACCTTCCTATAAGAAGTTAGCCAAAAAGTAGCTTCGAAAAACGCTTAGGTTAAGTTTGAGAGTTGCTTCTAATGTACCAAAGCTGGACTTAGACATAATTTCACTCTCACAACATTATGGCTGGTTGGAGACAGTCCGAACCATAAGTACCGGGTCCATGGTTCTGGGCGTATACTGGGGGGACGGGGACGACTCCCATTAACCCCTGACTATACCGGGGATACGCTTATCACAATGCCTTTCTGGTCTGTGCTGAAGCAGGGCATTCTGGCAGCCAAGTGGCTTGACCTTTATTAGTGAGCCTGGTTACCCCCTCTCGGAACGACAGACTTAGAAATCGCCAGCTCATATACAGTGCATAAAATATATTTAAATATATACCCTTATACACCATTTTAATAAAAAATATCACAAAATTCTTCTAAGACCCTCGGGAAGAGTGAAAGATGTGCACGTTAATTTTCAGAGCTCCTAGACCTTCCTATAAGAAGTTAGCCAAAAAGTAGCTTCGAAAAACGCTTAGGTTAAGTTTGAGAGTTGCTTCTAATGTACCAAAGCTGGACTTAGACATAATTTCACTCTCACAACATTATGGCTGGTTGGAGACAGTCCGAACCACAAGTACCGGGTCCATGGTTCTGGGCGTATACTGGGGGGACGGGGACGACTCCCATTAACCCCTGACTATACCGGGGATACGCTTATCACAATGCCTTTCTGGTCTGTGCTGAAGCAGGGCATTCTGGCAGCCAAGTGGCTTGACCTTTATTAGTGAGCCTGGTTACCCCCTCTCGGAACGACAGACTTAGAAATCGCCAGCTCATATACAGTGCATAAAATATATTTAAATATATACCCTTATACACCATTTTAATAAAAAATATCACAAAATTCTTCTAAGTCCCTCGGGAAGAGTGAAAGATGCGCACGTTCATTTTCAGAGCTCCTAGACTTTCCTATAAGAAGTTAGCCAAATAGTAGCTTCGAAAAACGCTTAGGTTAAGTTTGAGAGTTGCTTCTAATGTACCAAAGCTGGATATAGACATAATTTCACTCTCACAACATTATGGCTGGTTGGAGACAGTCCGAACCACAAGTACCGGGTCCATGGTTCTGGGCGTATACTGGGGGGACGGGGACGACTCCAATTAACCCCTGACTATACCGGGGATAAGCTTATCACAATGCCTTTCTGGTCTGTGCTGAAGCAGGGCATTCTGGCAGCCAAGTGGCTTGACCTTTATTAGTGAGCCTGGTTACCCCCTCTCGGAACGACAGACTTAGAAATCGCCAGCTCATATACAGTGCATAAAATATATTTATATATATACCCTTATACACCATTTTAATAAAAAATATCACAAAATTCTTCTAAGTCCCTCGTGAAGAGTGAAAGATGTGCACGTTAATTTTCAGAGCTCCTAGACCTTCCTATAAGAAGTTAGCCAAAAAGTAGCTTCGAAAAACGCTTAGGTTAAGTTTGAGAGTTGCTTCTAATGTACCAAAGCTGGACTTAGACATAATTTCACTCTCACAACATTATGGCTGGTTGGAGACAGTCCGAACCACAAGTACCGGGTCCATGGTTCTGGGCGTATACTGGGGGGACGGGGACGGGGACGACTCCCATTAACCCCTGACTATACCGGGGATACGCTTATCACAATGCCTTTCTGGTCTGTGCTGAAGCAGGGCATTCTGGCAGCCAAGTGGCTTGACCTTTATTAGTGAGCCTGGTTACCCCCTCTCGGAACGACAGACTTAGAAATCGCCAGCTCATATACAGTGCATAAAATATATTTAAATATATACCCTTATACACCATTTTAATAAAAAATATCACAAAATTCTTCTAAGACCCTCGGGAAGAGTGAAAGATGTGCACGTTAATTTTCAGAGCTCCTAGACCTTCCTATAAGAAGTTAGCCAAAAAGTAGCTTCGAAAAACGCTTAGGTTAAGTTTGAGAGTTGCTTCTAATGTACCAAAGCTGGACTTAGACATAATTTCACTCTCACAACATTATGGCTGGTTGGAGACAGTCCGAACCACAAGTACCGGGTCCATGGTTCTGGGCGTATACTGGGGGGACGGGGACGACTCCCATTAACCCCTGACTATACCGGGGATACGCTTATCACAATGCCTTTCTGGTCTGTGCTGAAGCAGGGCATTCTGGCAGCCAAGTGGCTTGACCTTTATTAGTGAGCCTGGTTACCCCCTCTCGGAACGACAGACTTAGAAATCGCCAGCTCATATACAGTGCATAAAATATATTTAAATATATACCCTTATACACCATTTTAATAAAAAATATCACAAAATTCTTCTAAGTCCCTCGGGAAGAGTGAAAGATGCGCACGTTCATTTTCAGAGCTCCTAGACATTCCTATAAGAAGTTAGCCAAATAGTAGCTTCGAAAAACGCTTAGGTTAAGTTTGAGAGTTGCTTCTAATGTACCAAAGCTGGATATAGACATAATTTCACTCTCACAACATTATGGCTGGTTGGAGACAGTCCGAACCACAAGTACCGGGTCCATGGTTCTGGGCGTATACTGGGGGGATGGGGACGACTCCAATTAACCCCTGACTATACCGGGGATAAGCTTATCACAATGCCTTTCTGGTCTGTGCTGAAGCAGGGCATTCTGGCAGCCAAGTGGCTTGACCTTTATTAGTGAGCCTGGTTACCCCCTCTCGGAACGACAGACTTAGAAATCGCCAGCTCATATACAGTGCATAAAATATATTTATATATATACCCTTATACACCATTTTAATAAAAAATATCACAAAATTCTTCTAAGTCCCTCGTGAAGAGTGAAAGACGCGCACGTTCATTTTCAGAGCTCCTAGACCTTCCTATAAGAAGTTAGCCAAAAAGTAGCTTCGAATAACGCTTAGGTTAAGTTTGAGAGTTGCTTCTAATGTACCAAAGCTGGACTTAGACATAATTTCACTCTCACAACATTATGGCTGGTTGGAGACAGTCAGAACCACAAGTACCGGGTCCATGGTTCTGGGCGTATACTGGGGGGACGGTAACGACTCCCATTAACCCCTGACTATACCGGGGATACACTTATCACAATGCCTTTCTGGTCTGTGCTGAAGCAGGGCATTCTGGCAGCCAAGTGGCTTGACCTTTATTAGTGAGCCTGGTTACCCCCTCTCGGAACCACAGACTTAGAAATCGCCAGCTCATATACAGTGCACAAAATATATTTATATATATACCCTTATACACCATTTTAATAAAAAATATCACAAAATTCTTCTAAGTCCCTCGTGAAGAGTGAAAGACGCGCACGTTCATTTTCAGAGCTCCTAGACCTTCCTATAAGAAGTTAGGCAAAAAGTAGCTTCGAAAAACGCTTAGGTTAAGTTTGAGAGTTGCTTCTAATGTACCAAAGCTGGACTTAGACATAATTTCACTCTCACAACATTATGGCTGGTTGGAGACAGTCCGAACAACAAGTACCGGGTCCATGGTTCTGGGCGTATACTGGGGGGACGGGGACGACTCCCATTAACCCTTGACTATACCGGGGATACGCTTATCACAATGCCTTTCTGGTCTGTGCTGAAGCAGGGCATTCTGGCAGCCAAGTGGCTTGACCTTTATTAGTGAGCCTGGTTACCCCCTCTCGGAACCACAGACTTAGAAATCGCCAGCTCATATACAGTGCATAAAATATATTTAAATATATACCCTTATACACCATTTTAATAAAAAATATCACAAAATTCTTCTAAGACCCTCGGGAAGAGTGAAAGATGTGCACGTTAATTTTCAGAGCTCCTAGACCTTCCTATAAGAAGTTAGCCAAAAAGTAGCTTCTAAAAACGCTTAGGTTAAGTTTGAGAGTTGCTTCTAATGTACCAAAGCTGGACTTAGACATAATTTCACTCTCACAACATTATGGCTGGTTGGAGACAGTCCGAACCACAGGTACCGGGTCCATGGTTCTGGGCGTATACTGGGGGGACGGGGACGACTCCCATTAACCCCTGACTATACCGGGGATACGCTTATCACAATGCCTTTCTGGTCTGTGCTGAAGCAGGGCATTCTGGCAGCCAAGTGGCTTGACCTTTATTAGTGAGCCTGGTTACCCCCTCTCGGAACGACAGACTTAGAAATCGCCAGCTCATATACAGTGCATAAAATATATTTAAATATATACCCTTATACACCATTTTAATAAAAATATCACAAAATTATTCTAAGTCCCTCGGGAAGAGTGAAAGATGCGCACGTTCATTTTCAGAGCTCCTAGACATTCCTATAAGAAGTTAGCCAAATAGTAGCTTCGAAAAACGCTTAGGTTAAGTTTGAGAGTTGCTTCTAATGTACCAAAGCTGGACTTAGACATAATTTCACTCTAACAACATTATGGCTGGTTGGAGACAGTCCGAACCACAAGTACCGGGTCCATGGTTCTTGCCGTATACTGGGGGGACGGTGACGACTCCCATTAACCCTTGACTATACCGGGGATACGCTTATCACAATGCCTTTCTGGTCTGTGCTGAAGCAGGACATTCTGGCAGCCAAGTGGCTTGACCTCTATTAGTGAGCCTGGTTACCCCCTCTCGGAACCACAGACTTAGAAATCGCCAGCTCATATACAGTGCATAAAATATATTTATACTGTATATATACCCTTATACACCATTTTAATAAAAAATATCACAAAATTCTTCTAAGTCCCTCGTGAAGAGTGAAAGACGCGCACGTTCATTTTCAGAGCTCCTAGACCTTCCTATAAGAAGTTAGCCAAAAAGTAGCTTCGAATAACGCTTAGGTTAAGTTTGAGAGTTGCTTCTAATGTACCAAAGCTGGACTTAGACATAATTTCACTCTCACAACATTATGGCTGGTTGGAGACAGTCAGAACCACAAGTACCGGGTCCATGGTTCTGGGCGTATACTGGGGGGACGGGAACGACTCCCATTAACCCCTGACTATACCGGGGATACGCTTATCACAATGCCTTTCTGGTCTGTGCTGAAGCAGGGCATTCTGGCAGCCAAGTGGCTTGACCTTTATTAGTGAGCCTGGTTACCCCCTCTCGGAACCACAGACTTAGAAATCGCCAGCTCATATACAGTGCATAAAATATATTTAAATATATACCCTTATACACCATTTTAATAAAAAATATCACAAAATTCTTCTAAGTCCCTCAGGAAGAGTGAAAGATGCGCACGTTCATTTTCAGAGCTCCTAGACCTTCCTATAAGAAGTTAGCCAAAAAGTAGCTTCGAAAAACGCTTAGGTTAAGTTTCAGAGTTGCTTCTAATGTACCAAAGCTGGACTTAGACATAATTTCACTCTCACAACATTATGGCTGGTTGGAGACAGTCCGAACCAGAAGTACCGGGTCCATGGTTCTGGGCGTATTCTGGGGGGACAGGGACGACTCCCATTAACCCCTGACTATACCGAGGATACGCTTATCACAATGCCTTTCTGGTCTGTGCTGAAGCAGGACATTCTGGCAGCCAAGTGGCTTGACCTTTATTAGTGAGCCTGGTTACCCCCTCTCGGAACGACAGACTTAGAAATCGCCAGCTCATATACAGTGCATAAAATATATTTATATATATACCCTTATACACCATTTTAATAAAAAATATCACAAAATTCTTCTAAGTCCCTCGTGAAGAGTGAAAGACGCGCACGTTCATTTTCAGAGCTCCTAGACCTTCCTATAAGAAGTTAGCCAAAAAGTAGCTTCGAAAAACGCTTAGGTTAAGTTTGAGAGTTGCTTCTAATGTACCAAAGCTGGACTTAGACATAATTTCACTCTCACAACATTATGGCTGGTTGGAGACAGTCCGAACCAGAAGTACCGGGTCCATGGTTCTGGGCGTATTCTGGGGGGACAGGGACGACTCCCATTAACCCCTGACTATACCGAGGATACGCTTATCACAATGCCTTTCTGGTCTGTGCTGAAGCAGGACATTCTGGCAGCCAAGTGGCTTGACCTTTATTAGTGAGCCTGGTTACCCCCTCTCGGAACGACAGACTTAGAAATCGCCAGCTCATATACAGTGCATAAAATATATTTATATATATACCCTTATACACCATTTTAATAAAAAATATCACAAAATTCTTCTAAGTCCCTCGTGAAGAGTGAAAGACGCGCACGTTCATTTTCAGAGCTCCTAGACCTTCCTATAAGAAGTTAGCCAAAAAGTAGCTTCGAATAACGCTTAGGTTAAGTTTGAGAGTTGCTTCTAATGTACCAAAGCTGGACTTAGACATAATTTCACTCTCACAACATTATGGCTGGTTGGAGACAGTCAGAACCACAAGTACCGGGTCCATGGTTCTGGGCGTATACTGGGGGGACGGGAACGACTCCCATTAACCCCTGACTATACCGGGGATACGCTTATCACAATGCCTTTCTGGTCTGTGCTGAAGCAGGGCATTCTGGCAGCCAAGTGGCTTGACCTTTATTAGTGAGCCTGGTTACCCCCTCTCGGAACCACAGACTTAGAAATCGCCAGCTCATATACAGTGCACAAAATATATTTATATATATACCCTTATACACCATTTTAATAAAAAATATCACAAAATTCTTCTAAGTCCCTCGTGAAGAGTGAAAGACGCGCACGTTCCTTTTCAGAGCTCCTAGACCTTCCTATAAGAAGTTAGCCAAAAAGTAGCTTCGAAAAACGCTTAGGTTAAGTTTGAGAGTTGCTTCTAATGTACCAAAGCTGGACATAGACATAATTTCACTCTCACAACATTATGGCTGGTTGGAGACAGTCCGAACCACAAGTACCGGGTCCATGGTTCTGTGCGTATTCTGGGGGGACGGGGACGACTCCCATTAATCCCTGACTATACCGAGGATACGCTTATCACAATGCCTTTCTGGTCTGTGCTGAAGCAAGACATTCTGGCAGCCAAGTGGCTTGACCTTTATTAGTGAGCCTGGTTACCCCCTCTCGGAACCACAGACTTAGAAATCGCCAGCTCATATACAGTGCATAAATTATATTTGTATATTCCCTTATACACCATTTTAATAAAAAATATCACAAAATTCTTCTAAGTCCCTCAGGAAGAGTGAAAGATGCGCACGTTCATTTTCAGAGCTCCTAGACCTTCCTATAAGAAGTTAGCCAAAAAGTAGCTTCGAAAAACGCTTAGGTTAAGTTTGAGAGTTGCTTCTAATGTACCAAAGCTGGACTTAGACATAATTTCACTCTCACAACATTATGGCTGGTTGGAGACAGTCCGAACCACAAGTACCGGGTCCATGGTTCTGGGCGTATACTGGGGGGACGGGGACGACTCCCATTAACCCCTGACTATACCGGGGATACGCTTATCACAATGCCTTTCTGGTCTGTGCTGAAGCAGGGCATTCTGGCAGCCAAGTGGCTTGACCTTTATTAGTGAGCCTGGTTACCCCCTCTCGGAACGACAGACTTAGAAATCGCCAGCTCATATACAGTGCATAAAATATATTTAAATATATACCCTTATACACCATTTTAATAAAAATATCACAAAATTATTCTAAGTCCCTCGGGAAGAGTGAAAGATGCGCACGTTCATTTTCAGAGCTCCTAGACATTCCTATAAGAAGTTAGCCAAATAGTAGCTTCGAAAAACGCTTAGGTTAAGTTTGAGAGTTGCTTCTAATGTACCAAAGCTGGACTTAGACATAATTTCACTCTCACAACCTTATGGCTGGTTGGAGACAGTCCGAACCACAAGTACCGGGTCCATGGTTCTTGCCGTATACTGGGGGGACGGTGACGACTCCCATTAACCCTTGACTATACCGGGGATACGCTTATCACAATGCCTTTCTGGTCTGTGCTGAAGCAGGGCATTCTGGCAGCCAAGTGGCTTGACCTCTATTAGTGAGCCTGGTTACCCCCTCTCGGAACCACAGACTTAGAAATCGCCAGCTCATATACAGTGCACAAAATATATTTAATTTTATACCCTTATACACCATTTTAATAAAAAATATCACAAAATTCTTCTAAGTCCCTCGTGAAGAGTGAAAGACGCGCACGTTCATTTTCAGAGCTCCTAGACCTTCCTATAAGAAGTTAGCCAAAAAGTAGCTTCGAAAAACGCTTAGGTTAAGTTTGAGAGTTGCTTCTAATGTACCAAAGCTGGACTTAGACATAATTTCACTCTCACAACATTATGGCTGGTTGGAGACAGTCCGAACAACAAGTACCGGGTCCATGGTTCTGGGCGTATACTGGGGGGACGGGGACGACTCCCATTAACCCTTGACTATACCGGGGATACGCTTATCACAATGCCTTTCTGGTCTGTGCTGAAGCAGGGCATTCTGGCAGCCAAGTGGCTTGACCTTTATTAGTGAGCCTGGTTACCCCCTCTCGGAACCACAGACTTAGAAATCGCCAGCTCATATACAGTGCATAAAATATATTTAAATATATACCCTTATACACCATTTTAATAAAAAATATCACAAAATTCTTCTAAGACCCTCGGGAAGAGTGAAAGATGTGCACGTTAATTTTCAGAGCTCCTAGACCTTCCTATAAGAAGTTAGCCAAAAAGTAGCTTCTAAAAACGCTTAGGTTAAGTTTGAGAGTTGCTTCTAATGTACCAAAGCTGGACTTAGACATAATTTCACTCTCACAACATTATGGCTGGTTGGAGACAGTCCGAACCACAAGTACCGGGTCCATGGTTCTGGGCGTATACTGGGGGGACGGGGACGACTCCCATTAACCCCTGACTATACCGGGGATACGCTTATCACAATGCCTTTCTGGTCTGTGCTGAAGCAGGGCATTCTGGCAGCCAAGTGGCTTGACCTTTATTAGTGAGCCTGGTTACCCCCTCTCGGAACGACAGACTTAGAAATCGCCAGCTCATATACAGTGCATAAAATATATTTAAATATATACCCTTATACACCATTTTAATAAAAATATCACAAAATTATTCTAAGTCCCTCGGGAAGAGTGAAAGATGCGCACGTTCATTTTCAGAGCTCCTAGACATTCCTATAAGAAGTTAGCCAAATAGTAGCTTCGAAAAACGCTTAGGTTAAGTTTGAGAGTTGCTTCTAATGTACCAAAGCTGGACTTAGACATAATTTCACTCTCACAACATTATGGCTGGTTGGAGACAGTCCGAACAACAAGTACCGGGTCCATGGTTCTGGGCGTATACTGGGGGGACGGGGACGACTCCCATTAACCCTTGACTATACCGGGGATACGCTTATCACAATGCCTTTCTGGTCTGTGCTGAAGCAGGGCATTCTGGCAGCCAAGTGGCTTGACCTTTATTAGTGAGCCTGGTTACCCCCTCTCGGAACCACAGACTTAGAAATCGCCAGCTCATATACAGTGCATAAAATATATTTAAATATATACCCTTATACACCATTTTAATAAAAAATATCACAAAATTCTTCTAAGACCCTCGGGAAGAGTGAAAGATGTGCACGTTAATTTTCAGAGCTCCTAGACCTTCCTATAAGAAGTTAGCCAAAAAGTAGCTTCTAAAAACGCTTAGGTTAAGTTTGAGAGTTGCTTCTAATGTACCAAAGCTGGACTTAGACATAATTTCACTCTCACAACATTATGGCTGGTTGGAGACAGTCCGAACCACAAGTACCGGGTCCATGGTTCTGGGCGTATACTGGGGGGACGGGGACGACTCCCATTAACCCCTGACTATACCGGGGATACGCTTATCACAATGCCTTTCTGGTCTGTGCTGAAGCAGGGCATTCTGGCAGCCAAGTGGCTTGACCTTTATTAGTGAGCCTGGTTACCCCCTCTCGGAACGACAGACTTAGAAATCGCCAGCTCATATACAGTGCATAAAATATATTTAAATATATACCCTTATACACCATTTTAATAAAAATATCACAAAATTATTCTAAGTCCCTCGGGAAGAGTGAAAGATGCGCACGTTCATTTTCAGAGCTCCTAGACATTCCTATAAGAAGTTAGCCAAATAGTAGCTTCGAAAAACGCTTAGGTTAAGTTTGAGAGTTGCTTCTAATGTACCAAAGCTGGACTTAGACATAATTTCACTCTAACAACATTATGGCTGGTTGGAGACAGTCCGAACCACAAGTACCGGGTCCATGGTTCTTGCCGTATACTGGGGGGACGGTGACGACTCCCATTAACCCTTGACTATACCGGGGATACGCTTATCACAATGCCTTTCTGGTCTGTGCTGAAGCAGGACATTCTGGCAGCCAAGTGGCTTGACCTCTATTAGTGAGCCTGGTTACCCCCTCTCGGAACCACAGACTTAGAAATCGCCAGCTCATATACAGTGCATAAAATATATTTATACTGTATATATACCCTTATACACCATTTTAATAAAAAATATCACAAAATTCTTCTAAGTCCCTCGTGAAGAGTGAAAGACGCGCACGTTCATTTTCAGAGCTCCTAGACCTTCCTATAAGAAGTTAGCCAAAAAGTAGCTTCGAATAACGCTTAGGTTAAGTTTGAGAGTTGCTTCTAATGTACCAAAGCTGGACTTAGACATAATTTCACTCTCACAACATTATGGCTGGTTGGAGACAGTCAGAACCACAAGTACCGGGTCCATGGTTCTGGGCGTATACTGGGGGGACGGGAACGACTCCCATTAACCCCTGACTATACCGGGGATACGCTTATCACAATGCCTTTCTGGTCTGTGCTGAAGCAGGGCATTCTGGCAGCCAAGTGGCTTGACCTTTATTAGTGAGCCTGGTTACCCCCTCTCGGAACCACAGACTTAGAAATCGCCAGCTCATATACAGTGCATAAAATATATTTAAATATATACCCTTATACACCATTTTAATAAAAAATATCACAAAATTCTTCTAAGTCCCTCAGGAAGAGTGAAAGATGCGCACGTTCATTTTCAGAGCTCCTAGACCTTCCTATAAGAAGTTAGCCAAAAAGTAGCTTCGAAAAACGCTTAGGTTAAGTTTGAGAGTTGCTTCTAATGTACCAAAGCTGGACTTAGACATAATTTCACTCTCACAACATTATGGCTGGTTGGAGACAGTCCGAACCAGAAGTACCGGGTCCATGGTTCTGGGCGTATTCTGGGGGGACAGGGACGACTCCCATTAACCCCTGACTATACCGAGGATACGCTTATCACAATGCCTTTCTGGTCTGTGCTGAAGCAGGACATTCTGGCAGCCAAGTGGCTTGACCTTTATTAGTGAGCCTGGTTACCCCCTCTCGGAACGACAGACTTAGAAATCGCCAGCTCATATACAGTGCATAAAATATATTTATATATATACCCTTATACACCATTTTAATAAAAAATATCACAAAATTCTTCTAAGTCCCTCGTGAAGAGTGAAAGACGCGCACGTTCATTTTCAGAGCTCCTAGACCTTCCTATAAGAAGTTAGCCAAAAAGTAGCTTCGAATAACGCTTAGGTTAAGTTTGAGAGTTGCTTCTAATGTACCAAAGCTGGACTTAGACATAATTTCACTCTCACAACATTATGGCTGGTTGGAGACAGTCAGAACCACAAGTACCGGGTCCATGGTTCTGGGCGTATACTGGGGGGACGGGAACGACTCCCATTAACCCCTGACTATACCGGGGATACGCTTATCACAATGCCTTTCTGGTCTGTGCTGAAGCAGGGCATTCTGGCAGCCAAGTGGCTTGACCTTTATTAGTGAGCCTGGTTACCCCCTCTCGGAACCACAGACTTAGAAATCGCCAGCTCATATACAGTGCACAAAATATATTTATATATATACCCTTATACACCATTTTAATAAAAAATATCACAAAATTCTTCTAAGTCCCTCGTGAAGAGTGAAAGACGCGCACGTTCCTTTTCAGAGCTCCTAGACCTTCCTATAAGAAGTTAGCCAAAAAGTAGCTTCGAAAAACGCTTAGGTTAAGTTTGAGAGTTGCTTCTAATGTACCAAAGCTGGACATAGACATAATTTCACTCTCACAACATTATGGCTGGTTGGAGACAGTCCGAACCACAAGTACCGGGTCCATGGTTCTGTGCGTATTCTGGGGGGACGGGGACGACTCCCATTAATCCCTGACTATACCGAGGATACGCTTATCACAATGCCTTTCTGGTCTGTGCTGAAGCAAGACATTCTGGCAGCCAAGTGGCTTGACCTTTATTAGTGAGCCTGGTTACCCCCTCTCGGAACCACAGACTTAGAAATCGCCAGCTCATATACAGTGCATAAAATATATTTGTATATTCCCTTATACACCATTTTAATAAAAAATATCACAAAATTCTTCTAAGTCCCTCAGGAAGAGTGAAAGATGCGCACGTTCATTTTCAGAGCTCCTAGACCTTCCTATAAGAAGTTAGCCAAAAAGTAGCTTCGAAAAACGCTTAGGTTAAGTTTGAGAGTTGCTTCTAATGTACCAAAGCTGGACTTAGACATAATTTCACTCTCACAACATTATGGCTGGTTGGAGACAGTCCGAACCACAAGTACCGGGTCCATGGTTCTGGGCGTATACTGGGGGGACGGGGACGACTCCCATTAACCCCTGACTATACCGGGGATACGCTTATCACAATGCCTTTCTGGTCTGTGCTGAAGCAGGGCATTCTGGCAGCCAAGTGGCTTGACCTTTATTAGTGAGCCTGGTTACCCCCTCTCGGAACGACAGACTTAGAAATCGCCAGCTCATATACAGTGCATAAAATATATTTAAATATATACCCTTATACACCATTTTAATAAAAATATCACAAAATTATTCTAAGTCCCTCGGGAAGAGTGAAAGATGCGCACGTTCATTTTCAGAGCTCCTAGACATTCCTATAAGAAGTTAGCCAAATAGTAGCTTCGAAAAACGCTTAGGTTAAGTTTGAGAGTTGCTTCTAATGTACCAAAGCTGGACTTAGACATAATTTCACTCTCACAACCTTATGGCTGGTTGGAGACAGTCCGAACCACAAGTACCGGGTCCATGGTTCTTGCCGTATACTGGGGGGACGGTGACGACTCCCATTAACCCTTGACTATACCGGGGATACGCTTATCACAATGCCTTTCTGGTCTGTGCTGAAGCAGGGCATTCTGGCAGCCAAGTGGCTTGACCTCTATTAGTGAGCCTGGTTACCCCCTCTCGGAACCACAGACTTAGAAATCGCCAGCTCATATACAGTGCATAAAATATATTTAAATATATACCCTTATACACCATTTTAATAAAAAATATCACAAAATTCTTCTAAGTCCCTCAGGAAGAGTGAAAGATGCGCACGTTCATTTTCAGAGCTCCTAGACCTTCCTATAAGAAGTTAGCCAAAAAGTAGCTTCGAAAAACGCTTAGGTTAAGTTTGAGAGTTGCTACTAATGTACCAAAGCTGGACTTAGACATAATTTCACTCTCACAACATTATGGCTGGTTGGAGACAGTCCGAACAACAAGTACCGGGTCCATGGTTCTGGGCGTATACTGGGGGGACGGGGACGACTCCCATTAACCCTTGACTATACCGGGGATATGCTTATCACAATGCCTTTCTGGTCTGTGCTGAAGCAGGGCATTCTGGCAGCCAAGTGGCTTGACCTTTATTAGTGAGCCTGGTTACCCCCTCTCGGAACCACAGACTTAGAAATCGCCAGCTCATATACAGTGCAAAAAATATATTTATATAATATATTTAAATATATACCCTTATACACCATTTTAATAAAAAATATCACAAAATTCTTCTAAGTCCCTCGGGAAGAGTGAAAGACGCGCACGTTCATTTTCAGAGCTCCTAGACCTTCCTATAAGAAGTTAGCCAAAAAGTAGCTTCGAAAAACGCTTAGGTTAAGTTTGAGAGTTGCTTCTAATGTACCAAAGCTGGACTTAGACATAATTTCACTCTCACAACATTATGGCTGGTTGGAGACAGTCCGAACCACAAGTACCGGGTCCATGGTTCTGGGCGTATACTGGGGGGACGGGGACGACTCCCATTAACCCCTGACTATACCGGGGATACGCTTATCACAATGCCTTTCTGGTCTGTGCTGAAGCAGGGCATTCTGGCAGCCAAGTGGCTTGACCTTTATTAGTGAGCCTGGTTACCCCCTCTCGGAACCACAGACTTAGAAATCGCCAGCTCATATACAGTGCACAAAATATATTTATATATATACCCTTATACACCATTTTAATAAAAAATATCACAAAATTCTTCTAAGTCCCTCGTGAAGAGTGAAAGACGCGCACGTTCATTTTCAGAGCTCCTAGACCTTCCTATAAGAAGTTAGCCAAAAAGTAGCTTCGAAAAACGCTTAGGTTAAGTTTGAGAGTTGCTTCTAATGTACCAAAGCTGGACATAGACATAATTTCACTCTCACAACATTATGGCTGGTTGGAGACAGTCCGAACCACAAGTACCGGGTCCATGGTTCTGGGCGTATTCTGGGGGGACGGGGACGACTCCCAATAACCCCTGACTATACCGAGGATACGCTTATCACAATGCCTTTCTGGTCTGTGCTAAAGCAAGACATTCTGGCAGCCAAGTGGCTTGACCTTTATTAGTGAGCCTGGTTACCCCCTCTCGGAACCACAGACTTAGAAATCGCCAGCTCATATACAGTGCATAAAATATATTTGTATATACCCTTATACACCATTTTAATAAAAAATATCACAAAATTCTTCTAAGTCCCTCGGGAAGAGTGAAAGACGCGCACGTTCATTTTCAGAGCTCCTAGACCTTCCTATAAGAAGTTAGCCAAAAAGTATCTTCGAAAAACGCTTACTGTAGGTTAAGTTTGAGAGTTGCTTCTAATGTACCAAAGCTGGACTTAGACATAATTTCACTCTCACAACATTATGGCTGGTTGGAGACAGTCCGAACCACATGTACCGGGTCCATGGTTCTGGGCGTATACTGGGGGGACGGGGACGACTCCCATTCACCCCTGACTATACCGGGTATACGCTTATCACAATGCCTTTCTGGTCTGTGCTGAAGCAGGACATTCTGGCAGCCAAGTGGCTTGACCTTTATTAGTGAGCATGGTTACCCGCTCTCGGAACCACAGACTTAGAAATCGCCAGCTCATATACAGTGCATAAAATATATTTAAATATATACCCTTATACACCATTTTAATAAAAAATATCACAAAATTCTTCTAAGACCCTCGGGAAGAGTGAAAGATGTGCACGTTAATTTTCAGAGCTCCTAGACCTTCCTATAAGAAGTTAGCCAAAAAGTAGCTTCGAAAAACGCTTAGGTTAAGTTTGAGAGTTGCTTCTAATGTACCAAAGCTGGACTTAGACATAATTTCACTCTCACAACATTATGGCTGGTTGGAGACAGTCCGAACCACAAGTACCGGGTCCATGGTTCTGGGCGTATACTGGGGGGACGGGGACGACTCCCATTAACCCCTGACTATACCGGGGATACGCTTATCACAATGCCTTTCTGGTCTGTGCTGAAGCAGGGCATTCTGGCAGCCAAGTGGCTTGACCTTTATTAGTGAGCCTGGTTACCCCCTCTCGGAACCACAGACTTAGAAATCGCCAGCTCATATACAGTGCATAAAATATATTTATATATATACCCTTATACACCATTTTAATAAAAAATATCACAAAATTCTTCTAAGTCCCTCGGGAAGAGTGAAAGACGCGCACGTTCATTTTCAGAGCTCCTAGACCTTTCCAAAAGAAGTTAGCCAAAAAGTAGCTTCGAAAAACGCTTAGGTTAAGTTTCAGAGTTGCTTCTAATGTACCAAAGCTGGACTTAGACATAATTTCACTCTCACAACATTATGGCTGGTTGGAGACAGTCCGAACAACAAGTACCGGGTCCATGGTTCTGGGCGTATACTGGGGGGACGGGGACGACTCCCATTAACCCTTGACTATACCGGGGATACGCTTATCACAATGCCTTTCTGGTCTGTGCTGAAGCAGGGCATTCTGGCAGCCAAGTGGCTTGACCTTTATTAGTGAGCCTGGTTACCCCCTCTCGGAACCACAGACTTAGAAATCGCCAGCTCATATACATTGCATAAAATATATTTAAATATATACCCTTATACACCATTTTAATAAAAAATATCACAAAATTCTTCTAAGACCCTCGGGAAGAGTGAAAGATGTGCACGTTAATTTTCAGAGCTCCTAGACCTTCCTATAAGAAGTTAGCCAAAAAGTAGCTTCGAAAAACGCTTAGGTTAAGTTTGAGAGTTGCTTCTAATGTACCAAAGCTGGACTTAGACATAATTTCACTCTCACAACATTATGGCTGGTTGGAGACAGTCCGAACCACAAGTACCGGGTCCATGGTTCTGGGCGTATACTGGGGGGACGGGGACGACTCCCATTAACCCCTGACTATACCGGGGATAAGCTTATCACAATGCCTTTCTGGTCTGTGCTGAAGCAGGGCATTCTGGCAGCCAAGTGGCTTGACCTTTATTAGTGAGCCTGGTTACCCCCTCTCGGAACGACAGACTTAGAAATCGCCAGCTCATATACAGTGCATAAAATATATTTATATATATACCCTTATACACCATTTTAATAAAAAATATCACAAAATTCTTCTAAGTCCCTCGTGAAGAGTGAAAGACGCGCACGTTCATTTTCAGAGCTCCTAGACCTTCCTATAAGAAGTTAGCCAAAAAGTAGCTTCGAATAACGCTTAGGTTAAGTTTGAGAGTTGCTTCTAATGTACCAAAGCTGGACTTAGACATAATTTCACTCTCACAACATTATGGCTGGTTGGAGACAGTCAGAACCACAAGTACCGGGTCCATGGTTCTGGGCGTATACTGGGGGGACGGGAACGACTCCCATTAACCCCTGACTATACCGGGGATACGCTTATCACAATGCCTTTCTGGTCTGTGCTGAAGCAGGGCATTCTGGCAGCCAAGTGGCTTGACCTTTATTAGTGAGCCTGGTTACCCCCTCTCGGAACCACAGACTTAGAAATCGCCAGCTCATATACAGTGCACAAAATATATTTATATATATACCCTTATACACCATTTTAATAAAAAATATCACAAAATTCTTCTAAGTCCCTCGTGAAGAGTGAAAGACACGCACGTTCATTTTCAGAGCTCCTAGACCTTCCTATAAGAAGTTAGCGAAAAAGTAGCTTCGAAAAACGCTTAGGTTAAGTTTGAGAGTTGCTTCTAATGTACCAAAGCTGGACATAGACATAATTTCACTCTCACAACATTATGGCTGGTTGGAGACAGTCCGAACCACAAGTACCGGGTCCATGGTTCTGTGCGTATTCTGGGGGGACGGGGACGACTCCCATTAATCCCTGACTATACCGAGGATACGCTTATCACAATGCCTTTCTGGTCTGTGCTGAAGCAAGACATTCTGGCAGCCAAGTGGCTTGACCTTTATTAGTGAGCCTGGTTACCCCCTCTCGGAACCACAGACTTAGAAATCGCCAGCTCATATACAGTGCATAAAATATATTTGTATATTCCCTTATACACCATTTTAATAAAAAATATCACAAAATTCTTCTAAGTCCCTCAGGAAGAGTGAAAGATGCGCACGTTCATTTTCAGAGCTCCTAGACCTTCCTATAAGAAGTTAGCCAAAAAGTAGCTTCGAAAAACGCTTAGGTTAAGTTTGAGAGTTGCTTCTAATGTACCAAAGCTGGACTTAGACATAATTTCACTCTCACAACATTATGGCTGGTTGGAGACAGTCCGAACAACAAGTACCGGGTCCATGGTTCTGGGCGTATACTGGGGGGACGGGGACGACTCCCATTAACCCTTGTCTATACCTGGGATACGCTTATCACAATGCCTTTCTGGTCTGTGCTGAAGCAGGGCATTCTGGCAGCCAAGTGGCTTGACCTTTATTAGTGAGCCTGGTTACCCCCTCTCGGAACGACAGACTTAGAAATCGCCAGCTCATATACAGTGCATAAAATATATTTAAATATATACCCTTATACACCATTTTAATAAAAAATATCACAAAATTCTTCTAAGTCCCTCGGGAAGAGTGAAAGATGCGCACGTTCATTTTCAGAGCTCCTAGACATTCCTATAAGAAGTTAGCCAAATAGTAGCTTCGAAAAACGCTTAGGTTAAGTTTGAGAGTTGCTTCTAATGTACCAAAGCTGGACTTAGACATAATTTCACTCTCACAACATTATGGCTGGTTGGAGACAGTCCGAACCACAAGTACCGGGTCCATGGTTCTGGCCGTATACTGGGGGGACGGGGACGACTCCCATTAACCCTTGACTATACCGGGGATACGCTTATCACAATGCCTTTCTGGTCTGTGCTGAAGCAGGGCATTCTGGCAGCCAAGTGGCTTGACCTTTATTAGTGAGCCTGGTTACCCCCTCTCGGAACCACAGACTTAGAAATCGCCAGCTCATATACAGTGCATAAAATATATTTAAATATATACCCTTATACACCATTTTAATAAAAAATATCACAAAATTCTTCTAAGTCTTTCAGGAAGAGTAAAAGATGCGCACGTTCATTTTCAGAGCTCCTAGACCTTCCTATAAGAAGTTAGCCAAAAAGTAGCTTCGAAAAACGCTTAGGTTAAGTTTGAGAGTTGCTTCTAATGTACCAAAGCTGGACTTAGACATAATTTCACTCTCACAACATTATGGCTGGTTGGAGACAGTCCGAACAACAAGTACCGGGTCCATGGTTCTGGGCGTATACTGGGGGGACGGGGACGACTCCCATTAACCCTTGACTATACCGGGGATACGCTTATCACAATGCCTTTCTGGTCTATGCTGAAGCAGGGCATTCTGGCAGCCAAGTGGCTTGACCTTTATTAGTGAGCCTGGTTACCCCCTCTCGGAACCACAGACTTAGAAATCGCCAGCTCATATACAGTGCATAAAATATATTTATATAATATATTTATATATATACCCTTATACACCATTTTAATCAAAAATATCACAAAATTCTTCTAAGTCCCTCGGGAAGAGTGAAAGACGCGCACGTTCATTTTCAGAGCTCCTAGACCTTCCTATAAGAAGTTAGCCAAAAAGTAGCTTCGAAAAACGCTTAGGTTAAGTTTGAGAGTTGCTTCTAATGTACCAAAGCTGGACATAGACATAATTTCACTCTCACAACATTATGGCTGGTTGGAGACAGTCCGAACCACAAGTACCGGGTCCATGGTTCTGGGCGTATTCTGGGGGGACGGGGACGACTCCCATAAACCCTTGACTATACCGAGGATACGCTTATCACAATGCCTTTCTGGTCTGTGCTGAAGCAAGACATTCTGGCAGCCAAGTGGCTTGACCTTTATTAGTGAGCCTGGTTACCCCCTCTCGGAATCACAGACTTAGAAATCGCCAGCTCATATACAGTGCATAAAATATATTTGTATATACCCTTATACACCATTTTAATAAAAAATATCACAAAATTCTTCTAAGTCCCTCAGGAAGAGTGAAAGATGCGCACGTTCAATTTCAGAGCTCCTAGACCTTCCTATAAGAAGTTAGCCAAAAAGTAGCTTCGAAAAACGCTTAGGTTAAGTTTGAGAGTTGCTTCTAATGTACCAAAGCTGGACTTAGACATAATTTCACTCTCACAACATTATGGCTGGTTGGAGACAGTCCGAACAACAAGTACCGGGTCCATGGTTCTGGGCGTATACTGGGGGGACGGGGACGACTCCCATTAACCCTTGACTATACCGGGGATACGCTTATCACAATGCCTTTCTGGTCTGTGCTGAAGCAGGGCATTCTGGCAGCCAAGTGGCTTGACCTTTATTAGTGAGCCTGGTTACCCCCTCTCGGAACCACAGACTTAGAAATCGCCAGCTCATATACAGTGCATAAAATATATTTAAATATATACCCTTATACACCATTTTAATAAAAAATATCACAAAATTCTTCTAAGACCCTCGGGAAGAGTGAAAGATGTGCACGTTAATTTTCAGAGCTCCTAGACCTTCCTATAAGAAGTTAGCCAAAAAGTAGCTTCGAAAAACGCTTAGGTTAAGTTTGAGAGTTGCTTCTAATGTACCAAAGCTGGACTTAGACATAATTTCACTCTCACAACATTATAGCTGGTTGGAGACAGTCCGAACCACAAGTACCGGGTCCATGGTTCTGGGCGTATACAGGGGGGACGGGGACGACTCCCATTAACCCCTGACTATACCGGGGATACGCTTATCACAAGGCCTTTCTGGTCTGTGCTGAAGCAGGGCATTCTGGCAGCCAAGTGGCTTGACCTTTATTAGTGAGCCTGGTTACCCCCTCTCGGAACCATAGACTTAGAAATCGCCAGCTCATATACAGTGCACAAAATATATTTATATATATACCCTTATACACCATTTTAATAAAAAAAAACACAAAATTCTTCTAAGTCCCTCGTGAAGAGTGAAAGACGCGCACTTTCATTTTCAGAGCTCCTAGACCTTCCTATAAGAAGTTAGCCAAAAAGTATCTTCGAAAAACGCTTAGGTTAAGTTTGAGAGTTCCTTCTAATGTACCAAAGCTGGACTTAGACATAATTTCACTCTCACAACATTATGGCTGGTTGGAGACAGTCAGAACCACAAGTACCGGGTCCATGGTTCTGGGCGTATACTGGGGGGACGGGGACGACTCCCATTAACCCCTGACTATACCGGGGATACGCTTATCACAATGCCTTTCTGGTCTGTGCTGAAGCAGGGCATTCTGGCAGCCAAGTGGCTTGACCTTTATTAGTGAGCCTGGTTACCCCCTCTCGGAACCACAGACTTAGAAATCGCCAGCTCATATACAGTGCATAAAATATATTTATATATATACCCTTATACACCATTTTAATAAAAAATATCACAAAATTCTTCTAAGTCCCTCGGGAAGAGTGAAAGACGCGCACGTTCATTTTCAGAGCTCCTAGACCTTCCTATAAGAAGTTAGCCAAAAAGTAGCTTCGAAAAACGCTTAGGTTAAGTTTGAGAGTTGCTTCTAATGTACCAAAGCTGGACATAGACATAATTTCACTCTCACAACATTATGGCTGGTTGGAGACAGTCCGAACCACAAGTACCGGGTCCATGGTTCTGGGCGTATTCTGGGGGGACGGGGACGACTCCCATAAACCCTTGACTATACCGAGGATACGCTTATCACAATGCCTTTCTGGTCTGTGCTGAAGCAAGACATTCTGGCAGCCAAGTGGCTTGACCTTTATTAGTGAGCCTGGTTACCCCCTCTCGGAATCACAGACTTAGAAATCGCCAGCTCATATACAGTGCATAAAATATATTTGTATATACCCTTATACACCATTTTAATAAAAAATATCACAAAATTCTTCTAAGTCCCTCAGGAAGAGTGAAAGATGCGCACGTTCATTTTCAGAGCTCCTAGACCTTCCTATAAGAAGTTAGCCAAAAAGTAGCTTCGAAAAACGCTTAGGTTAAGTTTGAGAGTTGCTTCTAATGTACCAAAGCTGGACTTAGACATAATTTCACTCTCACAACATTATGGCTGGTTGGAGACAGTCCGAACAACAAGTACCGGGTCCATGGTTCTGGGCGTATACTGGGGGGACGGGGACGACTCCCATTAACCCTTGACTATACCGGAGATACGCTTATCACAATGCCTTTCTGGTCTGTGCTGAAGCAGGGCATTCTGGCAGCCAAGTGGCTTGACCTTTATTAGTGAGCCTGGTTACCCCCTCTCGGAACCACAGACTTAGAAATCGCCAGCTCATATACAGTGCATAAAATATATTTAAATATATACCCTTATACACCATTTTAATAAAAAATATCACAAAATTCTTCTAAGACCCTCGGGAAGAGTGAAAGATGTGCACGTTAATTTTCAGAGCTCCTAGACCTTCCTATAAGAAGTTAGCCAAAAAGTAGCTTCGAAAAACGCTTAGGTTAAGTTTGAGAGTTGCTTCTAATGTACCAAAGCTGGACTTAGACATAATTTCACTCTCACAACATTATAGCTGGTTGGAGACAGTCCGAACCACAAGTACCGGGTCCATGGTTCTGGGCGTATACAGGGGGGACGGGGACGACTCCCATTAACCCCTGACTATACCGGGGATACGCTTATCACAAGGCCTTTCTGGTCTGTGCTGAAGCAGGGCATTCTGGCAGCCAAGTGGCTTGACCTTTATTAGTGAGCCTGGTTACCCCCTCTCGGAACCATAGACTTAGAAATCGCCAGCTCATATACAGTGCACAAAATATATTTATATATATACCCTTATACACCATTTTAATAAAAAAAAACACAAAATTCTTCTAAGTCCCTCGTGAAGAGTGAAAGACGCGCACTTTCATTTTCAGAGCTCCTAGACCTTCCTATAAGAAGTTAGCCAAAAAGTATCTTCGAAAAACGCTTAGGTTAAGTTTGAGAGTTCCTTCTAATGTACCAAAGCTGGACTTAGACATAATTTCACTCTCACAACATTATGGCTGGTTGGAGACAGTCAGAACCACAAGTACCGGGTCCATGGTTCTGGGCGTATACTGGGGGGACGGGGACGACTCCCATTAACCCCTGACTATACCGGGGATACGCTTATCACAATGCCTTTCTGGTCTGTGCTGAAGCAGGGCATTCTGGCAGCCAAGTGGCTTGACCTTTATTAGTGAGCCTGGTTACCCCCTCTCGGAACCACAGACTTAGAAATCGCCAGCTCATATACAGTGCATAAAATATATTTATATATATACCCTTATACACCATTTTAATAAAAAATATCACAAAATTCTTCTAAGTCCCTCGGGAAGAGTGAAAGACGCGCACGTTCATTTTCAGAGCTCCTAGACATTCCTATAAGAAGTTAGCCAAAAAGTAGGTTCGAAAAACGCTTAGGTTAAGTTTGAGAGTTGCTTCTAATGTACCAAAGCTGGACATAGACATAATTTCACTCTCACAACATTATGGCTGGTTGGAGACAGTCCGAACCACAAGTACCGGGTCCATGGTTCTGGGCGTATTCTGGGGGGACGGGGACGACTCCCATTAACCCCTGACTATACCGAGGATACGCTTATCACAATGCCTTTCTGGTCTGTGCTGAAGCAGGACATTCTGGCAGCCAAGTGGCTTGACCTTTATTAGTGAGCCTGGTTACCCCTCTCGGAACCACAGACTTAGAAATCGCCAGCTCATATACAGTGCATAAAATATATTTAAATATATACCCTTATACACCATTTTAATTAAAAATATCACAAAATTCTTCTAAGTCCCTCGGGAAGAGTGAAAGATGCGCACGTTCATTTTCAGAGCTCCTAGACATTCCTATAAGAAGTTAGCCAAATAGTAGCTTCGAAAAACGCTTAGGTTAAGTTTGAGAGTTGCTTCTAATGTACCATAGCTGGACTTAGACATAATTTCACTCTCACAACATTATGGCTGGTTGGAGACAGTCCGAACCACAAGTACCGGGTCCATGGTTCTGGGCGTATACTGGGGGGACGGGGACGACTCCCATTAACCCCTGACTATACCGGGGATACGCTTATCACAATGCCTTTCTGGTCTGTGCTGAAGCAGGGCATTCTGGCAGCCAAGTGGCTTGACCTTTATTAGTGAGCCTGGTTACCCCCTCTCGGAACCACAGACTTAGAAATCGCCAGCTCATATACAGTGCATAAAATATATTTATATATATACCCTTATACACCATTTTAATAAAAAATATCACAAAATTCTTCTAAGTCCCTCAGGAAGAGTGAAAGATGCGCACGTTCATTTTCAGAGCTCCTAGACCTTCCTATAAGAAGTTAGCCAAAAAGTAGCTTCGAAAAACGCTTAGGTTAAGTTTGAGAGTTGCTTCTAATGTACCAAAGCTGGACTTAAACATAATTTCACTCACAACATTATGGCTGGTTGGAGACAGTCCGAACCACAAGTACCGGGTCCATGGTTCTGGGCGTATACTGGGGGGACGGGGACGACTCACATTAACCCTTGACTATACCGGGGATACGCTTATCACAATGCCTTTCTGGTCTGTGCTGAAGCAGGGCATTCTGGCAGCCAAGTGGCTTGACCTTTATTAGTGAGCCTGGTTACCCCCTCTCGGAACCACAGACTTAGAAATTGCCAGCTCATATACAGTGCATAAAATATATTTGTATATACCCTTATACACCATTTTAATAAAAAATATCTCAAAATTCTTCTAAGTCCCTCGGGAAGAGTGAAAGATGCGCACGTTCATTTTTAGAGCTCCTAGACCTTCCTATAAGAAGTTAGCCAAAAAGAAGCTTCGAAAAACGCTTACTGTAGGTTAAGTTTGAGAGTTGCTTCTAATGTACCAAAGCTGGACTTAGACATAATTTCACTCTCACAACATTATGGCTGGTTGGAGACAGTCCGAACCACAAGTACCGGGTCCATGGTTCTGGGCATATACTGGGGGGACGGGGACGACTCCAATTAACCCCTGACTATACCGGGGATACGCTTATCACAATGCCTTTCTGGTCTGTGCTGAAGCAGGGCATTCTGGCAGCCAAGTGGCTTGACCTTTATTAGTGAGCCTGGTTACCCCCTCTCGGAACCACAGACTTAGAAATCGCCAGCTCATATACAGTGCATAAAATATATTTATATATATACCCTTATACACCATTTTAATAAAAAATATCACAAAATTCTTCTAAGTCCCTCGGGAAGAGTGAAAGACGCGCACGTTCATTTTCAGAGCTCCTAGACATTCCTATAAGAAGTTAGCCAAAAAGTAGGTTCGAAAAACGCTTAGGTTAAGTTTGAGAGTTGCTTCTAATGTACCAAAGCTGGACATAGACATAATTTCACTCTCACAACATTATGGCTGGTTGGAGACAGTCCGAACCACAAGTACCGGGTCCATGGTTCTGGGCGTATTCTGGGGGGACGGGGACGACTCCCATTAACCCCTGACTATACCGAGGATACGCTTATCACAATGCCTTTCTGGTCTGTGCTGAAGCAGGACATTCTGGCAGCCAAGTGGCTTGACCTTTATTAGTGAGCCTGGTTACCCCTCTCGGAACCACAGACTTAGAAATCGCCAGCTCATATACAGTGCATAAAATATATTTAAATATATACCCTTATACACCATTTTAATTAAAAATATCACAAAATTCTTCTAAGTCCCTCGGGAAGAGTGAAAGATGCGCACGTTCATTTTCAGAGCTCCTAGACATTCCTATAAGAAGTTAGCCAAATAGTAGCTTCGAAAAACGCTTAGGTTAAGTTTGAGAGTTGCTTCTAATGTACCATAGCTGGACTTAGACATAATTTCACTCTCACAACATTATGGCTGGTTGGAGACAGTCCGAACCACAAGTACCGGGTCCATGGTTCTGGGCGTATACTGGGGGGACGGGGACGACTCCCATTAACCCCTGACTATACCGGGGATACGCTTATCACAATGCCTTTCTGGTCTGTGCTGAAGCAGGGCATTCTGGCAGCCAAGTGGCTTGACCTTTATTAGTGAGCCTGGTTACCCCCTCTCGGAACCACAGACTTAGAAATCGCCAGCTCATATACAGTGCATAAAATATATTTATATATATACCCTTATACACCATTTTAATAAAAAATATCACAAAATTCTTCTAAGTCCCTCAGGAAGAGTGAAAGATGCGCACGTTCATTTTCAGAGCTCCTAGACCTTCCTATAAGAAGTTAGCCAAAAAGTAGCTTCGAAAAACGCTTAGGTTAAGTTTGAGAGTTGCTTCTAATGTACCAAAGCTGGACTTAAACATAATTTCACTCACAACATTATGGCTGGTTGGAGACAGTCCGAACCACAAGTACCGGGTCCATGGTTCTGGGCGTATACTGGGGGGACGGGGACGACTCACATTAACCCTTGACTATACCGGGGATACGCTTATCACAATGCCTTTCTGGTCTGTGCTGAAGCAGGGCATTCTGGCAGCCAAGTGGCTTGACCTTTATTAGTGAGCCTGGTTACCCCCTCTCGGAACCACAGACTTAGAAATTGCCAGCTCATATACAGTGCATAAAATATATTTGTATATACCCTTATACACCATTTTAATAAAAAATATCTCAAAATTCTTCTAAGTCCCTCGGGAAGAGTGAAAGATGCGCACGTTCATTTTTAGAGCTCCTAGACCTTCCTATAAGAAGTTAGCCAAAAAGAAGCTTCGAAAAACGCTTACTGTAGGTTAAGTTTGAGAGTTGCTTCTAATGTACCAAAGCTGGACTTAGACATAATTTCACTCTCACAACATTATGGCTGGTTGGAGACAGTCCGAACCACAAGTACCGGGTCCATGGTTCTGGGCATATACTGGGGGGACGGGGACGACTCCAATTAACCCCTGACTATACCGGGGATACGCTTATCACAATGCCTTTCTGGTCTGTGCTGAAGCAGGGCATTCTGGCAGCCAAGTGGCTTGACCTTTATTAGTGAGCCTGGTTACCCCCTCTCGGAACCACAGACTTAGAAATCGCCAGCTCATATACAGTGCATAAAATATATTTATATATATACCCTTATACACCATTTTAATAAAAAATATCACAAAATTCTTCTAAGTCCCTCAGGAAGAGTGAAAGATGCGCACGTTCATTTTTAGAGCTCCTAGACCTTCCTATAAGAAGTTAGCCAAAAAGTAGCTTCGAAAAACGCTTACTGTAGGTTAAGTTTGAGAGTTGCTTCTAATGTACCAAAGCTGGACTTAGACATAATTTCACTCTCACAACATTATGGCTGGTTGGAGACAGTCCGAACCACATGTACCGGGTCCATGGTTCTGGGCGTATACTGGGGGGACGGGGACGACTCCCATTCACCCCTGACTATACCGGGTATACGCTTATCACAATGCCTTTCTGGTCTGTGCTGAAGCAGGACATTCTGGCAGCCAAGTGGCTTGACCTTTATTAGTGAGCATGGTTACCCGCTCTCGGAACCACAGACTTAGAAATCGCCAGCTCATATACAGTGCATAAAATATATTTAAATATATACCCTTATACACCATTTTAATAAAAAATATCACAAAATTCTTCTAAGACCCTCGGGAAGAGTGAAAGATGTGCACGTTAATTTTCAGAGCTCCTAGACCTTCCTATAAGAAGTTAGCCAAAAAGTAGCTTCGAAAAACGCTTAGGTTAAGTTTGAGAGTTGCTTCTAATGTACCAAAGATGGACTTAGACATAATTTCACTCTCACAACATTATGGCTGGTTGGAGACAGTCCGAACCACAAGTACCGGGTCCATGGTTCTGGGCGTATACTGGGGGGACGGGGACGACTCCCATTAACCCCTGACTATACCGGGGATACGCTTATCACAATGCCTTTCTGGTCTGTGCTGAAGCAGGGCATTCTGGCAGCCAAGTGGCTTGACCTTTATTAGTGAGCCTGGTTACCCCCTCTCGGAACGACAGACTTAGAAATCGCCAGCTCATATACAGTGCATAAAATATATTTAAATATATACCCTTATACACCATTTTAATAAAAAATATCACAAAATTCTTCTAAGTCCCTCGGGAAGAGTGAAAGATGCGCACGTTCATTTTCAGAGCTCCTAGACATTCCTATAAGAAGTTAGCCAAATAGTAGCTTCGAAAAACGCTTAGGTTAAGTTTGAGAGTTGCTTCTAATGTACCAAAGCTGGACTTAGACATAATTTCACTCTCACAACATTATGGCTGGTTGGAGACAGTCCGAACCACAAGTACCGGGTCCATGGTTCTGGCCGTATACTGGGGGGACGGGGACGACTCCCATTAACCCTTGACTATACCGGGGATACGCTTATCACAATGCCTTTCTGGTCTGTGCTGAAGCAGGGCATTCTGGCAGCCAAGTGGCTTGACCTGTATTAGTGAGCCTGGTTACCCCCTCTCGGAACCACAGACTTAGAAATCGCCAGCTGATATACAGTGCATAAAATATATTTAAATATATACCCTTATACACCATTTTAATAAAAAATATCACAAAATTCTTCTAAGTTCCTCAGGAAGAGTGAAAGATGCGCACGTTCATTTTCAGAGCTCCTAGACCTTCCTATAAGAAGTTAGCCAAAAAGTAGCTTCGAAAAACGCTTAGGTTAAGTTTGAGAGTTGCTTCTAATGTACCAAAGCTGGACTTAGACATAATTTCACTCTCACAACATTATGGCTGGTTGGAGACAGTCCGAACAACAAGTACCGGGTCCATGGTTCTGGGCGTATACTGGGGGGACGGGGACGACTCCCATTAACCCTTGACTATACCGGGGATACGCTTATCACAATGCCTTTCTGGTCTATGCTGAAGCAGGGCATTCTGGCAGCCAAGTGGCTTGACCTTTATTAGTGAGCCTGGTTACCCCCTCTCGGAACCACAGACTTAGAAATCGCCAGCTCATATACAGTGCATAAAATATATTTATATAATATATTTATATATATACCCTTATACACCATTTTAATAAAAAATATCACAAAATTCTTCTAAGTCCCTCGGGAAGAGTGAAAGACGCGCACGTTCATTTTCAGAGCTCCTAGACCTTCCTATAAGAAGTTAGCCAAAAAGTAGCTTCGAAAAACGCTTAGGTTAAGTTTGAGAGTTGCTTCTAATGTACCAAAGCTGGACATAGACATAATTTCACTCTCACAACATTATGGCTGGTTGGAGACAGTCCGAACCACAAGTACCGGGTCCATGGTTCTGGGCGTATTCTGGGGGGACGGGGACGACTCCCATTAACCCCTGACTATACCGAGGATACGCTTATCACAATGCCTTTCTGGTCTGTGCTGAAGCAAGACATTCTGGCAGCCAAGTGGCTTGACCTTTATTAGTGAGCCTGGTTACCCCCTCTCGGAACCACAGACTTAGAAATCGCCAGCTCATATACAGTGCATAAAATATATTTGTATATACCCTTATACACCATTTTAATAAAAAATATCACAAAATTCTTCTAAGTCCCTCAGGAAGAGTGAAAGATGCGCACGTTCATTTTCAGAGCTCCTAGACCTTCCTATAAGAAGTTAGCCAAAAAGTAGCTTCGAAAAACGCTTAGGTTAAGTTTGAGAGTTGCTTCTAATGTACCAAAGCTGGACTTAGACATAATTTCACTCTCACAACATTATGGCTGGTTGGAGACAGTCCGAACAACAAGTACCGGGTCCATGGTTCTGGGCGTATACTGGGGGGACGGGGACGACTCCCATTAACCCTTGACTATACCGGGGATACGCTTATCACAATGCCTTTCTGGTCTGTGCTGAAGCAGGGCATTCTGGCAGCCAAGTGGCTTGACCTTTATTAGTGAGCCTGGTTACCCCCTCTCGGAACCACAGACTTAGAAATCGCCAGCTCATATACAGTGCATAAAATATATTTGTATATACCCTTATACACCATTTTAATAAAAAATATCACAAAATTCTTCTAAGTCCCTCAGGAAGAGTGAAAGATGCGCACGTTCATTTTCAGAGCTCCTAGACCTTCCTATAAGAAGTTAGCCAAAAAGTAGCTTCGAAAAACGCTTAGGTTAAGTTTGAGAGTTGCTTCTAATGTACCAAAGCTGGACTTAGACATAATTTCACTCTCACAACATTATGGCTGGTTGGAGACAGTCCGAACAACAAGTACCGGGTCCATGGTTCTGGGCGTATACTGGGGGGACGGGGACGACTCCCATTAACCCTTGACTATACCGGGGATACGCTTATCACAATGCCTTTCTGGTCTGTGCTGAAGCAGGGCATTCTGGCAGCCAAGTGGCTTGACCTTTATTAGTGAGCCTGGTTACCCCCTCTCGGAACCACAGACTTAGAAATCGCCAGCTGATATACAGTGCATAAAATATATTTAAATATATACCCTTATACACCATTTTAATAAAAAATATCACAAAATTCTTCTAAGTTCCTCAGGAAGAGTGAAAGATGCGCACGTTCATTTTCAGAGCTCCTAGACCTTCCTATAAGAAGTTAGCCAAAAAGTAGCTTCGAAAAACGCTTAGGTTAAGTTTGAGAGTTGCTTCTAATGTACCAAAGCTGGACTTAGACATAATTTCACTCTCACAACATTATGGCTGGTTGGAGACAGTCCGAACAACAAGTACCGGGTCCATGGTTCTGGGCGTATACTGGGGGGACGGGGACGACTCCCATTAACCCTTGACTATACCGGGGATACGCTTATCACAATGCCTTTCTGGTCTATGCTGAAGCAGGGCATTCTGGCAGCCAAGTGGCTTGACCTTTATTAGTGAGCCTGGTTACCCCCTCTCGGAACCACAGACTTAGAAATCGCCAGCTCATATACAGTGCATAAAATATATTTATATAATATATTTATATATATACCCTTATACACCATTTTAATAAAAAATATCACAAAATTCTTCTAAGTCACTCGGGAAGAGTGAAAGACGCGCACGTTCATTTTCAGAGCTCCTAGACCTTCCTATAAGAAGTTAGCCAAAAAGTAGCTTCGAAAAACGCTTAGGTTAAGTTTGAGAGTTGCTTCTAATGTACCAAAGCTGGACATAGACATAATTTCACTCTCACAACATTATGGCTGGTTGGAGACAGTCCGAACCACAAGTACCGGGTCCATGGTTCTGGGCGTATTCTGGGGGGACGGGGACGACTCCCATTAACCCCTGACTATACCGAGGATACGCTTATCACAATGCCTTTCTGGTCTGTGCTGAAGCAAGACATTCTGGCAGCCAAGTGGCTTGACCTTTATTAGTGAGCCTGGTTACCCCCTCTCGGAACCACAGACTTAGAAATCGCCAGCTCATATACAGTGCATAAAATATATTTGTATATACCCTTATACACCATTTTAATAAAAAATATCACAAAATTCTTCTAAGTCCCTCAGGAAGAGTGAAAGATGCGCACGTTCATTTTCAGAGCTCCTAGACCTTCCTATAAGAAGTTAGCCAAAAAGTAGCTTCGAAAAACGCTTAGGTTAAGTTTGAGAGTTGCTTCTAATGTACCAAAGCTGGACTTAGACATAATTTCACTCTCACAACATTATGGCTGGTTGGAGACAGTCCGAACAACAAGTACCGGGTCCATGGTTCTGGGCGTATACTGGGGGGACGGGGACGACTCCCATTAACCCTTGACTATACCGGGGATACGCTTATCACAATGCCTTTCTGGTCTGTGCTGAAGCAGGGCATTCTGGCAGCCAAGTGGCTTGACCTTTATTAGTGAGCCTGGTTACCCCCTCTCGGAACCACAGACTTAGAAATCGCCAGCTCATATACAGTGCATAAAATATATTTAAATATATACCCTTATACACCATTTTAATAAAAAATATCACAAAATTCTTCTAAGACCCTCGGGAAGAGTGAAAGATGTGCACGTTAATTTTCAGAGCTCCTAGACCTTCCTATAAGAAGTTAGCCAAAAAGTAGCTTCGAAAAACGCTTAGGTTAAGTTTGAGAGTTGCTTCTAATGTACCAAAGCTGGACTTAGACATAATTTCACTCTCACAACATTATGGCTGGTTGGAGACAGTCCGAACCACAAGTACCGGGTCCATGGTTCTGGGCGTATACTGGGGGGACGGGGACGACTCCCATTAACCCCTGACTATACCGGGGATACGCTTATCACAATGCCTTTCTGGTCTGTGCTGAAGCAGGGCATTCTGGCAGCCAAGTGGCTTGACCTTTATTAGTGAGCCTGGTTACCCCCTCTCGGAACCATAGACTTAGAAATCGCCAGCTCATATACAGTGCACAAAATATATTTATATATATACCCTTATACACCATTTTAATAAAAAAAAACACAAAATTCTTCTAAGTCCCTCGTGAAGAGTGAAAGACGCGCACTTTCATTTTCAGAGCTCCTAGACCTTCCTATAAGAAGTTAGCCAAAAAGTATCTTCGAAAAACGCTTAGGTTAAGTTTGAGAGTTCCTTCTAATGTACCAAAGCTGGACTTAGACATAATTTCACTCTCACAACATTATGGCTGGTTGGAGACAGTCCGAACCACAAGTACCGGGTCCATGGTTCTGGCCGTATACTGGGGGGACGGGGACGACTCCCATTAACCCTTGACTATACCGGGGATACGCTTATCACAATGCCTTTCTGGTCTGTGCTGAAGCAGGGCATTCTGGCAGCCAAGTGGCTTGACCTTTATTAGTGAGCCTGGTTACCCCCTCTCGGAACCACAGACTTAGAAATCGCCAGCTCATATACAGTGCATAAAATATATTTAAATATATACCCTTATACACCATTTTAATAAAAAATATCACAAAATTCTTCTAAGTTCCTCAGGAAGAGTGAAAGATGCGCACGTTCATTTTCAGAGCTCCTAGACCTTCCTATAAGAAGTTAGCCAAAAAGTAGCTTCGAAAAACGCTTAGGTTAAGTTTGAGAGTTGCTTCTAATGTACCAAAGCTGGACTTAGACATAATTTCACTCTCACAACATTATGGCTGGTTGGAGACAGTCCGAACAACAAGTACCGGGTCCATGGTTCTGGGCGTATACTGGGGGGACGGGGACGACTCCCATTAACCCTTGACTATACCGGGGATACGCTTATCACAATGCCTTTCTGGTCTATGCTGAAGCAGGGCATTCTGGCAGCCAAGTGGCTTGACCTTTATTAGTGAGCCTGGTTACCCCCTCTCGGAACCACAGACTTAGAAATCGCCAGCTCATATACAGTGCATAAAATATATTTATATAATATATTTATATATATACCCTTATACACCATTTTAATAAAAAATATCACAAAATTCTTCTAAGTCCCTCGGGAAGAGTGAAAGACGCGCACGTTCATTTTCAGAGCTCCTAGACCTTCCTATAAGAAGTTAGCCAAAAAGTAGCTTCGAAAAACGCTTAGGTTAAGTTTGAGAGTTGCTTCTAATGTACCAAAGCTGGACATAGACATAATTTCACTCTCACAACATTATGGCTGGTTGGAGACAGTCCGAACCACAAGTACCGGGTCCATGGTTCTGGGCGTATTCTGGGGGGACGGGGACGACTCCCATTAACCCCTGACTATACCGAGGATACGCTTATCACAATGCCTTTCTGGTCTGTGCTGAAGCAAGACATTCTGGCAGCCAAGTGGCTTGACCTTTATTAGTGAGCCTGGTTACCCCCTCTCGGAACCACAGACTTAGAAATCGCCAGCTCATATACAGTGCATAAAATATATTTGTATATACCCTTATACACCATTTTAATAAAAAATATCACAAAATTCTTCTAAGTCCCTCAGGAAGAGTGAAAGATGCGCACGTTCATTTTCAGAGCTCCTAGACCTTCCTATAAGAAGTTAGCCAAAAAGTACAGTAGCTTCGAAAAACGCTTAGGTTAAGTTTGAGAGTTGCTTCTAATGTACCAAAGCTGGACTTAGACATAATTTCACTCTCACAACATTATGGCTGGTTGGAGACAGTCCGAACAACAAGTACCGGGTCCATGGTTCTGGGCGTATACTGGGGGGACGGGGACGACTCCCATTAACCCTTGACTATACCGGGGATACGCTTATCACAATGCCTTTCTGGTCTGTGCTGAAGCAGGGCATTCTGGCAGCCAAGTGGCTTGACCTTTATTAGTGAGCCTGGTTACCCCCTCTCGGAACCACAGACTTAGAAATCGCCAGCTCATATACAGTGCATAAAATATATTTAAATATATACCCTTATACACCATTTTAATAAAAAATATCACAAAATTCTTCTAAGACCCTCGGGAAGAGTGAAAGATGTGCACGTTAATTTTCAGAGCTCCTAGACCTTCCTATAAGAAGTTAGCCAAAAAGTAGCTTCGAAAAACGCTTAGGTTAAGTTTGAGAGTTGCTTCTAATGTACCAAAGGTGGACTTAGACATAATTTCACTCTCACAACATTATGGCTGGTTGGAGACAGTCCGAACCACAAGTACCGGGTCCATGGTTCTGGGCGTATACTGGGGGGACGGGGACGACTCCCATTAACCCCTGACTATACCGGGGATACGCTTATCACAATGCCTTTCTGGTCTGTGCTGAAGCAGGGCATTCTGGCAGCCAAGTGGCTTGACCTTTATTAGTGAGCCTGGTTACCCCCTCTCGGAACCATAGACTTAGAAATCGCCAGCTCATATACAGTGCACAAAATATATTTATATATATACCCTTATACACCATTTTAATAAAAAAAAACACAAAATTATTCTAAGTCCCTCGTGAAGAGTGAAAGACGCGCACTTTCATTTTCAGAGCTCCTAGACCTTCCTATAAGAAGTTAGCCAAAAAGTATCTTCGAAAAACGCTTAGGTTAAGTTTGAGAGTTCCTTCTAATGTACCAAAGCTGGACTTAGACATAATTTCACTCTCACAACATTATGGCTGGTTGGAGACAGTCCGAACCACAAGTACCGGGTCCATGGTTCTGGGCGTATACTGGGGGGACGGGGACGACTCCCATTAACCCCTGACTATACCGGGGATACGCTTATCACAATGCCTTTCTGGTCTGTGCTGAAGCTGGGCATTCTGGCAGCCAAGTGGCTTGACCTTTATTAGTGAGCCTGGTTACCCCCTCTCGGAACCACAGACTTAGAAATCGCCAGCTCATATACAGTGCATAAAATATATTTATATATATACCCTTATACACCATTTTAATAAAAAATATCACAAAATTCTTCTAAGTCCCTCGGGAAGAGTGAAAGACGCGCACGTTCATTTTCAGAGCTCCTAGACCTTCCTATAAGAAGTTAGCCAAAAAGTAGGTTCGAAAAACGCTTAGGTTAAGTTTGAGAGTTGCTTCTAATGTACCAAAGCTGGACATAGACATAATTTCACTCTCACAACATTATGGCTGGTTGGAGAAAGTCCGAACCACAAGTACCGGGTCCATGGTTCTGGGCGTATTCTGGGGGGACGGGGACGACTCCCATTAACCCCTGACTATACCGAGGATACGCTTATCACAATGCCTTTCTGGTCTGTGCTGAAGCAGGACATTCTGGCAGCCAAGTGGCTTGACCTTTATTAGTGAGCCTGGTTACCCCTCTCGGAACCACAGACTTAGAAATCGCCAGCTCATATACAGTGCATAAAATATATTTAAATATATACCCTTATACACCATTTTAATTAAAAATATCACAAAATTCTTCTAAGTCCCTCGGGAAGAGTGAAAGATGCGCACGTTCATTTTCAGAGCTCCTAGACATTCCTATAAGAAGTTAGCCAAATAGTAGCTTCGAAAAACGCTTAGGTTAAGTTTGAGAGTTGCTTCTAATGTACCAAAGCTGGACTTAGACATAATTTCACTCTCACAACATTATGGCTGGTTGGAGACAGTCCGAACCACAAGTACCGGGTCCATGGTTCTGGGCGTATACTGGGGGGACGGGGACGACTCCAATTAACCCCTGACTATACCGGGGATACGCTTATCACAATGCCTTTCTGGTCTGTGCTGAAGCAGGGCATTCTGGCAGCCAAGTGGCTTGACCTTTATTAGTGAGCCTGGTTACCCCCTCTCGGAACCACATACTTAGAAATCGCCAGCTCATATACAGTGCATAAAATATATTTATATATATACCCTTATACACCATTTTAATAAAAAATATCACAAAATTCTTCTAAGTCCCTCAGGAAGAGTGAAAGATGCGCACGTTCATTTTCAGAGCTCCTAGACCTTCCTATAAGAAGTTAGCCAAAAAGTAGCTTCGAAAAACGCTTAGGTTAAGTTTGAGAGTTGCTTCTAATGTACCAAAGCTGGACTTAAACATAATTTCACTCACAACATTATGGCTGGTTGGAGACAGTCCGAACCACAAGTACCGGGTCCATGGTTCTGGGCGTATACTGGGGGGACGGGGACGACTCCCATTAACCCTTGACTATACCGGGGATACGCTTATCACAATGCCTTTCTGGTCTGTGCTGAAGCAGGGCATTCTGGCAGCCAAGTGGCTTGACCTTTATTAGTGAGCCTGGTTACCCCCTCTCGGAACCACAGACTTAGAAATCGCCAGCTCATATACAGTGCATAAAATATATTTGTATATACCCTTATACACCATTTTAATAAAAAATATCTCAAAATTCTTCTAAGTCCCTCGTGAAGAGTGAAAGATGCGCACGTTCATTTTCAGAGCTCCTAGACCTTCCTATAAGAAGTTAGCCAAAAAGTAGCTTCGAAAAACGCTTAGGTTAAGTTTGAGAGTTGCTTCTAATGTACCAAAGCTGGACTTAGACATAATTTCACTCTCACAACATTATGGCTGGTTGGAGACAGTCCGAACCACAAGTACCGGGTCCATGGTTCTGGGCATATACTGGGGGGACGGGGACGACTCCAATTAACCCCTGACTATACCGGGGATACGCTTATCACAATGCCTTTCTGGTCTGTGCTGAAGCAGGGCATTCTGGCAGCCAAGTGGCTTGACCTTTATTAGTGAGCCTGGTTACCCCCTCTCGGAACCACAGACTTAGAAATCGCCAGCTCATATACAGTGCATAAAATATATTTATATATATACCCTTATACACCATTTTAATAAAAAATATCACAAAATTCTTCTAAGTCCCTCAGGAAGAGTGAAAGATGCGCACGTTCATTTTTAGAGCTCCTAGACCTTCCTATAAGAAGTTAGCCAAAAAGTAGCTTCGAAAAACGCTTACTGTAGGTTAAGTTTGAGAGTTGCTTCTAATGTACCAAAGCTGGACTTAGACATAATTTCACTCTCACAACATTATGGCTGGTTGGAGACAGTCCGAACCACATGTACCGGGTCCATGGTTCTGGGCGTATACTGGGGGGACGGGGACGACTCCCATTCACCCCTGACTATACCGGGTATACGCTTATCACAATGCCTTTCTGGTCTGTGCTGAAGCAGGACATTCTGGCAGCCAAGTGGCTTGACCTTTATTAGTGAGCATGGTTACCCGCTCTCGGAACCACAGACTTAGAAATCGCCAGCTCATATACAGTGCATAAAATATATTTATATATATACCCTTATACACCATTTTAATAAAAAATATCACAAAATTCTTCTAAGTCCCTTGGGAAGAGTGAAAGATGCGCACGTTCATTTTCAGAGCTCCTAGACCTTCCTATAAGAAGTTAGCCAAAAAGTAGCTTCGAAAAACGCTTAGGTTAAGTTTGAGAGTTGCTTCTAATGTACCAAAGCTGGACTTAAACATAATTTCACTCACAACATTATGGCTGGTTGGAGACAGTCCGAACCACAAGTACCGGGTCCATGGTTCTGGGCGTATACTGGGGGGACGGGGACGACTCCCATTAACCCTTGACTATACCGGGGATACGCTTATCACAATGCCTTTCTGGTCTGTGCTGAAGCAGGGCATTCTGGCAGCCAAGTGGCTTGACCTTTATAAGTGAGCCTGGTTACCCCCTCTCGGAACCACAGACTTAGAAATCGCCAGCTCATATACAGTGCATAAAATATATTTATATATATACCCTTATACACCATTTTAATAAAAAATATCACAAAATTCTTCTAAGTCCCTCGGGAAGAGTGAAAGATGCGCACGTTCATTTTCAGAGCTCCTAGACCTTCCTATAAGAAGTTAGCCAAAAAGTAGCTTCGAAAAACGCTTAGGTTAAGTTTGAGAGTTGCTTCTAATGTACCAAAGCTGGACTTAAACATAATTTCACTCACAACATTATGGCTGGTTGGAGACAGTCCGAACCACAAGTACCGGGTCCATGGTTCTGGGCGTATACTGGGGGGACGGGGACGACTCCCATTAACCCTTGACTATACCGGGGATACGCTTATCACAATGCCTTTCTGGTCTGTGCTGAAGCAGGGCATTCTGGCAGCCAAGTGGCTTGACCTTTATAAGTGAGCCTGGTTACCCCCTCTCGGAACCACAGACTTAGAAATCGCCAGCTCATATACAGTGCATAAAATATATTTATATATATACCCTTATACACCATTTTAATAAAAAATATCACAAAATTCTTCTAAGTCCCTCGTGAAGAGTGAAAGACGCGCACGTTCATTTTCAGAGCTTCAAGACCTTCCTATAAGAAGTTAGCCAAGAAGTAGCTTCGAAAAACGCTTACAGTAGGTTAAGTTTCAGAGTTGCTTCTAATGTACCAAAGCTGGACTTAGACATAATTTCACTCTCACAACATTATGGCTGGTTGGAGACAGTCCGAACCAGAAGTACCGGGTCCATGGTTCTGGGCGTATTCTGGGGGGACGGGGACGACTCCCATTAACCCCTGACTATACCGAGGATACGCTTATCACAATGCCTTTCTGGTCTGTGCTGAAGCAGGACATTCTGGCAGCCAAGTGGCTTGACCTTTATTAGTGAGCCTGGTTACCCCCTCTCGGAACCACAGACTTAGAAATCGCCAGCTCATATACAGTGCATAAAATATATTTATATATATACCCTTATACACCATTTTAATAAAAAATATCACAAAATTCTTCTAAGTCCCTCGGAAAGAGTGAAAGACGCGCACGTTCATTTTCAGAGCTCCTAGACCTTCCTATAAGAAGTTAGCCAAAAAGTAGGTTCGAAAAACGCTTAGGTTAAGTTTGAGAGTTGCTTCTAATGTACCAAAGCTGGACATAGACATAATTTCACTCTCACAACATTATGGCTGGTTGGAGACAGTCCGAACCACAAGTACCGGGTCCATGGTTCTGGGCGTATTCTGGGGGGACGGGGACGACTCCCATTAACCCCTGACTATACCGAGGATACGCTTATCACAATGCCTTTCTGGTCTGTGCTGAAGCAGGACATTCTGGCAGCCAAGTGGCTTGACCTTTATTAGTGAGCCTGGTTACCCCTCTCGGAACCACAGACTTAGAAATCGCCAGCTCATATACAGTGCATAAAATATATTTAAATATATACCCTTATACACCATTTTAATAAAAAATATCACAAAATTCTTCTAAGTCCCTCGGGAAGAGTGAAAGATGCGCACGTTCATTTTCAGAGCTCCTAGACATTCCTATAAGAAGTTAGCCAAATAGTAGCTTCGAAAAACGCTTAGGTTAAGTTTAAGAGTTGCTTCTAATGTACCAAAGCTGGACTTAGACATAATTTCACTCTCACAACATTATGGCTGGTTGGAGACAGTCCGAACCACAAGTACCGGGTCCATGGTTCTGGGCGTATACTGGGGGGACGGGGACGACTCCCATTAACCCCTGACTATACCGGGGATACGCTTATCACAATGCCTTTCTGGTCTGTGCTGAAGCAGGGCATTCTGGCAGCCAAGTGGCTTGACCTTTATTAGTGAGCCTGGTTACCCCCTCTCGGAACCACAGACTTAGAAATCGCAAGCTCATATACAGTGCATAAAATATATTTATATATATACCCTTATACACCATTTTAATAAAAAATATCACAAAATTCTTCTAAGTCCCTCAGGAAGAGTGAAAGATGCGCACGTTCATTTTCAGAGCTCCTAGACCTTCCTATAAGAAGTTAGCCAAAAAGTAGCTTCGAAAAACGCTTAGGTTAAGTTTGAGAGTTGCTTCTAATGTACCAAAGCTGGACTTAAACATAATTTCACTCACAACATTATGGCTGGTTGGAGACAGTCCGAACCACAAGTACCGGGTCCATGGTTCTGGGCGTATACTGGGGGGACGGGGACGACTCCCATTCACCCCTGACTATACCGGGTATACGCTTATCACAATGCCTTTCTGGTCTGTGCTGAAGCAGGACATTCTGGCAGCCAAGTGGCTTGACCTTTATTAGTGAGCCTGGTTACCCGCTCTCGGAACCACAGACTTAGAAATCGCCAGCTCATATACAGTGCATAAAATATATATATATATATACCCTTATACACCATTTTAATAAAAAATATCACAAAATTCTTCTAAGTCCCTCGGGAAGAGTGAAAGACGCGCACGTTCATTTTCAGAGCTCCTAGCCCTTCCTATAAGAAGTTAGCCAAAAAGTAGCTTCGAAAAACGCTTACAGTAGGTTAAGTTTCAGAGTTGCTTCTAATGTACCAAAGCTGGACTTAGACATAATTTCACTCTCACAACATTATGGCTGGTTGGAGACAGTCCGAACCACAAGTACCGGGTCCATGGTTCTGGGCATATACTGGGGGGACGGGGGGGACTCCCATTAACCCCTGACTATACCGGGGATACGCTTATCACAATGCCTTTCTGGTCTGTGCTGAAGCAGGGCATTCTGGCAGCCAAGTGGCTTGACCTTTATTAGTGAGCCTGGTTACCCCCTCTCGGAACCACAGACTTAGAAATCGCAAGCTCATATACAGTGCATAAAATATATTTATATATATACCCTTATACACCATTTTAATAAAAAATATCACAAAATTCTTCTAAGTCCCTCGGAAAGAGTGAAAGACGCGCACGTTCATTTTCAGAGCTCCTAGACCTTCCTATAAGAAGTTAGCCAAAAAGTAGGTTCGAAAAACGCTTAGGTTAAGTTTGAGAGTTGCTTCTAATGTACCAAAGCTGGACTTAGACATAATTTCACTCTCACAACATTATGGCTGGTTGGAGACAGTCCGAACCACAAGTACCGGGTCCATGGTTCTGGGCGTATTCTGGGGGGACGGGGACGACTCCCATTAACCCCTGACTATACCGAGGATACGCTTATCACAATGCCTTTCTGGTCTGTGCTGAAGCAGGACATTCTGGCAGCCAAGTGGCTTGACCTTTATTAGTGAGCCTGGTTACCCCTCTCGGAACCACAGACTTAGAAATCGCCAGCTCATATACAGTGCATAAAATATATTTAAATATATACCCTTATACACCATTTTAATAAAAAATATCACAAAATTCTTCTAAGTCCCTCGGGAAGAGTGAAAGATGCGCACGTTCATTTTCAGAGCTCCTAGACATTCCTATAAGAAGTTAGCCAAATAGTAGCTTCGAAAAACGCTTAGGTTAAGTTTGAGAGTTGCTTCTAATGTACCAAAGCTGGACTTAGACATAATTTCACTCTCACAACATTATGGCTGGTTGGAGACAGTCCGAACCACAAGTACCGGGTCCATGGTTCTGGGCGTATTCTGGGGGGACGGGGACGACTCCCATTAACCCCTGACTATACCGAGGATACGCTTATCACAATGCCTTTCTGGTCTGTGCTGAAGCAGGACATTCTGGCAGCCAAGTGGCTTGACCTTTATTAGTGAGCCTGGTTACCCCTCTCGGAACCACAGACTTAGAAATCGCCAGCTCATATACAGTGCATAAAATATATTTAAATATATACCCTTATACACCATTTTAATAAAAAATATCACAAAATTCTTCTAAGTCCCTCGGGAAGAGTGAAAGATGCGCACGTTCATTTTCAGAGCTCCTAGACATTCCTATAAGAAGTTAGCCAAATAGTAGCTTCGAAAAACGCTTAGGTTAAGTTTGAGAGTTGCTTCTAATGTACCAAAGCTGGACTTAGACATAATTTCACTCTCACAACATTATGGCTGGTTGGAGACAGTCCGAACCACAAGTACCGGGTCCATGGTTCTGGGCGTATACTGGGGGGACGGGGACGACTCCAATTAACCCCTGACTATACCGGGGATACGCTTATCACAATGCCTTTCTGGTCTGTGCTGAAGCAGGGCATTCTGGCAGCCAAGTGGCTTGACCTTTATTAGTGAGCCTGGTTACCCCCTCTCGGAACCACATACTTAGAAATCGCCAGCTCATATACAGTGCATAAAATATATTTATATATATACCCTTATACACCATTTTAATAAAAAATATCTCAAAATTCTTCTAAGTCCCTCGGGAAGAGTGAAAGATGCGCACGTTCATTTTCAGAGCTCCTAGACATTCCTATAAGAAGTTAGCCAAATAGTAGCTTCGAAAAACGCTTAGGTTAAGTTTGAGAGTTGCTTCTAATGTACCAAAGCTGGACTTAGACATAATTTCACTCTCACAACATTATGGCTGGTTGGAGACAGTCCGAACCACAAGTACCGGGTCCATGGTTCTGGGCGTATTCTGGGGGGACGGGGACGACTCCCATTAACCCCTGACTATACCGAGGATACGCTTATCACAATGCCTTTCTGGTCTGTGCTGAAGCAGGACATTCTGGCAGCCAAGTGGCTTGACCTTTATTAGTGAGCCTGGTTACCCCTCTCGGAACCACAGACTTAGAAATCGCCAGCTCATATACAGTGCATAAAATATATTTAAATATATACCCTTATACACCATTTTAATAAAAAATATCACAAAATTCTTCTAAGTCCCTCGGGAAGAGTGAAAGATGCGCACGTTCATTTTCAGAGCTCCTAGACATTCCTATAAGAAGTTAGCCAAATAGTAGCTTCGAAAAACGCTTAGGTTAAGTTTGAGAGTTGCTTCTAATGTACCAAAGCTGGACTTAGACATAATTTCACTCTCACAACATTATGGCTGGTTGGAGACAGTCCGAACCACAAGTACCGGGTCCATGTTTCTGGGCGTATACTGGGGGGACGGGGACGACTCCCATTAACCCCTGACTATACCGGGGATACGCTTATCACAATGCCTTTCTGGTCTGTGCTGAAGCAGGGCATTCTGGCAGCCAAGTGGCTTGACCTTTATTAGTGAGCCTGGTTACCCCCTCTCGGAACCACAGACTTAGAAATCGCAAGCTCATATACAGTGCATAAAATATATTTATATATATACCCTTATACACCATTTTAATAAAAAAAATCACAAAATTCTTCTAAGTCCCTCAGGAAGAGTGAAAGATGCGCACGTTCATTTTCAGAGCTCCTAGACCTTCCTATAAGAAGTTAGCCAAAAAGTAGCTTCGAAAAACGCTTAGGTTAAGTTTGAGAGTTGCTTCTAATGTACCAAAGCTGGACTTAAACATAATTTCACTCACAACATTATGGCTGGTTGGAGACAGTCTGAACCAAAAGTACCGGGTCCATGGTTCTGGGCGTATACTGGGGGGACGGGGACGACTCCCATTAACCCTTGACTATACCGGGGATAAGCTTATCACAATGCCTTTCTGGTCTGTGCTGAAGCAGGGCATTCTGGCAGCCAAGTGGCTTGACCTTTATAAGTGAGCCTGGTTACCCCCTCTCGGAACCACAGACTTAGAAATCGCCAGCTCATATACAGTGCATAAAATATATTTATATATATACCCTTATACACCATTTTAATAAAAAATATCACAAAATTCTTCTAAGTCCCTCGGGAAGAGTGAAAGACGCGCACGTTCATTTTCAGAGCTCCTAGACCTTCCTATAAGAAGTTAGCCAAAAAGTAGGTTCGAAAAACGCTTAGGTTAAGTTTGAGAGTTGCTTCTAATGTACCAAAGCTGGACATAGACATAATTTCACTCTCACAACATTATGGCTGGTTGGAGACAGTCCGAACCACAAGTACCGGGTCCATGGTTCTGGGCGTATTCTGGGGGGACGGGGACGACTCCCATTAACCCCTGACTATACCGAGGATACGCTTATCACAATGCCTTTCTGGTCTGTGCTGAAGCAGGACATTCTGGCAGCCAAGTGGCTTGACCTTTATTAGTGAGCCTGGTTACCCCTCTCGGAACCACAGACTTAGAAATCGCCAGCTCATATACAGTGCATAAAATATATTTAAATATATACCCTTATACACCATTTTAATAAAAAATATCACAAAATTCTTCTAAGTCCCTCGGGAAGAGTGATAGATGCGCACGTTCATTTTCAGAGCTCCTAGACATTCCTATAAGAAGTTAGCCAAATAGTAGCTTCGAAAAACGCTTAGGTTAAGTTTGAGAGTTGCTTCTAATGTACCAAAGCTGGACTTAGACATAATTTCACTCTCACAACATTATGGCTAGTTGGAGACAGTCCGAACCACAAGTACCGGGTCCATGGTTCTGGGCGTATACTGGGGGGACGGGGACGACTCCCATTAACCCCTGACTATACCGGGGATACGCTTATCACAATGCCTTTCTGGTCTGTGCTGAAGCAGGGCATTCTGGCAGCCAAGTGGCTTGACCTTTATTAGTGAGCCTGGTTACCCCCTCTCGGAACCACAGACTTAGAAATCGCAAGCTCATATACAGTGCATAAAATATATTTATATATATACCCTTATACACCATTTTTATAAAAAAAATCACAAAATTCTTCTAAGTCCCTCAGGAAGAGTGAAAGATGCGCACGTTCATTTTCAGAGCTCCTAGACCTTCCTATAAGAAGTTAGCCAAAAAGTAGCTTCGAAAAACGCTTAGGTTAAGTTTGAGAGTTGCTTCTAATGTACCAAAGCTGGACTTAAACATAATTTCACTCACAACATTATGGCTGGTTGGAGACAGTCTGAACCACAAGTACCGGGTCCATGGTTCTGGGCGTATACTGGGGGGACGGGGACGACTCCCATTAACCCTTGACTATACCGGGGATACGCTTATCACAATGCCTTTCTGGTCTGTGCTGAAGCAGAGCATTCTGGCAGCCAAGTGGCTTGACCTTTATAAGTGAGCCTGGTTACCCCCTCTCGGAACCACAGACTTAGAAATCGCCAGCTCATATACAGTGCATAAATATATATTTATATATATACCCTTATACACCATTTTAATAAAAAATATCACAAAATTCTTCTAAGTCCCTCGTGAAGAGTGAAAGACGCGCACGTTCATTTTCAGAGCTCCTAGACCTTCCTATAAGAAGTTAGCCAAAAAGTAGCTTCGAAAAACGCTTAGGTTAAGTTTGAGAGTTGCTTCTAATGTACCAAAGCTGGACTTAAACATAATTTCACTCACAACATTATGGCTGGTTGGAGACAGTCTGAACCACAAGTACCGGGTCCATGGTTCTGGGCGTATACTGGGGGGACGGGGACGACTCCCATTAACCCTTGACTATACCGGGGATACGCTTATCACAATGCCTTTCTGGTCTGTGCTGAAGCAGAGCATTCTGGCAGCCAAGTGGCTTGACCTTTATAAGTGAGCCTGGTTACCCCCTCTCGGAACCACAGACTTAGAAATCGCCAGCTCATATACAGTGCATAAATATATATTTATATATATACCCTTATACACCATTTTAATAAAAAATATCACAAAATTCTTCTAAGTCCCTCGTGAAGAGTGAAAGACGCGCACGTTCATTTTCAGAGCTCCTAGACCTTCCTATAAGAAGTTAGCCAAAAAGTAGCTTCGAAAAACGCTTACAGTAGGTTAAGTTTCAGAGTTGCTTCTAATGTACCAAAGCTGGACTTAGACATAATTTCACTCTCACAACATTATGGCTGGTTGGAGACAGTCCGAACCACAAGTACCGGGTCCATGGTTCTGGGCGTATACTGGGGGGACGGGGACGACTCCAATTAACCCCTGACTATACCGGGGATACGCTTATCACAATGCCTTTCTGGTCTGTGCTGAAGCAGGGCATTCTGGCAGCCAAGTGGCTTGACCTTTATTAGTGAGCCTGGTTACCCCCTCTCGGAACCACAGACTTAGAAATCGCCAGCTCATATACAGTGCATAAAATATATTTATATATATACCCTTATACACCATTTTAATAAAAAATATCACAAAATTCTTCTAAGTCCCTCAGGAAGAGTGAAAGATGCGCACGTTCATTTTTAGAGCTCCAAGACCTTCCTATAAGAAGTTAGCCAAAAAGTAGCTTCGAAAAACGCTTAGAGTAGGTTAAGTTTCAGAGTTGCTTCTAATGTACCAAAGCTGGACTTAGACATAATTTCACTCTCACAACATTATGGCTGGTTGGAGACAGTCCGAACTACAAGTACCGGGTACATGGTTCTGGGCATATACTGGGGGGACGGGGACGACTCACATTAACCCCTGACTATACCGGGGATACGCTTATCACAATGCCTTTCTGGTCTGTGCTGAAGCAGGGCATTCTGGCAGCCAAGTGGCTTGACCTTTATTAGTGAGCCTGGTTACCCCCTCTCGGAACCACAGACTTAGAAATCGCCAGCTCATATACAGTGCATAAAATATATTTATATATATACCCTTATACACCATTTTAATAAAAAATATCACAAAATTCTTCTACAGTAAGTCCCTCGGGAAGAGTGAAAGACGCGCACGTTCATTTTCAGAGCTCCTAGACCTTCCTATAAGAAGTTAGCCAAAAAGTAGCTTCGAAAAACGCTTAGGTTAAGTTTGAGAGTTGCTTCTAATGTACCAAAGCTGGACTTAGACATAATTTCACTCTCACAACATTATGGCTGGTTGGAGACAGTCCGAACCAAAAGTACCGGGTCCATGGTTCTGGGCGTATTCTGGGGGGACGGGGACGACTCCCATTAACCCCTGACTATACCGAGGATACGCTTATCACAATGCCTTTCTGGTCTGTGCTGAAGCAGGACATTCTGGCAGCCAAGTGGCTTGACCTTTATTAGTGAGCCTGGTTACCCCCTCTCGGAACCACAGACTTAGAAATCGCCAGCTCATATACAGTGCATAAAATATATTTAAATATATACCCTTATACACCATTTTAATAAAAAATATCACAAAATTCTTCTAAGTCCCTCAGGAAGAGTGAAAGATGCGCACGTTCATTTTCAGAGCTCCTAGACCTTCCTATAAGAAGTTAGCCAAAAAGTATCTTCGAAAAACGCTTACTGTAGGTTAAGTTTGAGAGTTGCTTCTAATGTACCAAAGCTGGACTTAGACATAATTTCACTCACAACATTATGGCTGGTTGGAGACAGTCCGAACCACAAGTACCGGGTCCATGGTTCTGGGCGTATACTGGGGGGACAGGAACGACTCCCATTAACCCCTGACTATACCGGGGATACGCTTATCACAATGCCTTTCTGGTCTGTGCTGAAGCAGGGCATTCTGGCAGCCAAGTGGCTTGACCTTTATTAGTGAGCCTGGTTACCCCCTCTCGGAACCACAGACTTAGAAGTCGCCAGCTCATATACAGTGCATAAAATATATTTAAATATATACCCTTATACAGTACACCATTTTAATAAAAAATATCACAAAATTCTTCTAAGTCCCTCAGGAAGAGTGAAAGATGCGCACGTTCATTTTCAGAGCTCCTAGACCTTCCTATAAGAAGTTAGCCAAAAAGTAGCTTCGAAAAACGCTTAGGTTAAGTTTGAGAGTTGCTTCTAATGTACCAAAGCTGGACATAGACATAATTTCACTCTCACAACATTATGGCTGGTTGGAGACAGTCCGAACCACAAGTACCGGGTCCATGGTTCTGGGCGTATACTGGGGGGACGGGGACGACTCCCATTAACCCCTGACTATACCGGGGATACGCTTATCACAATGCCTTTCTGGTCTGTGCTGAAGCAGGGCATTCTGGCAGCCAAGTGGCTTGACCTTTATTAGTGAGCCTGGTTACCCCCTCTCGGAACCACAGACTTAGAAATCGCAAGCTCATATACAGTGCATAAAATATATTTATATATATACCCTTATACACCATTTTAATAAAAAAAATCACAAAATTCTTCTAAGTCCCTCAGGAAGAGTGAAAGATGCGCACGTTCATTTTCAGAGCTTCTAGACCTTCCTATAAGAAGTTAGCCAAAAAGTAGCTTCGAAAAACGCTTAGGTTAAGTTTGAGAGTTGCTTCTAATGTACCAAAGCTGGACTTAAACATAATTTCACTCACAACATTATGGCTGGTTGGAGACAGTCTGAACCACAAGTACCGGGTCCATGGTTCTGGGCGTATACTGGGGGGACGGGGACGACTCCCATTAACCCTTGACTATACCGGGGATACGCTTATCACAATGCCTTTCTGGTCTGTGCTGAAGCAGGGCATTCTGGCAGCCAAGTGGCTTGACCTTTATAAGTGAGCCTGGTTACCCCCTCTCGGAACCACAGACTTAGAAATCGCCAGCTCATATACAGTGCATAAATATATATTTATATATATACCCTTATACACCATTTTAATAAAAAATATCACAAAATTCTTCTAAGTCCCTCGTGAAGAGTGAAAGACGCGCACGTTCATTTTCAGAGCTCCTAGACCTTCCTATAAGAAGTTAGCCAAAAAGTAGCTTCGAAAAACGCTTAGGTTAAGTTTGAGAGTTGCTTCTAATGTACCAAAGCTGGACTTAAACATAATTTCACTCACAACATTATGGCTGGTTGGAGACAGTCCGAACCACAAGTACCGGGTCCATGGTTCTGGGCGTATACTGGGGGGACAGGGACGACTCCCATTAACCCTTGACTATACCGGGGATACGCTTATCACAATGCCTTTCTGGTCTGTGCTGAAGCAGGGCATTCTGGCAGCCAAGTGGCTTGACCTTTATAAGTGAGCCTGGTTACCCCCTCTCGGAACCACAGACTTAGAAATCGCCAGCTCATATACAGTGCATAAAATATATTTATATATATACCCTTATACACCATTTTAATAAAAAATATCACAAAATTCTTCTACAGTAAGTCCCTCGGGAAGAGTGAAAGACGCGCACGTTCATTTTCAGAGCTCCTAGACCTTCCTATAAGAAGTTAGCCAAAAAGTAGCTTCGAAAAACGCTTAGGTTAAGTTTGAGAGTTGCTTCTAATGTACCAAAGCTGGACTTAGACATAATTTCACTCTCACAACATTATGGCTGGTTGGAGACAGTCCGAACCAAAAGTACCGGGTCCATGGTTCTGGGCGTATTCTGGGGGGACGGGGACGACTCCCATTAACCCCTGACTATACCGAGGATACGCTTATCACAATGCCTTTCTGGTCTGTGCTGAAGCAGGACATTCTGGCAGCCAAGTGGCTTGACCTTTATTAGTGAGCCTGGTTACCCCCTCTCGGAACCACAGACTTAGAAATCGCCAGCTCATATACAGTGCATAAAATATATTTAAATATATACCCTTATACACCATTTTAATAAAAAATATCACAAAATTCTTCTAAGTCCCTCAGGAAGAGTGAAAGATGCGCACGTTCATTTTCAGAGCTCCTAGACCTTCCTATAAGAAGTTAGCCAAAAAGTATCTTCGAAAAACGCTTACTGTAGGTTAAGTTTGAGAGTTGCTTCTAATGTACCAAAGCTGGACTTAGACATAATTTCACTCACAACATTATGGCTGGTTGGAGACAGTCCGAACCACAAGTACCGGGTCCATGGTTCTGGGCGTATACTGGGGGGACAGGAACGACTCCCATTAACCCCTGACTATACCGGGGATACGCTTATCACAATGCCTTTCTGGTCTGTGCTGAAGCAGGGCATTCTGGCAGCCAAGTGGCTTGACCTTTATTAGTGAGCCTGGTTACCCCCTCTCGGAACCACAGACTTAGAAATCGCCAGCTCATATACAGTGCATAAAATATATTTAAATATATACCCTTATACAGTACACCATTTTAATAAAAAATATCACAAAATTCTTCTAAGTCCCTCAGGAAGAGTGAAAGATGCGCACGTTCATTTTCAGAGCTCCTAGACCTTCCTATAAGAAGTTAGCCAAAAAGTAGCTTCGAAAAACGCTTAGGTTAAGTTTGAGAGTTGCTTCTAATGTACCAAAGCTGGACATAGACATAATTTCACTCTCACAACATTATGGCTGGTTGGAGACAGTCCGAACCACAAGTACCGGGTCCATGGTTCTGGGCGTATACTGGGGGGACGGGGACGACTCCCATTAACCCCTGACTATACCGGGGATACGCTTATCACAATGCCTTTCTGGTCTGTGCTGAAGCAGGGCATTCTGGCAGCCAAGTGGCTTGACCTTTATTAGTGAGCCTGGTTACCCCCTCTCGGAACCACAGACTTAGAAATCGCCAGCTCATATACAGTGCATAAAATATATTTAAATATATACCCTTATACACCATTTTAATAAAAAATATCACAAAATTCTTCTAAGACCCTCGGGAAGAGTGAAAGATGTGCACGTTAATTTTCAGAGCTCCTAGACCTTCCTATAAGAAGTTAGCCAAAAAGTAGCTTCGAAAAACGCTTAGGTTAAGTTTGAGAGTTGCTTCTAATGTACCAAAGCTGGACTTAGACATAATTTCACTCTCACAACATTATGGCTGGTTGGAGACAGTCCGAACCACAAGTACCGGGTCCATGGTTCTGGGCGTATACTGGGGGGACGGGGACGACTCCCATTAACCCCTGACTATACCGGGGATACGCTTATCACAATGCCTTTCTGGTCTGTGCTGAAGCAGGGCATTCTGGCAGCCAAGTGGCTTGACCTTTATTAGTGAGCCTGGTTACCCCCTCTCGGAACCACAGACTTAGAAATCGCCAGCTCATATACAGTGCATAAAATATATTTAAATATATACCCTTATACACCATTTTAATAAAAAATATCACAAAATTCTTCTAAGTCCCTCGGGAAGAGTGAAAGACGCGCACGTTCATTTTCAGAGCTCCTAGACCTTCCTATAAGAAGTTAGCCAAAAAGTAGCTTCGAAAAACGCTTAGGTTAAGTTTGAGAGTTGCTTCTAATGTACCAAAGCTGGACATAGACATAATTTCACTCTCACAACATTATGGCTGGTTGGAGACAGTCCGAACCACAAGTACCGGGTCCATGGTTCTGGGCGTATTCTGGGGGGACGGGGACGACTCCCATTAACCCCTGACTATACCGAGGATTCGCTTATCACAATGCCTTTCTGGTCTGTGCTGAAGCAGGACATTCTGGCAGCCAAGTGGCTTGACCTTTATTAGTGAGCCTGGTTACCCCCTCTCGGAACCACAGACTTAGAAATCGCCAGCTCATATACAGTGCATAAAATATATTTAAATATATACCCTTATACACCATTTTAATAAAAAATATCACAAAATTCTTCTAAGTCCCTCGGGAAGAGTGAAAGAAGCGCACGTTCATTTTCAGAGCTCCTAGACATTCCTATAAGAAGTTAGCCAAATAGTAGCTTCGAAAAACGCGTAGGTTAAGTTTGAGAGTTGCTTCTAATGTACCAAAGCTGGATATAGACATAATTTCACTCTCACAACATTATGGCTGGTTGGAGACAGTCCGAACCACAAGTACCGGGTCCATGGTTCTGGGCGTATACTGGGGGGACGGGGGGGACTCCCATTAACCCCTGACTATACCGGGGATACGCTTATCACAATGCCTTTCTGGTCTGTGCTGAAGCAGGGCATTCTGGCAGCCAAGTGGCTTGACCTTTATTAGTGAGCCTGGTTACCCCCTCTCGTACCACAGACTTAGAAATCGCCAGCTCATATACAGTGCATAAAATATATTTATATATATACCCTTATACACCATTTTAATAAAAAATATCACAAAATTCTTCTAAGTCCCTCAGGAAGAGTGAAAGATGCGCACGTTCATTTTCAGAGCTCCTAGACCTTCCTATAAGAAGTTAGCCAAAAAGTAGCTTCGAAAAACGCATAGGTTAAGTTTGAGAGTTGCTTCTAATGTACCAAAGCTGGACTTAAACATAATTTCACTCACAACATTATGGCTGGTTGGAGACAGTCCGAACCACAAGTACCGGGTCCATGGTTCTGGGCGTATACTGGGGGGACGGGGATGACTCCAATTAACCCCTGACTATACCGGGGATACGCTTATCACAATGCCTTTCTGGTCTGTGCTGAAGCAGGGCATTCTAACAGCCAAGTGGCTTGACCTTTATTAGTGAGCCTGGTTACCCCCTCTCGGAACCACAGACTTAGAAATCGCCAGCTCATATACAGTGCATAAAATATATTTATATATATACCCTTATACACCATTTTAATAAAAAATATCACAAAATTCTTCTAAGTCCCTCAGGAAGAGTTAAAGATGCGCACGTTCATTTTTAGAGCTCCTAGACCTTCCTATAAGAAGTTAGCCAAAAAGTAGCGTCGAAAAACGCTTACTTTAGGTTAAGTTTGAGAGTTGCTTCTAATGTACCAAAGCTGGACTTAGACATAATTTCACTCTCACAACATTATGGCTGGTTGGAGACAGTCCGAACCACATGTACCGGGTCCATGGTTCTGGGCGTATACTGGGGGGACGGGGACGACTCCCATTCACCCCTGACTATACCGGGTATACGCTTATCACAATGCCTTTCTGGTCTGTGCTGAAGCAGGACATTCTGGCAGCCAAGTGGCTTGACCTTTATTAGTGAGCCTGGTTACCCGCTCTCGGAACCACAGACTTAGAAATCGCCAGCTCATATACAGTGCATAAAATATATTTATATACTGTATATACCCTTATACACCATTTTAATAAAAAATATCACAAAATTCTTCTAAGTCCCTCAGGAAGAGTGAAAGATGCGCACGTTCATTTTCAGAGCTCCTAGACCTTCCTATAAGAAGTTAGCCAAAAAGTAGCTTCGAAAAACGCTTAGGTTAAGTTTGAGAGTTGCTTCTAATGTACCAAAGCTGGACTTAAACATAATTTCACTCACAACATTATGGCTGGTTGGAGACAGTCCGAACCACAAGTACCGGGTCCATGGTTCTGGGCGTATACTGGGGGGACGGGGACGACTCCCATTAACCCTTGACTATACCGGGGATACTCTTATCACAATGCCTTTCTGGTCTGTGCTGAAGCAGGGCATTCTGGCAGCCAAGTGGCTTGACCTTTATAAGTGAGCCTGGTTACCCCCTCTCGGAACCACAGACTTAGAAATCGCCAGCTCATATACAGTGCATAAAATATATTTATATATATACCCTTATACAGTACACCATTTTAATAAAAAATATCACAAAATTCTTCTAAGTCCCTCGTGAAGAGTGAAAGACGCGCACGTTCATTTTCAGAGCTCCAAGACCTTCCTATAAGAAGTTAGCCAAAAAGTAGCTTCGAAAAACGCTTACAGTAGGTTAAGTTTCAGAGTTGCTTCTAATGTACCAAAGCTGGACTTAGACATAATTTCACTCTCACAACATTATGGCTGGTTGGAGACAGTCCGAACCACAAGTACCGGGTCCATGGTTCTGGGCATATACTGGGGGGACGGGGACGACTCCCATTAACCCCTGACTATACCGGGGATACGCTTATCACAATGCCTTTCTGGTCTGTGCTGAAGCAGGGCATTCTGGCAGCCAAGTGGCTTGACCTTTATTAGTGAGCCTGGTTACCCCCTCTCGGAACCACAGACTTAGAAATCGCCAGCTCATATACAGTGCATAAAATATATTTATATATATACCCTTATACACCATTTTAATAAAAAATATCACAAAATTCTTCTAAGTCCCTCGTGAAGAGTGAAAGATGCGCACGTTCATTTTCAGAGCTCCTAGACCTTCCTATAAGAAGTTAGCCAAAAAGTAGCTTCGAATAACGCTTAGGTTAAGTTTCAGAGTTGCTTCTAATGTACAGTACCAAAGCTGGACTTAGACATAATTTCACTCTCACAACATTATGGCTGGTTGGAGACAGTCCGAACCACAAGTACCGGGTCCATGGTTCTGGGCGTATACTGGGGGGACGGGGACGACTCCCATTAACCCCTGACTATACCGAGGATACGCTTATCACAATGCCTTTCTGGTCTGTGCTGAAGCAGGGCATTCTGGCAGCCAAGTGGCTTGACCTTTATTAGTGAGCCTGGTTACCCCCTCTCGGAACCACAGACTTAGAAATCGCCAGCTCATATACAGTGCATAAAATATATTTATATATATACCCTTATACACCATTTTAATAAAAAATATCACAAAATTCTTCTAAGTCCCTCGTGAAGAGTGAAAGACGCGCACGTTCATTTTCAGACCTCCTAGACCTTCCTATACAGTAAGAAGTTAGCCAAAAAGTAGCTTCGAATAATGCTTAGGTTAAGTTTGAGAGTTGCTTCTAATGTACCAAAGCTGGACATAGACATAATTTCACTCTCACAACATTATGGCTGGTTGGAGACAGTCCGAACCACAAGTACCGGGTCCATGGTTCTGGGCGTATTCTGGGGGGACGGGGACGACTCCCATTAACCCCTGACTATACCGAGGATACGCTTATCACAATGCCTTTCTGGTCTGTGCTGAAGCAGGGCATTCTGGCAGCCAAGTGGCTTGACCTTTATAAGTGAGCCTGGTTACCCCCTCTCGGAACCACAGACTTAGAAATCGCCAGCTCATATACAGTGCATAAAATATATTTATATATATACCCTTATACACCATTTTAATAAAAAATATCACAAAATTCTTCTAAGTCCCTCGGGAAGAGTGAAAGACGCGCACGTTCATTTTCAGATCTCCTAGACCTTCCTATAAGAAGTTAGCCAAAAAGTAGGTTCGAAAAACGCTTAGGTTAAGTTTGAGAGTTGCTTCTAATGTACCAAAGCTGGACATAGACATAATTTCACTCTCACAACATTATGGCTGGTTGGAGACAGTCCGAACCACAAGTACCGGGTCCATGGTTCTGGGCGTATTCTGGGGGGACGGGGACGACTCCCATTAACCCCTGACTATACCGAGGATACGCTTATCACAATGCCTTTCTGGTCTGTGCTGAAGCAGGACATTCTGGCAGCCAAGTGGCTTGACCTTTATTAGTGAGCCTGGTTACCCCCTCTCGGAACCACAGACTTAGAAATCGCCAGCTCATACAGTATACAGTGCATAAAATATATTTAAATATATACCCTTATACACCATTTTAATAAAAAATATCACAAAATTCTTCTAAGTCCCTCGGGAAGAGTGAAAGATGCGCACGTTCATTTTCAGAGCTCCTAGACCTTCCTATAAGAAGTTAGCCAAAAAGTAGCTTCGAAAAACGCTTACAGTAGGTTAAGTTTCAGAGTTGCTTCTAATGTACCAAAGCTGGACTTAGACATAATTTCACTCTCACAACATTATGGCTGGTTGGAGACAGTCCGAACCACAAGTACCGGGTCCATGGTTCTGGGCATATACTGGGGGGACGGGGACGACTCCCATTAACCCCTGACTATACCGGGGATACGCTTATCACAATGCCTTTCTGGTCTGTGCTGAAGCAGGGCATTCTGGCAGCCAAGTGGCTTGACCTTTATTAGTGAGCCTGGTTACCCCCTCTCGGAACCACAGACTTAGAAATCGCCAGCTCATATACAGTGCATAAAATATATTTATATATATACCCTTATACACCATTTTAATAAAAAATATCACAAAATTCTTCTAAGTCCCTCGTGAAGAGTGAAAGACGCGCACGTTCATTTTCAGAGCTCCTAGACCTTCCTATAAGAAGTTAGCCAAAAAGTAGCTTCGAATAACGCTTAGGTTAAGTTTCAGAGTTGCTTCTAATGTACAGTACCAAAGCTGGACTTAGACATAATTTCACTCTCACAACATTATGGCTGGTTGGAGACAGTCCGAACCACAAGTACCGGGTCCATGGTTCTGGGCGTATACTGGGGGGACGGGGACGACTCCCATTAACCCCTGACTATACCGGGGATACGCTTATCACAATGCCTTTCTGGTCTGTGCTGAAGCAGGGCATTCTGGCAGCCAAGTTGCTTGACCTTTATTAGTGAGCCTGGTTACCCCCTCTCGGAACCACAAACTTAGAAATCGCCAGCTCATATACAGTGCATAAAATATATTTTTATATATACCCTTATACACCATTTTAATAAAAAATATCACAAAATTCTTCTAAGTCCCTCGGGAAGAGTGAAAGACGCGCACGTTCATTTTCAGAGCTCCTAGACCTTCCTATAAGAAGTTAGCCAAAAAGTAGGTTCGAAAAACGCTTAGGTTAAGTTTGAGAGTTGCTTCTAATGCACCAAAGCTGGACATAGACATAATTTCACTCTCACAACATTATGGCTGGTTGGAGACAGTCCGAACCACAAGTACCGGGTCCATGGTTCTGGGCGTATTCTGGGGGGACGGGGACGACTCACATTAACCCCTGACTATACCGAGGATACGCTTATCACAATGCCTTTCTGGTCTGTGCTGAAGCAGGGCATTCTGGCAGCCAAGTGGCTTGACCTTTATAAGTGAGCCTGGTTACCCCCTCTCGGAACCACAGACTTAGAAATCGCCAGCTCATATACAGTGCATAAAATATATTTATATATATACCCTTATACACCATTTTAATAAAAAATATCACAAAATTCTTCTAAGTCCCTCGTGAAGAGTGAAAGACGCGCACGTTCATTTTCAGAGCTCCAAGACCTTCCTATAAGAAGTTAGCCAAAAAGTAGCTTCGAAAAACGCTTACAGTAGGTTAAGTTTCAGAGTTGCTTCTAATGTACCAAAGCTGGACTTAGACATAATTTCACTCTCACAACATTATGGCTGGTTGGAGACAGTCCGAACCACAAGTACCGGGTCCATGGTTCTGGGCGTATTCTGGGGGGACGGGGACGACTCCCATTAACCCCTGACTATACCGAGGATACGCTTATCACAATGCCTTTCTGGTCTGTGCTGAAGCAGGACATTCTGGCAGCCAAGTGGCTTGACCTTTATTAGTGAGCCTGGTAACCCCCTCTCGGAACCACAGACTTAGAAATCGCCAGCTCATATACAGTGCATAAAATATATTTAAATATATACCCTTATACACCATTTTAATAAAAAATATCACAACATTCTTCTAAGTCCCTCGGGAAGAGTGAAAGATGCGCACGTTCATTTTCAGAGCTCCTAGACATTCCTATAAGAAGTTAGCCAAAAAGTAGCTTCGAAAAACGCTTACTGTAGGTTAAGTTTGAGAGTTGCTTCTAATGTACCAAAGCTGGACTTAGACATAATTTCACTCTCACAACATTATGGCTGGTTGGAGACAGTCCGAACCACAAGTACCGGGTCCATGGTTCTGGGCGTATACTGGGGGGACGGGGACGACTCCCATTAACCCCTGACTATACCGGGGATACGCTTATCACAATGCATTTCTGGTCTGTGCTGAAGCAGGGCATTCTGGCAGCCAAGTGGCTTGACCTTTATTAGTGAGCCTGGTTACCCCCTCTCGGAACCACAGACTTAGAAATCGCCAGCTCATATACAGTGCATAAAATATATTTATATATATACCCTTATACACCATTTTAATAAAAAATATCACAAAATTCTTCTAAGTCCCTCAGGAAGAGTGAAAGATGTGCACGTTCATTTGTAGAGCTCCTAGACCTTCCTATAAGAAGTTAGCCAAAAAGTAGCTTCGAAAAACGCTTACTGTAGGTTAAGTTTGAGAGTTGCTTCTAATGTACCAAAGCTGGACTTAGACATAATTTCACTCTCACAACATTATGGCTGGTTGGAGACAGTCCGAACCACATGTACCGGGTCCATGGTTCTGGGCGTATACTGGGGGGACGGGGACGACTCCCATTCACCCCTGACTATACCGGGTATACGCTTATCACAATGCCTTTCTGGTCTGTGCTGAAGCAGGACATTCTGGCAGCCAAGTGGCTTGACCTTTATTAGTGAGCCTGGTTACCCGCTCTCGGAACCACAGACTTAGAAATCGCCAGCTCATATACAGTGCATAAAATATATTTATATACTGTATATACCCTTATACACCATTTTAATAAAAAATATCACAAAATTCTTCTAAGTCCCTCAGGAAGAGAGAAAGATGTGCACGTTCATTTTTAGAGCTCCTAGACCTTCCTATAAGAAGTTAGCCAAAAAGTAGCTTCGAAAAACGCTTACTGTAGGTTAAGTTTGAGAGTTGCTTCTAATGTACCAAAGCTGGACTTAGACATAATTTCACTCTCACAACATTATGGCTGGTTGGAGACAGTCCGAACCACATGTACCGGGTCCATGTTTCTGGGCGTATACTGGGGGGACGGGGACGACTCCCATTCACCCCTGACTATACCGGGTATACGCTTATCACAATGCCTTTCTGGTCTGTGCTGAAGCAGGACATTCTGGCAGCCAAGTGGCTTGACCTTTATTAGTGAGCCTGGTTACCCGCTCTCGGAACCACAGACTTAGAAATCGCAAGCTCATATACAGTGCATAAAATATATTTATATATATACCCTTATACACCATTTTAATAAAAAATATCACAAAATTCTTCTAAGTCCCTCAGGAAGAGTGAAAGATGCGCACGTTCATTTTCAGAGCTCCTAGACCTTCCTATAAAAAGTTAGCCAAAAAGTAGCTTCGAAAAACGCTTAGGTTAAGTTTGAGAGGTGCTTCTAATGTACCAAAGCTGGACTTAAACATAATTTCACTCACAACATTATGGCTGGTTGGAGACAGTCCGAACCACAAGTACCGGGTCCATGGTTCTGGGCGTATACTGAGGGGACGGGGACGACTCCCATTAACCCTTGACTATACCGGGGATACGCTTATCACAATGCCTTTCTGGTCTGTGCTGAAGCAGGGCATTCTGGCAGCCAAGTGGCTTGACCTTTATTAGTGAGCCTGGTTACCCCCTCTCGGAACCACAGACTTAGAAATCGCCAGCTCATATACAGTGCATAAAATATATTTATATATATACCCTTATACACCATTTTAATAAAAAATATCACAAAATTCTTCTAAGTCCCTCGTGAAGAGTGAAAGACGCGCACGTTCATTTTCAGAGCTCCTAGACCTTCCTATAAGAAGTTAGCCAAAAAGTAGCTTCGAATAACGCTTAGGTTAAGTTTCAGAGTTGCTTCTAATGTACAGTACCAAAGCTGGACTTAGACATAATTTCACTCTCACAACATTATGGCTGGTTGGAGACAGTCCGAACCACAAGTACCGGGTCCATGGTTCTGGGCGTATACTGGGGGGACGGGGACGACTCCCATTAACCCCTGACTATACCGGGGATACGCTTATCATAATGCCTTTGTGGTCTGTGCTGAAGCAGGGCATTCTGGCAGCCAAGTGGCTTGACCTTTATTAGTGAGCCTGGTTACCCCCTCTCGGAACCACAGACTTAGAAATCGCCAGCTCATATACAGTGCATAAAATATATTTATATATATACCCTTATACACCATTTTAATAAAAAATATCACAAAATTCTTCTAAGTCCCTCGGAAAGAGTGAAAGACGCGCACGTTCATTTTCAGAGCTCCTAGACCTTCCTATAAGAAGTTAGCCAAAAAGTAGTTTCGAAAAACGCTTAGGTTAAGTTTGAGAGTTGCTTCTAATGTACCAAAGCTGGACATAGACATAATTTCACTCTCACAACATTATGGCTGGTTGGAGACAGTCCGAACCACAAGTACCGGGTCCATGGTTCTGGGCGTATTCTGGGGGGACGGGGACGACTCGCATTAACCCCTGACTATACCGAGGATACGCTTATCACAATGCCTTTCTGGTCTGTGCTGAAGCAGGACATTCTGGCAGCCAAGTGGCTTGACCTTTATTAGTGAGCCTGGTTACCCCCTCTCGGAACCACAGACTTAGAAATCGCCAGCTCATATACAGTGCATAAAATATATTTAAATATATACCCTTATACACCATTTTAATAAAAAATATCACAAAATTCTTCTAAGTCCCTCGGGAAGAGTGAAAGATGCGCACGTTCATTTTCAGAGCTCCTAGACATTCCTATAAGAAGTTAGCCAAATAGTAGCTTCGAAAAACGCTTAGGTTAAGTTTGAGAGTTGCTTCTAATGTACCAAAGCTGGACTTCGACATAATTTCACTCTCACAACATTATGGCTGGTTGGAGACAGTCCGAACCACAAGTACCGGGTCCATGGTTCTGGGCGTATACTGGGGGGACGGGGACGACTCCCATTAACCCCTGACTATACCGGGGATTCGCTTATCACAATGCCTTTCTGGTCTGTGCTGAAGCAGGGCATTCTGGCAGCCAAGTGGCTTGACCTTTATTAGTGAGCCTGGTTACCCCCTCTCGGAACCACAGACTTAGAAATCGCCAGCTCATATACAGTGCATAAAATATATTTATATATGTACCCTTATACACCATTTTAATAAAAAATATCACAAAATTCTTCTAAGTCCCTCGGGAAGAATGAAAGACGCGCACGTTCATTTTTAGAGCTCCTAGACCTTCCTATAAGAAGTTAGCCAAAAAGTAGCTTCGAAAAACGCTTAGGTTAAGTTTGAGAGTTGCTTCTAATGTACCAAAGCTGGACTTAGACATAATTTCACTCTCACAACATTATGGCTGGTTGGAGACAGTCCGAACCACAAGTACCGGGTCCATGGTTCTGGCCGTATACTGGGGGGACGGGGGCGACTCCCATTAACCCCTGACTATACCGGGGATACGCTTATCACAATGCCTTTCTGGTCTGTGCTGAAGCAGGGCATTCTGGCAGCCAAGTGGCTTGACCTTTATTAGTGAGCCTGGTTACCCCCTCTCGGAACCACAGACTTAGAAATCGCCAGCTCATATACAGTGCATAAAATATATTTATATATATACCCTTATACACCATTTTAATAAAAAATATCACAAAATTCTTCTAAGTCCCTCGGGAAGAGTGAAAGACGCGCACGTGATTTTTAGAGCTCCTAGATCTTCCTATAAGAAGTTAGCCAAAAAGTTGCTTCGAAAAACGCTTAGGTTAAGTTTGAGAGTTGCTTCTAATGTACCATAGCTGGACTTAGACATAATTTCACTCTCACAACATTATGGCTGGTTGGAGACAGTCCGAACCACAAGTACCGGGTCCATGGTTCTGGGCGTATACTGGGGGGACGGGGACGACTCCCATTAACCCCTGACTATACCGGGGATACGCTTATCACAATGCCTTTCTGGTCTGTGCTGAAGCAGGGCATTCTGGCAGCCAAGTGGCTTGACCTTTATTAGTGAGCCTGGTTACCCCCTCTCGGAACCACAGACTTAGAAATCGCCAGCTCATATACAGTGCATAAAATATATTTATATATATACCCTTATACACCATTTTAATAAAAAATATCACAAAATTCTTCTAAGTCCCTCAGGAAGAGTGCAAGATGCGCACGTTCATTTTCAGAGCTCCTAGACCTTCCTATAAGAAGTTAGCCAAAAAGTAGCTTCGAAAAACGCTTAGGTTAAGTTTGAGAGTTGCTTCTAATGTACCAAAGCTGGACTTAAACATAATTTCACTCACAACATTATGGCTGGTTGGAGACAGTCCGAACCACAAGTACCGGGTCCATGGTTCTGGGCGTACAGTATACTGGGGGGACGGGAACGACTCCCATTAACCCTTGACTATACCGGGGATACGCTTATCACAATGCCTTTCTGGTCTGTGCTGAAGCAGGGCATTCTGGCAGCCAAGTGGCTTGACCTTTATAAGTGAGCCTGGTTACCCCCTCTCGGAACCACAGACTTAGAAATCGCCAGCTCATATACAGTGCATAAAATATATTTATATATATACCCTTATACACCATTTTAATAAAAAATATCACAAAATTCTTCTAAGTCCCTCGTGAAGAGTGAAAGACGCGCACGTTCATTTTCAGAGCTCCTAGACCTTCCTATAAGAAGTTAGCCAAAAAGTAGCTTCGAAAAACGCTTACAGTAGGTTAAGTTTCAGAGTTGCTTCTAATGTACCAAAGCTAGACTTAGACATAATTTCACTCTCACAACATTATGGCTGGTTGGAGACAGTCCGAACCACAAGTACCGGGTCCATGGTTCTGGGCGTATACTGGGGGGACGGGGACGACTCCCATTAACCCCTGACTATACCGGGGATACGCTTATCACAATGCCTTTCTGGTCTGTGCTGAAGCAGGGCATTCTGGCAGCCAAGTGGCTTGACCTTTATTAGTGAGCCTGGTTACCCCCTCTCGGAACCACAGACTTAGAAATCGCCAGCTCATATACAGTGCATAAAATATATTTATATATATACCCTTATACACCATTTTAATAAAAAATATCACAAAATTCTTCTAAGTCCCTCAGGAAGAGTGAAAGATGCGCACGTTCATTTTTAGAGATCCTAGACCTTCCTATAAGAAGTTAGCCAAAAAGTAGCTTCGAAAAAAGCTTACTGTAGGTTAAGTTTGAGAGTTGCTTCTAATGTACCAAAGCTGGACTTAGACATAATTTCACTCTCACAACATTATGGCTGGTTGGAGACAGTCCGAACCACAAGTACCGGGTCCATGGTTCTGGGCGTATACTGGGGGGACGGGGACGACTCCCATTCACCCCTGACTATACCGGGTATACGCTTATCACAATGCCTTTCTGGTCTGTGCTGAAGCAGGACATTCTGGCAGCCAAGTGGCTTGACCTTTATTAGTGAGCCTGGTTACCCGCTCTCGGAACCACAGACTTAGAAATCGCCAGCTCATATACAGTGCATAAAATATATTTATATACTGTATATACCCTTATACACCATTTTAATAAAAAATATCACAAAATTCTTCTAAGTCCCTCAGGAAGAGTGAAAGATGCGCACGTTCATTTTCAGAGCTCCTAGACCTTCCTATAAGAAGTTTGCCAAAAAGTAGCTTCGAAAAACGCTTAGGTTAAGTTTGAGAGTTGCTTCTAATGTACCAAAGCTGGACTTAGACATAATTTCACTCTCACAACATTATGGCTGGTTGGAGACAGTCCGAACCACAAGTACCGGGTCCATGGTTCTGGGCGTATACTGGGGGGACGGGGACGACTCCCATTAACCCCTGACTATACCGGGGATATGCTTATCACAATGCCTTTCTGGTCTGTGCTGAAGCAGGGCATTCTGGCAGCCAAGTGGCTTGACCTTTATTAGTGAGCCTGGTTACCCCCTCTCGGAACCACAGACTTAGAAATCGCCAGCTCATATACAGTGCATAAAATATATTTATATATATACCCTTATACACCATTTTAATAAAAAATATCACAAAATTCTTCTAAGTCCCTCAGGAAGAGAGAAAGATGTGCACGTTCATTTTTAGAGCTCCTAGACCTTCCTATAAGAAGTTAGCCAAAAAGTAGCTTCGAAAAACGCTTAGGTTAAGTTTGAGAGTTGCTTCTAATGTACCAAAGCTGGACTTAAACATAATTTCACTCACAACATTATGGCTGGTTGGAGAGAGTCCGAACCACAAGTACCGGGTCCATGGTTCTGGGCGTATACTGAGGGGACGGGGACGACTCCCATTAACCCTTGACTATACCGGGGATACGCTTATCACAATGCCTTTCTGGTCTGTGCTGAAGCAGGGCATTCTGGCAGCCAAGTGGCTTGACCTTTATAAGTGAGCCTGGTTACCCCCTCTCGGAACCACAGACTTAGAAATCGCCAGCTCATATACAGTGCATAAAATATATTTATATATATACCCTTATACACCATTTTAATAAAAAATATCACAAAATTCTTCTAAGTCCCTCGTGAAGAGTGAAAGACGCGCACGTTCATTTTCAGAGCTCCAAGACCTTCCTACTGTATAAGAAGTTAGCCAAAAAGTAGCTTCAAAAAACGCTTACAGTAGGTTAAGTTTCAGAGTTGCTTCTAATGTACCAAAGCTGGACTTAGACATAATTTCACTCTCACAACATTATGGCTGGTTGGAGACAGTCCGAACCACAAGTACCGGGTCCATGGTTCTGGGCGTATACTGGGGGGAAGGGGACGACTCCCATTAACCCCTGACTATACCGGGGATACGCTTATCACAATGCCTTTCTGGTCTGTGCTGAAGCAGGGCATTCTGGCAGCCAAGTGGCTTGACCTTTATTAGTGAGCCTGGTTACCCCCTCTCGGAACCACAGACTTAGAAATCGCCAGCTCATATACAGTGCATAAAATATATTTATATATATACCCTTATACACCATTTTAATAAAAAATATCACAAAATTCTTCTAAGTCCCTCGTGAAGAGTGAAAGACGCGCACGTTCATTTTCAGAGCTCCTAGACCTTCCTATAAGAAGTTAGCCAAAAAGTAGCTTCGAATAACGCTTAGGTTAAGTTTCAGAGTTGCTTCTAATGTACAGTACCAAAGCTGGACTTAGACATAATTTCACTCTCACAACATTATGGCTGGTTGGAGACAGTCCGAACCACAAGTACCGGGTCCATGGTTCTGGGCGTATACTGGGGGGGGACGGGGACGACTCCCATTAACCCCTGACTATACCGGGGATACGCTTATCATAATGCCTTTGTGGTCTGTGCTGAAGCAGGGCATTCTGGCAGCCAAGTGGCTTGACCTTTATTAGTGAGCCTGGTTACCCCCTCTCGGAACCACAGACTTAGAAATCGCCAGCTCATATACAGTGCATAAAATATATTTATATATATACCCTTATACACCATTTTAATAAAAAATATCACAAAATTCTTCTAAGTCCCTCGGGAAGAGTGAAAGACGCGCACGTTCATTTTCAGAGCTCCTAGACCTTCCTATAAGAAGTTAGCCAAAAAGTAGCTTCGAAAAACGCTTAGGTTAAGTTTGAGAGTTGCTTCTAATGTACCAAAGCTGGACTTAGACATAATTTCACTCTCACAACATTATGGCTGGTTGGAGACAGTCCGAACCACAAGTACCGGGTCCATGGTTCTGGGCGTATACTGGGGGGAAGGGGACGACTCCCATTAACCCCTGACTATACCGGGGATACGCTTATCACAATGCCTTTCTGGTCTGTGCTGAAGCAGGGCATTCTGGCAGCCAAGTGGCTTGACCTTTATTAGTGAGCCTGGTTACCCCCTCTCGGAACCACAGACTTAGAAATCGCCAGCTCATATACAGTGCATAAAATATATTTATATATATACCCTTATACACCATTTTAATAAAAAATATCACAAAATTCTTCTAAGTCCCTCGTGAAGAGTGAAAGACGCGCACGTTCATTTTCAGAGCTCCTAGACCTTCCTATAAGAAGTTAGCCAAAAAGTAGCTTCGAATAACGCTTAGGTTAAGTTTCAGAGTTGCTTCTAATGTACAGTACCAAAGCTGGACTTAGACATAATTTCACTCTCACAACATTATGGCTGGTTGGAGACAGTCCGAACCACAAGTACCGGGTCCATGGTTCTGGGCGTATACTGGGGGGACGGGGACGACTCCCATTAACCCCTGACTATACCGGGGATACGCTTATCATAATGCCTTTGTGGTCTGTGCTGAAGCAGGGCATTCTGGCAGCCAAGTGGCTTGACCTTTATTAGTGAGCCTGGTTACCCCCTCTCGGAACCACAGACTTAGAAATCGCCAGCTCATATACAGTGCATAAAATATATTTATATATATACCCTTATACACCATTTTAATAAAAAATATCACAAAATTCTTCTAAGTCCCTCGGGAAGAGTGAAAGACGCGCACGTTCATTTTCAGAGCTCCTAGACCTTCCTATAAGAAGTTAGCCAAAAAGTAGTTTCGAAAAACGCTTAGGTTAAGTTTGAGAGTTGCTTCTAATGTACCAAAGCTGGACATAGACATAATTTCACTCTCACAACATTATGGCTGGTTGGAGACAGTCCGAACCACAAGTACCGGGTCCATGGTTCTGGGCGTATTCTGGGGGGACGGGGACGACTCGCATTAACCCCTGACTATACCGAGGATACGCTTATCACAATGCCTTTCTGGTCTGTGCTGAAGCAGGACATTCTGGCAGCCAAGTGGCTTGACCTTTATTAGTGAGCCTGGTTACCCCCTCTCGGAACCACAGACTTAGAAATCGCCAGCTCATATACAGTGCATAAAATATATTTAAATATATACCCTTATACACCATTTTAATAAAAAATATCACAAAATTCTTCTAAGTCCCTCGGGAAGAGTGAAAGATGCGCACGTTCATTTTCAGAGCTCCTAGACATTCCTATAAGAAGTTAGCCAAATAGTAGCTTCGAAAAACGCTTAGGTTAAGTTTGAGAGTTGCTTCTAATGTACCAAAGCTGGATATAGACATCATTTCACTCTCACAACATTATGGCTGGTTGGAGACAGTCCGAACCACAAGTACCGGGTCCATGGTTCTGGCCGTATACTGGGGGGACGGGGACGACTCCCATTAACCCCTGACTATACCGGGGATACGCTTATCACAATGCCTTTCTGGTCTGTGCTGAAGCAGGGCATTCTGGCAGCCAAGTGGCTTGACCTTTATTAGTGAGCCTGGTTACCCCCTCTCGGAACCACAGACTTAGAAATCGCCAGCTCATATACAGTGCATAAAATATATTTATATATATACCCTTATACACCATTTTAATAAAAAATATCACAAAATTCTTCTAAGTCCCTCGGGAAGAATGAAAGACGCGCACGTTCATTTTTAGAGCTCCTAGACCTTCCTATAAGAAGTTAGCCAAAAAGTAGCTTCGAAAAACGCTTAGGTTAAGTTTGAGAGTTGCTTCTAATGTACCAAAGCTGGACTTAGACATAATTTCACTCTCACAACATTATGGCTGGTTGGAGACAGTCCGAACCACAAGTACCGGGTCCATGGTTCTGGGCGTATACTGGGGGGACGGGGACGACTCCCATTAACCCCTGACTATACCGGGGATACGCTTATCACAATGCCTTTCTGGTCTGTGCTGAAGCAGGGCATTCTGGCAGCCAAGTGGCTTGACCTTTATAAGTGAGCCTGGTTACCCCCTCTCGGAACCACAGACTTAGAAATCGCCAGCTCATATACAGTGCATAAAATATATTTATATATATACCCTTATACACCATTTTAATAAAAAATATCACAAAATTCTTCTAAGTCCCTCGTGAAGAGTGAAAGACGCGCACGTTCATTTTCAGAGCTCCTAGACCTTCCTATAAGAAGTTAGCCAAAAAGTAGCTTCGAAAAACGCTTACAGTAGGTTAAGTTTCAGAGTTGCTTCTAATGTACCAAAGCTAGACTTAGACATAATTTCACTCTCACAACATTATGGCTGGTTGGAGACAGTCCGAACCACAAGTACCGGGTCCATGGTTCTGGGCGTATACTGGGGGGACGGGGACGACTCCCATTAACCCCTGACTATACCGGGGATACGCTTATCACAATGCCTTTCTGGTCTGTGCTGAAGCAGGGCATTCTGGCAGCCAAGTGGCTTGACCTTTATTAGTGAGCCTGGTTACCCCCTCTCGGAACCACAGACTTAGAAATCGCCAGCTCATATACAGTGCATAACATATATTTATATATATACCCTTATACACCATTTTAATAAAAAATATCACAAAATTCTTCTAAGTCCCTCGGGAAGAGTGAAAGACGCGCACGTTCATTTTCAGAGATCCTAGACCTTCCTACAGTATAAGAAGTTTGCCAAAAAGTAGCTTCGAAAAACGCTTAGGTTAAGTTTCAGAGTTGCTTCTAATGTACCAAAGCTGGACTTAGACATAATTTCACTCTCACAAGATTATGGCTCTTTGGAGACAGTCCGAACCACAAGTACCGGGTCCATGGTTCTGGGCGTATACTGGGGGGACGGGGACGACTCCCATTAACCCCTGACTATACCGGGGATACGCTTATCACAATGCCTTTCTGGTCTGTGCTGAAGCAGGGCATTCTGGCAGCCAAGTGGCTTGACCTTTATTAGTGAGCCTGGTTACCCCCTCTCGAACCACAGACTTAGAAATCGCCAGCTCATATACAGTGCATAAATATATTTATATACAGTATATACCCTTATACACCATTTTAATAAAAAATATCACAAAATTCTTCTACTGTAAGTCCCTCGGGAAGAGTGAAAGACGCGCACGTTCATTTTCAGAGCTCCTAGACCTTCCTATAAGAAGTTAGCCAAAAAGTAGCTTCGAATAACGCTTAGGTTAAGTTTCAGAGTTGCTTCTAATGTACAGTACCAAAGCTGGACTTAGACATAATTTCACTCTCACAACATTATGGCTGGTTGGAGACAGTCCGAACCACAAGTACCGGGTCCATGGTTCTGGGCGTATACTGGGGGGACGGGGACGACTCCCATTAACCCCTGACTATACCGGGGATACGCTTATCACAATGCCTTTCTGGTCTGTGCTGAAGCAGGGCATTCTGGCAGCCAAGTGGCTTGACCTTTATTAGTGAGCCTGGTTACCCCCTCTCGGAACCACAGACTTAGAAATCGCCAGCTCATATACAGTGCATAAAATATATTTATATATATACCCTTATACACCATTTTAATAAAAAATATCACAAAATTCTTCTAAGTCCCTCGTGAAGAGTGAAAGATGCACACGTTCATTTTCAGACCTCCTAGACCTTCCTATAAGAAGTTAGCCAAAAAGTAGCTTCGAAAAACGCTTAGGTTAAGTTTGAGAGTTGCTTCTAATGTACCAAAGCTGGACTTAGACATAATTTCACTCACAACATTATGGCTGGTTGGAGACAGTCCGAACCACAAGTACCGGGTCCATGGTTCTGGGCGTATACTGGGGGGACGGGGACGACTCCCATTAACCCTTAACTATACCGGGGATACGCTTATCACAATGCCTTTCTGGTCTGTGCTGAAGCAGGGCATTCTGGCAGCCAAGTGGCTTGACCTTTATAAGTGAGCCTGGTTACCCCCTCTCGGAACCACAGACTTAGAAATCGCCAGCTCATATACAGTGCATAAAATATATTTATATATATACCCTTATACACCATTTTAATAAAAAATATCACAAAATTCTTCTAAGTCCCTCGTGAAGAGTGAAAGACGGGCACGTTCATTTTCAGAGCTCCTAGACCTTCCTATAAGAAGTTAGCCAAAAAGTAGCTTCGAAAAACGCTTAGGTTAAGTTTCAGAGTTGCTTCTAATGTACCAAAGCTGGACTTAGACATAATTTCACTCACAACATTATGGCTGGTTGGAGACAGTCCGAACTACAAGTACCGGTCCATGGTTCTGGGCGTATACTGGGGGGACGGGAACGACTCCCATTAACCCCTGACTATACCGGGGATACGCTTATCACAATGCCTTTCTGGTCTGTGCTGAAGCAGGGCATTCTGGCAGCCAAGTGGCTTGACCTTTATTAGTGAGCCTGGTTACCCCCTCTCGGAACCACAGACTTAGAAATTGCCAGCTCATATACAGTGCATAAAATATATTTATATATATACCCTTATACACCATTTTAATAAAAAATATCACAAAATTCTTCTAAGTCCCTCGTGAAGAGTGAAAGACGGGCACATTCATTTTCAGAGCTCCTAGACCTTCCTATAAGAAGTTAGCCAAAAAGTAGCTTCGAAAAACGCTTAGGTTAAGTTTCAGAGTTGCTTCTAATGTACCAAAGCTGGACTTAGACATAATTTCACTCTCACAACATTATGGCTGGTTGGAGACAGTCCGAACCACAAGTACCGGGTCCATGGTTCTGGGCGTATACTGGGGGGACGGGGACGACTCCCATTAACCCCTGACTATACCGGGGATACGCTTATCACAATGCCTTTCTGGTCTGTGCTGAAGCAGGGCATTCTGGCAGCCAAGTGGCTTGACCTTTATTAGTGAGCCTGGTTACCCCCTCTCGAACCACAGACTTAGAAATCGCCAGCTCATATACAGTGCATAAATATATTTATATACAGTATATACCCTTATACACCATTTTAATAAAAAATATCACAAAATTCTTCTACTGTAAGTCCCTCGGGAAGAGTGAAAGACGCGCACGTTCATTTTCAGAGCTCCTAGACCTTCCTATAAGAAGTTAGCCAAAAAGTAGCTTCGAAAAACGCTTAGGTTAAGTTTGAGAGTTGCTTCTAATGTACCAAAGCTGGACTTAGACATAATTTCACTCTCACAACATTATGGCTGGTTGGAGACAGTCCGAACCACAAGTACCGGGTCCATGGTTCTGGGCGTATACTGGGGGGACGGGGACGACTTCCATTAACCCCTGACTATACCGGGGATACGCTTATCACAATGCCTTTCTGGTCTGTGCTGAAGCAGGGCATTCTGGCAGCCAAGTGGCTTGACCTTTATTAGTGAGCCTGGTTACCCCCTCTCGGAACCACAGACTTAGAAATCGCCTGCTCATATACAGTGCATAAAATATATTTATATATATACCCTTATACACCATTTTAATAAAAAATATCACAAAATTCTTCTAAGTCCCTCGTGAAGAGTAAAAGACGCGCACGTTCATTTTCAGAGCTCCAAGACCTTCCTATAAGAAGTTAGCCAAAAAGTAGCTTCGAAAAACGCTTACAGTAGGTTAAGTTTCAGAGTTGCTTCTAATGTACCAAAGCTGGACTTAGACATAATTTCACTCTCACAACATTATGGCTGGTTGGAGACAGTCCGAACCACAAGTACCGGGTCCATGGTTCTGGGCGTATACTGGGGGGACGTGGACGACTCCCATTAACCCCTGACTATACCGGGGATACGCTTATCACAATGCCTTTCTGGTCTGTGCTGAAGCAGGGCATTCTGGCAGCCAAGTGGCTTGACCTTTATTAGTGAGCCTGGTTACCCCCTCTCGGAACCACAGACTTAGAAATCGCCAGCTCATATACAGTGCATAAAATATATTTATATATATACCCTTATACACCATTTTAATAAAAAATATCACAAAATTCTTCTAAGTCCCTCGTGAAGAGTGAAAGACGCGCACGTTCATTTTCAGATCTCCTAGACCTTCCTATAAGAAGTTAGCCAAAAAGTAGCTTCGAATAACGCTTAGGTTAAGTTTCAGAGTTGCTTCTAATGTACCAAAGCTGGACTTAGACATAATTTCACTCTCACAACATTATGGCTGTTTGGAGACAGTCCGAACCACAAGTACCGGGTCCATGGTTCTGGGCGTATACTGGGGGGACGGGGACGACTCCCATTAATCCCTGACTATACCGGGGATACGCTTATCACAATGCCTTTCTGGTCTGTGCTGAAGCAGGGCATTCTGGCAGCCAAGTGGCTTGACCTTTATTAGTGAGCCTGGTTACCCCCCCTCGGAACCACAGACTTAGAAATCGCCAGCTCATATACAGTGCATAAAATATATTTATATATATACCCTTATACACCATTTTAATAAAAAATATCACAAAATTCTTCTAAGTCCCTCGTGAAGAGTGAAAGACGCGCACGTTCATTTTCAGATCTCCTAGACCTTCCTATAAGAAGTTAGCCAAAAAGTAGCTTCGAATAACGCTTAGGTTAAGTTTCAGAGTTGCTTCTAATGTACCAAAGCTGGACTTAGACATAATTTCACTCTCACAACATTATGGCTGTTTGGAGACAGTCCGAACCACAAGTACCGGGTCCATGGTTCTGGGCGTATACTGGGGGGACGGGGACGACTCCCATTAACCCCTGACTATACCGGGGATACGCTTATCACAATGCCTTTCTGGTCTGTGCTGAAGCAGGGCATTCTGGCAGCCAAGTGGCTTGACCTTTATTAGTGAGCCTGGTTACCCCCCCTCGGAACCACAGACTTAGAAATCGCCAGCTCATATACAGTGCATAAAATATATTTATATATATACCCTTATACACCATTTTAATAAAAAATATCACAAAATTCTTCTAAGTCCCTCGTGAAGAGTGAAAGACGCGCACGTTCATTTTCAGAGCTCCTAGACCTTCCTATAAGAAGTTAGCCAAAAAGTAGCTTCGAATAACGCTTAGGTTAAGTTTCAGAGTTGCTTCTAATGTACAGTACCAAAGCTGGACTTAGACATAATTTCACTCTCACAACATTATGGCTGGTTGGAGACAGTCCGAACCACAAGTACCGGGTCCATGGTTCTGGGCGTATACTGGGGGGACGGGGACGACTCCCATTAACCTCTGACTATACCGGGGATACGCTTATCACAATGCCTTTCTGGTCTGTGCTGAAGCAGGGCATTCTGGCAGCCAAGTGGCTTGACCTTTATTAGTGAGCCTGGTTACCCCCTCTCGGAACCACAGACTTAGAAATCGCCAGCTCATATACAGTGCATAAAATATATTTATATATATACCCTTATACACCATTTTAATAAAAAATATCACAAAATTCTTCTAAGTCCCTCGTGAAGAGTGAAAGATGCACACGTTCATTTTCAGACCTCCTAGACCTTCCTATAAGAAGTTAGCCAAAAAGTAGCTTCGAAAAACGCTTAGGTTAAGTTTGAGAGTTGCTTCTAATGTACAAAAGCTGGACTTAGACATAATTTCACTCACAACATTATGGCTGGTTGGAGACAGTCCGAACCACAAGTACCGGGTCCATGGTTCTGGGCGTATACTGGGGGGACGGGGACGACTCCCATTAACCCTTGACTATACCGGGGATACGCTTATCACAATGCCTTTCTGGTCTGTGCTGAAGCAGGGCATTCTGGCAGCCAAGTGGCTTGACCTTTATAAGTGAGCCTGGTTACCCCCTCTCGGAACCACAGACTTAGAAATAGCCAGCTCATATACAGTGCATAAAATATATTTATATATATACCCTTATACACCATTTTAATAAAAAATATCACAAAATTCTTCTAAGTCCCTCGTGAAGAGTGAAAGACGGGCACGTTCATTTTCAGAGCTCCTAGACCTTCCTATAAGAAGTTAGCCAAAAAGTAGCTTCGAAAAACGCTTAGGTTAAGTTTCAGAGTTGCTTCTAATGTACCAAAGCTGGACTTAGACATAATTTCACTCACAACATTATGGCTGGTTGGAGACAGTCCGAACTACAAGTACCGGTCCATGGTTCTGGGCGTATACTGGGGGGACGGGAACGACTCCCATTAACCCCTGACTATACCGGGGATACGCTTATCACAATGCCTTTCTGGTCTGTGCTGAAGCAGGGCATTCTGGCAGCCAAGTGGCTTGACCTTTATTAGTGAGCCTGGTTACCCCCTCTCGGAACCACAGACTTAGAAATTGCCAGCTCATATACAGTGCATAAAATATATTTATATATATACCCTTATACACCATTTTAATAAAAAATATCACAAAATTCTTCTAAGTCCCTCGTGAAGAGTGAAAGACGCGCACGTTCATTTTCAGAGCTCCTAGACCTTCCTATAAGAAGTTAGCCAAAAAGTAGCTTCGAATAACGCTTAGGTTAAGTTTCAGAGTTGCTTCTAATGTACCAAAGCTGGACTTAGACATAATTTCACTCTCACAACATTATGGCTGGTTGGAGACAGTCCGAACCAAAAGTACCGGGTCCATGGTTCTGGGCGTATACTGGGGGGACGGGGACGACTCCCATTAATCCCTGACTACAGTATACCGGGGATACGCTTATCACAATGCCTTTCTGGTCTGTGCTGAAGCAGGGCATTCTGGCAGCCAAGTGGCTTGACCTTTATTAGTGAGCCTGGTTACCCCCTCTCGGAACCACAGACTTAGAAATCGCCAGCTCATATACAGTGCATAAAATATATTTATATATATACCCTTATACACCATTTTAATAAAAAATATCACAAAATTCTTCTAAGTCCCTCGTGAAGAGTGAAAGACGCGCACGTTCATTTTCAGAGTTCCTAGACCTTCCTATAAGAAGTTAGCCAAAAAGTAGCTTCGAATAACGCTTAGGTTAAGTTTCAGAGTTGCTTCTAATGTACCAAAGCTGGACTTAGACATAATTTCACTCTCACAACATTATGGCTGTTTGGAGACAGTCCGAACCACAAGTACCGGGTCCATGGTTCTGGGCGTATACTGGGGGGACGGGGACGACTCCCATTAACCCCTGACTATACCGGGGATACGCTTATCACAATGCCTTTCTGGTCTGTGCTGAAGCAGGGCATTCTGGCAGCCAAGTGGCTTGACCTTTATTAGTGAGCCTGGTTACCCCCTCTCGGAACCACAGACTTAGAAATCGCCAGCTCATATACAGTGCATAAAATATATTTATATATATACCCTTATACACCATTTTAATAAAAAATATCACAAAATTCTTCTACACTGGCGACACACTTTATTCGAGCTTGGCTAGTCCCACGAATTCGGGTATACCCGGGTGTATTGAGGTTTGTGACTGTTTTCTGCCCGAGTGCATTGAGGTATTTTCCAAGCAGGGATTGAAGCATTTTATTCCTGCTGGCTGCAATACTGCACAGTATATATATATATACTGCATTACAATTCATGAATTTATGCCATCTGGTAGACACGCGAAGCATTGCAGCCTATTAAATCCTAATCATTATCATTTAACAGATCAGCCGCCCATCAGCCAGGCATGAACCCAGGCTGGGAAGGCAAATGCAACGGGGCTTGTCAGAGGTGAGGAGCGGCGCATTCCAGGTATCTGCCAGGTACATACCGGGTATTTGCTCGAATAAAGTGTGTCGGTGCAGTAAGTCCCTCGTGAAGAGTGAAAGACGCGCACGTTCATTTTCAGAGCTCCTAGACCTTCCTATAAGAAGTTAGCCAAAAAGTAGCTTCGAATAACGCTTAGGTTAAGTTTCAGAGTTGCTTCTAATGTACAGTACCAAAGCTGGACTTAGACATAATTTCACTCTCACAACATTATGGCTGGTTGGAGACAGTCCGAACCACAAGTACCGGGTCCATGGTTCTGGGCGTATACTGGGGGGACGGGGACGTCTCCCATTAACCCCTGACTATACCGAGGATACGCTTATCACAATGCCTTTCTGGTCTGTGCTGAAGCAGGGCATTCTGGAAGCCAAGTGGCTTGACCTTTATTAGTGAGCCTGGTTACCCCCTCTCGGAACCACAGACTTAGAAATCGCCAGCTCATATACAGTGCATAAAATATATTTATATATATACCCTTATACACCATTTTAATAAAAAATATCACAAAATTCTTCTAAGTCCCTCGTGAAGAGTGAAAGATGCACACGTTCATTTTCAGACCTCCTAGACCTTCCTATAAGAAGTTAGCCAAAAAGTAGCTTCGAAAAACGCTTAGGTTAAGTTTGAGAGTTGCTTCTAATGTACCAAAGCTGGACTTAGACATAATTTCACTCACAACATTATGGCTGGTTGGAGACAGTCCGAACCACAAGTACCGGGTCCATGGTTCTGGGCGTATACTGGGGGGACGGGGACGACTCCCATTAACCCCTGACTATACCGGGGATACGCTTATCACAATGCCTTTCTGGTCTGTGCTGAAGCAGGGCATTCTGGCAGCCAAGTGGCTTGACCTTTATTAGTGAGCCTGGTTACCCCCTCTCGGAACCACAGACTTAGAAATCGCCAGCTCATATACAGTGCATAAAATATATTTATATATATACCCTTATACACCATTTTAATAAAAAATATCACAAAATTCTTCTAAGTCCCTCGTGAAGAGTGAAAGATGCACACGTTCATTTTCAGAGTTCCTAGACCTTCCTATAAGAAGTTAGCCAAAAAGTAGCTTCGAATAACGCTTAGGTTAAGTTTCAGAGTTGCTTCTAATGTACCAAAGCTGGACTTAGACATAATTTCACTCTCACAACATTATGGCTGTTTGGAGACAGTCCGAACCACAAGTACCGGGTCCATGGTTCTGGGCGTATACTGGGGGGACGGGGACGACTCCCATTAACCCCTGACTATACCGGGGATACGCTTATCACAATGCCTTTCTGGTCTGTGCTGAAGCAGGGCATTCTGGCAGCCAAGTGGCTTGACCTTTATTAGTGAGCCTGGTTACCCCCTCTCGGAACCACAGACTTAGAAATCGCCAGCTCATATACAGTGCATAAAATATATTTATATATATACCCTTATACACCATTTTAATAAAAAATATCACAAAATTCTTCTACAGTAAGTCCCTCGTGAAGAGTGAAAGACGCGCACGTTCATTTTCAGAGCTCCTAGACCTTCCTATAAGAAGTTAGCCAAAAAGTAGCTTCGAATAACGCTTAGGTTAAGTTTCAGAGTTGCTTCTAATGTACAGTACCAAAGCTGGACTTAGACATAATTTCACTCTCACAACATTATGGCTGGTTGGAGACAGTCCGAACCACAAGTACCGGGTCCATGGTTCTGGGCGTATACTGGGGGGACGGGGACGTCTCCCATTAACCCCTGACTATACCGAGGATACGCTTATCACAATGCCTTTCTGGTCTGTGCTGAAGCAGGGCATTCTGGAAGCCAAGTGGCTTGACCTTTATTAGTGAGCCTGGTTACCCCCTCTCGGAACCACAGACTTAGAAATCGCCAGCTCATATACAGTGCATAAAATATATTTATATATATACCCTTATACACCATTTTAATAAAAAATATCACAAAATTCTTCTAAGTCCCTCGTGAAGAGTGAAAGATGCACACGTTCATTTTCAGACCTCCTAGACCTTCCTATAAGAAGTTAGCCAAAAAGTAGCTTCGAAAAACGCTTAGGTTAAGTTTGAGAGTTGCTTCTAATGTACCAAAGCTGGACTTAGACATAATTTCACTCACAACATTATGGCTGGTTGGAGACAGTCCGAACCACAAGTACCGGGTCCATGGTTCTGGGCGTATACTGGGGGGACGGGGACGACTCCCATTAACCCTTGACTATACCGGGGATACGCTTATCACAATGCCTTTCTGGTCTGTGCTGAAGCAGGGCATTCTGGCAGCCAAGTGGCTTGACCTTTATAAGTGAGCCTGGTTACCCCCTCTCGGAACCACAGACTTAGAAATCGCCAGCTCATATACAGTGCATAAAATATATTTATATATATACCCTTATACACCATTTTAATAAAAAATATCACAAAATTCTTCTAAGTCCCTCGTGAAGAGTGAAAGACGCGCACGTTCATTTTCAGAGTTCCTAGACCTTCCTATAAGAAGTTAGCCAAAAAGTAGCTTCGAATAACGCTTAGGTTAAGTTTCAGAGTTGCTTCTAATGTACCAAAGCTGGACTTAGACATAATTTCACTCTCACAACATTATGGCTGTTTGGAGACAGTCCGAACCACAAGTACCGGGTCCATGGTTCTGGGCGTATACTGGGGGGACGGGGACGACTCCCATTAACCCCTGACTATACCGGGGATACGCTTATCACAATGCCTTTCTGGTCTGTGCTGAAGCAGGGCATTCTGGCAGCCAAGTGGCTTGACCTTTATTAGTGAGCCTGGTTACCCCCTCTCGGAACCACAGACTTAGAAATCGCCAGCTCATATACAGTGCATAAAATATATTTATATATATACCCTTATACACCATTTTAATAAAAAATATCACAAAATTCTTCTAAGTCCCTCGTGAAGAGTGAAAGACGCGCACGTTCATTTTCAGAGCTCCTAGACCTTCCTATAAGAAGTTAGCCAAAAAGTAGCTTCGAATAACGCTTAGGTTAAGTTTCAGAGTTGCTTCTAATGTACAGTACCAAAGCTGGACTTAGACATAATTTCACTCTCACAACATTATGGCTGGTTGGAGACAGTCCGAACCACAAGTACCGGGTCCATGGTTCTGGGCGTATACTGGGGGGACGGGGACGACTCCCATTAACCCCTGACTATACCGAGGATACGCTTATCACAATGCCTTTCTGGTCTGTGCTGAAGCAGGGCATTCTGGCAGCCAAGTGGCTTGACCTTTATTAGTGAGCCTGGTTACCCCCTCTCGGAACCACAGACTTAGAAATCGCCAGCTCATATACAGTGCATAAAATATATTTATATATATACCCTTATACACCATTTTAATAAAAAATATCACAAAATTCTTCTAAGTCCCTCGTGAAGAGTGAAAGACGCGCACGTTCATTTTCAGAGTTCCTAGACCTTCCTATAAGAAATTAGCCAAAAAGTAGCTTCGAATAACGCTTAGGTTAAGTTTCAGAGTTGCTTCTAATGTACCAAAGCTGGACTTAGACATAATTTCACTCTCACAACATTATGGCTGTTTGGAGACAGTCCGAACCACAAGTACCGGGTCCATGGTTCTGGGCGTATACTGGGGGGACGGGGACGACTCCCATTAACCCCTGACTATACCGGGGATACGCTTATCACAATGCCTTTCTGGTCTGTGCTGAAGCAGGGCATTCTGGCAGCCAAGTGGCTTGACCTTTATTAGTGAGCCTGGTTACCCCCTCTCGGAACCACAGACTTAGAAATCGCCAGCTCATATACAGTGCATAAAATATATTTATATATATACCCTTATACACCATTTTAATAAAAAATATCACAAAATTCTTCTAAGTCCCTCGTGAAGAGTGAAAGACGCGCACGTTCATTTTCAGAGCTCCTAGACCTTCCTATAAGAAGTTAGCCAAAAAGTAGCTTCGAATAACGCTTAGGTTAAGTTTCAGAGTTGCTTCTAATGTACAGTACCAAAGCTGGACTTAGACATAATTTCACTCTCACAACATTATGGCTGGTTGGAGACAGTCCGAACCACAAGTACCGGGTCCATGGTTCTGGGCGTATACTGGGGGGACGGGGACGACTCCCATTAACCCCTGACTATACCGAGGATACGCTTATCACAATGCCTTTCTGGTCTGTGCTGAAGCAGGGCATTCTGGCAGCCAAGTGGCTTGACCTTTATTAGTGAGCCTGGTTACCCCCTCTCGGAACCACAGACTTAGAAATCGCCAGCTCATATACAGTGCATAAAATATATTTATATATATACCCTTATACACCATTTTAATAAAAAATATCACAAAATTCTTCTAAGTCCCTCGTGAAGAGTGAAAGATGCACACGTTCATTTTCAGACCTCCTAGACCTTCCTATAAGAAGTTAGCCAAAAAGTAGCTTCGAAAAACGCTTAGGTTAAGTTTGAGAGTTGCTTCTAATGTACCAAAGCTGGACTTAGACATAATTTCACTCACAACATTATGGCTGGTTGGAGACAGTCCGAACCACAAGTACCGGGTCCATGGTTCTGGGCGTATACTGGGGGGACGGGGACGACTCCCATTAACCCTTGACTATACCGGGGATACGCTTATCACAATGCCTTTCTGGTCTGTGCTGAAGCAGGGCATTCTGGCAGCCAAGTGGCTTGACCTTTATAAGTGAGCCTGGTTACCCCCTCTCGGAACCACAGACTTAGAAATCGCCAGCTCATATACAGTGCATAAAATATATTTATATATATACCCTTATACACCATTTTAATAAAAAATATCACAAAATTCTTCTAAGTCCCTCGTGAAGAGTGAAAGACGGGCACGTTCATTTTCAGAGCTCCTAGACCTTCCTATAAGAAGTTAGCCAAAAAGTAGCTTCGAAAAACGCTTAGGTTAAGTTTCAGAGTTGCTTCTAATGTACCAAAGCTGGACTTAGACATAATTTCACTCACAACATTATGGCTGGTTGGAGACAGTCCGAACTACAAGTACCGGGTCCATGGTTCTGGGCGTATACTGGGGGGACGGGAACGACTCCCATTAACCCCTGACTATACCGGGGATACGCTTATCACAATGCCTTTCTGGTCTGTGCTGAAGCAGGGCATTCTGGCAGCCAAGTGGCTTGACCTTTATTAGTGAGCCTGGTTACCCCCTCTCGGAACCACAGACTTAGAAATTGCCAGCTCATATACAGTGCATAAAATATATTTATATATATACCCTTATACAACATTTTAATAAAAAATATCACAAAATTCTTCTAAGTCCCTCGTGAAGAGTGAAAGACGCGCACGTTCATTTTCAGAGCTCCTAGACCTTCCTATAAGAAGTTAGCCAAAAAGTAGCTTCGAATAACACTTAGGTTAAGTTTCAGAGTTGCTTCTAATGTACCAAAGCAGGACTTAGACATAATTTCACTCTCACAACATTATGGCTGGTTGGAGACAGTCCGAACCACAAGTACCGGGTCCATGGTTCTGGGCGTATACTGGGGGGACGGGGACAACTCCCATTAACCCCTGACTATACCGGGGATACGCTTATCACAATGCCTTTCTGGTCTGTGCTGAAGCAGGGCATTCTGGCAGCCAAGTGGCTTGACCTTTATTAGTGAGCCTGGTTACACCCTCTCGGAACCACAGACTTAGAAATCGCCAGCTCATATACAGTGCATAAAATATATTTATATATATATACCCTTATACACTATTTTAATAAAAAATATCACAAAATTCTTCTAAGTCCCTCGTGAAGAGTGAAAGACGCGCACGTTCATTTTCAGAGCTCCTAGACCTTCCTATAAGAAGTTAGCCAAAAAGTAGCTTCGAAAAACGCTTACAGTAGGTTAAGTTTCAGAGTTGCTTCTAATGTACCAAAGCTAGACTTAGACATAATTTCACTCTCACAACATTATGGCTGGTTGGAGACAGTCCGAACCACAAGTACCGGGTCCATGGTTCTGGGCGTATACTGGGGGGACGGGGACGACTCCCATTAACCCCTGACTATACCGGGGATACGCTTATCACAATGCCTTTCTGGTCTGTGCTGAAGCAGGGCATTCTGGCAGCCAAGTGGCTTGACCTTTATTAGTGAGCCTGGTTACCCCCTCTCGGAACCACAGACTTAGAAATCGCCAGCTCATATACAGTGCATAAAATATATTTATATATATACCCTTATACACCATTTTAATAAAAAATATCACAAAATTCTTCTAAGTCCCTCAGGAAGAGTGAAAGATGCGCACGTTCATTTTTAGAGATCCTAGACCTTCCTATAAGAAGTTAGCCAAAAAGTAGCTACGAAAAAAGCTTACTGTAGGTTAAGTTTGAGAGTTGCTTCTAATGTACCAAAGCTGGACTTAGACATAATTTCACTCTCACAACATTATGGCTGGTTGGAGACAGTCCGAACCACAAGTACCGGGTCCATGGTTCTGGGCGTATACTGGGGGGACGGGGACGACTCCCATTAACCCCTGACTATACCGGGGATACGCTTATCACAATGCCTTTCTGGTCTGTGCTGAAGCAGGGCATTCTGGCAGCCAAGTGGCTTGACCTTTATTAGTGAGCCTGGTTACCCCCTCTCGAACCACAGACTTAGAAATCGCCAGCTCATATACAGTGCATAAATATATTTATATACAGTATATACCCTTATACACCATTTTAATAAAAAATATCACAAAATTCTTCTACTGTAAGTCCCTCGGGAAGAGTAAAAGACGCGCACGTTCATTTTCAGAGCTCCTAGACCTTCCTATAAGAAGTTAGCCAAAAAGTAGCTTCGAAAAACGCTTAGGTTAAGTTTGAGAGTTGCTTCTAATGTACCAAAGCTGGACTTAGACATAATTTCACTCTCACAACATTATGGCTGGTTGGAGACAGTCCGAACCACAAGTACCGGGTCCATGGTTCTGGGCGTATACTGGGGGGACGGGGACGACTTCCATTAACCCCTGACTATACCGGGGATACGCTTATCACAATGCCTTTCTGGTCTGTGCTGAAGCAGGGCATTCTGGCAGCCAAGTGGCTTGACCTTTATTAGTGAGCCTGGTTACCCCCTCTCGGAACCACAGACTTAGAAATCGCCAGCTCATATACAGTGCATAAAATATATTTATATATATACCCTTATACACCATTTTAATAAAAAATATCACAAAATTCTTCTAAGTCCCTCGTGAAGAGTGAAAGACGCGCACGTTCATTTTCAGAGTTCCTAGACCTTCCTATAAGAAGTTAGCCAAAAAGTAGCTTCGAATAACGCTTAGGTTAAGTTTCAGAGTTGCTTCTAATGTACCAAAGCTGGACTTAGACATAATTTCACTCTCACAACATTATGGCTGTTTGGAGACAGTCCGAACCACAAGTACCGGGTCCATGGTTCTGGGCGTATACTGGGGGGACGGGGACGACTCCCTTTAACCCCTGACTATACCGGGGATACGCTTATCACAATGCCTTTCTGGTCTGTGCTGAAGCAGGGCATTCTGGCAGCCAAGTGGCTTGACCTTTATTAGTGAGCCTGGTTACCCCCTCTCGGAACCACAGACTTAGAAATCGCCAGCTCATATACAGTGCATAAAATATATTTATATATATACCCTTATACACCATTTTAATAAAAAATATCACAAAATTCTTCTAAGTCCCTCGTGAAGAGTGAAAGACGCGCACGTTCATTTTCAGAGCTCCTAGACCTTCCTATAAGAAGTTAGCCAAAAAGTAGCTTCGAATAACGCTTAGGTTAAGTTTCAGAGTTGCTTCTAATGTACAGTACCAAAGCTGGACTTAGACATAATTTCACTCTCACAACATTATGGCTGGTTGGAGACAGTCCGAACCACAAGTACCGGGTCCATGGTTCTGGGCGTATACTGGGGGGACGGGGACGACTCCCATTAACCCCTGACTATACCGAGGATACGCTTATCACAATGCCTTTCTGGTCTGTGCTGAAGCAGGGCATTCTGGAAGCCAAGTGGCTTGACCTTTATTAGTGAGCCTGGTTACCCCCTCTCGGAACCACAGACTTAGAAATCGCCAGCTCATATACAGTGCATAAAATATATTTATATATATACCCTTATACACCATTTTAATAAAAAATATCACAAAATTCTTCTAAGTCCCTCGTGAAGAGTGAAAGATGCACACGTTCATTTTCAGACCTCCTAGACCTTCCTATAAGAAGTTAGCCAAAAAGTAGCTTCGAAAAACGCTTAGGTTAAGTTTGAGAGTTGCTTCTAATGTACCAAAGCTGGACTTAGACATAATTTCACTCACAACATTATGGCTGGTTGGAGACAGTCCGAACCACAAGTACCGGGTCCATGGTTCTGGGCGTATACTGGGGGGACGGGGACGACTCCCATTAACCCTTGACTATACCGGGGATACGCTTATCACAATGCCTTTCTGGTCTGTGCTGAAGCAGGGCATTCTGGCAGCCAAGTGGCTTGACCTTTATAAGTGAGCCTGGTTACCCCCTCTCGGAACCACAGACTTAGAAATCGCCAGCTCATATACAGTGCATAAAATATATTTATATATATACCCTTATACACCATTTTAATAAAAAATATCACAAAATTCTTCTAAGTCCCTCGTGAAGAGTGAAAGACGCGCACGTTCATTTTCAGAGTTCCTAGACCTTCCTATAAGAAGTTAGCCAAAAAGTAGCTTCGAATAACGCTTAGGTTAAGTTTCAGAGTTGCTTCTAATGTACCAAAGCTGGACTTAGACATAATTTCACTCTCACAACATTATGGCTGTTTGGAGACAGTCCGAACCACAAGTACCGGGTCCATGGTTCTGGGCGTATACTGGGGGGACGGGGACGACTCCCATTAACCCCTGACTATACCGGGGATACGCTTATCACAATGCCTTTCTGGTCTGTGCTGAAGCAGGGCATTCTGGCAGCCAAGTGGCTTGACCTTTATTAGTGAGCCTGGTTACCCCCTCTCGGAACCACAGACTTAGAAATCGCCAGCTCATATACAGTGCATAAAATATATTTATATATATACCCTTATACACCATTTTAATAAAAAATATCACAAAATTCTTCTAAGTCCCTCGTGAAGAGTGAAAGACGCGCACGTTCATTTTCAGAGCTCCTAGACCTTCCTATAAGAAGTTAGCCAAAAAGTAGCTTCGAATAACGCTTAGGTTAAGTTTCAGAGTTGCTTCTAATGTACAGTACCAAAGCTGGACTTAGACATAATTTCACTCTCACAACATTATGGCTGGTTGGAGACAGTCCGAACCACAAGTACCGGGTCCATGGTTCTGGGCGTATACTGGGGGGACGGGGACGACTCCCATTAACCCCTGACTATACCGAGGATACGCTTATCACAATGCCTTTCTGGTCTGTGCTGAAGCAGGGCATTCTGGCAGCCAAGTGGCTTGACCTTTATTAGTGAGCCTGGTTACCCCCTCTCGGAACCACAGACTTAGAAATCGCCAGCTCATATACAGTGCATAAAATATATTTATATACTGTATATACCCTTATACACCATTTTAATAAAAAATATCACAAAATTCTTCTAAGTCCCTCGTGAAGAGTGAAAGACGCGCACGTTCATTTTCAGAGTTCCTAGACCTTCCTATAAGAAGTTAGCCAAAAAGTAGCTTCGAATAACGCTTAGGTTAAGTTTCAGAGTTGCTTCTAATGTACCAAAGCTGGACTTAGACATAATTTCACTCTCACAACATTATGGCTGTTTGGAGACAGTCCGAACCCCAAGTACCGGGTCCATGGTTCTGGGCGTATACTGGGGGGACGGGGACGACTCCCATTAACCCCTGACTATACCGGGGATACGCTTATCACAATGCCTTTCTGGTCTGTGCTGAAGCAGGGCATTCTGGCAGCCAAGTGGCTTGACCTTTATTAGTGAGCCTGGTTACCCCCTCTCGGAACCACAGACTTAGAAATCGCCAGCTCATATACAGTGCATAAAATATATTTATATATATACCCTTATACACCATTTTAATAAAAAATATCACAAAATTCTTCTAAGTCCCTCGTGAAGAGTGAAAGACGCGCACGTTCATTTTCAGAGCTCCTAGACCTTCCTATAAGAAGTTAGCCAAAAAGTAGCTTCGAATAACGCTTAGGTTAAGTTTCAGAGTTGCTTCTAATGTACAGTACCAAAGCTGGACTTAGACATAATTTCACTCTCACAACATTATGGCTGGTTGGAGACAGTCCGAACCACAAGTACCGGGTCCATGGTTCTGGGCGTATACTGGGGGGACGGGGACGACTCCCATTAACCCCTGACTATACCGAGGATACGCTTATCACAATGCCTTTCTGGTCTGTGCTGAAGCAGGGCATTCTGGCAGCCAAGTGGCTTGACCTTTATTAGTGAGCCTGGTTACCCCCTCTCGGAACCACAGACTTAGAAATCGCCAGCTCATATACAGTGCATAAAATATATTTATATATATACCCTTATACACCGTTTTAATAAAAAATATCACAAAATTCTTCTAAGTCCCTCGTGAAGAGTGAAAGATGCACACGTTCATTTTCAGACCTCCTAGACCTTCCTATAAGAAGTTAGCCAAAAAGTAGCTTCGAAAAACGCTTAGGTTAAGTTTGAGAGTTGCTTCTAATGTACCAAAGCTGGACTTAGACATAATTTCACTCACAACATTATGGCTGGTTGGAGACAGTCCGAACCACAAGTACCGGGTCCATGGTTCTGGGCGTATACTGGGGGGACGGGGACGACTCCCATTAACCCTTGACTATACCGGGGATACGCTTATCACAATGCCTTTCTGGTCTGTGCTGAAGCAGGGCATTCTGGCAGCCAAGTGGCTTGACCTTTATAAGTGAGCCTGGTTACCCCCTCTCGGAACCACAGACTTAGAAATCGCCAGCTCATATACAGTGCATAAAATATATTTATATATATACCCTTATACACCATTTTAATAAAAAATATCACAAAATTCTTCTAAGTCCCTCGTGAAGAGTGAAAGACGCGCACGTTCATTTTCAGAGTTCCTAGACCTTCCTATAAGAAGTTAGCCAAAAAGTAGCTTCGAATAACGCTTAGGTTAAGTTTCAGAGTTGCTTCTAATGTACCAAAGCTGGACTTAGACATAATTTCACTCTCACAACATTATGGCTGTTTGGAGACAGTCCGAACCACAAGTACCGGGTCCATGGTTCTGGGCGTATACTGGGGGGACGGGGACGACTCCCATTAACCCCTGACTATACCGGGGATACGCTTATCACAATGCCTTTCTGGTCTGTGCTGAAGCAGGGCATTCTGGCAGCCAAGTGGCTTGACCTTTATTAGTGAGCCTGGTTACCCCCTCTCGGAACCACAGACTTAGAAATCGCCAGCTCATATACAGTGCATAAAATATATTTATATATATACCCTTATACACCATTTTAATAAAAAATATCACAAAATTCTTCTAAGTCCCTCGTGAAGAGTGAAAGACGCGCACGTTCATTTTCAGAGCTCCTAGACCTTCCTATAAGAAGTTAGCCAAAAAGTAGCTTCGAATAACGCTTAGGTTAAGTTTCAGAGTTGCTTCTAATGTACAGTACCAAAGCTGGACTTAGACATAATTTCACTCTCACAACATTATGGCTGGTTGGAGACAGTCCGAACCACAAGTACCGGGTCCATGGTTCTGGGCGTATACTGGGGGGACGGGGACGACTCCCATTAACCCCTGACTATACCGAGGATACGCTTATCACAATGCCTTTCTGGTCTGTGCTGAAGCAGGGCATTCTGGCAGCCAAGTGGCTTGACCTTTATTAGTGAGCCTGGTTACCCCCTCTCGGAACCACAGACTTAGAAATCGCCAGCTCATATACAGTGCATAAAATATATTTATATACTGTATATACCCTTATACACCATTTTAATAAAAAATATCACAAAATTCTTCTAAGTCCCTCGTGAAGAGTGAAAGACGCGCACGTTCATTTTCAGAGTTCCTAGACCTTCCTATAAGAAGTTAGCCAAAAAGTAGCTTCGAATAACGCTTAGGTTAAGTTTCAGAGTTGCTTCTAATGTACCAAAGCTGGACTTAGACATAATTTCACTCTCACAACATTATGGCTGTTTGGAGACAGTCCGAACCACAAGTACCGGGTCCATGGTTCTGGGCGTATACTGGGGGGACGGGGACGACTCCCATTAACCCCTGACTATACCGGGGATACGCTTATCACAATGCCTTTCTGGTCTGTGCTGAAGCAGGGCATTCTGGCAGCCAAGTGGCTTGACCTTTATTAGTGAGCCTGGTTACCCCCTCTCGGAACCACAGACTTAGAAATCGCCAGCTCATATACAGTGCATAAAATATATTTATATATATACCCTTATACACCATTTTAATAAAAAATATCACAAAATTCTTCTAAGTCCCTCGTGAAGAGTGAAAGACGCGCACGTTCATTTTCAGAGCTCCTAGACCTTCCTATAAGAAGTTAGCCAAAAAGTAGCTTCGAATAACGCTTAGGTTAAGTTTCAGAGTTGCTTCTAATGTACAGTACCAAAGCTGGACTTAGACATAATTTCACTCTCACAACATTATGGCTGGTTGGAGACAGTCCGAACCACAAGTACCGGGTCCATGGTTCTGGGCGTATACTGGGGGGACGGGGACGACTCCCATTAACCCCTGACTATACCGAGGATACGCTTATCACAATGCCTTTCTGGTCTGTGCTGAAGCAGGGCATTCTGGCAGCCAAGTGGCTTGACCTTTATTAGTGAGCCTGGTTACCCCCTCTCGGAACCACAGACTTAGAAATCGCCAGCTCATATACAGTGCATAAAATATATTTATATATATACCCTTATACACCGTTTTAATAAAAAATATCACAAAATTCTTCTAAGTCCCTCGTGAAGAGTGAAAGATGCACACGTTCATTTTCAGACCTCCTAGACCTTCCTATAAGAAGTTAGCCAAAAAGTAGCTTCGAAAAACGCTTAGGTTAAGTTTGAGAGTTGCTTCTAATGTACCAAAGCTGGACTTAGACATAATTTCACTCACAACATTATGGCTGGTTGGAGACAGTCCGAACCACAAGTACCGGGTCCATGGTTCTGGGCGTATACTGGGGGGACGGGGACGACTCCCATTAACCCTTGACTATACCGGGGATACGCTTATCACAATGCCTTTCTGATCTGTGCTGAAGCAGGGCATTCTGGCAGCCAAGTGGCTTGACCTTTATAAGTGAGCCTGGTTACCCCCTCTCGGAACCACAGACTTAGAAATCGCCAGCTCATATACAGTGCATAAAATATATTTATATATATACTGTACCCTTATACACCATTTTAATAAAAAATATCACAAAATTCTTCTAAGTCCCTCGTGAAGAGTGAAAGACGGGCACGTTCATTTTCAGAGCTCCTAGACCTTCCTATAAGAAGTTAGCCAAAAAGTAGCTTCGAAAAACGCTTAGGTTAAGTTTCAGAGTTGCTTCTAATGTACCAAAGCTGGACTTAGACATAATTTCACTCACAACATTATGGCTGGTTGGAGACAGTCCGAACTACAAGTACCGGGTCCATGGTTCTGGGCGTATACTGGGGGGACGGGAACGACTCCCATTAACCCCTGACTATACCGGGGATACGCTTATCACAATGCGTTTCTGGTCTGTGCTGAAGCAGGGCATTCTGGCAGCCAAGTGGCTTGACCTTTATTAGTGAGCCTGGTTACCCCCTCTCGGAACCACAGACTTAGAAATTGCCAGCTCATATACAGTGCATAAAATATATTTATATATATACCCTTATACACCATTTTAATAAAAAATATCACAAAATTCTTCTAAGTCCCTCGTGAAGAGTGAAAGACGCGCACGTTCATTTTCAGAGCTCCTAGACCTTCCTATAAGAAGTTAGCCAAAAAGTAGCTTCGAATAACACTTAGGTTAAGTTTCAGAGTTGCTTCTAATGTACCAAAGCAGGACTTAGACATAATTTCACTCTCACAACATTATGGCTGGTTGGAGACAGTCCGAACCACAAGTACCGGGTCCATGGTTCTGGGCGTATACTGGGGGGACGGGGACAACTCCCATTAACCCCTGACTATACCGGGGATACGCTTATCACAATGCCTTTCTGGTCTGTGCTGAAGCAGGGCATTCTGGCAGCCAAGTGGCTTGACCTTTATTAGTGAGCCTGGTTACCCCCTCTCGGAACCACAGACTTAGAAATCGCCAGCTCATATACAGTGCATAAAATATATTTATATATATACCCTTATACACCATTTTAATAAAAAATATCACAAAATTCTTCTAAGTCACTCAGGAAGAGTGAAAGATGCGCACGTTCATTTTTAGAGATCCTAGACCTTCCTATAAGAAGTTAGCCAAAAAGTAGCTACGAAAAAAGCTTACTGTAGGTTAAGTTTGAGAGTTGCTTCTAATGTACCAAAGCTGGACTTAGACATAATTTCACTCTCACAACATTATGGCTGGTTGGAGACAGTCCGAACCACAAGTACCGGGTCCATGGTTCTGGGCGTATACTGGGGGGACGGGGACGACTCCCATTAACCCCTGACTATACCGGGGATACGCTTAACACAATGCCTTTCTGGTCTGTGCTGAAGCAGGGCATTCTGGCAGCCAAGTGGCTTGACCTTTATTAGTGAGCCTGGTTAACCCCTCTCGAACCACAGACTTAGAAATCGCCAGCTCATATACAGTGCATAAATATATTTATATACAGTATATACCCTTATACACCATTTTAATAAAAAATATCACAAAATTCTTCTACTGTAAGTCCCTCGGGAAGAGTAAAAGACGCGCACGTTCATTTTCAGAGCTCCTAGACCTTCCTATAAGAAGTTAGCCAAAAAGTAGCTTCGAAAAACGCTTAGGTTAAGTTTGAGAGTTGCTTCTAATGTACCAAAGCTGGACTTAGACATAATTTCACTCTCACAACATTATGGCTGGTTGGAGACAGTCCGAACCACAAGTACCGGGTCCATGGTTCTGGGCGTATACTGGGGGGACGGGGACGACTTCCATTAACCCCTGACTATACCGGGGATACGCTTATCACAATGCCTTTCTGGTCTGTGCTGAAGCAGGGCATTCTGGCAGCCAAGTGGCTTGACCTTTATTAGTGAGCCTGGTTACCCCCTCTCGAACCACAGACTTAGAAATCGCCAGCTCATATACAGTGCATAAATATATTTATATACAGTATATACCCTTATACACCATTTTAATAAAAAATATCACAAAATTCTTCTACTGTAAGTCCCTCGGGAAGAGTAAAAGACGCGCACGTTCATTTTCAGAGCTCCTAGACCTTCCTATAAGAAGTTAGCCAAAAAGTAGCTTCGAAAAACGCTTAGGTTAAGTTTGAGAGTTGCTTCTAATGTACCAAAGCTGGACTTAGACATAATTTCACTCTCACAACATTATGGCTGGTTGGAGACAGTCCGAACCACAAGTACCGGGTCCATGGTTCTGGGCGTATACTGGGGGGACGGGGACGACTTCCATTAACCCCTGACTATACCGGGGATACGCTTATCACAATGCCTTTCTGGTCTGTGCTGAAGCAGGGCATTCTGGCAGCCAAGTGGCTTGACCTTTATTAGTGAGCCTGGTTACCCCCTCTCGGAACCACAGACTTAGAAATCGCCAGCTCATATACAGTGCATAAAATATATTTATATATATACCCTTATACACCATTTTAATAAAAAATATCACAAAATTCTTCTAAGTCCCTCGTGAAGAGTGAAAGACGCGCACGTTCATTTTCAGAGCTCCTAGACCTTCCTATAAGAAGTTAGCCAAAAAGTAGCTTCGAATAACACTTAGGTTAAGTTTCAGAGTTGCTTCTAATGTACCAAAGCTGGACTTAGACATAATTTCACTCTCACAACATTATGGCTGGTTGGAGACAGTCCGAACCACAAGTACCGGGTCCATGGTTCTGGGCGTATACTGGGGGGACGGGGACAACTCCCATTAACCCCTGACTATACCGGGGATACGCTTATCACAATGCCTTTCTGGTCTGTGCTGAAGCAGGGCATTCTGGCAGCCAAGTGGCTTGACCTTTATTAGTGAGCCTGGTTACCCCCTCTCGGAACCACAGACTTAGAAATCGCCAGCTCATATACAGTGCATAAAATATATTTATATATATACCCTTATACACCATTTTAATAAAAAATATCACAAAATTCTTCTAAGTCCCTCGTGAAGAGTGAAAGACGCGCACGTTCATTTTCAGATCTCCTAGACCTTCCTATAAGAAGTTAGCCAAAAAGTAGCTTCGAATAACGCTTAGGTAAAGTTTCAGAGTTGCTTCTAATGTACAGTACCAAAGCTGGACTTAGACATAATTTCACTCTCACAACATTATGGCTGGTTGGAGACAGTCCGAACCACAAGTACCGGGTCCATGGTTCTGGGCGTATACTGGGGGGACGGGGACGACTCCCATTAACCCCTGACTATACCGGGGATACGCTTATCACAATGCCTTTCTGGTCTGTGCTGAAGCAGGGCATTCTGGCAGCCAAGTGGCTTGACCTTTATTAGTGAGCCTGGTTACCCCCTCTCGGAACCACAGACTTAGAAATCGCCAGCTCATATACAGTGCATAAAATATATTTATATATATACCCTTATACACCATTTTAATAAAAAATATCACAAAATTCTTCTAAGTCCCTCGTGAAGAGTGAAAGACGCGCACGTTCATTTTCAGAGTTCCTAGACCTTCCTATAAGAAGTTAGCCAAAAAGTAGCTTCGAATAACGCTTAGGTTAAGTTTCAGAGTTGCTTCTAATGTACCAAAGCTGGACTTAGACATAATTTCACTCTCACAACATTATGGCTGTTTGGAGACAGTCCGAACCACAAGTACCGGGTCCATGGTTCTGGGCGTATACTGGGGGGACGGGGACGACTCCCATTAACCCCTGACTATACCGGGGATACGCTTATCACAATGCCTTTCTGGTCTGTGCTGAAGCAGGGCATTCTGGCAGCCAAGTGGCTTGACCTTTATTAGTGAGCCTGGTTACCCCCTCTCGGAACCACAGACTTAGAAATCGCCAGCTCATATACAGTGCATAAAATATATTTATATATATACCCTTATACACCATTTTAATAAAAAATATCACAAAATTCTTCTAAGTCCCTCGTGAAGAGTGAAAGATGCGCACGTTCATTTTCAGAGCTCCTAGACCTTCCTATAAGAAGTTAGCCAAAAAGTAGCTTCGAATAACGCTTAGGTTAAGTTTCAGAGTTGCTTCTAATGTACAGTACCAAAGCTGGACTTAGACATAATTTCACTCTCACAACATTATGGCTGGTTGGAGACAGTCCGAACCACAAGTACCGGGTCCATGGTTCTGGGCGTATACTGGGGGGACGGGGACGACTCCCATTAACCCCTGACTATACCGGGGATACGCTTATCACAATGCCTTTCTGGTCTGTGCTGAAGCAGGGCATTCTGGCAGCCAAGTGGCTTGACCTTTATTAGTGAGCCTGGTTACCCCCTCTCGGAACCACAGACTTAGAAATCGCCAGCTCATATACAGTGCATAAAATATATTTATATATATACCCTTATACACCATTTTAATAAAAAATATCACAAAATTCTTCTAAGTCCCTCGTGAAGAGTGAAAGACGCGCACGTTCATTTTCAGAGTTCCTAGACCTTCCTATAAGAAGTTAGCCAAAAAGTAGCTTCGAATAACGCTTAGGTTAAGTTTCAGAGTTGCTTCTAATGTACCAAAGCTGGACTTAGACATAATTTCACTCTCACAACATTATGGCTGTTTGGAGACAGTCCGAACCACAAGTACCGGGTCCATGGTTCTGGGCGTATACTGGGGGGACGGGGACGACTCCCATTAACCCCTGACTATACCGGGGATACGCTTATCACAATGCCTTTCTGGTCTGTGCTGAAGCAGGGCATTCTGGCAGCCAAGTGGCTTGACCTTTATTAGTGAGCCTGGTTACCCCCTCTCGGAACCACAGACTTAGAAATCGCCAGCTCATATACAGTGCATAAAATATATTTATATATATACCCTTATACACCATTTTAATAAAAAATATCACAAAATTCTTCTAAGTCCCTCGTGAAGAGTGAAAGATGCGCACGTTCATTTTCAGAGCTCCTAGACCTTCCTATAAGAAGTTAGCCAAAAAGTAGCTTCGAATAACGCTTAGGTTAAGTTTCAGAGTTGCTTCTAATGTACAGTACCAAAGCTGGACTTAGACATAATTTCACTCTCACAACATTATGGCTGGTTGGAGACAGTCCGAACCACAAGTACCGGGTCCATGGTTCTGGGCGTATACTGGGGGGACGGGGACGACTCCCATTAACCCCTGACTATACCGGGGATACGCTTATCACAATGCCTTTCTGGTCTGTGCTGAAGCAGGGCATTCTGGCAGCCAAGTGGCTTGACCTTTATTAGTGAGCCTGGTTACCCCCTCTCGGAACCACAGACTTAGAAATCGCCAGCTCATATACAGTGCATAAAATATATTTATATATATACCCTTATACACCATTTTAATAAAAAATATCACAAAATTCTTCTAAGTCCCTCGTGAAGAGTGAAAGATGCACACGTTCATTTTCAGACCTCCTAGACCTTCCTATAAGAAGTTAGCCAAAAAGTAGCTTCGAAAAACGCTTAGGTTAAGTTTGAGAGTTGCTTCTAATGTACCAAAGCTGGACTTAGACATAATTTCACTCTCACAACATTATGGCTGGTTGGAGACAGTCCGAACCACAAGTACCGGGTCCATGGTTCTGGGCGTATACTGGGGGGACAGGGACAACTCCCATTAACCCCTGACTATACCGGGGATACGCTTATCACAATGCCTTTCTGGTCTGTGCTGAAGCAGGGCATTCTGGCAGCCAAGTGGCTTGACCTTTATTAGTGAGCCTGGTTACACCCTCTCGGAACCACAGACTTAGAAATCGCCAGCTCATATACAGTGCATAAAATATATTTATATATATATACCCTTATACACTATTTTAATAAAAAATATCACAAAATTCTTCTAAGACCATCGGGAAGAGTGAAAGATGCGCACGTTCATTTTCAGAGCTTCTAGACCTTCCTATAAGAAGTTAGCCAAAAAGTAGCTTCGAAAACGCTTAGGTAAAGTTTGAGAGTTGCTTCTAATGTACCAAAGCTGGACTTAGACATAATTTCACTCTCACAACATTATGGCTGGTTGGAGACAGTCCGAACCAAAAGTACCGGGTCCATGGTTCTGGGCGTATACTGGGGGGACGGGGACGACTCCCATTAACCCCTGACTATACCGGGGATACGCTTATCACAATGCCTTTCTGGTCTGTGCTGAAGCAGGGCATTCTGGCAGCCAAGTGGCTTGACCTTTATTAGTGAGCCTGGTTACCCCCTCTCGGAACCACAGACTTAGAAATCGCCAGCTCATATACAGTGCATAAAATATATTTATATATATACCCTTATACACCATTTTAATAAAAAATATCACAAAATTCTTCTAAGTCCCTCGTGAAGAGTGAAAGACGCGCACGTTCATTTTCAGAGCACCTAGACCTTCCTATAAGAAGTTAGCCAAAAAGTAGCTTCGAATAACACTTAGGTTAAGTTTCAGAGTTGCTTCTAATGTACCAAAGCTGGACTTAGACATAATTTCACTCTCACAACATTATGGCTGGTTGGAGACAGTCCGAACCACAAGTACCGGGTCCATGGTTCTGGGCGTATACTGGGGGGACGGGGACAACTCCCATTAACCCCTGACTATACCGGGGATACGCTTATCACAATGCCTTTCTGGTCTGTGCTGAAGCAGGGCATTCTGGCAGCCAAGTGGCTTGACCTTTATTAGTGAGCCTGGTTACACCCTCTCGGAACCACAGACTTAGAAATCGCCAGCTCATATACAGTGCATAAAATATATTTATATATATATACCCTTATACACTATTTTAATAAAAAATATCACAAAATTCTTCTAAGTCCCTCGTGAAGAGTGAAAGACGCGCACGTTCATTTTCAGAGCTCCTAGACCTTCCTATAAGAAGTTAGCCAAAAAGTAGCTTCGAATAACGCTTAGGTTAAGTTTCAGAGTTGCTTCTAATGTACCAAAGCTGGACTTAGACATAATTTCACTCTCACAACATTATGGCTGGTTGGAGACAGTCCGAACCACAAGTACCGGGTCCATGGATCTGGGCGTATACTGGGGGGACGGGGACGACTCCCATTAACCCCTGACTATACCGGGGATACGCTTATCACAATGCCTTTCTGGTCTGTGCTGAAGCAGGGCATTCTGGGAGCCAAGTGGCTTGACCTTTATTAGTGAGCCTGGTTACCCCCTCTCGGAATCACAGACTTAGAAATCGACAGCTCATATACAGTGCATAAAATATATGTAAATATATACCCTTATACACCATTTTAATAAAAAATAACCCAAAATTCTTCTAAGACCATCGGGAAGAGTGAAAGATGCGCACGTTCATTTTCAGAGCTCCTAGACCTTCCTATAAGAAGTTAGCCAAAAAGTAGCTTCGAAAACGCTTAGGTAAAGTTTGAGAGTTGCTTCTAATGTACCAAAGCTGGACTTAGACATAATTTCACTCTCACAACATTATGGCTGGTTGGAGACAGTCCGAACCAAAAGTACCGGGTCCATGGTTCTGGGCGTATACTGGGGGGACGGGGACGACTCCCATTAACCCCTGACTATACCGGGGATACGCTTATCACAATGCCTTTCTGGTCTGTGCTGAAGCAGGGCATTCTGGCAGCCAAGTGGCTTGACCTTTATTAGTGAGCCTGGTTACCCCCTCTCGGAACCACAGACTTAGAAATCGCCAGCTCATATACAGTGCATAAAATATATTTATATATATACCCTTATACACCATTTTAATAAAAAATATCACAAAATTCTTCTAAGTCCCTCGTGAAGAGTGAAAGACGCGCACGTTCATTTTCAGAGCACCTAGACCTTCCTATAAGAAGTTAGCCAAAAAGTAGCTTCGAATAACACTTAGGTTAAGTTTCAGAGTTGCTTCTAATGTACCAAAGCTGGACTTAGACATAATTTCACTCTCACAACATTATGGCTGGTTGGAGACAGTCCGAACCACAAGTACCGGGTCCATGGTTCTGGGCGTATACTGGGGGGACGGGGACAACTCCCATTAACCCCTGACTATACCGGGGATACGCTTATCACAATGCCTTTCTGGTCTGTGCTGAAGCAGGGCATTCTGGCAGCCAAGTGGCTTGACCTTTATTAGTGAGCCTGGTTACACCCTCTCGGAACCACAGACTTAGAAATCGCCAGCTCATATACAGTGCATAAAATATATTTATATATATATACCCTTATACACTATTTTAATAAAAAATATCACAAAATTCTTCTAAGTCCCTCGTGAAGAGTGAAAGACGCGCAAGTTCATTTTCAGAGCTCCTAGACCTTCCTATAAGAAGTTAGCCAAAAAGTAGCTTCGAATAACGCTTAGGTTAAGTTTCAGAGTTGCTTCTAATGTACCAAAGCTGGACTTAGACATAATTTCACTCTCACAACATTATGGCTGGTTGGAGACAGTCCGAACCACAAGTACCGGGTCCATGGATCTGGGCGTATACTGGGGGGACGGGGACGACTCCCATTAACCCCTGACTATACCGGGGATACGCTTATCACAATGCCTTTCTGGTCTGTGCTGAAGCAGGGCATTCTGGGAGCCAAGTGGCTTGACCTTTATTAGTGAGCCTGGTTACCCCCTCTCGGAATCACAGACTTAGAAATCGACAGCTCATATACAGTGCATAAAATATATGTAAATATATACCCTTATACACCATTTTAATAAAAAATAACCCAAAATTCTTCTAAGACCATCGGGAAGAGTGAAAGATGCGCACGTTCATTTTCAGAGCTCCTAGACCTTCCTATAAGAAGTTAGCCAAAAAGTAGCTTCGAAAACGCTTAGGTTAAGTTTGAGAGTTGCTTCTACTGTAATGTACCAAAGCTGGACTTAGACATAATTTCACTCTCACAACATTATGGCTGGTTGGAGACAGTCCGAACCACAAGTACCGGGTCCATGGTTCTGGGCGTATACTGGGGGGACGGGGACGACTCCCATTAACCCCTGACTATACCGGGGATACGCTTATCACAATGCCTTTCTGGTCTGTGCTGAAGCAGGGCATTCTGGCAGCCAAGTGACTGGACCTTTATTAGTGAGCCTGGTTACCCCCTCTCGGAACCACAGACTTAGAAATCGCCAGCTCATATACAGTGCATAAATATATTTATATATATACCCTTATACACCATTTTAATAAAAAATAACCCAAAATTCTTCTAAGACCATCGGGAAGAGTGAAAGATGCGCACGTTCATTTTCAGAGCTCCTAGACCTTCCTATAAGAAGTTAGCCAAAAAGTAGCTTCGAAAAACGCTTAGGTTAAGTTTGAGAGTTGCTTCTAATGTACCAAAGCTGGACTTAGACATAATTTCACTCTCACAACATTATGGCTGGTTGGAGACAGTCCGAACCACAAGTACCGGGTCCATGGTTCTGGGCGTATACTGGGGGGACGGGGACGACTCCCATTAACCCCTGACTATACCGGGGATACGCTTATCACAATGCCTTTCTGGTCTGTGCTGAAGCAGGGCATTCTGGCAGCCAAGTGGCTTGACCTTTATTAGTGAGCCTGGTTACCCCCTCTCGGAACCACAGACTTAGAAATCGCCAGCTCATATACAGTGCATAAAATATATTTATATATATACCCTTATACACCATTTTAATAAAAAATATCACAAAATTCTTCTAAGTCCCTCGTGAAGAGTGAAAGACGCGCACGTTCATTTTCAGAGCTCCTAGACCTTCCTATAAGAAGTTAGCCAAAAAGTAGCTTCGAATAACACTTAGGTTAAGTTTCAGAGTTGCTTCTAATGTACCAAAGCTGGACTTAGACATAATTTCACTCTCACAACATTATGGCTGGTTGGAGACAGTCCGAACCACAAGTACCGGGTCCATGGTTCTGGGCGTATACTGGGGGGACGGGGACGACTCCCATTAACCCCTGACTATACCGGGGATACGCTTATCACAATGCCTTTCTGGTCTGTGCTGAAGCAGGGCATTCTGGCAGCCAAGTGGCTTGACCTTTATAAGTGAGCCTGGTTACCCCCTCTCGGAACCACAGACTTAGAAATCGACAGCTCATATACAGTGCATAAAATATATTTATATATATACCCTTATACACCATTTTAATAAAAAATATCACAAAATTCTTCTAAGTCCCTCGTGAAGAATGAAAGACTCGCACGTTCATTTTCAGAGCTCCAAGACCTTCCTATAAGAAGGTAGCCAAAAAGTAGCTTCGAAAAACGCTTACAGTAGGTTAAGTTTCAGAGTTGCTTCTAATGTACCAAAGCTGGACTTAGACATAATTTCACTCTCACAACATTATGGCTGGTTGGAGACAGTCCGAACCACAAGTACCGGGTCCATGGTTCTGGGCGTATACTGGGGGGACGGGGACGACTCCCATTAACCCCTGACTATACCGGGGATACGCTTATCACAATGCCTTTCTGGTCTGTGCTGAAGCAGGGCATTCTGGCAGCCAAGTGGCTTGACCTTTATTAGTGAGCCTGGTTACCCCCTCTCGGAACCACAGACTTAGAAATCGCCAGCTCATATACAGTGCATAAAATATATTTATATATATATCCTTATACACCATTTTAATAAAAAATATCACAAAATTCTTCTAAGTCCCTCGTGAAGAGTGAAAGACGCGCACGTTCATTTTCAGAGCTCCTAGACCTTCCTATAAGAAGTTAGTCAAAAAGTAGCTTCGAAAAACGCTTAGGTTAAGTTTCAGAGTTGCTTCTAATGTACCAAAGCTGGACTTAGACATAATTTCACTCTCACAACATTATGGCTGGTTGGAGACAGTCCGAACCACAAGTACCGGGTCCATGGTTCTGGGCGTATACTGGGGGAACGGGGACGACTCCCATTAACCCCTGACTATACCGGGGATACGCTTATCACAATGCCTTTCTGGTCTGTGCTGAAGCAGGGCATTCTGGCAGCCAAGTGGCTTGACCTTTATTAGTGAGCCTGGTTACCCCCTCTCGGAACCACAGACTTAGAAATCGCCAGCTCATATACAGTGCATAAAATATATTTATATATATACCCTTATACACCATTTTAATAAAAAATATCACAAAATTCTTCTAAGTCCCTCGTGAAGAGTGAAAGACGCGCACGTTCATTTTCAGAGTTCCTAGACCTTCCTATAAGAAGTTAGCCAAAAAGTAGCTTCGAATAACGCTTAGGTTAAGTTTCAGAGTTGCTTCTAATGTACCAAAGCTGGACTTAGACATAATTTCACTCTCACAACATGATGGCTGTTTGGAGACAGTCCGAACCACAAGTACCGGGTCCATGGTTCTGGGCGTATACTGGGGGGACGGGGACGACTCCCATTAACCCCTGACTATACCGGGGATACGCTTATCACAATGCCTTTCTGGTCTGTGCTGAAGCAGGGCATTCTGGCAGCCAAGTGGCTTGAACTTTATTAGTGAGCCTGGTTACCCCCTCTCGGAACCACAGACTTAGAAATCGCCAGCTCATATACAGTGCATAAAATATATTTATATATATACCCTTATACACCATTTTAATAAAAAATATCACAAAATTCTTCTAAGTCCCTCGTGAAGAGTGAAAGACGCGCACGTTCATTTTCAGAGCTCCTAGACCTTCCTATAAGAAGTTAGCCAAAAAGTAGCTTCGAATAACGCTTAGGTTAAGTTTCAGAGTTGCTTCTAATGTACAGTACCAAAGCTGGACTTAGACATAATTTCACTCTCACAACATTATGGCTGGTTGGAGACAGTCCGAACCACAAGTACCGGGTCCATGGTTCTGGGCGTATACTGGGGGGACGGGGACGACTCCCATTAACCCCTGACTATACCGGGGATACGCTTATCACAATGCCTTTCTGGTCTGTGCTGAAGCAGGGCATTCTGGCAGCCAAGTGGCTTGACCTTTATTAGTGAGCCTGGTTACCCCCTCTCGGAACCACAGACTTAGAAATCGCCAGCTCATATACAGTGCATAAAATATATTTATATATATACCCTTATACACCATTTTAATAAAAAATATCACAAATTTTTTCTAAGTCCCTCGTGAAGAGTGAAAGACGCACACGTTCATTTTCAGACCTCCTAGACCTTCCTATAAGAAGTTAGCCAAAAAGTAGCTTCGAAAAACGCTTAGGTTAAGTTTGAGAGTTGCTTCTAATGTACCAAAGCTGGACTTAGACATAATTTCACTCACAACATAATGGCTGGTTGGAGACAGTCCGAACCACAAGTACCGGGTCCATGGTTCTGGGCGTATACTGGGGGGACGGGGACGACTCCCATTAACCCTTGACTATACCGGGGATACGCTTATCACAATGCCTTTCTGGTCTGTGCTGAAGCAAGGCATTCTGGCAGCCAAGTGGCTTGACCTTTATAAGTGAGCCTGGTTACCCCCTCTCGGAACCACAGACTTAGAAATCGCCAGCTCATATACAGTGCATAAAATATATTTATATATATACCCTTATACACCATTTTAATAAAAAATATCACAAAATTCTTCTAAGTCCCTCGTGAAGAGCGAAAGACGGGCACGTTCATTTTCAGAGCTCCTAGACCTTCCTATAAGAAGTTAGCCAAAAAGTAGCTTCGAAAAACGCTTAGGTTAAGTTTGAGAGTTGCTTCTAATGTACCAAAGCTGGACTTAGACATAATTTCACTCACAACATTATGGCTGGTTGGAGACAGTCCGAACCACAAGTACCGGGTCCATGGTTCTGGGCGTATACTGGGGGGACGGGGACGACTCCCATTAACCCCTGACTATACGGGGGATACGCTTATCACAATGCCTTTCTGGTCTGTGCTGAAGCAGGGCATTCTGGCAGCCAAGTGGCTTGACCTTTATTAGTGAGCCTGGTTACCCCCTCTCGGAACCACAGACTTAGAAATTGCCAGCTCATATACAGTGCATAAAATATATTTATATATATACCCTTATACACCATTTTAATAAAAAATATCACAAAATTCTTCTAAGTCCCTCGTGAAGAGCGAAAGACGCGCACGTTCATTTTCAGAGCTCCTAGACCTTCCTATAAGAAGTTAGCTAAAAAGTAGCTTCGAATAACGCTTAGGTTAAGTTTCAGAGTTGCTTCTAATGTACCAAAGCTGGACTTAGACATAATTTCACTCTCACAACATTATGGCTGGTTGGAGACAGTCCGAACCACAAGTACCGGGTCCATGGTTCTGGGCGTATACTGGGGGGACGGGGACGACTCCCATTAACCCCTGACTATACCGGGGATACGCTTATCACAATGCCTTTCTGGTCTGTGCTGAAGCAGGGCATTCTGGCAGCCAAGTGGCTTGACCTTTATTAGTGAGCCTGGTTACCCCCTCTCGGAACCACAGACTTAGAAATCGCCAGCTCATATACAGTGCATAAAATATATTTATATATATACCCTTATACACCATTTTAATAAAAAATATCACAAAATTCTTCTAAGACCCTCGGGAAGAGTGAAAGATGCGCACGTTCATTTTCAGAGCTCCTAGACCTTCCTATAAGAAGTTAGCCAAAAAGTAGCTTCGAAAAACGCTTAGGTTAAGTTTGAGAGTTGCTTCTAATGTACCAAAGCTGGACTTAGACATAATTTCACTCTCACAACATTATGGCTGGTTGGAGACAGTCCGAACCACAAGTACCGGGTCCATGGTTCTGGGCGTATACTGGGGGGACGGGGACGACTCCCATTAACCCCTGACTATACCGGGGATACGCTTATCACAATGCCTTTCTGGTCTGTGCTGAAGCAGGGCATTCTGGCAGCCAAGTGGCTTGACCTTTATTAGTGAGCCTGGTTACCCCCTCTCGGAACCACAGACTTAGAAATTGCCAGCTCATATACAGTGCATAAAATATATTTATATATATACCCTTATACACCATTTTAATAAAAAATATCACAAAATTCTTCTAAGTCCCTCGTGAAGAGCGAAAGACGCGCACGTTCATTTTCAGAGCTCCTAGACCTTCCTATAAGAAGTTAGCCAAAAAGTAGCTTCGAATAACACTTAGGTTAAGTTTCAGAGTTGCTTCTAATGTACCAAAGCTGGACTTAGACATAATTTCACTCTCACAACATTATGGCTGGTTGGAGACAGTCCGAACCACAAGTACCGGGTCCATGGTTCTGGGCGTATACTGGGGGGACGGGGACGACTCCCATTAACCCCTGACTATACCGGGGATACGCTTATCACAATGCCTTTCTGGTCTGTGCTGAAGCAGGGCATTCTGGCAGCCAAGTGGCTTGACCTTTATTAGTGAGCCTGGTTACCCCCTCTCGGAACCACAGACTTAGAAATCGCCAGCTCATATACAGTGCATAAAATATATTTATATATATACCCTTATACACCATTTTAATAAAAAATATCACAAAATTCTTCTAAGACCCTCGGAAAGAGTGAAAGATGCGCACGTTCATTTTCAGAGCTCCTAGACCTTCCTATAAGAAGTTAGCCAAAAAGTAGCTTCGAAAAACGCTTAGGTTAAGTTTGAGAGTTGCTTCTAATGTACCAAAGCTGGACTTAGACATAATTTCACTCTCACAACATTATGGCTGGTTGGAGACAGTCCGAACCACAAGTACCGGGTCCATGGTTCTGGGCGTATACTGGGGGGACGGGGACGACTCCCATTAACCCCTGACTATACCGGGGATACGCTTATCACAATGCCTTTCTGGTCTGTGCTGAAGCAGGGCATTCTGGCAGCCAAGTGGCTTGACCTTTATTAGTGAGCCTGGTTACCCCCTCTCGGAACCACAGACTTAGAAATCGCCAGCTCATATACAGTGCATAAAATATATTTATATATATACCCTTATACACCATTTTAATAAAAAATATCACAAAATTCTTCTAAGACCCTCGGGAAGAGTGAAAGATGCGCACGTTCATTTTCAGAGCTCCTAGACCTTCCTATAAGAAGTTAGCCAAAAAGTAGCTTCGAAAAACGCTTAGGTTAAGTTTGAGAGTTGCTTCTAATGTACCAAAGCTGGACTTAGACATAATTTCACTCTCACAACATTATGGCTGGTTGGAGACAGTCCGAACCACAAGTACCGGGTCCATGGTTCTGGGCGTATACTGGGGGGACGGGGACGACTCCCATTAACCCCTGACTATACCGGGGATACGCTTATCACAATGCCTTTCTGGTCTGTGCTGAAGCAGGGCATTCTGGCAGCCAAGTGGCTTGACCTTTATTAGTGAGCCTGGTTACCCCCTCTCGGAACCACAGACTTAGAAATTGCCAGCTCATATACAGTGCATAAAATATATTTATATATATACCCTTATACACCATTTTAATAAAAAATATCACAAAATTCTTCTAAGTCCCTCGTGAAGAGCGAAAGACGCGCACGTTCATTTTCAGAGCTCCTAGACCTTCCTATAAGAAGTTAGCTAAAAAGTAGCTTCGAATAACGCTTAGGTTAAGTTTCAGAGTTGCTTCTAATGTACCAAAGCTGGACTTAGACATAATTTCACTCTCACAACATTATGGCTGGTTGGAGACAGTCCGAACCACAAGTACCCGGTCCATGGTTCTGGGCGTATACTGGGGGGACGGGGACGACTCCCATTAACCCCTGACTATACCGGGGATACGCTTATCACAATGCCTTCTGGTCTGTGCTGAAGCAGGGCATTCTGGCAGCCAAGTGGCTTGACCTTTATTAGTGAGCCTGGTTACCCCCTCTCGGAACCACAGACTTAGAAATCGCCAGCTCATATACAGTGCATAAAATATATTTATATATATATACCCTTATACACCATTTTAATAAAAAATATCACAAAATTCTTCTAAGTCCCTCGTGAAGAGTGAAAGACGCGCACGTTCATTTTCAGAGCTCCTAGACCTTCCTATAAGAAGTTAGCCAAAAAGTAGCTTCGAATAACGCTTAGGTTAAGTTTCAGAGTTGCTTCTAATGTACCAAAGCTGGACTTAGACATAATTTCACTCTCACAACATTATGGCTGGTTGGAGACAGTCCGAACCACAAGTACCGGGTCCATGGTTCTGGGCGTATACTGGGGGGACGGGGACGACTCCCATTAACCCCTGACTATACCGGGGATACGCTTATCACAATGCCTTTCTGGTCTGTGCTGAAGCAGGGCATTCTGGCAGCCAAGTGGCTTGACCTTTATTAGTGAGCCTGGGTACCCCCTCTCGGAACCACAGACTTAGAAATCGCCAGCTCATATACAGTGCATAAATATATTTATATATATACCCTTATACACCATTTTAATAAAAAATATCACAAAATTCTTCTACTGTAAGTGCCTCGGGAAGAGTGAAAGACGCGCACGTTCATTTTCAGAGCTCCTAGACCTTCCTATAAGAAGTTAGCCAAAACGTAGCTTCGAAAAATGCTTAGGTTAAGTTTGAGAGTTGCTACTAATGTACCAAAGCTGGACTTAGACATAATTTCACTCTCACAACATTATGGCTGGTTGGAGACAGTCCGAACCACAAGTACCGGGTCCATGGTTCTGGGCGTATACTGGGGGGACGGGGACGACTCCCATTAACCCCTGACTATACCGGGAATACGCTTATCACAATGCCTTTCTGGTCTGTGCTGAAGCAGGGCATTCTGGCAGCCAAGTGGCTTGACCTTTATTAGTGAGCCTGGTTACCAACTCTCGGAACCACAGACTTAGAAATCGCCAGCTCATATACAGTGCATAAAATATATTTATATATATACCCTTATACACCATTTTAATAAAAAATATCACAAAATTCTTCTACTGTAAGTCCCTCGGGAAGAGTGAAAGACGCGCACGTTCATTTTCAGAGCTCCTAGACCTTCCTATAAGAAGTTAGCCAAAAAGTAGCTTCGAAAAACGCTTAGGTTAAGTTTGAGAGTTGCTTCTAATGTACCAAAGCTGGACTTAGACATAATTACACTCTCACAACATTATGGCTGGTTGGAGAGAGTCCGAACCACAGGTACCGGGTCCATGGTTCTGGGCATATACTGGGGGGACGGGGACGACTCTTATTAACCCCTGACTATACCGGGGATACGCTTATCACAATGCCTTTCTGGTCTGTGCTGAAGCAGGACATTCTGGCAGCCAAGTGGCTTGACCTTTATTAGTGAGCCTGGTTACCCGCTCTCGGAACCAAACACTTAGAAATCGCAAGTTCGTATACAGTGCATAAAATATATTTAAATAAATACCCTTATACACCATTTTAATAAAAAATATCACAAAATCCTTCTAAGTCCCTCGGGAAGAGTGAAAGATGCGCACGTTCATTTTCAGAGCTCCTAGACATTCCTATAAGAAGTTAGCCAAAAAGTAGCTTCGAAAAACGCTTAGGTTAAGTTTCAGAGTTGCTTCTAATGTTCCAAAGCTGGACATAGACATAATTTTACTCTCACAACATTATGGCTGGTTGGAGACAGTACGAACCACAAGTACCGGGTCCATGGTTCTGGGCGTATACTGGGGGGACGGGGACGACTCCCATTAACCCCTGACTATACCGGGGATACGCTTATCACAATGCCTTTCTGGTCTGTGCTGAAGCAGGGCATTCTGGCAGCCAAGTGGCTTGACCTTTATTAGTGAGCCTGGTTACCCCCTCTCGGAACCACAGACTTAGAAATCGCCAGCTCATATACAGTGCATAAAATATATTTATATATATACCCTTATACAACATTTTAATAAAAAATATCACAAAATTCTTCTAAGTCCCTCGTGAAGAGTGAAAGACGCGCACGTTCATTTTCAGAGCTCCTAGACCTTCCTATAAGATGTTAGCCAAAAAGTAGCTTCGAAAAACGCTTAGGTTAAGTTTGAGAGTTGCTTCTAATGTACCAAAGCTGGACTTAGACATAATTTCACTCACAACATTATGGCTGGTTGGAGACAGTCCGAACCACAAGTACCGGGTCCATGGTTCTGGGCGTATACTGGGGGGACGGGAACGACTCCCATTAACCCCTGACTATACCGGGGATACGCTTATCACAATGCCTTTCTGGTCTGTGCTGAAGCAGGGCATTCTGGCAGCCAATTGGCTTGACCTTTATTAGTGAGCCTGGTTACCCCCTCTCGGAACCACAGACTTAGAAATTGCCAGCTCATATACAGTGCATAAAATATATTTATATATATACCCTTATACACCATTTTAATAAAAAATATCACAAAATTCTTCTAAGTCCCTCGTGAAGAGTGAAAGACGCGCACGTTCATTTTCAGAGCTCCTAGACCTTCCTATAAGAAGTTAGCCAAAAAGTAGCTTCGAATAACGCTTAGGTTAAGTTTCAGAGTTGCTTCTAATGTACCAAAGCTGGACTTAGACATAATTTCACTCTCACAACATTATGGCTGGTTGGAGACAGTCCGAACCACAAGTACCGGGTCCATGGTTCTGGGCGTATACTGGGGGGACGGGGACGACTCCCATTAACCCCTGACTATACCGGGGATACGCTTATCACAATGCCTTTCTGGTCTGTGCTGAAGCAGGGCATTCTGGCAGCCAAGTGGCTTGACCTTTATTAGTGAGCCTGGTTACCCCCTCTCGGAACCACAGACTTAGAAATCGCCAGCTCATATACAGTGCATAAAATATATTTATATATATACCCTTATACACCATTTTAATAAAAAATATCACAAAATTTTTCTAAGTCCCTCGTGAAGAGTGAAAGACGCACACGTTCATTTTCAGACCTCCTAGACCTTCCTATAAGAAGTTAGCCAAAAAGTAGCTTCGAAAAACGCTTAGGTTAAGTTTGAGAGTTGCTTCTAATGTACCAAAGCTGGACTTAGACATAATTTCACTCACAACATTATGGCTGGTTGGAGACAGTCCGAACCACAAGTACCGGGTCCATGGTTCTGGGCGTATACTGGGGGGACGGGGACGACTCCCATTAACCCTTGACTATACCGGGGATACGCTTATCACAATGCCTTTCTGGTCTGTGCTGAAGCAAGGCATTCTGGCAGCCAAGTGGCTTGACCTTTATAAGTGAGCCTGGTTACCCCCTCTCGGAACCACAGACTTAGAAATCGCCAGCTCATATACAGTGCATAAAATATATTTATATATATACCCTTATACACCATTTTAATAAAAAATATCACAAAATTCTTCTAAGTCCCTCGTGAAGAGCGAAAGACGGGCACGTTCATTTTCAGAGCTCCTAGACCTTCCTATAAGAAGTTAGCCAAAAAGTAGCTTCGAAAAACGCTTAGGTTAAGTTTGAGAGTTGCTTCTAATGTACCAAAGCTGGACTTAGACATAATTTCACTCACAACATTATGGCTGGTTGGAGACAGTCCGAACCACAAGTACCGGGTCCATGGTTCTGGGCGTATACTGGGGGGACGGGGACGACTCCCATTAACCCTTGACTATACCGGGGATACGCTTATCACAATGCCTTTCTGGTCTGTGCTGAAGCAAGGCATTCTGGCAGCCAAGTGGCTTGACCTTTATAAGTGAGCCTGGTTACCCCCTCTCGGAACCACAGACTTAGAAATCGCAAGCTCATATACAGTGCATAAAATATATTTATATATATACCCTTATACACCATTTTAATAAAAAATATCACAAAATTCTTCTAAGTCCCTCGTGAAGAGCGAAAGACGGGCACGTTCATTTTCAGAGCTCCTAGACCTTCCTATAAGAAGTTAGCCAAAAAGTAGCTTCGAAAAACGCTTAGGTTAAGTTTCAGAGTTGCTTCTAATGTACCAAAGCTGGACTTAGACATAATTTCACTCTCACAACATTATGGCTGGTTGGAGACAGTCCGAACCACAAGTACCGGGTCCATGGTTCTGGGCGTATACTGGGGGGACGGGGACGACTCCCATTAACCCCTGACTATACCGGGGATACGCTTATCACAATGCCTTTCTGGTCTGTGCTGAAGCAGGGCATTCTGGCAGCCAAGTGGCTTGACCTTTATTAGTGAGCCTGGTTACCCCCTCTCGGAACCACAGACTTAGAAATCGCCAGCTCATATACAGTGCATAAAATATATTTATATATATACCCTTATACACCATTTTAATAAAAAATATCACAAAATTCTTCTAAGACCCTCGGGAAGAGTGAAAGATGCGCACGTTCATTTTCAGAGCTCCTAGACCTTCCTATAAGAAGTTAGCCAAAAAGTAGCTTCGAAAAACGCTTAGGTTAAGTTTCAGAGTTGCTTCTAATGTACCAAAGCTGGACTTAGACATAATTTCACTCTCACAACATTATGGCTGGTTGGAGACAGTCCGAACCACAAGTACCGGGTCCATGGTTCTGGGCGTATACTGGGGGGACGGGGACGACTCCCATTAACCCCTGACTATACCGGGGATACGCTTATCACAATGCCTTTCTGGTCTGTGCTGAAGCAGGGCATTCTGGCAGCCAAGTGGCTTGACCTTTATTAGTGAGCCTGGTTACCCCCTCTCGGAACCACAGACTTAGAAATTGCCAGCTCATATACAGTGCATAAAATATATTTATATATATACCCTTATACACCATTTTAATAAAAAATATCACAAAATTCTTCTAAGTCCCTCGTGAAGAGCGAAAGACGCGCACGTTCATTTTCAGAGCTCCTAGACCTTCCTATAAGAAGTTAGCTAAAAAGTAGCTTCGAATAACGCTTAGGTTAAGTTTCAGAGTTGCTTCTAATGTACCAAAGCTGGACTTAGACATAATTTCACTCTCACAACATTATGGCTGGTTGGAGACAGTCCGAACCACAAGTACCGGGTCCATGGTTCTGGGCGTATACTGGGGGGACGGGGACGACTCCCATTAACCCCTGACTATACCGGGGATACGCTTATCACAATGCCTTTCTGGTCTGTGCTGAAGCAGGGCATTCTGGCAGCCAAGTGGCTTGACCTTTATTAGTGAGCCTGGTTACCCCCTCTCGGAACCACAGACTTAGAAATCGCCAGCTCATATACAGTGCATAAAATATATTTATATATATACCCTTATACACCATTTTAATAAAAAATATCACAAAATTCTTCTAAGACCCTCGGGAAGAGTGAAAGATGCGCACGTTCATTTTCAGAGCTCCTAGACCTTCCTATAAGAAGTTAGCCAAAAAGTAGCTTCGAAAAACGCTTAGGTTAAGTTTGAGAGTTGATTCTAATGTACCAAAGCTGGACTTAGACATAATTTCACTCTCACAACATTATGGCTGGTTGGAGACAGTCCGAACCACAAGTACCGGGTCCATGGTTCTGGGCGTATACTGGGGGGACGGGGACGACTCCCATTAACCCCTGACTATACCGGGGATACGCTTATCACAATGCCTTTCTGGTCTGTGCTGAAGCAGGGCATTCTGGCAGCCAAGTGGCTTGACCTTTATTAGTGAGCCTGGTTACCCCCTCTCGGAACCACAGACTTAGAAATTGCCAGCTCATATACAGTGCATAAAATATATTTATATATATACCCTTATACACCATTTTAATACAAAATATCACAAAATTCTTCTAAGTCCCTCGTGAAGAGTGAAAGACGCGCACGTTCATTTTCAGAGCTCCTAGACCTTCCTATAAGAAGTTAGCCAAAAAGTAGCTTCGAATAACACTTAGGTTAAGTTTCAGAGTTGCTTCTAATGTACCAAAGCTGGACTTAGACATAATTTCACTCTCACAACATTATGGCTGGTTGGAGACAGTCCGAACCACAAGTACCGGGTCCATGGTTCTGGGCGTATACTGGGGGGACGGGGACGACTCCCATTAACCCCTGACTATACCGGGGATACGCTTATCACAATGCCTTTCTGGTCTGTGCTGAAGCAGGGCATTCTGGCAGCCAAGTGGCTTGACCTTTATTAGTGAGCCTGGTTACCCCCTCTCGGAACCACAGACTTAGAAATTGCCAGCTCATATACAGTGCATAAAATATATTTATATATATACCCTTATACACCATTTTAATAAAAAATATCACAAAATTCTTCTAAGTCCCTCGTGAAGAGCGAAAGACGCGCACGTTCATTTTCAGAGCTCCTAGACCTTCCTATAAGAAGTTAGCTAAAAAGTAGCTTCGAATAACGCTTAGGTTAAGTTTCAGAGTTGCTTCTAATGTACCAAAGCTGGACTTAGACATAATTTCACTCTCACAACATTATGGCTGGTTGGAGACAGTCCGAACCACAAGTACCGGGTCCATGGTTCTGGGCGTATACTGGGGGGACGGGGACGACTCCCATTAACCCCTGACTATACCGGGGATACGCTTATCACAATGCCTTTCTGGTCTGTGCTGAAGCAGGGCATTCTGGCAGCCAAGTGGCTTGACCTTTATTAGTGAGCCTGGTTACCCCCTCTCGGAACCACAGACTTAGAAATCGCCAGCTCATATACAGTGCATAAAATATATTTATATATATACCCTTATACACCATTTTAATAAAAAATATCACAAAATTCTTCTAAGACCCTCGTGAAGAGTGAAAGACGCGCACGTTCATTTTCAGAGCTCCTAGACCTTCCTATAAGAAGTTAGCCAAAAAGTAGCTTCGAATAACACTTAGGTTAAGTTTCAGAGTTGCTTCTAATGTACCAATGCTGGACTTAGACATAATTTCACTCTCACAACATTATGGCTGGTTGGAGACAGTCCGAACCACAAGTACCGGGTCCATGGTTCTGGGCGTATACTGGGGGGACGGGGACAACTCCCATTAACCCCTGACTATACCGGGGATACGCTTATCACAATGCCTTTCTGGTCTGTGCTGAAGAAGGGCATTCTGGCAGCCAAGTGGCTTGACCTTTATTAGTGAGCCTGGTTACCCCCTCTCGGAACCACAGACTTAGAAATCGCCAGCTCATATACAGTGCATAAATATATTTATATATATACCCTTATACACCATTTTAATAAAAAATATCACAAAATTCTTCTACTGTAAGTGCCTCGGGAAGAGTGAAAGACGCGCACGTTCATTTTCAGAGCTCCTAGACCTTCCTATAAGAAGTTAGCCAAAAAGTAGCTTCGAAAAATGCTTAGGTTAAGTTTGAGAGTTGCTACTAATGTACCAAAGCTGGACTTAGACATAATTTCACTCTCACAACATTATGGCTGGTTGGAGACAGTCCGAACCACAAGTACCGGGTCCATGGTTCTGGGCGTATACTGGGGGGACGGGGACGACTCCCATTAACCCCTGACTATACCGGGAATACGCTTATCACAATGCCTTTCTGGTCTGTGCTGAAGCAGGGCATTCTGGCAGCCAAGTGGTTTGACCTTTATTAGTGAGCCTGGTTACCCACTCTCGGAACCACAGACTTAGAAATCGCCAGCTCATATACAGTGCATAAAATATATTTATATATATACCCTTATACACCATTTTAATAAAAAATATCACAAAATTCTTCTACTGTAAGTCCCTCGGGAAGAGTGAAAGACGCGCACGTTCATTTTCAGAGCTCCTAGACCTTCCTATAAGAAGTTAGCCAAAAAGTAGCTTCGAAAAACGCTTAGGTTAAGTTTGAGAGTTGCTTCTAATGTACCAAAGCTGGACTTAGACATAATTACACTCTCACAACATTATGGCTGGTTGGAGAGAGTCCGAACCACAGGTACCGGGTCCATGGTTCTGGGCATATACTGGGGGGACGGGGACGACTCTTATTAACCCCTGACTATACCGGGGATACGCTTATCACAATGCCTTTCTGGTCTGTGCTGAAGCAGGACATTCTGGCAGCCAAGTGGCTTGACCTTTATTAGTGAGCCTGGTTACCCGCTCTCGGAACCAAAGACTTAGAAATCGCAAGTTCGTATACAGTGCATAAAATATATTTAAATAAATACCCTTATACACCATTTTAATAAAAAATATCACAACATCCTTCTAAGTCCCTCGGGAAGAGTGAAAGATGCGCACGTTCATTTTCAGAGCTCCTAGACATTCCTATAAGAAGTTAGCCAAAAAGTAGCTTCGAAAAACGCTTAGGTTAAGTTTGAGAGTTGCTTCTAATGTTCCAAAGCTGGACATAGACATAATTTTACTCTCACAACATTATGGCTGGTTGGAGACAGTACGAACCACAAGTACCGGGTCCATGGTTCTGGGCGTATACTGGGGGGACGGGGACGACTCCCATTAACCCCTGACTATACCGGGGATACGCTTATCACAATGCCTTTCTGGTCTGTGCTGAAGCAGGGCATTCTGGCAGCCAAGTGGCTTGACCTTTATTAGTGAGCCTGGTTACCCCTTCTCGGAACCACAGACTTAGAAATCGCCAGCTCATATACAGTGCATAAAATATATTTATATATATACCCTTATACAACATTTTAATAAAAAATATCACAAAATTCTTCTAAGTCCCTCGTGAAGAGTGAAAGACGCGCACGTTCATTTTCAGAGCTCCTAGACCTTCCTATAAGATGTTAGCCAAAAAGTAGCTTCGAAAAACGCTTAGGTTAAGTTTGAGAGTTGCTTCTAATGTACCAAAGCTGGACTTAGACATAATTTCACTCACAACATTATGGCTGGTTGGAGACAGTCCGAACCACAAGTACCGGGTCCATGGTTCTGGGCGTATACTGGGGGGACGGGAACGACTCCCATTAACCCCTGACTATACCGGGGATACGCTTATCACAATGCCTTTCTGGTCTGTGCTGAAGCAGGGCATTCTGGCAGCCAATTGGCTTGACCTTTATTAGTGAGCCTGGTTACCCCCTCTCGGAACCACAGACTTAGAAATTGCCAGCTCATATACAGTGCATAAAATATATTTATATATATACCCTTATACACCATTTTAATAAAAAATATCACAAAATTCTTCTAAGTCCCTCGTGAAGAGTGAAAGACGCGCACGTTCATTTTCAGAGCTCCTAGACCTTCCTATAAGAAGTTAGCCAAAAAGTAGCTTCGAATAACGCTTAGGTTAAGTTTCAGAGTTGCTTCTAATGTACCAAAGCTGGACTTAGACATAATTTCACTCTCACAACATTATGGCTGGTTGGAGACAGTCCGAACCACAAGTACCGGGTCCATGGTTCTTGGCGTATACTGGGGGGACGGGGACGACTCCCATTAACCCCTGACTATACCGGGGATACGCTTATCACAATGCCTTTCTGGTCTGTGCTGAAGCAGGGCATTCTGGCAGCCAAGTGGCTTGACCTTTATTAGTGAGCCTGGTTACCCCCTCTCGGAACCACAGACTTAGAAATCGCCAGCTCATATACAGTGCATAAAATATATTTATATATATACCCTTATACACCATTTTAATAAAAAATATCACAAAATTTTTCTAAGTCCCTCGTGAAGAGTGAAAGACGCACACGTTCATTTTCAGACCTCCTAGACCTTCCTATAAGAAGTTAGCCAAAAAGTAGCTTCGAAAAACGCTTAGGTTAAGTTTGAGAGTTGCTTCTAATGTACCAAAGCTGGACTTAGACATAATTTCACTCTCACAACATTATGGCTGGTTGGAGACAGTCCGAACCACAAGTACCGGGTCCATGGTTCTGGGCGTATACTGGGGGGACGGGGACGACTCCAATTAACCCCTGACTATACCGGGGATACGCTTATCACAATGCCTTTCTGGTCTGTGCTGAAGCAAGGCATTCTGGCAGCCAAGTGGCTTGACCTTTATAAGTGAGCCTGGTTACCCCCTCTCGGAACCACAGACTTAGAAATCGCCAGCTCATATACAGTGCATAAAATATATTTATATATATACCCTTATACACCATTTTAATAAAAAATATCACAAAATTCTTCTAAGTCCCTCGTGAAGAGCGAAAGACGGGCACGTTCATTTTCAGAGCTCCTAGACCTTCCTATAAGAAGTTAGCCAAAAAGTAGCTTCGAAAAACGCTTAGGTTAAGTTTGAGAGTTGCTTCTAATGTACCAAAGCTGGACTTAGACATAATTTCACTCACAACATTATGGCTGGTTGGAGACAGTCCGAACCACAAGTACCGGGTCCATGGTTCTGGGCGTATACTGGGGGGACGGGGACGACTCCCATTAACCCTTGACTATACCGGGGATACGCTTATCACAATGCCTTTCTGGTCTGTGCTGAAGCAAGGCATTCTGGCAGCCAAGTGGCTTGACCTTTATAAGTGAGCCTGGTTACCCCCTCTCGGAACCACAGACTTAGAAATCGCCAGCTCATATACAGTGCATAAAATATATTTATATATATACCCTTATACACCATTTTAATAAAAAATATCACAAAATTCTTCTAAGTCCCTCGTGAAGAGCGAAAGACGGGCACGTTCATTTTCAGAGCTCCTAGACCTTCCTATAAGAAGTTAGCCAAAAAGTAGCTTCGAAAAACGCTTAGGTTAAGTTTCAGAGTTGCTTCTAATGTACCAAAGCTGGACTTAGACATAATTTCACTCTCACAACATTATGGCTGGTTGGAGACAGTCCGAACCACAAGTACCGGGTCCATGGTTCTGGGCGTATACTGGGGGGACGGGGACGACTCCCATTAACCCCTGACTATACCGGGGATACGCTTATCACAATGCCTTTCTGGTCTGTGCTGAAGCAGGGCATTCTGGCAGCCAAGTGGCTTGACCTTTATTAGTGAGCCTGGTTACCCCCTCTCGGAACCACAGACTTAGAAATCGCCAGCTCATATACAGTGCATAAAATATATTTATATATATACCCTTATACACCATTTTAATAAAAAATATCACAAAATTCTTCTAAGACCCTCGGGAAGAGTGAAATATGCGCACGTTCATTTTCAGAGCTCCTAGACCTTCCTATAAGAAGTTAGCCAAAAAGTAGCTTCGAAAAACGCTTAGGTTAAGTTTCAGAGTTGCTTCTAATGTACCAAAGCTGGACTTAGACATAATTTCACTCTCACAACATTATGGCTGGTTGGAGACAGTCCGAACCACAAGTACCGGGTCCATGGTTCTGGGCGTATACTGGGGGGACGGGGACGACTCCCATTAACCCCTGACTATACCGGGGATACGCTTATCACAATGCCTTTCTGGTCTGTGCTGAAGCAGGGCATTCTGGCAGCCAAGTGGCTTGACCTTTATTAGTGAGCCTGGTTACCCCCTCTCGGAACCACAGACTTAGAAATTGCCAGCTCATATACAGTGCATAAAATATATTTATATATATACCCTTATACACCATTTTAATAAAAAATATCACAAAATTCTTCTAAGTCCCTCGTGAAGAGCGAAAGACGCGCACGTTCATTTTCAGAGCTCCTAGACCTTCCTATAAGAAGTTAGCTAAAAAGTAGCTTCGAATAACGCTTAGGTTAAGTTTCAGAGTTGCTTCTAATGTACCAAAGCTGGACTTAGACATAATTTCACTCTCACAACATTATGGCTGGTTGGAGACAGTCCGAACCACAAGTACCGGGTCCATGGTTCTGGGCGTATACTGGGGGGACGGGGACGACTCCCATTAACCCCTGACTATACCGGGGATACGCTTATCACAATGCCTTTCTGGTCTGTGCTGAAGCAGGGCATTCTGGCAGCCAAGTGGCTTGACCTTTATTAGTGAGCCTGGTTACCCCCTCTCGGAACCACAGACTTAGAAATCGCCAGCTCATATACAGTGCATAAAATATATTTATATATATACCCTTATACACCATTTTAATAAAAAATATCACAACATTTTTCTAAGTCCCTCGTGAAGAGTGAAAGACGCACACGTTCATTTTCAGACCTCCTAGACCTTCCTATAAGAAGTTAGCCAAAAAGTAGCTTCAAAAAACGCTTAGGTTAAGTTTGAGAGTTGCTTCTAATGTACCAAAGCTGGACTTAGACATAATTTCACTCACAACATTATGGCTGGTTGGAGACAGTCCGAACCACAAGTACCGGGTCCATGGTTCTGGCCGTATACTGGGGGGACGGGGACGACTCCCATTAACCCTTGACTATACCGGGGATACGCTTATCACAATGCCTTTCTGGTCTGTGCTGAAGCAGGGCATTCTGGCAGCCAAGTGGCTTGACCTTTATTAGTGAGCCTGGTTACCCCCTCTCGGAACCACAGACTTAGAAATCGCCAGCTCATATACAGTGCATAAAATATATTTATATATATACCCTTATACACCATTTTAATAAAAAATATCACAAAATTTTTCTAAGTCCCTCGTGAAGAGTGAAAGACGCACACATTCATTTTCAGACCTCCTAGACCTTCCTATAAGAAGTTAGCCAAAAAGTAGCTTCGAAAAACGCTTAGGTTAAGTTTGAGAGTTGCTTCTAATGTACCAAAGCTGGACTTAGACATAATTTCACTCACAACATTATGGCTGGTTGGAGACAGTCCGAACCACAAGTACCGGGTCCATGGTTCTGGGCGTATACTGGGGGGACGGGGACGACTCCCATTAACCCTTGACTATACCGGGGATACGCTTATCACAATGCCTTTCTGGTCTGTGCTGAAGCAAGGCATTCTGGCAGCCAAGTGGCTTGACCTTTATAAGTGAGCCTGGTTACCCCCTCTCGGAACCACAGACTTAGAAATCGCCAGCTCATATACAGTGCATAAAATATATTTATATATATACCCTTATACACCATTTTAATAAAAAATATCACAAAATTCTTCTAAGTCCCTCGTGAAGAGCGAAAGACGGGCACGTTCATTTTCAGAGCTCCTAGACCTTCCTATAAGAAGTTAGCCAAAAAGTAGCTTCGAAAAACGCTTAGGTTAAGTTTGAGAGTTGCTTCTAATGTACCAAAGCTGGACTTAGACATAATTTCACTCACAACATTATGGCTGGTTGGAGACAGTCCGAACCACAAGTACCGGGTCCATGGTTCTGGGCGTATACTGGGGGGACGGGGACGACTCCCATTAACCCTTGACTATACCGGGGATACGCTTATCACAATGCCTTTCTGGTCTGTGCTGAAGCAAGGCATTCTGGCAGCCAAGTGGCTTGACCTTTATAAGTGAGCCTGGTTACCCCCTCTCGGAACCACAGACTTAGAAATCGCCAGCTCATATACAGTGCATAAAATATATTTATATATATACCCTTATACACCATTTTAATAAAAAATATCACAAAATTCTTCTAAGTCCCTCGTGAAGAGCGAAAGACGGGCACGTTCATTTTCAGAGCTCCTAGACATTCCTATAAGAAGTTAGCCAAAAAGTAGCTTCGAAAAACGCTTAGGTTAAGTTTGAGAGTTGCTTCTAATGTTCCAAAGCTGGACATAGACATAATTTTACTCTCACAACATTATGGCTGGTTGGAGACAGTACGAACCACAAGTACCGGGTCCATGGTTCTGGGCGTATACTGGGGGGACGGGAACGACTCCCATTAACCCCTGACTATACCGGGGATACGCTTATCACAATGCCTTTCTGGTCTGTGCTGAAGCAGGGCATTCTGGCAGCCAATTGGCTTGACCTTTATTAGTGAGCCTGGTTACCCCCTCTCGGAACCACAGACTTAGAAATTGCCAGCTCATATACAGTGCATAAAATATATTTATATATATACCCTTATACACCATTTTAATAAAAAATATCACAAAATTCTTCTAAGTCCCTCGTGAAGAGTGAAAGACGCGCACGTTCATTTTCAGAGCTCCTAGACCTTCCTATAAGAAGTTAGCCAAAAAGTAGCTTCGAATAACGCTTAGGTTAAGTTTCAGAGTTGCTTCTAATGTACCAAAGCTGGACTTAGACATAATTTCACTCTCACAACATTATGGCTGGTTGGAGACAGTCCGAACCACAAGTACCGGGTCCATGGTTCTGGGCGTATACTGGGGGGACGGGGACGACTCCCATTAACCCCTGACTATACCGGGGATACGCTTATCACAATGCCTTTCTGGTCTGTGCTGAAGCAGGGCATTCTGGCAGCCAAGTGGCTTGACCTTTATTAGTGAGCCTGGTTACCCCCTCTCGGAACCACAGACTTAGAAATCGCCAGCTCATATACAGTGCATAAAATATATTTATATATATACCCTTATACACCATTTTAATAAAAAATATCACAAAATTTTTCTAAGTCCCTCGTGAAGAGTGAAAGACGCACACGTTCATTTTCAGACCTCCTAGACCTTCCTATAAGAAGTTAGCCAAAAAGTAGCTTCGAAAAACGCTTAGGTTAAGTTTGAGAGTTGCTTCTAATGTACCAAAGCTGGACTTAGACATAATTTCACTCACAACATTATGGCTGGTTGGAGACAGTCCGAACCACAAGTACCGGGTCCATGGTTCTGGGCGTATACTGGGGGGACGGGGACGACTCCCATTAACCCTTGACTATACCGGGGATACGCTTATCACAATGCCTTTCTGGTCTGTGCTGAAGCAAGGCATTCTGGCAGCCAAGTGGCTTGACCTTTATAAGTGAGCCTGGTTACCCCCTCTCGGAACCACAGACTTAGAAATCGCTAGCTCATATACAGTGCATAAAATATATTTATATATATACCCTTATACTGTACACCATTTTAATAAAAAATATCACAAAATTCTTCTAAGTCCCTCGTGAAGAGCGAAAGACGGGCACGTTCATTTTCAGAGCTCCTAGACCTTCCTATAAGAAGTTAGCCAAAAAGTAGCTTCGAAAAACGCTTAGGTTAAGTTTGAGAGTTGCTTCTAATGTACCAAAGCTGGACTTAGACATAATTTCACTCACAACATTATGGCTGGTTGGAGACAGTCCGAACCACAAGTACCGGGTCCATGGTTCTGGGCGTATACTGGGGGGACGGGGACGACTCCCATTAACCCTTGACTATACCGGGGATACGCTTATCACAATGCCTTTCTGGTCTGTGCTGAAGCAAGGCATTCTGGCAGCCAAGTGGCTTGACCTTTATAAGTGAGCCTGGTTACCCCCTCTCGGAACCACAGACTTAGAAATCGCCAGCTCATATACAGTGCATAAAATATATTTATATATATACCCTTATACACCATTTTAATAAAAAATATCACAAAATTCTTCTAAGTCCCTCGTGAAGAGCGAAAGACGGGCACGTTCATTTTCAGAGCTCCTAGACCTTCCTATAAGAAGTTAGCCAAAAAGTAGCTTCGAAAAACGCTTAGGTTAAGTTTCAGAGTTGCTTCTAATGTACCAAAGCTGGACTTAGACATAATTTCACTCTCACAACATTATGGCTGGTTGGAGACAGTCCGAACCACAAGTACCGGGTCCATGGTTCTGGGCGTATACTGGGGGGACGGGGACGACTCCCATTAACCCCTGACTATACCGGGGATACGCTTATCACAATGCCTTTCTGGTCTGTGCTGAAGCAGGGCATTCTGGCAGCCAAGTGGCTTGACCTTTATTAGTGAGCCTGGTTACCCCCTCTCGGAACCACAGACTTAGAAATCGCCAGCTCATATACAGTGCATAAAATATATTTATATATATACCCTTATACACCATTTTAATAAAAAATATCACAAAATTCTTCTAAGACCCTCGGGAAGAGTGAAAGATGCGCACGTTCATTTTCAGAGCTCCTAGACCTTCCTATAAGAAGTTAGCCAAAAAGTAGCTTCGAAAAACGCTTAGGTTAAGTTTGAGAGTTGCTTCTAATGTACCAAAGCTGGACTTAGACATAATTTCACTCTCACAACATTATGGCTGGTTGGAGACAGTCCGAACCACAAGTACCGGGTCCATGGTTCTGGGCGTATACTGGGGGGACGGGGACGACTCCCATTAACCCCTGACTATACCGGGGATACGCTTATCACAATGCCTTTCTGGTCTGTGCTGAAGCAGGGCATTCTGGCAGCCAAGTGGCTTGACCTTTATTAGTGAGCCTGGTTACCCCCTCTCGGAACCACAGACTTAGAAATCGCCAGCTCATATACAGTGCATAAAATATATTTATATATATACCCTTATACACCATTTTAATAAAAAATATCACAAAATTCTTCTAAGACCCTCGGGAAGAGTGAAATATGCGCACGTTCATTTTCAGAGCTCCTAGACCTTCCTATAAGAAGTTAGCCAAAAAGTAGCTTCGAAAAACGCTTAGGTTAAGTTTCAGAGTTGCTTCTAATGTACCAAAGCTGGACTTAGACATAATTTCACTCTCACAACATTATGGCTGGTTGGAGACAGTCCGAACCACAAGTACCGGGTCCATGGTTCTGGGCGTATACTGGGGGGACGGGGACGACTCCCATTAACCCCTGACTATACCGGGGATACGCTTATCACAATGCCTTTCTGGTCTGTGCTGAAGCAGGGCATTCTGGCAGCCAAGTGGCTTGACCTTTATTAGTGAGCCTGGTTACCCCCTCTCGGAACCACAGACTTAGAAATTGCCAGCTCATATACAGTGCATAAAATATATTTATATATATACCCTTATACACCATTTTAATAAAAAATATCACAAAATTCTTCTAAGTCCCTCGTGAAGAGCGAAAGACGCGCACGTTCATTTTCAGAGCTCCTAGACCTTCCTATAAGAAGTTAGCTAAAAAGTAGCTTCGAATAACGCTTAGGTTAAGTTTCAGAGTTGCTTCTAATGTACCAAAGCTGGACTTAGACATAATTTCACTCTCACAACATTATGGCTGGTTGGAGACAGTCCGAACCACAAGTACCGGGTCCATGGTTCTGGGCGTATACTGGGGGGACGGGGACGACTCCCATTAACCCCTGACTATACCGGGGATACGCTTATCACAATGCCTTTCTGGTCTGTGCTGAAGCAGGGCATTCTGGCAGCCAAGTGGCTTGACCTTTATTAGTGAGCCTGGTTACCCCCTCTTGGAACCACAGACTTAGAAATCGCCAGCTCATATACAGTGCATAAAATATATTTATATATATACCCTTATACACCATTTTAATAAAAAATATCACAACATTTTTCTAAGTCCCTCGTGAAGAGTGAAAGACGCACACGTTCATTTTCAGACCTCCTAGACCTTCCTATAAGAAGTTAGCCAAAAAGTAGCTTCAAAAAACGCTTAGGTTAAGTTTGAGAGTTGCTTCTAATGTACCAAAGCTGGACTTAGACATAATTTCACTCACAACATTATGGCTGGTTGGAGACAGTCCGAACCACAAGTACCGGGTCCATGGTTCTGGCCGTATACTGGGGGGACGGGGACGACTCCCATTAACCCTTGACTATACCGGGGATACGCTTATCACAATGCCTTTCTGGTCTGTGCTGAAGCAGGGCATTCTGGCAGCCAAGTGGCTTGACCTTTATTAGTGAGCCTGGTTACCCCCTCTCGGAACCACAGACTTAGAAATCGCCAGCTCATATACAGTGCATAAAATATATTTATATATATACCCTTATACACCATTTTAATAAAAAATATCACAAAATTTTTCTAAGTCCCTCGTGAAGAGTGAAAGACGCACACATTCATTTTCAGACCTCCTAGACCTTCCTATAAGAAGTTAGCCAAAAAGTAGCTTCGAAAAACGCTTAGGTTAAGTTTGAGAGTTGCTTCTAATGTACCAAAGCTGGACTTAGACATAATTTCACTCACAACATTATGGCTGGTTGGAGACAGTCCGAACCACAAGTACCGGGTCCATGGTTCTGGGCGTATACTGGGGGGACGGGGACGACTCCCATTAACCCTTGACTATACCGGGGATACGCTTATCACAATGCCTTTCTGGTCTGTGCTGAAGCAAGGCATTCTGGCAGCCAAGTGGCTTGACCTTTATAAGTGAGCCTGGTTACCCCCTCTCGGAACCACAGACTTAGAAATCGCCAGCTCATATACAGTGCATAAAATATATTTATATATATACCCTTATACACCATTTTAATAAAAAATATCACAAAATTCTTCTAAGTCCCTCGTGAAGAGCGAAAGACGGGCACGTTCATTTTCAGAGCTCCTAGACCTTCCTATAAGAAGTTAGCCAAAAAGTAGCTTCGAAAAACGCTTAGGTTAAGTTTGAGAGTTGCTTCTAATGTACCAAAGCTGGACTTAGACATAATTTCACTCACAACATTATGGCTGGTTGGAGACAGTCCGAACCACAAGTACCGGGTCCATGGTTCTGGGCGTATACTGGGGGGACGGGAACGACTCCCATTAACCCCTGACTATACCGGGGATACGCTTATCACAATGCCTTTCTGGTCTGTGCTGAAGCAGGGCATTCTGGCAGCCAATTGGCTTGACCTTTATTAGTGAGCCTGGTTACCCCCTCTCGGAACCACAGACTTAGAAATTGCCAGCTCATATACAGTGCATAAAATATATTTATATATATACCCTTATACACCATTTTAATAAAAAATATCACAAAATTCTTCTAAGTCCCTCGTGAAGAGTGAAAGACGCGCACGTTCATTTTCAGAGCTCCTAGACCTTCCTATAAGAAGTTAGCCAAAAAGTAGCTTCGAATAACGCTTAGGTTAAGTTTCAGAGTTGCTTCTAATGTACCAAAGCTGGACTTAGACATAATTTCACTCTCACAACATTATGGCTGGTTGGAGACAGTCCGAACCACAAGTACCGGGTCCATGGTTCTGGGCGTATACTGGGGGGACGGGGACGACTCCCATTAACCCCTGACTATACCGGGGATACGCTTATCACAATGCCTTTCTGGTCTGTGCTGAAGCAGGGCATTCTGGCAGCCAAGTGGCTTGACCTTTATTAGTGAGCCTGGTTACCCCCTCTCGGAACCACAGACTTAGAAATCGCCAGCTCATATACAGTGCATAAAATATATTTATATATATACCCTTATACACCATTTTAATAAAAAATATCACAAAATTTTTCTAAGTCCCTCGTGAAGAGTGAAAGACGCACACGTTCATTTTCAGACCTCCTAGACCTTCCTATAAGAAGTTAGCCAAAAAGTAGCTTCGAAAAACGCTTAGGTTAAGTTTGAGAGTTCCTTCTAATGTACCAAAGCTGGACTTAGACATAATTTCACTCACAACATTATGGCTGGTTGGAGACAGTCCGAACCACAAGTACCGGGTCCATGGTTCTGGGCGTATACTGGGGGGACGGGGACGACTCCCATTAACCCTTGACTATACCGGGGATACGCTTATCACAATGCCTTTCTGGTCTGTGCTGAAGCAAGGCATTCTGGCAGCCAAGTGGCTTGACCTTTATAAGTGAGCCTGGTTACCCCCTCTCGGAACCACAGACTTAGAAATCGCTAGCTCATATACAGTGCATAAAATATATTTATATATATACCCTTATACACCATTTTAATAAAAAATATCACAAAATTCTTCTAAGTCCCTCGTGAAGAGCGAAAGACGGGCACGTTCATTTTCAGAGCTCCTAGACCTTCCTATAAGAAGTTAGCCAAAAAGTAGCTTCGAAAAACGCTTAGGTTAAGTTTGAGAGTTGCTTCTAATGTACCAAAGCTGGACTTAGACATAATTTCACTCACAACATTATGGCTGGTTGGAGACAGTCCGAACCACAAGTACCGGGTCCATGGTTCTGGGCGTATACTGGGGGGACGGGGACGACTCCCATTAACCCTTGACTATACCGGGGATACGCTTATCACAATGCCTTTCTGGTCTGTGCTGAAGCAAGGCATTCTGGCAGCCAAGTGGCTTGACCTTTATAAGTGAGCCTGGTTACCCCCTCTCGGAACCACAGACTTAGAAATCGCCAGCTCATATACAGTGCATAAAATATATTTATATATATACCCTTATACACCATTTTAATAAAAAATATCACAAAATTCTTCTAAGTCCCTCGTGAAGAGCGAAAGACGGGCACGTTCATTTTCAGAGCTCCTAGACCTTCCTATAAGAAGTTAGCCAAAAAGTAGCTTCGAAAAACGCTTAGGTTAAGTTTCAGAGTTGCTTCTAATGTACCAAAGCTGGACTTAGACATAATTTCACTCTCACAACATTATGGCTGGTTGGAGACAGTCCGAACCACAAGTACCGGGTCCATGGTTCTGGGCGTATACTGGGGGGACGGGGACGACTCCCATTAACCCCTGACTATACCGGGGATACGCTTATCACAATGCCTTTCTGGTCTGTGCTGAAGCAGGGCATTCTGGCAGCCAAGTGGCTTGACCTTTATTAGTGAGCCTGGTTACCCCCTCTCGGAACCACAGACTTAGAAATCGCCAGCTCATATACAGTGCATAAAATATATTTATATATATACCCTTATACACCATTTTAATAAAAAATATCACAAAATTCTTCTAAGACCCTCGGGAAGAGTGAAAGATGCGCACGTTCATTTTCAGAGCTCCTAGACCTTCCTATAAGAAGTTAGCCAAAAAGTAGCTTCGAAAAACGCTTAGGTTAAGTTTGAGAGTTGCTTCTAATGTACCAAAGCTGGACTTAGACATAATTTCACTCTCACAACATTATGGCTGGTTGGAGACAGTCCGAACCACAAGTACCGGGTCCATGGTTCTGGGCGTATACTGGGGGGACGGGGACGACTCCCATTAACCCCTGACTATACCGGGGATACGCTTATCACAATGCCTTTCTGGTCTGTGCTGAAGCAGGGCATTCTGGCAGCCAAGTGGCTTGACCTTTATTAGTGAGCCTGGTTACCCCCTCTCGGAACCACAGACTTAGAAATCGCCAGCTCATATACAGTGCATAAAATATATTTATATATATACCCTTATACACCATTTTAATAAAAAATATCACAAAATTCTTCTAAGTCCCTCGTGAAGAGTGAAAGACGCGCACGTTCATTTTCAGAGCTCCTAGACCTTCCTATAAGAAGTTAGCCAAAAAGTAGCTTCGAATAACACTTAGGTTAAGTTTCAGAGTTGCTTCTAATGTACCAAAGCTGGACTTAGACATAATTTCACTCTCACAACATTATGGCTGGTTGGAGACAGTCCGAACCACAAGTACCGGGTCCATGGTTCTGGGCGTATACTGGGGGGACGGGGACGACTCCCATTAACCCCTGACTATACCGGGGATACGCTTATCACAATGCCTTTCTGGTCTGTGCTGAAGCAGGGCATTCTGGCAGCCAAGTGGCTTGACCTTTATTAGTGAGCCTGGTTACCCCCTCTCGGAACCACAGACTTAGAAATTGCCAGCTCATATACAGTGCATAAAATATATTTATATATATACCCTTATACACCATTTTAATAAAAAATATCACAAAATTCTTCTAAGTCCCTCGTGAAGAGCGAAAGACGCGCACGTTCATTTTCAGAGCTCCTAGACCTTCCTATAAGAAGTTAGCTAAAAAGTAGCTTCGAATAACGCTTAGGTTAAGTTTGAGAGTTGCTTCTAATGTACCAAAGCTGGACTTAGACATAATTTCACTCTCACAACATTATGGCTGGTTGGAGACAGTCCGAACCACAAGTACCGGGTCCATGGTTCTGGGCGTATACTGGGGGGACGGGGACGACTCCCATTAACCCCTGACTATACCGGGGATACGCTTATCACAATGCCTTTCTGGTCTGTGCTGAAGCAGGGCATTCTGGCAGCCAAGTGGCTTGACCTTTATTAGTGAGCCTGGTTACCCCCTCTCGGAACCACAGACTTAGAAATCGCCAGCTCATATACAGTGCATAAAATATATTTATATATATACCCTTATACACCATTTTAATAAAAAATATCACAAAATTCTTCTAAGTCCCTCGTGAAGAGTGAAAGACGCGCACGTTCATTTTCAGAGCTCCTAGACCTTCCTATAAGAAGTTAGCCAAAAAGTAGCTTCGAATAACACTTAGGTTAAGTTTCAGAGTTGCTTCTAATGTACCAATGCTGGACTTAGACATAATTTCACTCTCACAACATTATGGCTGGTTGGAGACAGTCCGAACCACAAGTACCGGGTCCATGGTTCTGGGCGTATACTGGGGGGACGGGGACAACTCCCATTAACCCCTGACTATACCGGGGATACGCTTATCACAATGCCTTTCTGGTCTGTGCTGAAGCAGGGCATTCTGGCAGCCAAGTGGCTTGACCTTTATTCGTGAGCCTGGTTACACCCTCTCGGAACCACAGACTTAGAAATCGCCAGCTCATATACAGTGCATAAAATATATTTATATATATATACCCTTATACACCATTTTAATAAAAAATATCACAAAATTCTTCTACTGTAAGTGCCTCGGGAAGAGTGAAAGACGCGCACGTTCATTTTCAGAGCTCCTAGACCTTCCTATAAGAAGTTAGCCAAAAAGTAGCTTCGAAAAATGCTTAGGTTAAGTTTGAGAGTTGCTACTAATGTACCAAAGCTGGACTTAGACATAATTTCACTCTCACAACATTATGGCTGGTTGGAGACAGTCCGAACCACAAGTACCGGGTCCATGGTTCTGGGCGTATACTGGGGGGACGGGGACAACTCCCATTAACCCCTGACTATACCGGGGATACGCTTATCACAATGCCTTTCTGGTCTGTGCTGAAGCAGGGCATTCTGGCAGCCAAGTGGCTTGACCTTTATTCGTGAGCCTGGTTACACCCTCTCGGAACCACAGACTTAGAAATCGCCAGCTCATATACAGTGCATAAAATATATTTATATATATATACCCTTATACACCATTTTAATAAAAAATATCACAAAATTCTTCTAAGTCCCTCGTGAAGAGTGAAAGACGCGCACGTTCATTTTCAGAGCTCCTAGACCTTCCTATAAGAAGTTAGCCAAAAAGTAGCTTCGAATAACGCTTAGGTTAAGTTTCAGAGTTGCTTCTAATGTACCAAAGCTGGACTTAGACATAATTTCACTCTCACAACATTATGGCTGGTTGGAGACAGTCCGAACCACAAGTACCGGGTCCATGGTTCTGGGCGTATACTGGGGGGACGGGGACGACTCCCATTAACCCCTGACTATACCGGGGATACGCTTATCACAATGCCTTTCTGGTCTGTGCTGAAGCAGGGCATTCTGGCAGCCAAGTGGCTTGACCTTTATTAGTGAGCCTGGTTACCCCCTCTCGGAACCACAGACTTAGAAATCGCCAGCTCATATACAGTGCATAAATATATTTATATATATACCCTTATACACCATTTTAATAAAAAATATCACAAAATTCTTCTACTGTAAGTGCCTCGGGAAGTGTGAAAGACGCGCACGTTCATTTTCAGAGCTCCTAGACCTTCCTATAAGAAGTTAGCCAAAAAGTAGCTTCGAAAAATGCTTAGGTTAAGTTTGAGAGTTGCTACTAATGTACCAAAGCTGGACTTAGACATAATTTCACTCTCACAACATTATGGCTGGTTGGAGACAGTCCGAACCACAAGTACCGGGTCCATGGTTCTGGGCGTATACTGGGGGGACGGGGACGACTCCCATTAACCCCTGACTATACCGGGAATACGCTTATCACAATGCCTTTCTGGTCTGTGCTGAAGCAGGGCATTCTGGCAGCCAAGTGGCTTGACCTTTATTAGTGAGCCTGGTTACCCACTCTCGGAACCACAGACTTAGAAATCGCCAGCTCATATACAGTGCATAAAATATATTTATATATATACCCTTATACACCATTTTAATAAAAAATATCACAAAATTCTTCTACTGTAAGTCCCTCGGGAAGAGTGAAAGACGCGCACGTTCATTTTCAGAGCTCCTAGACCTTCCTATAAGAAGTTAGCCAAAAAGTAGCTTCGAAAAACGCTTAGGTTAAGTTTGAGAGTTGCTTCTAATGTACCAAAGCTGGACTTAGACATAATTACACTCTCACAACATTATGGCTGGTTGGAGAGAGTCCGAACCACAGGTACCGGGTCCATGGTTCTGGGCATATACTGGGGGGACGGGGACGACTCTTATTAACCCCTGACTATACCGGGGATACGCTTATCACAATGCCTTTCTGGTCTGTGCTGAAGCAGGACATTCTGGCAGCCAAGTGGCTTGACCTTTATTAGTGAGCCTGGTTACCCGCTCTCGGAACCAAAGACATAGAAATCGCAAGTTCGTATACAGTGCATAAAATATATTTAAATAAATACCCTTATACACCATTTTAATAAAAAATATCACAAAATCCTTCTAAGTCCCTCGGGAAGAGTGAAAGATGCGCACGTTCATTTTCAGAGCTCCTAGACATTCCTATAAGAAGTTAGCCAAAAAGTAGCTTCGAAAAACGCTTAGGTTAAGTTTGAGAGTTGCTTCTAATGTTCCAAAGCTGGACATAGACATAATTTTACTCTCACAACATTATGGCTGGTTGGAGACAGTACGAACCACAAGTACCGGGTCCATGGTTCTGGGCGTATACTGGGGGGACGGGGACGACTCCCATTAACCCCTGACTATACCGGGGATACGCTTATCACAATGCCTTTCTGGTCTGTGCTGAAGCAGGGCATTCTGGCAGCCAAGTGGCTTGACCTTTATTAGTGAGCCTGGTTACCCCCTCTCGGAACCACAGACTTAGAAATCGCCAGCTCATACACAGTGCATAAAATATATTTATATATATACCCTTATACACCATTTTAATAAAAAATATCACAAAATTCTTCTAAGTCCCTCGGGAAGAGTGAAAGACGCGCACGTTCATTTTCAGAGCTCCTAGACCTTCCTATAAGAAGTTAGCCAAAAAGTAGCTTCGAAAATCTCATGTTAAGTTTCAGAGTTGCTTCTAATGTACCAAAGCTGGACTTAGACATAATTTCACTCTCACAACATTATGGCTGGTTGGAGACAGTCCGAACCACAAGTACCGGGTCCATGGTTCTGGGCGTATACTGGGGGGACGGGGACGACTCCAAATAACCCCTGACTATACCGGGGATACGCTTATCACAATGCCTTTCTGGTCTGTGCTGAAGCAGGGCATTCTGGCAGCCAAGTGGCTTGACCTTTATTAGTGAGCCAGGTTACCCCCTCTCGGAACCACAGACTTAGAAAACGCCAGCTCATATACAGTGCATAAAATATATTTATATATATACCCTTATACACCATTTTAATAAAAAATATCACAAAATTCTTCTAAGTCCCTCGGGAAGAGTGAAAGACGCGCACGTTCATTTTCAGAGCTCCTAGACCTTCCTATAAGAAGTTAGCCAAAAAGTAGCTTCGAAAAACGCTTAGGTTAAGTTTCAGAGTTGCTTCTAATGTACCAAAGCTGGACTTAGACATAATTTCACTCTCACAAGATTATGGCTCTTTGGAGACAGTCCGAACCACAAGTACCGGGTCCATGGTTCTGGGCGTATACTGGGGGGACGGGGACGACTCCCATTAACCCCTGACTATACCGGGGATACGCTTATCACAAGCCTTTCTGGTCTGTGCTGAAGGAGGGCATTCTGGCAACCAAGTGGCTTGACCTTTATTAGTGAGCCTGGTTACCCCCTCTCGGAACCACAGACTTAGAAATCGTCAGCTCATATACAGTGCATAAAATATATTTATATATATACCCTTATACACCATTTTAATAAAAAATATCACAAAATTCTTCTAAGTCCCTCGGGAAGAGTGAAAGACGCGCACGTTCATTTTCAGAGATCCTAGACCTTCCTACAGTATAAGAAGTTAGCCAAAAAGTAGCTTCGAAAAACGCTTAGGTTAAGTTTCAGAGTTGCTTCTAATGTACCAAAGCTGGACTTAGACATAATTTCACTCTCACAAGATTATGGCTCTTTGGAGACAGTCCGAACCACAAGTACCGGGTCCATGGTTCTGGGCGTATACTGGGGGGACGGGGACGACTCCCATTAACCCCTGACTATACCGGGGATACGCTTATCACAAGCCTTTCTGGTCTGTGCTGAAGGAGGGCATTCTGGCAACCATGTGGCTTGACCTTTATTAGTGAGCCTGGTTACCCCCTCTCGGAACCACAGACTTAGAAATCGTCAGCTCAAATACAGTGCATAAAATATATTTATATATATACCCTTATACACCATTTTAATAAAAAATATCACAAAATTCTTCTAAGTCCCTCGGGAAGAGTGAAAGACGCGCACGTTCATTTTCAGAGCTCCTAGACCTTCCTATAAGAAGTTAGCCAAAAAGTAGCTTCGAAAATCTCATGTTAAGTTTCAGAGTTGCTTCTAATGTACCAAAGCTGGACTTAGACATAATTTCACTCTCACAACATTATGGCTGGTTGGAGACAGTCCGAACCACAAGTACCGGGTCCATGGTTCTGGGCGTATACTGGGGGGACGGGGACGACTCCAAATAACCCCTGACTATACCGGGGATACGCTTATCACAATGCCTTTCTGGTCTGTGCTGAAGCAGGGCATTCTGGCAGCCAAGTGGCTTGACCTTTATTAGTGAGCCAGGTTACCCCCTCTCGGAACCACAGACTTAGAAATCGCCAGCTCATATACAGTGCATAAAATATATCTATATATATACCCTTATACACCATTTTAATAAAAAATATCACAAAATTCTTCTAAGTCCCTCGGGAAGAGTGAAAGACGCGCACGTTCATTTCAGAGCTCCTAGACCTTCCTATAAGAAGTTAGCCAAAAAGTAGCTTCGAAAAACGCTTAGGTTAAGTTTCAGAGTTGCTTCTAATGTACCAAAGCTGGACTTAGACATAATTTCACTCTCACAACATTATGGCTGGTTGGAGACAGTCCGAACCACAAGTACCGGGTCCATGGGTCTGGGCGTATACTGGGGGGACGGGGACGACTCCCATTAAACCCTGACTATACCGGGGATACGCTTATCACAATGCCTTTCTGGTCTGTGCTGAAGCAGGGCATTCTGGCAGCCAAGTGGCTTGACCTTTATTAGTGAGCCTAGTTACCCCCTCTCGGAACCACAGACTTAGAAATCGCCAGCTCATATACAGTGCATAAAATATATTTATATAATATATTTATATATATACCCTTATACACCATTTTAATAAAAAATATCACAAAATTCTTCTAAGTCCCTCGGGAAGAGTGAAAGACGCGCACGTTCATTTTCAGAGCTCCTAGACCTTCCTATAAGAAGTTAGCCAAAAAGTAGCTTCGAAAAACGCTTAGGTTAAGTTTCAGAGTTGCTTCTAATGTACCAAAGCTGGACTTAGACATAATTTCACTCTCACAAGATTATGGCTATTTGGAGACAGTCCGAACCACAAGTACCGGGTCCATGGTTCTGGGCGTATACTGGGGGGACGGGGACGACTCCCATTAACCCCTGACTATACCGGGGATACGCTTATCACAAGCCTTTCTGGTCTGTGCTGAAGGAGGGCATTCTGGCAACCAAGTGGCTTGACCTTTATTAGTGAGCCTGGTTACCCCCTCTCGGAACCACAGACTTAGAAATCGTCAGCTCATATACAGTGCATAAAATATATTTTTATATATACCCTTATACACCATTTTAATAAAAAATATCACAAAATTCTTCTAAGTCCCTCGGGAAGAGTGAAAGACGCGCACGTTCATTTTCAGAGCTCCTAGACCTTCCTATAAGAAGTTAGCCAAAAAGTAGCTTCGAAAAACGCTTAGGTTAAGTTTCAGAGTTGCTTCTAATGTACCAAAGCTGGACTTAGACATAATTTCACTCTCACAAGATTATGGCTCTTTGGAGACAGTCCGAACTACAAGTACCGGGTCCATGGTTCTGGGCGTATACTGGGGGGACGGGGACGACTCCCATTAACCCCTGACTATACCGGGGATACGCTTATCACAAGCCTTTCTGGTCTGTGCTGAAGGAGGGCATTCTGGCAACCAAGTGGCTTGACCTTTATTAGTGAGCCTGGTTACCCCCTCTCGGAACCACAGACTTAGAAATCGTCAGCTCATATACAGTGCATAAAATATATTTATATATATACCCTTATACACCATTTTAATAAAAAATATCACAAAATTCTTCTAAGTCCCTCGGGAAGAGTGAAAGACGCGCACGTTCATTTCAGAGCTCCTAGACCTTCCTATAAGAAGTTAGCCAAAAAGTAGCTTCGAAAAACGCTTAGGTTAAGTTTCAGAGTTGCTTCTAATGTACCAAAGCTGGACTTAGACATAATTTCACTCTCACAACATTATGGCTGGTTGGAGACAGTCCGAACCACAAGTACCGGGTCCATGGGTCTGGGCGTATACTGGGGGGACGGGGACGACTCCCATTAAACCCTGACTATACCGGGGATACGCTTATCACAATGCCTTTCTGGTCTGTGCTGAAGCAGGGCATTCTGGCAGCCAAGTGGCTTGACCTTTATTAGTGAGCCTAGTTACCCCCTCTCGGAACCACAGACTTAGAAATCGCCAGCTCATATACAGTGCATAAAATATATTTATATAATATATTTATATATATACCCTTATACACCATTTTAATAAAAAATATCACAAAATTCTTCTAAGTCCCTCGGGAAGAGTGAAAGACGCGCACGTTCATTTCAGAGCTCCTAGACCTTCCTATAAGAAGTTAGCCAAAAAGTAGCTTCGAAAAACGCTTAGGTTAAGTTTCAGAGTTGCTTCTAATGTACCAAAGCTGGACTTAGACATAATTTCACTCTCACAAGATTATGGCTATTTGGAGACAGTCCGAACCACAAGTACCGGGTCCATGGTTCTGGGCGTATACTGGGGGGACGGGGACGACTCCCATTAACCCCTGACTATACCGGGGATACGCTTATCACAAGCCTTTCTGGTCTGTGCTGAAGGAGGGCATTCTGGCAACCAAGTGGCTTGACCTTTATTAGTGAGCCTGGTTACCCCCTCTCGGAACCACAGACTTAGAAATCGTCAGCTCATATACAGTGCATAAAATATATTTTTATATATACCCTTATACACCATTTTAATAAAAAATATCACAAAATTCTTCTAAGTCCCTCGGGAAGAGTGAAAGACGCGCACGTTCATTTTCAGAGCTCCTAGACCTTCCTATAAGAAGTTAGCCAAAAAGTAGCTTCGAAAAACGCTTAGGTTAAGTTTCAGAGTTGCTTCTAATGTACCAAAGCTGGACTTAGACATAATTTCACTCTCACAAGATTATGGCTCTTTGGAGACAGTCCGAACCACAAGTACCGGGTCCATGGTTCTGGGCGTATACTGGGGGGACGGGGACGACTCCCATTAACCCCTGACTATACCGGGGATACGCTTATCACAAGCCTTTCTGGTCTGTGCTGAAGGAGGGCATTCTGGCAACCAAGTGGCTTGACCTTTATTAGTGAGCCTGGTTACCCCCTCTCGGAACCACAGACTTAGAAATCGTCAGCTCATATACAGTGCATAAAATATATTTATATATATACCCTTATACACCATTTTAATAAAAAATATCACAAAATTCTTCTAAGTCCCTCGGGAAGAGTGAAAGACGCGCACGTTCATTTTCAGAGCTCCTAGACCTTCCTATAAGAAGTTAGCCAAAAAGTAGCTTCGAAAAACGCTTAGGTTAAGTTTCAGAGTTGCTTCTAATGTACCAAAGCTGGACTTAGACATAATTTCACTCTCACAACATTATGGCTGGTTGGAGACAGTCCGAACCACAAGTACCGGGTCCATGGGTCTGGGCGTATACTGGGGGGACGGGGACGACTCCCATTAACCCCTGACTATACCGGGGATACGCTTATCACAATGCCTTTCTGGTCTGTGCTGAAGCAGGGCATTCTGGCAGCCAAGTGGCTTGACCTTTATAAGTGAGCCTGGTTACCCCCTCTCGGAACCACAGACTTAGAAATCGCCAGCTCATTTACAGTGCATAAAATATATTTATATAATATATTTATATTTATACCCTTATACACCATTTTAATAAAAAATATCACAAAATTCTTCTAAGTCCCTCGGGAAGAGTGAAAGACGCGCACGTTCATTTTCAGAGATCCTAGACCTTCCTACAGTATAAGAAGTTAGCCAAAAAGTAGCTTCGAAAAACGCTTAGGTTAAGTTTCAGAGTTGCTTCTAATGTACCAAAGCTGGACTTAGACATAATTTCACTCTCACAAGATTATGGCTCTTTGGAGACAGTCCGAACCACAAGTACCGGGTCCATGGTTCTGGGCGTATACTGGGGGGACGGGGACGACTCCCATTAACCCCTGACTATACCGGGGATACGCTTATCACAAGCCTTTCTGGTCTGTGCTGAAGGAGGGCATTCTGGCAACCAAGTGGCTTGACCTTTATTAGTGAGCCTGGTTACCCCCTCTCGGAACCACAGACTTAGAAATCGTCAGCTCATATACAGTGCATAAAATATATTTATATATATACCCTTATACACCATTTTAATAAAAAATATCACAAAATTCTTCTAAGTCCCTCGGGAAGAGTGAAAGACGCGCACGTTCATTTTCAGAGCTCCTAGACCTTCCTATAAGAAGTTAGCCAAAAAGTAGCTTCGAAAAACGCTTAGGTTAAGTTTCAGAGTTGCTTCTAATGTACCAAAGCTGGACTTAGACATAATTTCACTCTCACAAGATTATGGCTCTTTGGAGACAGTCCGAACCACAAGTACCGGGTCCATGGTTCTGGGCGTATACTGGGGGGACGGGGACGACTCCCATTAACCCCTGACTATACCGGGGATACGCTTATCACAAGCCTTTCTGGTCTGTGCTGAAGGAGGGCATTCTGGCAACCAAGTGGCTTGACCTTTATTAGTGAGCCTGGTTACCCCCTCTCGGAACCACAGACTTAGAAATCGTCAGCTCATATACAGTGCATAAAATATATTTATATATATACCCTTATACACCATTTTAATAAAAAATATCACAACATTCTTCTAAGTCCCTCGGGAAGAGTGAAAGACGCGCACGTTCATTTTCAGAGCTCCTAGACCTTCCTATAAGAAGTTAGCCAAAAAGTAGCTTCGAAAAACGCTTAGGTTAAGTTTCAGAGTTGCTTCTAATGTTCCAAAGCTGGACTTAGACATAATTTCACTCTCACAACATTATGGCTGGTTGGAGACAGTCCGAACCACAAGTACCGGGTCCATGGGTCTGGGCGTATACTGGGGGGACGGGGACGACTCCCATTAACCCCTGACTATACCGGGGATACGCTTATCACAATGCCTTTCTGGTCTGTGCTGAAGCAGGGCATTCTGGCAGCCAAGTGGCTTGACCTTTATAAGTGAGCCTGGTTACCCCCTCTCGGAACCACAGACTTAGAAATCGCCAGCTCATTTACAGTGCATAAAATATATTTATATAATATATTTATATTTATACCCTTATACACCATTTTAATAAAAAATATCACAAAATTCTTCTAAGTCCCTCGGGAAGAGTGAAAGACGCGCACGTTCATTTTCAGAGATCCTAGACCTTCCTACAGTATAAGAAGTTAGCCAAAAAGTAGCTTCGAAAAACGCTTAGGTTAAGTTTCAGAGTTGCTTCTAATGTACCAAAGCTGGACTTAGACATAATTTCACTCTCACAAGATTATGGCTCTTTGGAGACAGTCCGAACCACAAGTACCGGGTCCATGGTTCTGGGCGTATACTGGGGGGACGGGGACGACTCCCATTAACCCCTGACTATACCGGGGATACGCTTATCACAAGCCTTTCTGGTCTGTGCTGAAGGAGGGCATTCTGGCAACCATGTGGCTTGACCTTTATTAGTGAGCCTGGTTACCCCCTCTCGGAACCACAGACTTAGAAATCGTCAGCTCAAATACAGTGCATAAAATATATTTATTTATATACCCTTATACACCATTTTAATAAAAAATATCACAAAATTCTTCTAAGTCCCTCGGGAAGAGTGAAAGACGCGCACGTTCATTTTCAGAGCTCCTAGACCTTCCTATAAGAAGTTAGCCAAAAAGTAGCTTCGAAAATCTCATGTTAAGTTTCAGAGTTGCTTCTAATGTACCAAAGCTGGACTTAGACATAATTTCACTCTCACAACATTATGGCTGGTTGGAGACAGTCCGAACCACAAGTACCGGGTCCATGGTTCTGGGCGTATACTGGGGGGACGGGGACGACTCCAAATAACCCCTGACTATACCGGGGATACGCTTATCACAATGCCTTTCTGGTCTGTGCTGAAGGAGGGCATTCTGGCAACCAAGTGGCTTGACCTTTATTAGTGAGCCTGGTTACCCCCTCTCGGAACCACAGACTTAGAAATCGTCAGCTCATATACAGTGCATAAAATATATTTATATATATACCCTTATACACCATTTTAATAAAAAATATCACAACATTCTTCTAAGTCCCTCGGGAAGAGTGAAAGACGCGCACGTTCATTTTCAGAGCTCCTAGACCTTCCTATAAGAAGTTAGCCAAAAAGTAGCTTCGAAAAACGCTTAGGTTAAGTTTCAGAGTTGCTTCTAATGTTCCAAAGCTGGACTTAGACATAATTTCACTCTCACAACATTATGGCTGGTTGGAGACAGTCCGAACCACAAGTACCGGGTCCATGGGTCTGGGCGTATACTGGGGGGACGGGGACGACTCCCATTAACCCCTGACTATACCGGGGATACGCTTATCACAATGCCTTTCTGGTCTGTGCTGAAGCAGGGCATTCTGGCAGCCAAGTGGCTTGACCTTTATAAGTGAGCCTGGTTACCCCCTCTCGGAACCACAGACTTAGAAATCGCCAGCTCATTTACAGTGCATAAAATATATTTATATAATATATTTATATTTATACCCTTATACACCATTTTAATAAAAAATATCACAAAATTCTTCTAAGTCCCTCGGGAAGAGTGAAAGACGCGCACGTTCATTTTCAGAGATCCTAGACCTTCCTACAGTATAAGAAGTTAGCCAAAAAGTAGCTTCGAAAAACGCTTAGGTTAAGTTTCAGAGTTGCTTCTAATGTACCAAAGCTGGACTTAGACATAATTTCACTCTCACAAGATTATGGCTCTTTGGAGACAGTCCGAACCACAAGTACCGGGTCCATGGTTCTGGGCGTATACTGGGGGGACGGGGACGACTCCCATTAACCCCTGACTATACCGGGGATACGCTTATCACAAGCCTTTCTGGTCTGTGCTGAAGGAGGGCATTCTGGCAACCAAGTGGCTTGACCTTTATTAGTGAGCCTGGTTACCCCCTCTCGGAACCACAGACTTAGAAATCGTCAGCTCATATACAGTGCATAAAATATATTTATATATATACCCTTATACACCATTTTAATAAAAAATATCACAAAATTCTTCTAAGTCCCTCGGGAAGAGTGAAAGACGCGCACGTTCATTTTCAGAGCTCCTAGACCTTCCTATAAGAAGTTAGCCAAAAAGTAGCTTCGAAAAACGCTTAGGTTAAGTTTCAGAGTTGCTTCTAATGTACCAAAGCTGGACTTAGACATAATTTCACTCTCACAAGATTATGGCTCTTTGGAGACAGTCCGAACCACAAGTACCGGGTCCATGGTTCTGGGCGTATACTGGGGGGACGGGGACGACTCCCATTAACCCCTGACTATACCGGGGATACGCTTATCACAAGCCTTTCTGGTCTGTGCTGAAGGAGGGCATTCTGGCAACCAAGTGGCTTGACCTTTATTAGTGAGCCTGGTTACCCCCTCTCGGAACCACAGACTTAGAAATCGTCAGCTCATATACAGTGCATAAAATATATTTATATATATACCCTTATACACCATTTTAATAAAAAATATCACAACATTCTTCTAAGTCCCTCGGGAAGAGTGAAAGACGCGCACGTTCATTTTCAGAGCTCCTAGACCTTCCTATAAGAAGTTAGCCAAAAAGTAGCTTCGAAAAACGCTTAGGTTAAGTTTCAGAGTTGCTTCTAATGTTCCAAAGCTGGACTTAGACATAATTTCACTCTCACAACATTATGGCTGGTTGGAGACAGTCCGAACCACAAGTACCGGGTCCATGGGTCTGGGCGTATACTGGGGGGACGGGGACGACTCCCATTAACCCCTGACTATACCGGGGATACGCTTATCACAATGCCTTTCTGGTCTGTGCTGAAGCAGGGCATTCTGGCAGCCAAGTGGCTTGACCTTTATAAGTGAGCCTGGTTACCCCCTCTCGGAACCACAGACTTAGAAATCGCCAGCTCATTTACAGTGCATAAAATATATTTATATAATATATTTATATTTATACCCTTATACACCATTTTAATAAAAAATATCACAAAATTCTTCTAAGTCCCTCGGGAAGAGTGAAAGACGCGCACGTTCATTTTCAGAGATCCTAGACCTTCCTACAGTATAAGAAGTTAGCCAAAAAGTAGCTTCGAAAAACGCTTAGGTTAAGTTTCAGAGTTGCTTCTAATGTACCAAAGCTGGACTTAGACATAATTTCACTCTCACAAGATTATGGCTCTTTGGAGACAGTCCGAACCACAAGTACCGGGTCCATGGTTCTGGGCGTATACTGGGGGGACGGGGACGACTCCCATTAACCCCTGACTATACCGGGGATACGCTTATCACAAGCCTTTCTGGTCTGTGCTGAAGGAGGGCATTCTGGCAACCATGTGGCTTGACCTTTATTAGTGAGCCTGGTTACCCCCTCTCGGAACCACAGACTTAGAAATCGTCAGCTCAAATACAGTGCATAAAATATATTTATTTATATACCCTTATACACCATTTTAATAAAAAATATCACAAAATTCTTCTAAGTCCCTCGGGAAGAGTGAAAGACGCGCACGTTCATTTTCAGAGCTCCTAGACCTTCCTATAAGAAGTTAGCCAAAAAGTAGCTTCGAAAATCTCATGTTAAGTTTCAGAGTTGCTTCTAATGTACCAAAGCTGGACTTAGACATAATTTCACTCTCACAACATTATGGCTGGTTGGAGACAGTCCGAACCACAAGTACCGGGTCCATGGTTCTGGGCGTATACTGGGGGGACGGGGACGACTCCAAATAACCCCTGACTATACCGGGGATACGCTTATCACAATGCCTTTCTGGTCTGTGCTGAAGGAGGGCATTCTGGCAACCAAGTGGCTTGACCTTTATTAGTGAGCCTGGTTACCCCCTCTCGGAACCACAGACTTAGAAATCGTCAGCTCATATACAGTGCATAAAATATATTTATATATATACCCTTATACACCATTTTAATAAAAAATATCACAACATTCTTCTAAGTCCCTCGGGAAGAGTGAAAGACGCGCACGTTCATTTTCAGAGCTCCTAGACCTTCCTATAAGAAGTTAGCCAAAAAGTAGCTTCGAAAAACGCTTAGGTTAAGTTTCAGAGTTGCTTCTAATGTTCCAAAGCTGGACTTAGACATAATTTCACTCTCACAACATTATGGCTGGTTGGAGACAGTCCGAACCACAAGTACCGGGTCCATGGGTCTGGGCGTATACTGGGGGGACGGGGACGACTCCCATTAACCCCTGACTATACCGGGGATACGCTTATCACAATGCCTTTCTGGTCTGTGCTGAAGCAGGGCATTCTGGCAGCCAAGTGGCTTGACCTTTATAAGTGAGCCTGGTTACCCCCTCTCGGAACCACAGACTTAGAAATCGCCAGCTCATTTACAGTGCATAAAATATATTTATATAATATATTTATATTTATACCCTTATACACCATTTTAATAAAAAATATCACAAAATTCTTCTAAGTCCCTCGGGAAGAGTGAAAGACGCGCACGTTCATTTTCAGAGATCCTAGACCTTCCTACAGTATAAGAAGTTAGCCAAAAAGTAGCTTCGAAAAACGCTTAGGTTAAGTTTCAGAGTTGCTTCTAATGTACCAAAGCTGGACTTAGACATAATTTCACTCTCACAAGATTATGGCTCTTTGGAGACAGTCCGAACCACAAGTACCGGGTCCATGGTTCTGGGCGTATACTGGGGGGACGGGGACGACTCCCATTAACCCCTGACTATACCGGGGATACGCTTATCACAAGCCTTTCTGGTCTGTGCTGAAGGAGGGCATTCTGGCAACCATGTGGCTTGACCTTTATTAGTGAGCCTGGTTACCCCCTCTCGGAACCACAGACTTAGAAATCGTCAGCTCAAATACAGTGCATAAAATATATTTATTTATATACCCTTATACACCATTTTAATAAAAAATATCACAAAATTCTTCTAAGTCCCTCGGGAAGAGTGAAAGACGCGCACGTTCATTTTCAGAGCTCCTAGACCTTCCTATAAGAAGTTAGCCAAAAAGTAGCTTCGAAAATCTCATGTTAAGTTTCAGAGTTGCTTCTAATGTACCAAAGCTGGACTTAGACATAATTTCACTCTCACAACATTATGGCTGGTTGGAGACAGTCCGAACCACAAGTACCGGGTCCATGGTTCTGGGCGTATACTGGGGGGACGGGGACGACTCCAAATAACCCCTGACTATACCGGGGATACGCTTATCACAATGCCTTTCTGGTCTGTGCTGAAGCAGGGCATTCTGGCAACCAAGTGGCTTGACCTTTATTAGTGAGCCAGGTTACCCCCTCTCGGAACCACAGACTTAGAAAACGCCAGCTCATATACAGTGCATAAAATATATTTATATAATATATTTATATATATACCCTTATACACCACTTTAATAAAAAATATCACAAAATTCTTCTAAGTCCCTTGGGAAGAGTAAACGAAGCGCACGTTCATTTTCAGAGCTCCTAGACCTTCCTATAAGAAGTTAGCCAAAAAGTAGCTTCGAAAAACGCTTAGGTTAAGTATCAGAGTTGCTTCTAATGTACCAAAGCTGGACTTAGACATAATTTCACTCTCACAACATTATGGCTGGTTGGAGACAGTCCGAACCACAAGTACCGGGTCCATGGTTCTGGGCGTATACTGGGGGGACGGGGACGACTCCCATTAACCCCTGACTATACCGGGGATACGCTTATCACAATGCCTTTCTGGTCTGTGCTGAAGCAGGGCATTCTGGCAGCCAAGTGGCTTGACCTTTATTAGTGAGCCTAGTTACCCCCTCTCGGAACCACAGACTTAGAAATCGCCAGCTCATATACAGTGCATAAAATATATTTATATAATATATTTATATATATACCCTTATACACCACTTTAATAAAAAATATCACAAAATTCTTCTAAGTCCCTTGGGAAGAGTGAACGAAGCGCACGTTCATTTTCAGAGCTCCTAGACCTTCCTATAAGAAGTTAGCCAAAAAGTAGCTTCGAAAAACGCTTAGGTTAAGTTTCAGAGTTGCTTCTAATGTACCAAAGCTGAACTTAGACATAATTTCACTCTCACAACATTATGGCTGGTTGGAGACAGTCCGAACCACAAGTACCGGGTCCATGGTTCTGAGCGTATACTGGGGGGGGACGGGGACGACTCCCATTAACCCCTGACTATACCGGGGATACGCTTATCACAATGCCTTTCTGGTCTTTGCTGAAGCAGGGCATTCTGGCAGCCAAGTGGCTTGACCTTTATTAGTGAGCCTGGTTACCCCCTCTCGGAACCACAGACTTAGAAATCGCCAGCTCATATACAGTGCATAAAATATATTTATATATATATATATACCCTTATACACCATTTTAATAAAAAATATCACAAAATTCTTCTATGTCCCTCGGGAAGAGTGAAAGACGCGCACGTTCATTTTCAGAGCTCCTAGACCTTCTTATAAGAAGTTAGCCAAAAAGTAGCTTCGAAAAACGCTTAGGTTAAGTTTCAGAGTTGCTTCTAATGTACCAAAGCTGGACTTAGACATAAATTCACTCTCACAACATTATGGCTGGTTGGAGACAGTCCGAACCACAAGTACCGGGTCCATGGTTCTAGGCGTATACTGGGGGGACGGGGACGACTCCCATTAACCCCTGACTATACCGGGGATACGCTTATCACAATGCCTTTCTGGTCTGTGCTGAAGCAGGGCATTCTGGCAGCCAAGTGGCTTGACCTTTATAAGTGAGCCTGGTTACCCCCTCTCGGAACCACAGACTTAGAAATCGCCAGCTCATTTACAGTGCATAAAATATATTTATATAATATATTTATATTTATACCCTTATACACCATTTTAATAAAAAATATCACAAAATTCTTCTAAGTCCCTCGGGAAGAGTGAAAGACGCGCACGTTCATTTTCAGAGATCCTAGACCTTCCTACAGTATAAGAAGTTTGCCAAAAAGTAGCTTCGAAAAACGCTTAGGTTAAGTTTCAGAGTTGCTTCTAATGTACCAAAGCTGGACTTAGACATAATTTCACTCTCACAAGATTATGGCTCTTTGGAGACAGTCCGAACCACAAGTACCGGGTCCATGGTTCTGGGCGTATACTGGGGGGACGGGGACGACTCCCATTAACCCCTGACTATACCGGGGATACGCTTATCACAAGCCTTTCTGGTCTGTGCTGAAGGAGGGCATTCTGGCAACCAAGTGGCTTGACCTTTATTAGTGAGCCTGGTTACCCCCTCTCGGAACCACAGACTTAGAAATCGTCAGCTCATATACAGTGCATAAAATATATTTATATATATACCCTTATACACCATTTTAATAAAAAATATCACAAAATTCTTCTAAGTCCCTCGGGAAGAGTGAAAGACGCGCACGTTCATTTTCAGAGCTCCTAGACCTTCCTATAAGAAGTTAGCCAAAAAGTAGCTTCGAAAAACGCTTAGGTTAAGTTTCAGAGTTGCTTCTAATGTACCAAAGCTGGACTTAGACATAATTTCACTCTCACAAGATTATGGCTCTTTGGAGACAGTCCGAACCACAAGTACCGGGTCCATGGTTCTGGGCGTATACTGGGGGGACGGGGACGACTCCCATTAACCCCTGACTATACCGGGGATACGCTTATCACAAGCCTTTCTGGTCTGTGCTGAAGGAGGGCATTCTGGCAACCAAGTGGCTTGACCTTTATTAGTGAGCCTGGTTACCCCCTCTCGGAACCACAGACTTAGAAATCGTCAGCTCATATACAGTGCATAAAATATATTTATATATATACCCTTATACACCATTTTAATAAAAAATATCACAACATTCTTCTAAGTCCCTCGGGAAGAGTGAAAGACGCGCACGTTCATTTTCAGAGCTCCTACACCTTCCTATAAGAAGTTAGCCAAAAAGTAGCTTCGAAAAACGCTTAGGTTAAGTTTCAGAGTTGCTTCTAATGTTCCAAAGCTGGACTTAGACATAATTTCACTCTCACAACATTATGGCTGGTTGGAGACAGTCCGAACCACAAGTACCGGGTCCATGGGTCTGGGCGTATACTGGGGGGACGGGGACGACTCCCATTAACCCCTGACTATACCGGGGATACGCTTATCACAATGCCTTTCTGGTCTGTGCTGAAGCAGGGCATTCTGGCAGCCAAGTGGCTTGACCTTTATAAGTGAGCCTGGTTACCCCCTCTCGGAACCACAGACTTAGAAATCGCCAGCTCATTTACAGTGCATAAAATATATTTATATAATATATTTATATTTATACCCTTATACACCATTTTAATAAAAAATATCACAAAATTCTTCTAAGTCCCTCGGGAAGAGTGAAAGACGCGCACGTTCATTTTCAGAGATCCTAGACCTTCCTACAGTATAAGAAGTTAGCCAAAAAGTAGCTTCGAAAAACGCTTAGGTTAAGTTTCAGAGTTGCTTCTAATGTACCAAAGCTGGACTTAGACATAATTTCACTCTCACAAGATTATGGCTCTTTGGAGACAGTCCGAACCACAAGTACCGGGTCCATGGTTCTGGGCGTATACTGGGGGGACGGGGACGACTCCCATTAACCCCTGACTATACCGGGGATACGCTTATCACAAGCCTTTCTGGTCTGTGCTGAAGGAGGGCATTCTGGCAACCATGTGGCTTGACCTTTATTAGTGAGCCTGGTTACCCCCTCTCGGAACCACAGACTTAGAAATCGTCAGCTCAAATACAGTGCATAAAATATATTTATATATATACCCTTATACACCATTTTAATAAAAAATATCACAAAATTCTTCTAAGTCCCTCGGGAAGAGTGAAAGACGCGCACGTTCATTTTCAGAGCTCCTAGACCTTCCTATAAGAAGTTAGCCAAAAAGTAGCTTCGAAAATCTCATGTTAAGTTTCAGAGTTGCTTCTAATGTACCAAAGCTGGACTTAGACATAATTTCACTCTCACAACATTATGGCTGGTTGGAGACAGTCCGAACCACAAGTACCGGGTCCATGGTTCTGGGCGTATACTGGGGGGACGGGGACGACTCCAAATAACCCCTGACTATACCGGGGATACGCTTATCACAATGCCTTTCTGGTCTGTGCTGAAGCAGGGCATTCTGGCAGCCAAGTGGCTTGACCTTTATTAGTGAGCCAGGTTACCCCCTCTCGGAACCACAGACTTAGAAAACGCCAGCTCATATACAGTGCATAAAATATATTTATATAATATATTTATATATATACCCTTATACACCACTTTAATAAAAAATATCACAAAATTCTTCTAAGTCCCTTGGGAAGAGTAAACGAAGCGCACGTTCATTTTCAGAGCTCCTAGACCTTCCTATAAGAAGTTAGCCAAAAAGTAGCTTCGAAAAACGCTTAGGTTAAGTTTCAGAGTTGCTTCTAATGTACCAAAGCTGGACTTAGACATAATTTCACTCTCACAACATTATGGCTGGTTGGAGACAGTCCGAACCACAAGTACCGGGTCCATGGTTCTGGGCGTATACTGGGGGGACGGGGACGACTCCCATTAACCCCTGACTATACCGGGGATACGCTTATCACAATGCCTTTCTGGTCTGTGCTGAAGCAGGGCATTCTGGCAGCCAAGTGGCTTGACCTTTATTAGTGAGCCTAGTTACCCCCTCTCGGAACCACAGACTTAGAAATCGCCAGCTCATATACAGTGCATAAAATATATTTATATATATATATATACCCTTATACACCATTTTAATAAAAAAAAATATCACAAAATTCTTCTATGTCCCTCGGGAAGAGTGAAAGACGCGCACGTTCATTTTCAGAGCTCCTAGACCTTCCTATAAGAAGTTAGCCAAAAAGTAGCTTCGAAAAACGCTTAGGTTAAGTTTCAGAGTTGCTTCTAATGTACCAAAGCTGGACTTAGACATAAATTCACTCTCACAACATTATGGCTGGTTGGAGACAGTCCGAACCACAAGTACCGGGTCCATGGTTCTAGGCGTATACTGGGGGGACGGGGACGACTCCCATTAACCCCTGACTATACCGGGGATACGCTTATCACAATGCCTTTCTGGTCTGTGCTGAAGCAGGGCATTCTGGCAGCCAAGTGGCTTGACCTTTATTAGTGAGCCTGGTTACCCCCTCTCGGAACCACAGACTTAGAAATCGCCAGCTCATATACAGTGCATAAAATATATTTATATATATACCCTTATACACCATTTTAATAAAAAATATCACAAAATTCTTCTAAGTCCCTCGGGAAGAGTGAAAGACGCGCACGTTCATTTTCAGAGCTCCTAGACCTTACTATAAGAAGTTAGCCAAAAAGTAGCTTCGAAAAACGCTTAGGTTAATTTCAGAGTTGCTTCTAATGTACCAAAGCTGGACTTAGACATAATTTCACTCTCACAACATTATGGCTGGTTGGAGACAGTCCGAACCACAAGTACCGGGTCCATGGTTCTAGGCGTATACTGGGGGGACGGGGACGACTCCCATTAACCCCTGACTATACCGGGGATACGCTTATCACAATGCCTTTCTGGTCTGTGCTGAAGCAGGGCATTCTGGCAGCCAAGAGGCTTGACCTTTATTAGTGAGCCTAGTTACCCCCTCTCGGAACCACAGACTTAGAAATCCCAGCTCATATACAGTGCATAAAATATATTTATATATATACCCTTATACACCATTTTAATAAAAAATATCACAAAATTCTTCTAAGTCCCTCGAGAAGAGTGAAAGACGCGCACGTTCATTTTCAGAGCTCCTAGACCTTCCTATAAGAAGTTAGCCAAAAAGTAGCTTCGAAAAACGCTTAGGTTAAGTTTCAGAGTTGCTTCTAATGTACCAAAGCTGGACTTAGACATAATTTCACTCTCACAAGATCATGGCTCTTTGGAGACAGTCCGAACCACAAGTACCGGGTCCATGGTTCTGGGCGTATACTGGGGGAACGGGGACGACTCCCATTAACCCCTGACTATACCGGGGATACGCTTATCACAAGCCTTTCTGGTCTGTGCTGAAGGAGGGCATTCTGGCAACCAAGTGGCTTGACCTTTATTAGTGAGCCTGGTTACCCCCTCTCGGAACCACAGACTTAGAAATCGTCAGCTCATATACAGTGCATAAAATATATTTATATATATACCCTTATACACCATTTTAATAAAAAATATCACAAAATTCTTCTAAGTCCCTCGGGAAGAGTGAAAGACGCGCACGTTCATTTTCAGAGCTCCTAGACCTTCCTATAAGAAGTTAGCCAAAAAGTAGCTTCGAAAAACGCTTAGGTTAAGTTTCAGAGTTGCTTCTAATGTACCAAAGCTGGACTTAGACATAATTTCACTCTCACAAGATTATGGCTCTTTGGAGACAGTCCGAACCACAAGTACCGGGTCCATGGTTCTGGGCGTATACTGGGGGGACGGTGACGACTCCCATTAACCCCTGACTATACCGGGGATACGCTTATCACAAGCCTTTCTGGTCTGTGCTGAAGGAGGGCATTCTGGCAACCAAGTGGCTTGACCTTTATTAGTGAGCCTGGTTACCCCCTCTCGGAACCACAGACTTAGAAATCGTCAGCTCATATACAGTGCATAAAATATATTTATATATATACCCTTATACACCATTTTAATAAAAAATATCACAACATTCTTCTAAGTCCCTCGGGAAGAGTGAAAGACGCGCACGTTCATTTTCAGAGCTCCTAGACCTTCCTATAAGAAGTTAGCCAAAAAGTAGCTTCGAAAAACGCTTAGGTTAAGTTTCAGAGTTGCTTCTAATGTTCCAAAGCTGGACTTAGACATAATTTCACTCTCACAACATTATGGCTGGTTGGAGACAGTCCGAACCACAAGTACCGGGTCCATGGGTCTGGGCGTATACTGGGGGGACGGGGACGACTCCCATTAACCCCTGACTATACCGGGGATACGCTTATCACAATGCCTTTCTGGTCTGTGCTGAAGCAGGGCATTCTGGCAGCCAAGTGGCTTGACCTTTATAAGTGAGCCTGGTTACCCCCTCTCGGAACCACAGACTTAGAAATCGCCAGCTCATTTACAGTGCATAAAATATATTTATATAATATATTTATATTTATACCCTTATACACCATTTTAATAAAAAATATCACAAAATTCTTCTAAGTCCCTCGGGAAGAGTGAAAGACGCGCACGTTCATTTTCAGAGATCCTAGACCTTCCTACAGTATAAGAAGTTAGCCAAAAAGTAGCTTCGAAAAACGCTTAGGTTAAGTTTCAGAGTTGCTTCTAATGTACCAAAGCTGGACTTAGACATAATTTCACTCTCACAAGATTATGGCTCTTTGGAGACAGTCCGAACCACAAGTACCGGGTCCATGGTTCTGGGCGTATACTGGGGGGACGGGGACGACTCCCATTAACCCCTGACTATACCGGGGATACGCTTATCACAAGCCTTTCTGGTCTGTGCTGAAGGAGGGCATTCTGGCAACCATGTGGCTTGACCTTTATTAGTGAGCCTGGTTACCCCCTCTCGGAACCACAGACTTAGAAATCGTCAGCTCAAATACAGTGCATAAAATATATTTATATATATACCCTTATACACCATTTTAATAAAAAATATCACAAAATTCTTCTAAGTCCCTCGGGAAGAGTGAAAGACGCGCACGTTCATTTTCAGAGCTCCTAGACCTTCCTATTAGAAGTTAGCCAAAAAGTAGCTTCGAAAATCTCATGTTAAGTTTCAGAGTTGCTTCTAATGTACCAAAGCTGGACTTAGACATAATTTCACTCTCACAACATTATGGCTGGTTGGAGACAGTCCGAACCACAAGTACCGGGTCCATGGTTCTGGGCGTATACTGGGGGGACGGGGACGACTCCAAATAACCCCTGACTATACCGGGGATACGCTTATCACAATGCCTTTCTGGTCTGTGCTGAAGCAGGGCATTCTGGCAGCCAAGTGGCTTGACCTTTATTAGTGAGCCAGGTTACCCCCTCTCGGAACCACAGACTTAGAAAACGCCAGCTCATATACAGTGCATAAAATATATTTATATAATATATTTATATATATACCCTTATACACCACTTTAATAAAAAATATCACAAAATTCTTCTAAGTCCCTTGGGAAGAGTAAACGAAGCGCACGTTCATTTTCAGAGCTCCTAGACCTTCCTATAAGAAGTTAGCCAAAAAGTAGCTTCGAAAAACGCTTAGGTTAAGTTTCAGAGTTGCTTCTAATGTACCAAAGCTGGACTTAGACATAATTTCACTCTCACAACATTATGGCTGGTTGGAGACAGTCCGAACCACAAGTACCGGGTCCATGGTTCTGGGCGTATACTGGGGGGACGGGGACGACTCCCATTAACCCCTGACTATACCGGGGATACGCTTATCACAATGCCTTTCTGGTCTGTGCTGAAGCAGGGCATTCTGGCAGCCAAGTGGCTTGACCTTTATTAGTGAGCCTAGTTACCCCCTCTCGGAACCACAGACTTAGAAATCGCCAGCTCATATACAGTGCATAAAATATATTTATATATATATATATACCCTTATACACCATTTTAATAAAAAAAAATATCACAAAATTCTTCTATGTCCCTCGGGAAGAGTGAAAGACGCGCACGTTCATTTTCAGAGCTCCTAGACCTTCTTATAAGAAGTTAGCCAAAAAGTAGCTTCGAAAAACGCTTAGGTTAAGTTTCAGAGTTGCTTCTAATGTACCAAAGCTGGACTTAGACATAAATTCACTCTCACAACATTATGGCTGGTTGGAGACAGTCCGAACCACAAGTACCGGGTCCATGGTTCTAGGCGTATACTGGGGGGACGGGGACGACTCCCATTAACCCCTGACTATACCGGGGATACGCTTATCACAATGCCTTTCTGGTCTGTGCTGAAGCAGGGCATTCTGGCAGCCAAGTGGCTTGACCTTTATTAGTGAGCCTGGTTACCCCCTCTCGGAACCACAGACTTAGAAATCGCCAGCTCATATACAGTGCATAAAATATATTTATATATATACCCTTATACACCATTTTAATAAAAAATATCACAAAATTCTTCTAAGTCCCTCGGGAAGAGTGAAAGACGCGCACGTTCATTTTCAGAGCTCCTAGACCTTACTATAAGAAGTTAGCCAAAAAGTAGCTTCGAAAAACGCTTAGGTTAATTTCAGAGTTGCTTCTAATGTACCAAAGCTGGACTTAGACATAATTTCACTCTCACAACATTATGGCTGGTTGGAGACAGTCCGAACCACAAGTACCGGGTCCATGGTTCTAGGCGTATACTGGGGGGACGGGGACGACTCCCATTAACCCCTGACTATACCGGGGATACGCTTATCACAATGCCTTTCTGGTCTGTGCTGAAGCAGGGCATTCTGGCAGCCAAGAGGCTTGACCTTTATTAGTGAGCCTAGTTACCCCCTCTCGGAACCACAGACTTAGAAATCGTCAGCTCATATACAGTGCATAAAATATATTTATATATATACCCTTATACACCATTTTAATAAAAAATATCACAAAATTCTTCTAAGTCCCTCGAGAAGAGTTAAAGACGCGCACGTTCATTTTCAGAGCTCCTAGACCTTCCTATAAGAAGTTAGCCAAAAAGTAGCTTCGAAAAACGCTTAGGTTAAGTTTCAGAGTTGCTTCTAATGTACCAAAGCTGGACTTAGACATAATTTCACTCTCACAAGATCATGGCTCTTTGGAGACAGTCCGAACCACAAGTACCGGGTCCATGGTTCTGGGCGTATACTGGGGGAACGGGGACGACTCCCATTAACCCCTGACTATACCGGGGATACGCTTATCACAAGCCTTTCTGGTCTGTGCTGAAGGAGGGCATTCTGGCAACCAAGTGGCTTGACCTTTATTAGTGAGCCTGGTTACCCCCTCTCGGAACCACAGACTTAGAAATCGTCAGCTCATATACAGTGCATAAAATATATTTATATATATACCCTTATACACCATTTTAATAAAAAATATCACAAAATTCTTCTAAGTCCCTCGGGAATAGTGAAAGACGCGCACGTTCATTTTCAGAGCTCCTAGACCTTCCTATAAGAAGTTAGCCAAAAAGTAGCTTCGAAAAACGCTTATGTTAAGTTTCAGAGTTGCTTCTAATGTACCAAAGCTGGACTTAGACATAATTTCACTCTCACAACATTATGGCTGGTTGGAGACAGTCCGAACCACAAGTACCGGGTCCATGGTTCTAGGCGTATACTGGGGGGACGGGGACGACTCCCATTAACCCCTGACTATACCGGGGATACGCTTATCACAATGCCTTTCTGGTCTGTGCTGAAGCAGGGCATTCTGGCAGCCAAGAGGCTTGACCTTTATTAGTGAGCCTAGTTACCCCCTCTCGGAACCACAGACTTAGAAATCCCAGCTCATATACAGTGCATAAAATATATTTATATATATACCCTTATACACCATTTTAATAAAAAATATCACAAAATTCTTCTAAGTCCCTCGGGAAGAGTGAAAGACGCGCACGTTCATTTTCAGAGCTCCTAGACCTTCCTATAAGAAGTTAGCCAAAAAGTAGCTTCGAAAAACGCTTAGGTTAAGTTTCAGAGTTGCTTCTAATGTACCAAAGCTGGACTTAGACATAATTTCACTCTCACAAGATCATGGCTCTTTGGAGACAGTCCGAACCACAAGTACCGGGTCCATGGTTCTGGGCGTATACTGGGGGGACGGGGACGACTCCCATTAACCCCTGACTATACCGGGGATACGCTTATCACAAGCCTTTCTGGTCTGTGCTGAAGGAGGGCATTCTGGCAACCAAGTGGCTTGACCTTTATTAGTGAGCCTGGTTACCCCCTCTCGGAACCACAGACTTAAAAATCGTCAGCTCATATACAGTGCATAAAATATATTTATATATATACCCTTATACACCATTTTAATAAAAAATATCACAAAATTCTTCTAAGTCCCTCGGGAAGAGTGAAAGACGCGCACGTTCATTTTCAGAGCTCCTAGACCTTCCTATAAGAAGTTAGCCAAAAAGTAGCTTCGAAAAACGCTTATGTTAAGTTTCAGAGTTGCTTCTAATGTACCAAAGCTGGACTTAGACATAATTTCACTCTCACAACATTATGGCTGGTTGGAGACAGTCCGAACCACAAGTACCGGGTCCATGGTTCTGGGCGTATACTGGGGGGACGGGGACGACTCCCATTAACCCCTGACTATACCGGGGATACGCTTATCACAATGCCTTTCTGGTATGTGCTGAAGCAGGGCATTCTGGCAGCCAAGTGGCTTGACCTTTATTAGTGAGCCAGGTTACCCCCTCTCGGAACCACAGACTTAGAAATCGCCAGCTCATATACAGTGCATAAAATATATTTATATATATATATAGACCCTTATACACCATTTTAATAAAAAATATCACAAAATTCTTCTATGTCCCTCGGGAAGAGTGAAAGACGCGCACGTTCATTTTAGAGCTCCTAGACCTTCTTATAAGAAGTTAGCCAAAAAGTAGCTTCGAAAAACGCTTAGGTTAAGTTTCAGAGTTGCTTCTAATGTACCAAAGCTGGACTTAGACATAAATTCACTCTCACAACATTATGGCTGGTTGGAGACAGTCCGAACCACAAGTACCGGGTCCATGGTTCTGGGCGTATACTGGGGGGACGGGGACGACTCCCATTAACCCCTGACTATACCGGGGATACGCTTATCACAATGCCTTTCTGGTCTGTGCTGAAGCAGGGCATTCTGGCAGCAAAGAGGCTTGACCTTTATTAGTGAGCCTAGTTACCCCCTCTCGGAACCACAGACTTAGAAATCCCAGCTCATATACAGTGCATAAAATATATTTATATATATACCCTTATACACCATTTTAATAAAAAATATCACAAAATTCTTCTAAGTCCCTCGGGAAGAGTGAAAGACGCGCACGTTCATTTTCAGAGCTCCTAGACCTTCCTATAAGAAGTTAGCCAAAAAGTAGCTTCGAAAAACGCTTAGGTTAAGTTTCAGAGTTGCTTCTAATGTACCAAAGCTGGACTTAGACATAATTTCACTCTCACAAGATCATGGCTCTTTGGAGACAGTCCGAACCACAAGTACCGGGTCCATGGTTCTGGGCGTATACTGGGGGGACGGGGACGACTCCCATTAACCCCTGACTATACCGGGGATACGCTTATCACAAGCCTTTCTGGTCTGTGCTGAAGGAGGGCATTCTGGCAACCAAGTGGCTTGACCTTTATTAGTGAGCCTGGTTACCCCCTCTCGGAACCACAGACTTAGAAATCGTCAGCTCATATACAGTGCATAAAATATATTTATATATATACCCTTATACACCATTTTAATAAAAAATATCACAAAATTCTTCTAAGTCCCTCGGGAAGAGTGAAAGACGCGCACGTTCATTTTCAGAGCTCCTAGACCTTCCTATAAGAAGTTAGCCAAAAAGTAGCTTCGAAAAACGCTTATGTTAAGTTTCAGAGTTGCTTCTAATGTACCAAAGCTGGACTTAGACATAATTTCACTCTCACAACATTATGGCTGGTTGGAGACAGTCCGAACCACAAGTACCGGGTCCATGGTTCTGGGCGTATACTGGGGGGACGGGGACGACTCCCATTAACCCCTGACTATACCGGGGATACGCTTATCACAATGCCTTTCTGGTCTGTGCTGAAGCAGGGCATTCTGGCAGCCAAGTGGCTTGACCTTTATTAGTGAGCCAGGTTACCCCGTCTCGGAACCACAGACTTAGAAATCGCCAGCTCATATACAGTGCATAAAATATATTTATATATATATATACCCTTATACACCATTTTAATAAAAAATATCACAAAATTCTTCTATGTCCCTCGGGAAGAGTGAAAGACGCGCACGTTCATTTTAGAGCTCCTAGACCTTCTTATAAGAAGTTAGCCAAAAAGTAGCTTCGAAAAACGCTTAGGTTAAGTTTCAGAGTTGCTTCTAATGTACCAAAGCTGGACTTAGACATAAATTCACTCTCACAACATTATGGCTGGTTGGAGACAGTCCGAACCACAAGTACCGGGTCCATGGTTCTGGGCGTATACTGGGGGGACGGGGACGACTCCCATTAACCCCTGACTATACCGGGGATACGCTTATCACAATGCCTTTCTGGTCTATGCTGAAGCAGGGCATTCTGGCAGCCAAGTGGCTTGACCTTTATTAGGTCGCCTAGTTACCCCCTCTCGGAACCACAGACTTAGAAATCGCCAGCTCATATACAGTGCATAAAATATATTTATATATATACCCTTATACACCATTTTAATAAAAAATATCACAAAATTCTTCTAAGTCCCTCGGGAAGAGTGAAAGACGCGCACGTTCATTTTCAGAGCTCCTAGACCTTACTATAAGAAGTTAGCCAAAAAGTAGCTTCGAAAAACGCTTAGGTTAAGTTTCAGAGTTGCTTCTAATGTACCAAAGCTGGACTTAGACATAATTTCACTCTCACAACATTATGGCTGGTTGGAGACAGTCCGAACCACAAGTACCGGGTCCATGGTTCTAGGCGTATACTGGGGGGACGGGGACGACTCCCATTAACCCCTGACTATACCGGGGATACGCTTATCACAATGCCTTTCTGGTCTGTGCTGAAGCAGGGCATTCTGGCAGCCAAGAGGCTTGACCTTTATTAGTGAGCCTAGTTACCCCCTCTCGGAACCACAGACTTAGAAATCGCCAGCTCATATACAGTGCATAAAATATATTTATACTGTATATATACCCTTTTACACCATTTTAATAAAAAATATCACAAAATTCTTCTAAGTCCCTCGGGAAGAGTGAAAGACGCGCACGTTCATTTTCAGAGCTCCTAGACCTTCCTATAAGAAGTTAGCCAAAAAGTAGCTTCGAAAAACGATTAGGTTAAGTTTCAGAGTTGCTTCTAATGTACCAAAGCTGGACTTAGACATAATTTCACTCTCACAAGATCATGGATCTTTGGAGACAGTCCGAACCACAAGTACCGGGTCCATGGTTCTGGGCGTATACTGGGGGGACGGGGACGACTACCATTAACCCCTGACTATACCGGGGATACGCTTATCACAAGCCTTTCTGGTCTGTGCTGAAGGAGGGCATTCTGGCAGCCAAGTGACTTGACCTTTATTAGTGAGCCTGGTTACCCCCTCTTGGAACCACAGACTTAGAAATCGTCAGCTCATATACAGTGCATAAAATATATTTATATATATACCCTTATACACCATTTTAATAAAAAATATCACAAAATTCTTCTAAGTCCCTCATGAAGAGTGAAAGACGCGCACGTTCATTTTCAGAGCTCCTAGACCTTCCTATAAGAAGTTAGCCAAAAAGTAGCTTCGAAAAACGCTTATGTTAAGTTTCAGAGTTGCTTCTAATGTACCAAAGCTGGACTTAGACATAATTTCAATCTCACAACATTATGGCTGGTTGGAGACAGTCCGAACCACAAGTACCGGGTCCATGGTTCTGGGCGTATACTGGAGGGACGGGAACGACTCCCATTAACCCCTGACTATACCGGGGATACGCTTATCACAATGCCTTTCTGGTCTGTGCTGAAGCAGGGCATTCTGGCAGCCAAGTGGCTTGACCTTTATTAGTGAGCCTGGTTACCCCCTCTCGGAACCACAGACTTAGAAATCGCCAGCTCATATACAGTGCATAAAATATATTTATATAATATATTTATATATATACCCTTATACACCATTTTAATAAAAAATATCACAAAATTATTCTAAGTCCCTTGGGAAGAGTGAACGAAGCGCACGTTCATTTTCAGAGCTCCTAGACCTTCCTATAAGAAGTTAGCCAAAAAGTAGCTTCGAAAAACGCTTAGGTTAAGTTTCAGAGTTGCTTCTAATGTACCAAAGCTGGACTTAGACATAATTTCACTCTCACAACATTATGGCTGGTTGGAGACAGTCCGAACCACAAGTACCGGGTCCATGGTTCTGGGCGTATAGTGGGGGGACGGGGACGACTCCCATTAACCCCTGACTATACCGGGGATACGCTTATCACAATGCCTTTCTGGTCTGTGCTGAAGCAGGGCATTCTGGCAGCCAAGTGGCTTGACCTTTATTAGTGAGCCTGGTTACCCCCTCTCGGAACCACAGACTTAGAAATCGCCAGCTCATATACAGTGCATAAAATATATTTATATAATATATTTATATATATACCCTTATACACCATTTTAATAAAAAATATCACAAAATTCTTCTAAGTCCCTCGGGAACAGTGAAAGACGCGCACGTTCATTTTCAGAGCTCCTAGACCTTCCTATAAGAAGTTAGCCAAAAAGTAGCTTCGAAAAACGCTTAGGTTAAGTTTCAGAGTTGCTTCTAATGTACCAAAGCTGGACTTAGACATAATTTCACTCTCACAAGATTATGGCTCTTTGGAGACAGTCCGAACCACAAGTACCGGGTCCATGGTTCTGGGCGTATACTGGGGGGACGGGGATGACTCCCATTAACCCCTGACTATACCGGGGATACGCTTATCACAATGCCTTTCTGGTCTGTGCTGAAGCAGGGCATTCTGGCAGCCAAGTGGCTTGACCTTTATTAGTGAGCCTGGTTACCCCCTCTCGGAACCACAGACTTAGAAATCGCCAGCTCATATACAGTGCATAAAATATATTTATATATATATACCCTTATACACCATTTTAATAAAAAATATCACAAAATTCTTCTAAGTCCCTCGGGAAGAGTGAAAGACACGCACGTTTATTTTCAGAGCTCCTAGACCTTCCTATAAGAAGTTAGCCAAAAAGTAGCTTCGAAAAACGCTTAGGTTAAGTTTCAGAGTTGCTTCTAAAGTACCAAAGCTGGACTTAGACATAATTTCACTCTCACAACATTATGGCTGGTTGGAGACAGTCCGAATCACAAGTACCGGGTCCATGGTTCTGGGCGTATACTGGGGGGACGGGGACGACTCCCATTAACCCCTGACTATACCGGGGATACGCTTATCACAATGCCTTTCTGGTCTGTGCTGAAGCAGGGCATTCTGGCAGCCAAGTGGCTTGACCTTTATTAGTGAGCCTGGTTACCCCCTCTCGGAACCACAGACTTAGAAATCGCAAGCTCATATACAGTGCATAAAATATATTTATATAATATGTTTATATATATACCCTTATACACCATTTTAATAAAAAATATCACAAAATTCTTCTAAGAAGAGAGAAAGACGCGCACGTTCATTTTCAGAGCTCCTAGACCTTCCCATAAGAAGTTAGCCAAAAAGTAGCTTCGAAAAACGCTTAGGTTAAGTTTCAGAGTTGCTTCTAATGTACCAAAGCTGGACTTAGACATAATTTCACTCTCACAACATTATGGCTGGTTGGAGACAGTCCGAACCACAAGTACCGGGTCCATGGTTCTGGGCGTATACTGGGGGGACGGGGACGACTCCCATTAACCCCTGACTATACCGGGGATACGCTTATCACAATGCCTTTCTGGTCTGTGCTGAAGCAGGGCATTCTGGCAGCCAAGTGGCTTGACCTTTATTAGTGAGCCAGGTTACCCCCTCTCGGAACCACAGACTTAGAAATCGCCAGCTCATATACAGTGCATAAAATATATTTATATGATATATTTAATTATATATACCCTTATACACCACTTTAATAAAAAATATCACAAAATTCTTCTAAGTCCCTTAGGAAGAGTGAACGAAGCGCACGTTCATTTTCAGAGCTCCTAGACCTTCCTATAAGAAGTTAGCCAAAAAGTAGCTTCGAAAAACGCTTAGGTTAAGTTTCAGAGTTGCTTCTAATGTACCAAAGCTGGACTTAGACATAATTTCACTCTCACAACATTATGGCTGGTTGGAGACAGTCCGAACCACAAGTACCGGGTCCATGGTTCTGGGCGTATACTGGGGGGACGGGGACGACTCCCATTAACCCCTGACTATACCGGGGATACGCTTATCACAATGCCTTTCTGGTCTGTGCTGAAGCAGGGCATTCTGGCAGCCAAGTGGCTTGAACTTTATTAGTGAGCCTGGTTACCCCCTCTCGGAACCACAGACTTAGAAATCGCCAGCTCATATACAGTGCATAAAATATATTTATATAATATATTTATATATATACCCTTATACACCATTTTAATAAAAAATATCACAAAATTATTCTAAGTCCCTCGGGAAGAGAGAAAGACGCGCACGTTCATTTTCAGAGCTTCTAGACCTTCCTATAAGAAGTTAGCCAAAAAGTAGCTTCGAAAAACGCTTATGTTAAGTTTCAGAGTTGCTTCTAATGTACCAAAGCTGGACTTAGACATAATTTCACTCTCACAAGATTATGGCTCTTTGGAGACAGTCCGAACCACAAGTACCGGGTCCATGGTTCTGGGCGTATACTGGGGGGACGGGGATGACTCCCATTAACCCCTGACTATACCGGGGATACGCTTATCACAATGCCTTTCTGGTCTGTGCTGAAGCAGGGCATTCTGGCAGCCAAGTGGCTTGACCTTTATTAGTGAGCCTGGTTACCCCCTCTCGGAACCACAGACTTAGAAATCGCCAGCTCATATACAGTGCATAAAATATATTTATATATATATACCCTTATACACCATTTTAATAAAAAATATCACAAAATTCTTCTAAGTCCCTCGGGAAGAGTGAAAGACACGCACGTTTATTTTCAGAGCTCCTAGACCTTCCTATAAGAAGTTAGCCAAAAAGTAGCTTCGAAAAACGCTTAGGTTAAGTTTCAGAGTTGCTTCTAAAGTACCAAAGCTGGACTTAGACATAATTTCACTCTCACAACATTATGGCTGGTTGGAGACAGTCCGAATCACAAGTACCGGGTCCATGGTACTGGGCGTATACTGGGGGGACGGGGACGACTCCCATTAACCCCTGACTATACCGGGGATACGCTTATCACAATGCCTTTCTGGTCTGTGCTGAAGCAGGGCATTCTGGCAGCCAAGTGGCTTGACCTTTATTAGTGAGCATGGTTACCCCCTCTCGGAACCACAGACTTAGAAATCGCAAGCTCATATACAGTGCATAAAATATATTTATATAATATATTTATATATATACCCTTATACACCATTTTAATAAAAAATATCACAAAATTCTTCTAAGAAGAGAGAAAGACGCGCACGTTCATTTTCAGAGCTCCTAGACCTTCCCATAAGAAGTTAGCCAAAAAGTAGCTTCGAAAAACGCTTAGGTTAAGTTTCAGAGTTGCTTCTAATGTACCAAAGCTGGACTTAGACATAATTTCACTCTCACAAGATTATGGCTCTTTGGAGACAGTCCGAACCACAAGTACCGGGTCCATGGTTCTGTGCGTATACTGGGGAGACTGGGACGACTCCCATTAACCCCTGACTATACCGGGGATACGCTTATCACAAGCCTTTCTGGTCTGTGCTGAAGGAGGGGATTCTGGCAACCAAGTGGCTTGACCTTTATTAGTGAGCCTGGTTACCCCCTCTCGGAACCACAGACTTAGAAATCGTCAGCTCATATACAGTGCATAAAATATATTTATATAATATATTTATATATATACCCTTATACACCACTTTAATAAAAAATATCACAAAATTCTTCTAAGTCCCTTGGAAAGAGTGAACGAAGCGCACGTTCATTTTCAGAGCTCCTAGACCTTCCTATAAGAAGTTAGCCAAAAAGTAGCTTCGAAAAACGCTTAGGTTAAGTTTCAGAGTTGCTTCTAATGTACCAAAGCTGGACTTAGACATAATTTCACTCTCACAACATTATGGCTGGTTGGAGACAGTCCGAACCACAAGTACCGGGTCCATGGTTCTGGGCGTATACTGGGGGGACGGGGACGACTCCCATTAACCCCTGACTATACCGGGGATACGCTTATCACAATACCTTTCTGGTCTGTGCTGAAGCAGGGCATTCTGGCAGCCAAGTGGCTTGACCTTTATTAGTGAGCGAGGTTACCCCCTCTCGGAACCACAGACTTAGAAATCGCCAGCTCATATACAGTGCATAAAATATATTTATATAATATATTTAATTATATATACCCTTATACACCACTTTAATAAAAAATATCACAAAATTCTTCTAAGTCCCTTGGGAAGAGTGAACGAAGCGCACGTTCATTTTCAGAGCTCCTAGACCTTCCTATAAGAAGTTAGCCAAAAAGTAGCTTCGAAAAACGCTTAGGTTAAGTTTCAGAGTTGCTTCTAATGTACCAAAGCTGGACTTAGACATAATTTCACTGTCACAACATTATGGCTGGTTGGAGACAGTCCGAACCACAAGTACCGGGTCCATGGTTCTGGGCGTATACTGGGGGGACGGGGACGACTCCCATTAACCCCTGACTATACCGGGGATACGCTTATCACAATGCCTTTCTGGTCTGTGCTGAAGCAGGGCATTCTGGCAGCCAAGTGGCTTGACCTTTATTAGTGAGCCTGGTTACTCCCTCTCGGAACCACAGACTTAGAAATCGCCAGCTCATATACAGTGCATAAAATATATTTATATAATATATTTATATATATACCCTTATACACCATTTTAATAAAAAATATCACAAAATTCTTCTAAGTCCCTCGGGAAGAGAGAAAGACGCGCACGTTCATTTTCAGAGCTCCTAGACCTTCCTATAAGAAGTTAGCCAAAAAGTAGCTTCGAAAAACGCTTAGGTTAAGTTTCAGAGTTGCTTCTAATGTACCAAAGCTGGACTTAGACATAATTTCACTCTCACAACATTATGGCTCTTTGGAGACAGTCCGAACCACAAGTACCGGGTCCATGGTTCTGGGCGTATACTGGGGAGACGGGGACGACTCCCATTAACCCCTGACTATACCGGGGATACGCTTATCACAAGACTTTCTGGTCTGTGCTGAAGGAGGGGATTCTGGCAACCAAGTGGCTTGACCTTTATTAGTGAGCCTGGTTACCCCCTCTCGGAACCACAGACTTAGAAATCGTCAGCTCATATACAGTGCATAAAATATATTTATATATATACAGTATACCCTTATACACCATTTTAATAAAAAATATCACAAAATTCTTCTAAGTCCCTCGGGAAGAGTGAAAGACGCGCACGTTCATTTTCAGAGCTCCTAGACCTTCCTATAAGAAGTTACTGTAGCCAAAAAGTAGCTTCGAAAAACGCTTAGGTTAAGTTTCAGAGTTGCTTCTAATGTACCAAAGCTGGACTTAGACATAATTTCACTCTCACAAGATTATGGCTCTTTGGAGACAGTCCGAACCACAAGTACCGGGTCCATGGTTCTGGGCGTATACTGGGGGGACGGGGACGACTCCCATTAACCCCTGACTATACCGGGGATACGCTTATCACAATGCCTTTCTGGTCTGTGCTGAAGCAGGGCATTCTGGCAGCCAAGTGGCTTGACCTTTATTAGTGAGCCTGGTTACCCCCTCTCGGAACCACAGACTTAGAAATCGCCAGCTCATATACAGTGCATAAAATATATTTATATAATATATTTATATATATACCCTTATACACCATTTTAATAAAAAATATCACAAAATTCTTCTAAGTCCCTCGGGAAGAGTGAAAGACGCGCACGTTCATTTTCAGAGCTCCTAGACCTTCCTATAAGAAGTTAGCCAAAAAGTAGCTTCGAAAAACGCTTAGGTTAAGTTTCAGAGTTGCTTCTAATGTACCAAAGCTGGACTTAGACATAATTTCACTCTCACAAGATTAAGGCTCTTTGGAGACAGTCCGAACCACAAGTACCGGGTCCATGGTTCTGGGGGTATACTGGGGGGACGGGGATGACTCCCATTAACCCCTGACTATACCGGGGATACTCTTATCACAAGCCTTTCGGGTCTGTGCTGAAGGAGGGCATTCTGGCAACCAAGTGGCTTGACCTTTATTAGTGAGCCTGGTTACCCCCTCTCGGAACCACAGACTTAGAAATCGCCAGCTCATATACAGTGCATAAAATATATTTATATATATATACCCTTATACACCATTTTAATAAAAAATATCACAAAATTCTTCTAAGTCCCTCGGGAAGAGTGAAAGACGCGCACGTTCATTTTCAGAGCTCCTAGACCTTCTTATAAGAAGTTAGCCAAAAAGTAGCTTCGAAAAACGCTTAGGTTAAGTTTCAGAGTTGCTTCTAATGTACCAAAACTGGACTTAGACATAATTTCACTCTCACAAGATTATGGCTCTTTGGAGACAGTCCGAACCACAAGTACCGGGTCCATGGTTCTGGGCGTATACTGGGGGGACGGGGACGACTCCCATTAACCCCTGACTATACCGGGGATACGCTTATCACAATGCCTTTCTGGTCTGTGCTGAAGCAGGGCATTCTGGCAGCCAAGTGGCTTGACCTTTATTAGTGAGCCAGGTTACCCCCTCTCGGAACCACAGACTTAGAAATCGCCAGCTCATATACAGTGCATAAAATATATTTATATAATATATTTATATATATACCCTTATACACCACTTTAATAAAAAATATCACAAAATTATTCTAAGTCCCTTGGGAAGAGTGAACGAAGCGCACGTTCATTTTCAGAGCTCCTAGACCTTCCTATAAGAAGTTAGCCAAAAAGTAGCTTCGAAAAACGCTTAGGTTAAGTTTCAGAGTTGCTTCTAATGTACCAAAGCTGGACTTAGACATAATTTCACTCTCACAACATTATGGCTGGTTGGAGACAGTCCGAACCACAAGTACCGGGTCCATGGTTCTGGGCGTATACTGGGGGGACGGGGACGACTCCCATTAACCCCTGACTATACTGGGGATACGCTTATCACAATGCCTTTCTGGTCTGTGCTGAAGCAGGGCATTCTGGCAGCCAAGTGGCTTGACCTTTATTAGTGAGCCTAGTTACCCCCTCTCGGACCACAGACTTAGAAATCGCCAGCTCATATACAGTGCATAAAATATATTTATATAATATATTTATATATATACCCTTATACACCATTTTAATAAAAAATATCACAAAATTCTTCTAAGTCCCTCGGGAAGAGTGAAAGACGCGCACGTTCATTTTCAGAGCTCCTAGACCTTCCTATAAGAAGTTAGCCAAAAAGTAGCTTCGAAAAACGCTTAGGTTAAGTTTCAGAGTTTCTTCTAATGTACCAAAGCTGGACTTAGACATAATTTCACTCTCACAAGATTATGGCTCTTTGGAGACAGTCCGAACCACAAGTACCGGGTCCATGGTTCTGGGCGTATACTGGGGGGACGGGGATGACTCCCATTAACCCCTGACTATACCGGGGATACTCTTATCACAAGCCTTTCTGGTCTGTGCTGAAGGAGGGCATTCTGGCAACCAAGTGGCTTGACCTTTATTAGTGAGCCTGGTTACCCCCTCTCGGAACCACAGACTTAGAAATCGCCAGCTCATATACAGTGCATAAAATATATTTATATATATATACCCTTATACACCATTTTAATAAAAAATATCACAAAATTCTTCTAAGTCCCTCTGGAAGAGTGAAAGACGCGCACGTTCATTTTCAGAGCTCCTAGACCTTCCTATAAGAAGTTAGCCAAAAAGTAGCTTCGAAAAACGCTTAGGTTAAGTTTCAGAGTTGCTTCTAATGTACCAAAACTGGACTTAGATATAATTTCACTCTCACAAGATTATGGCTCTTTGGAGACAGTCCGAACCACAAGTACCGGGTCCATGGTTCTGGGCGTATACTGGGGGGACGGGGACGACTCCCATTAACCCCTGACTATACCGGGGATACGCTTATCACAATGCCTTTCTGGTCTGTGCTGAAGCAGGGCATTCTGGCAGCCAAGTGGCTTGACCTTTATTAGTGAGCCAGGTTACCCCCTCTCGGAACCACAGACTTAGAAATCGCCAGCTCATATACAGTGCATAAAATATATTTATATAATATATTTATATATATACCCTTATACACCACTTTAATAAAAAATATCACAAAATTCTTCTAAGTCCCTTGGGAAGAGTGAACGAAGCGCACGTTCATTTTCAGAGCTCCTAGACCTTCCTATAAGAAGTTAGCCAAAAAGTAGCTTCGAAAAACGCTTAGGTTAAGTTTCAGAGTTGCTTCTAATGTACCAAAACTGGACTTAGACATAATTTCACTCTCACAAGATTATGGCTCTTTGGAGACAGTCCGAACCACAAGTACCGGGTCCATGGTTCTGGGCGTATACTGGGGGGACGGGGACGACTCCCATTAACCCCTGACTATACCGGGGATACGCTTATCACAATGCCTTTCTGGTCTGTGCTGAAGCAGGGCATTCTGGCAGCCAAGTGGCTTGACCTTTATTAGTGAGCCAGGTTACCCCCTCTCGGAACCACAGACTTAGAAATCGCCAGCTCATATACAGTGCATAAAATATATTTATATAATATATTTATATATATACCCTTATACACCACTTTAATAAAAAATATCACAAAATTATTCTAAGTCCCTTGGGAAGAGTGAACGAAGCGCACGTTCATTTTCAGAGCTCCTAGACCTTCCTATAAGAAGTTAGCCAAAAAGTAGCTTCGAAAAACGCTTAGGTTAAGTTTCAGAGTTGCTTCTAATGTACCAAAGCTGGACTTAGACATAATTTCACTCTCACAACATTATGGCTGGTTGGAGACAGTCCGAACCACAAGTACCGGGTCCATGGTTCTGGGCGTATACTGGGGGGACGGGGACGACTCCCATTAACCCCTGACTATACTGGGGATACGCTTATCACAATGCCTTTCTGGTCTGTGCTGAAGCAGGGCATTCTGGCAGCCAAGTGGCTTGACCTTTATTAGTGAGCCTAGTTACCCCCTCTCGGAACCACAGACTTAGAAATCGCCAGCTCATATACAGTGCATAAAATATATTTATATAATATATTTATATATATACCCTTATACACCATTTTAATAAAAAATATCACAAAATTCTTCTAAGTCCCTCGGGAAGAGTGAAAGACGCGCACGTTCATTTTCAGAGCTCCTAGACCTTCCTATAAGAAGTTAGCCAAAAAGTAGCTTCGAAAAACGCTTAGGTTAAGTTTCAGAGTTTCTTCTAATGTACCAAAGCTGGACTTAGACATAATTTCACTCTCACAAGATTATGGCTCTTTGGAGACAGTCCGAACCACAAGTACCGGGTCCATGGTTCTGGGCGTATACTGGGGGGACGGGGATGACTCCCATTAACCCCTGACTATACCGGGGATACTCTTATCACAAGCCTTTCTGGTCTGTGCTGAAGGAGGGCATTCTGGCAACCAAGTGGCTTGACCTTTATTAGTGAGCCTGGTTACCCCCTCTCGGAACCACAGACTTAGAAATCGCCAGCTCATATACAGTGCATAAAATATATTTATATATATATACCCTTATACACCATTTTAATAAAAAATATCACAAAATTCTTCTAAGTCCCTCTGGAAGAGTGAAAGACGCGCACGTTCATTTTCAGAGCTCCTAGACCTTCCTATAAGAAGTTAGCCAAAAAGTAGCTTCGAAAAACGCTTAGGTTAAGTTTCAGAGTTGCTTCTAATGTACCAAAACTGGACTTAGATATAATTTCACTCTCACAAGATTATGGCTCTTTGGAGACAGTCCGAACCACAAGTACCGGGTCCATGGTTCTGGGCGTATACTGGGGGGACGTGGACGACTCCCATTAACCCCTGACTATACCGGGGATACGCTTATCACAATGCCTTTCTGGTCTGTGCTGAAGCAGGGCATTCTGGCAGCCAAGTGGCTTGACCTTTATTAGTGAGCCAGGTTACCCCCTCTCGGAACCACAGACTTAGAAATCGCCAGCTCATATACAGTGCATAAAATATATTTATATAATATATTTATATATATACCCTTATACACCACTTTAATAAAAAATATCACAAAATTCTTCTAAGTCCCTCGGGAAGAGTGAACGAAGCGCACGTTCATTTTCAGAGCTCCTAGACCTTCCTATAAGAAGTTAGCCAAAAAGTAGCTTCGAAAAACGCTTAGGTTAAGTTTCAGAGTTGCTTCTAATGTACCAAAGCTGGACTTAGACATAATTTCACTCTCACAACATTATGGCTGGTTGGAGACAGTCCGAACCACAAGTACCGGGTCCATGGTTCTGGGCGTATACTGGGGGGACGGGGACGACTCCCATTAACCCCTGACTATACCGGGGATACGCTTATCACAATGCCTTTCTGGTCTGTGCTGAAGCAGGGCATTCTGGCAGCCAAGTGGCTTGACCTTTATTAGTGAGCCTGGTTACCCCCTCTCGGAACCACAGACTTAGAAATCGCCAGCTCATATACAGTGCATAAAATAAATTTATATATATATACCCTTATACACCATTTTAATAAAAAATATCACAAAATTCTTCTAAGTCCCTCGGGAAGAGTGAAAGACGCGCACGTTCATTTTGAGAGCTCCTAGACCTTCCTATAAGAAGTTAGCCAAAAAGTAGCTTCGAAAAACGCTTAGGTTAAGTTTCAGAGTTACTTCTAATGTACCAAAGCTGGACTTAGACATAATTTCACTCTCACAACATTATGGCTGGTTGGAGACAGTCCGAACCACAAGTACCGGGTCCATGGTTCTGGGCGTATACTGGGGGGACGGGGACGACTCCCATTAACCCCTTACTATACCGGGGATACGCTTATCACAATGCCTTTCTGGTCTGTGCTGAAGCAGGGCATTCTGGCAGCCAAGTGGCTTGACCTTTATTAGTGAGCCTAGTTACCCTCTCTCGGAACCACAGACTTAGAAATCGCCAGCTCATATACAGTGCATAAATATATTTATATATATACCCTTATACACCATTTTAATAAAAAATATCACAAAATTCTTCTAAGTCCCTCGGGAAGAGTGAAAGACGCGCACGTTCATTTTCAGAGCTCCTAGACCTTCCTATAAGAAGTTAGCCAAAAAGTAGCTTCGAAAAACGCTTAGGTTAAGTTTCAGAGTTGCTTCTAATGTACCAAAGCTGGACTTAGACATAATTTCACTCTCACAAGATTTTGGCTCTTTGGAGACAGTCCGAACCACAAGTACCGGGTCCATGGTTCTGGGCGTATACTGGGGGGACGGGGACGACTCCCATTAACCCCTGACTATACCGGGGATACGCTTATCACAATGCCTTTCTGGTCTGTGCTGAAGCAGGGCATTCTGGCAGCCAAGTGGCTTGACCTTTATTAGTGAGCCAGGTTACCCCCTCTCGGAACCACAGACTTAGAAATCGCCAGCTCATATACAGTGCATAAAATATATTTATATAATATATTTATATATATACCCTTATACACCTTTTTAATAAAAAATATCACAAAATTCTTCTAAGTCCCTCGGGAAGAGTGAAAGACGCGCACGTTCATTTTCAGAGCTCCTTGACCTTCCTATAAGAAGTTAGCCAAAAAGTAGCTTCGAAAAACGCTTAGGTTAAGTTTCAGAGTTGCTTCTAATGTACCAAAGCTGGACTTAGACATAATTTCACTCTCACAAGATTATGGCTCTTTGGAGACAGTCCGAACCACAAGTACCGGGTCCATGGTTCTGGGCGTATACTGGGGGGACGGGGACGACTCCCATTAACCCCTGACTATACCGGGGATACGCTTATCACAATGCCTTTCTGGTCTGTGCTGAAGCAGGGCATTCTGGCAGCCAAGTGGCTTGACCTTTATTAGTGAGCCAGGTTACCCCCTCTCGGAACCACAGACTTAGAAATCGCCAGCTCATATACAGTGCATAAAATATATTTATATAATATATTTAATTATATATACCCTTATACACCACTTTAATAAAAAATATCACAAAATTCTTCTAAGTCCCTTGGGAAGAGTGAACGAAGCGCACGTTCATTTTCAGAGCTCCTAGACCTTCCTATAAGAAGTTAGCCAAAAAGTAGCTTCGAAAAACGCTTAGGTTAAGTTTCAGAGTTGCTTCTAATGTACCAAAGCTGGACTTAGACATAATTTCACTCTCACAACATTATGGCTGGTTGGAGACAGTCCGAACCACAAGTACCGGGTCCATGGTTCTGGGCGTATACTGGGGGGACGGGGACGACTCCCATTAACCCCTGACTATACCGGGGATACGCTTATCACAATGCCTTTCTGGTCTGTGCTGAAGCAGGGCATTCTGGCAGCCAAGTGGCTTGACCTTTATTAGTGAGCCTGGTTACCCCCTCTCGGAACCACAGACTTAGAAATCGCCATCTCATATACAGTGCATAAAATAAATTTATATATATATACCCTTATACACCATTTTAATAAAAAATATCACAAAATTCTTCTAAGTCCCTCGGGAAGAGTGAAAGACGCGCACGTTCATTTTGAGAGCTCCTAGACCTTCCTATAAGAAGTTAGCCAAAAAGTAGCTTCGAAAAACGCTTAGGTTAAGTTTCAGAGTTACTTCTAATGTACCAAAGCTGGACTTAGACATAATTTCACTCTCACAACATTATGGCTGGTTGGAGACAGTCCGAACCACAAGTACCGGGTCCATGGTTCTGGGCGTATACTGGGGGGACGGGGACGACTCCCATTAACCCCTTACTATACCGGGGATACGCTTATCACAATGCCTTTCTGGTCTGTGCTGAAGCAGGGCATTCTGGCAGCCAAGTGGCTTGACCTTTATTAGTGAGCCTAGTTACCCTCTCTCGGAACCACAGACTTAGAAATCGCCAGCTCATATACAGTGCATAAAATATATTTATATATATACCCTTATACACCATTTTAATAAAAAATATCACAAAATTCTTCTAAGTCCCTCGGGAAGAGTGAAAGACGCGCACGTTCATTTTCAGAGCTCCTAGACCTTCCTATAAGAAGTTAGCCAAAAAGTAGCTTCGAAAAACGCTTAGGTTAAGTTTCAGAGTTGCTTCTAATGTACCAAAGCTGGACTTAGACATAATTTCACTCTCACAAGATTTTGGCTCTTTGGAGACAGTCCGAACCACAAGTACCGGGTCCATGGTTCTGGGCGTATACTGGGGGGACGGGGACGACTCCCATTAACCCCTGACTATACCGGGGATACGCTTATCACAATGCCTTTCTGGTCTGTGCTGAAGCAGGGCATTCTGGCAGCCAAGTGGCTTGACCTTTATTAGTGAGCCAGGTTACCCCCTCTCGGAACCACAGACTTAGAAATCGCCAGCTCATATACAGTGCATAAAATATATTTATATAATATATTTATATATATACCCTTATACACCTTTTAATAAAAAATATCACAAAATTCTTCTAAGTCCCTCGGGAAGAGTGAAAGACGCGCACGTTCATTTTCAGAGCTCCTTGACCTTCCTATAAGAAGTTAGCCAAAAAGTAGCTTCGAAAAACGCTTAGGTTAAGTTTCAGAGTTGCTTCTAATGTACCAAAGCTGGACTTAGACATAATTTCACTCTCACAAGATTATGGCTCTTTGGAGACAGTCCGAACCACAAGTACCGGGTCCATGGTTCTGGGCGTATACTGGGGGGACGGGGACGACTCCCATTAACCCCTGACTATACCGGGGATACGCTTATCACAATGCCTTTCTGGTCTGTGCTGAAGCAGGGCATTCTGGCAGCCAAGTGGCTTGACCTTTATTAGTGAGCCAGGTTACCCCCTCTCGGAACCACAGACTTAGAAATCGCCAGCTCATATACAGTGCATAAAATATATTTATATAATATATTTAATTATATATACCCTTATACACCACTTTAATAAAAAATATCACAAAATTCTTCTAAGTCCCTTGGGAAGAGTGAACGAAGCGCACGTTCATTTTCAGAGCTCCTAGACCTTCCTATAAGAAGTTAGCCAAAAAGTAGCTTCGAAAAACGCTTAGGTTAAGTTTCAGAGTTGCTTCTAATGTACCAAAGCTGGACTTAGACATAATTTCACTCTCACAACATTATGGCTGGTTGGAGACAGTCCGAACCACAAGTACCGGGTCCATGGTTCTGGGCGTATACTGGGGGGACGGGGACGACTCCCATTAACCCCTGACTATACCGGGGATACGCTTATCACAATGCCTTTCTTGTCTGTGCTGAAGCAGGGCATTCTGGCAGCCAAGTGGCTTGACCTTTATTAGTGAGCCTGGTTACCCCCTCTCGGAACCACAGACTTAGAAATCGCCAGCTCATATACAGTGCATAAAATATATTTATATAATATATTTATATATATACCCTTATACACCATTTTAATAAAAAATATCACAAAATTCTTCTAAGTCCCTCGGGAAGAGAGAAAGACGCGCACGTTCATTTTCAGAGCTCCTAGACCTTCCTATAAGAAGTTAGCCAAAAAGTAGCTTCGAAAAACGCTTAGGTTAAGTTTCAGAGTTGCTTCTAATGTACCAAAGCTGGACTTAGACATAATTTCACTCTCACAACATTATGGCTCTTTGGAGACAGTCCGAACCACAAGTACCGGGTCCATGGTTCTGGGCGTATACTGGGGAGACGGGGACGACTCCCATTAACCCCTGACTATACCGGGGATACGCTTATCACAAGACTTTCTGGTCTGTGCTGAAGGAGGGGATTCTGGCAACCAAGTGGCTTGACCTTTATTAGTGAGCCTGGTTACCCCCTCTCGGAACCACAGACTTAGAAATCGTCAGCTCATATACAGTGCATAAAATATATTTATATATATATACCCTTATACACCATTTTAATAAAAAATATCACAAAATTCTTCTAAGTCCCTCGGGAAGAGTGAAAGACGCGCACGTTCATTTTCAGAGCTCCTAGACCTTCCTATAAGAAGTTACTGTAGCCAAAAAGTAGCTTCGAAAAACGCTTAGGTTAAGTTTCAGAGTTGCTTCTAATGTACCAAAGCTGGACTTAGACATAATTTCACTCTCACAAGATTATGGCTCTTTGGAGACAGTCCGAACCACAAGTACCGGGTCCATGGTTCTGGGCGTATACTGGGGGGACGGGGACGACTCCCATTAACCCCTGACTATACCGGGGATACGCTTATCACAATGCCTTTCTGGTCTGTGCTGAAGCAGGGCATTCTGGCAGCCAAGTGGCTTGACCTTTATTAGTGAGCCTGGTTACCCCCTCTCGGAACCACAGACTTAGAAATCGCCAGCTCATATACAGTGCATAAAATATATTTATATAATATATTTATATATATACCCTTATACACCATTTTAATAAAAAATATCACAAAATTCTTCTAAGTCCCTCGGGAAGAGTGAAAGACGCGCACGTTCATTTTCAGAGCTCCTAGACCTTCCTATAAGAAGTTAGCCAAAAAGTAGCTTCGAAAAACGCTTAGGTTAAGTTTCAGAGTTGCTTCTAATGTACCAAAGCTGGACTTAGACATAATTTCACTCTCACAAGATTAAGGCTCTTTGGAGACAGTCCGAACCACAAGTACCGGGTCCATGGTTCTGGGCGTATACTGGGGGGACGGGGATGACTCCCATTAACCCCTGACTATACCGGGGATACTCTTATCACAAGCCTTTCTGGTCTGTGCTGAAGGAGGGCATTCTGGCAACCAAGTGGCTTGACCTTTATTAGTGAGCCTGGTTACCCCCTCTCGGAACCACAGACTTAGAAATCGCCAGCTCATATACAGTGCATAAAATATATTTATATATATATACCCTTATACACCATTTTAATAAAAAATATCACAAAATTCTTCTAAGTCCCTCGGGAAGAGTGAAAGACGCGCACGTTCATTTTCAGAGCTCCTAGACCTTCTTATAAGAAGTTAGCCAAAAAGTAGCTTCGAAAAACGCTTAGGTTAAGTTTCAGAGTTGCTTCTAATGTACCAAAGCTGGACTTAGACATAATTTCACTCTCACAACATTATGGCTGGTTGGAGACAGTCCGAACCACAAGTACCGGGTCCATGGTTCTGGGCGTATACTGGGGGGACGGGGACGACTCCCATTAACCCCTGACTATACCGGGGATACGCTTATCACAATGCCTTTCTGGTCTGTGCTGAAGCAGGGCATTCTGGCAGCCAAGTGGCTTGACCTTTATTAGTGAGCCTGGTTACCCCCTCTCGGAACCACAGACTTAGAAATCGCCAGCTCATATACAGTACAGTGCATAAAATAAATTTATATATATATACCCTTATACACCATTTTAATAAAAAATATCACAAAATTCTTCTAAGTCCCTCGGGAAGAGTGAAAGACGCGCACGTTCATTTTGAGAGCTCCTAGACCTTCCTATAAGAAGTTAGCCAAAAAGTAGCTTCGAAAAACGCTTAGGTTAAGTTTCAGAGTTACTTCTAATGTACCAAAGCTGGACTTAGACATAATTTCACTCTCACAACATTATGGCTGGTTGGAGACAGTCCGAACCACAAGTACCGGGTCCATGGTTCTGGGCGTATACTGGGGGGACGGGGACGACTCCCATTAACCCCTTACTATACCGGGGATACGCTTATCACAATGCCTTTCTGGTCTGTGCTGAAGCAGGGCATTCTGGCAGCCAAGTGGCTTGACCTTTATTAGTGAGCCTAGTTACCCTCTCTCGGAACCACAGACTTAGAAATCGCCAGCTCATATACAGTGCATAAAATATATTTATATATATATACCCTTATACACCATTTTAATAAAAAATATCACAAAATTCTTCTAAGTCCCTCGGGAAGAGTGAAAGACGCGCACCTTCATTTTCAGAGCTCCTAGACCTTCCTATAAGAAGTTAGCCAAAAAGTAGCTTCGAAAAACGCTTAGGTTAAGTTTCAGAGTTGCTTCTAATGTACCAAAGCTGGACTTAGACATAATTTCACTCTCACAAGATTAAGGCTCTTTGGAGACAGTCCGAACCACAAGTACCGGGTCCATGGTTCTGGGCGTATACTGGGGGGACGGGGATGACTCCCATTAACCCCTGACTATACCGGGGATACTCTTATCACAAGCCTTTCTGGTCTGTGCTGAAGGAGGGCATTCTGGCAACCAAGTGGCTTGACCTTTATTAGTGAGCCTGGTTACCCCCTCTCGGAACCACAGACTTAGAAATCGCCAGCTCATATACAGTGCATAAAATATATTTATATATATACCCTTATACAGTACTGTACACCATTTTAATAAAAAATATCACAAAATTCTTCTAAGTACCCCGGGAAGAGTGAAAGACGCGCACGTTCATTTTCAGAGCTCCTAGACCTTCCTATAAGAAGTTAGCCAAAAAGTAGCTTCGAAAAACGCTTAGGTTAAGTTTCAGAGTTGCTTCTAATGTACCAAAGCTGGACTTAGACATAATTTCACTCTCACAAGATTAAGGCTCTTTGGAGACAGTCCGAACCACAAGTACCGGGTCCATGGTTCTGGGCGTATACTGGGGGGACGGGGATGACTCCCATTAACCCCTGACTATACCGGGGATACTCTTATCACAAGCCTTTCTGGTCTGTGCTGAAGGAGGGCATTCTGGCAACCAAGTGGCTTGACCTTTATTAGTGAGCCTGGTTACCCCCTCTCGGAACCACAGACTTAGAAATCGCCAGCTCATATACAGTGCATAAAATATATTTATATATATATACCCTTATACACCATTTTAATAAAAAATATCACAAAATTCTTCTAAGTCCCTCGGGAAGAGTGAAAGACGCGCACGTTCATTTTCAGAGCTCCTAGACCTTCTTATAAGAAGTTAGCCAAAAAGTAGCTTCGAAAAACGCTTAGGTTAAGTTTCAGAGTTGCTTCTAATGTACCAAAGCTGGACTTAGACATAATTTCACTCTCACAACATTATGGCTGGTTGGAGACAGTCCGAACCACAAGTACCGGGTCCATGGTTCTGGGCGTATACTGGGGGGACGGGGACGACTCCCATTAACCCCTGACTATACCGGGGATACGCTTATCACAATGCCTTTGTGGTCTGTGCTGAAGCAAGGCATTCTGGCAGCCAAGTGGCTTGACCTTTATTAGTGAGCCTGGTTACCCCCTCTCGGAACCACAGACTTAGAAATCGCCAGCTCATATACAGTACAGTGCATAAAATAAATTTATATATATATACCCTTATACACCATTTTAATAAAAAATATCACAAAATTCTTCTAAGTCCCTCGGGAAGAGTGAAAGACGCGCACGTTCATTTTGAGAGCTCCTAGACCTTCCTATAAGAAGTTAGCCAAAAAGTAGCTTCGAAAAACGCTTAGGTTAAGTTTCAGAGTTACTTCTAATGTACCAAAGCTGGACTTAGACATAATTTCACTCTCACAACATTATGGCTGGTTGGAGACAGTCCGAACCACAAGTACCGGGTCCATGGTTCTGGGCGTATACTGGGGGGACGGGGACGACTCCCATTAACCCCTTACTATACCGGGGATACGCTTATCACAATGCCTTTCTGGTCTGTGCTGAAGCAGGGCATTCTGGCAGCCAAGTGGCTTGACCTTTATTAGTGAGCCTAGTTACCCTCTCTCGGAACCACAGACTTAGAAATCGCCAGCTCATATACAGTGCATAAAATATATTTATATATATATACCCTTATACACCATTTTAATAAAAAATATCACAAAATTCTTCTAAGTCCCTCGGGAAGAGTGAAAGACGCGCACGTTCATTTTCAGAGCTCCTAGACCTTCCTATAAGAAGTTACTGTAGCCAAAAAGTAGCTTCGAAAAACGCTTAGGTTAAGTTTCAGAGTTGCTTCTAATGTACCAAAGCTGGACTTAGACATAATTTCACTCTCACAAGATTATGGCTCTTTGGAGACAGTCCGAACCACAAGTACCGGGTCCATGGTTCTGGGCGTATACTGGGGGGACGGGGACGACTCCCATTAACCCCTGACTATACCGGGGATACGCTTATCACAATGCCTTTCTGGTCTGTGCTGAAGCAGGGCATTCTGGCAGCCAAGTGGCTTGACCTTTATTAGTGAGCCTGGTTACCCCCTCTCGGAACCACAGACTTAGAAATCGCCAGCTCATATACAGTGCATAAAATATATTTATATAATATATTTATATATATACCCTTATACACCATTTTAATAAAAAATATCACAAAATTCTTCTAAGTCCCTCGGGAAGAGTGAAAGACGCGCACGTTCATTTTCAGAGCTCCTAGACCTTCCTATAAGAAGTTAGCCAAAAAGTAACTTCGAAAAACGCTTAGGTTAAGTTTCAGAGTTGCTTCTAATGTACCAAAGCTGGACTTAGACATAATTTCACTCTCACAAGATTAAGGCTCTTTGGAGACAGTCCGAACCACAAGTACCGGGTCCATGGTTCTGGGCGTATACTGGGGGGACGGGGATGACTCCCATTAACCCCTGACTATACCGGGGATACTCTTATCACAAGCCTTTCTGGTCTGTGCTGAAGGAGGGCATTCTGGCAACCAAGTGGCTTGACCTTTATTAGTGAGCCTGGTTACCCCCTCTCGGAACCACAGACTTAGAAATCGCCAGCTCATATACAGTGCATAAAATATATTTATATATATATACCCTTATACACCATTTTAATAAAAAATATCACAAAATTCTTCTAAGTCCCTCGGGAAGAGTGAAAGACGCGCACGTTCATTTTGAGAGCTCCTAGACCTTCCTATAAGAAGTTAGCCAAAAAGTAGCTTCGAAAAACGCTTAGGTTAAGTTTCAGAGTTACTTCTAATGTACCAAAGCTGGACTTAGACATAATTTCACTCTCACAACATTATGGCTGGTTGGAGACAGTCCGAACCACAAGTACCGGGTCCATGGTTCTGGGCGTATACTGGGGGGACGGGGACGACTCCCATTAACCCCTTACTATACCGGGGATACGCTTATCACAATGCCTTTCTGGTCTGTGCTGAAGCAGGGCATTCTGGCAGCCAAGTGGCTTGACCTTTATTAGTGAGCCTAGTTACCCTCTCTCGGAACCACAGACTTAGAAATCGCCAGCTCATATACAGTGCATAAAATATATTTATATATATATACCCTTATACACCATTTTAATAAAAAATATCACAAAATTCTTCTAAGTCCCTCGGGAAGAGTGAAAGACGCGCACGTTCATTTTCAGAGCTCCTAGACCTTCCTATAAGAAGTTAGCCAAAAAGTAGCTTCGAAAAACGCTTAGGTTAAGTTTCAGAGTTGCTTCTAATGTACCAAAGCTGGACTTAGACATAATTTCACTCTCACAAGATTAAGGCTCTTTGGAGACAGTCCGAACCACAAGTACCGGGTCCATGGTTCTGGGCGTATACTGGGGGGACGGGGATGACTCCCATTAACCCCTGACTATACCGGGGATACTCTTATCACAAGCCTTTCTGGTCTGTGCTGAAGGAGGGCATTCTGGCAACCAAGTGGCTTGACCTTTATTAGTGAGCCTGGTTACCCCCTCTCGGAACCACAGACTTAGAAATCGCCAGCTCATATACAGTGCATAAAATATATTTATATATATACCCTTATACAGTACTGTACACCATTTTAATAAAAAATATCACAAAATTCTTCTAAGTACCCCGGGAAGAGTGAAAGACGCGCACGTTCATTTTCAGAGCTCCTAGACCTTCCTATAAGAAGTTAGCCAAAAAGTAGCTTCGAAAAACGCTTAGGTTAAGTTTCAGAGTTGCTTCTAATGTACCAAAGCTGGACTTAGACATAATTTCACTCTCACAAGATTAAGGCTCTTTGGAGACAGTCCGAACCACAAGTACCGGGTCCATGGTTCTGGGCGTATACTGGGGGGACGGGGATGACTCCCATTAACCCCTGACTATACCGGGGATACTCTTATCACAAGCCTTTCTGGTCTGTGCTGAAGGAGGGCATTCTGGCAACCAAGTGGCTTGACCTTTATTAGTGAGCCTGGTTACCCCCTCTCGGAACCACAGACTTAGAAATCGCCAGCTCATATACAGTGCATAAAATATATTTATATATATATACCCTTATACACCATTTTAATAAAAAATATCACAAAATTCTTCTAAGTCCCTCGGGAAGAGTGAAAGACGCGCACGTTCATTTTCAGAGCTCCTAGACCTTCTTATAAGAAGTTAGCCAAAAAGTAGCTTCGAAAAACGCTTAGGTTAAGTTTCAGAGTTGCTTCTAATGTACCAAAGCTGGACTTAGACATAATTTCACTCTCACAACATTATGGCTGGTTGGAGACAGTCCGAACCACAAGTACCGGGTCCATGGTTCTGGGCGTATACTGGGGGGACGGGGACGACTCCCATTAACCCCTGACTATACCGGGGATACGCTTATCACAATGCCTTTGTGGTCTGTGCTGAAGCAAGGCATTCTGGCAGCCAAGTGGCTTGACCTTTATTAGTGAGCCTGGTTACCCCCTCTCGGAACCACAGACTTAGAAATCGCCAGCTCATATACAGTACAGTGCATAAAATAAATTTATATATATATACCCTTATACACCATTTTAATAAAAAATATCACAAAATTCTTCTAAGTCCCTCGGGAAGAGTGAAAGACGCGCACGTTCATTTTGAGAGCTCCTAGACCTTCCTATAAGAAGTTAGCCAAAAAGTAGCTTCGAAAAACGCTTAGGTTAAGTTTCAGAGTTACTTCTAATGTACCAAAGCTGGACTTAGACATAATTTCACTCTCACAACATTATGGCTGGTTGGAGACAGTCCGAACCACAAGTACCGGGTCCATGGTTCTGGGCGTATACTGGGGGGACGGGGACGACTCCCATTAACCCCTTACTATACCGGGGATACGCTTATCACAATGCCTTTCTGGTCTGTGCTGAAGCAGGGCATTCTGGCAGCCAAGTGGCTTGACCTTTATTAGTGAGCCTAGTTACCCTCTCTCGGAACCACAGACTTAGAAATCGCCAGCTCATATACAGTGCATAAAATATATTTATATATATATACCCTTATACACCATTTTAATAAAAAATATCACAAAATTCTTCTAAGTCCCTCGGGAAGAGTGAAAGACGCGCACGTTCATTTTCAGAGCTCCTAGACCTTCCTATAAGAAGTTAGCCAAAAAGTAGCTTCGAAAAACGCTTAGGTTAAGTTTCAGAGTTGCTTCTAATGTACCAAAGCTGGACTTAGACATAATTTCACTCTCACAACATTATGGCTGGTTGGAGACAGTCCGAACCACAAGTACCGGGTCCATGGTTCTGGGCGTATACTGGGGGGACGGGGACGACTCCCATTAACCCCTTACTATACCGGAGATACGCTTATCACAATGCCTTTCTGGTCTGTGCTGAAGCAGGGAATTCTGGCAGCCAAGTGGCTTGACCTTTATTAGTGAGCCTAGTTACCCTCTCTCGGAACCACAGACTTAGAAATCGCCAGCTCATATACAGTGCATAAAATATATTTATATATATATACCCTTATACACCATTTTAATAAAAAATATCACAAAATTCTTCTAAGTCCCTCGGGAAGATTGAAAGACGCGCACGTTCATTTTCAGAGCTCCTAGACCTTCCTATAAGAAGTTAGCCAAAAAGTAGCTTCGAAAAACGCTTAGGTTAAGTTTCAGAGTTGCTTCTAATGTACCAAAGCTGGACTTAGACATAATTTCACTCTCACAAGATTATGGCTCTTTGGAGACAGTCCGAACCACAAGTACCGGGTCCATGGTTCTGGGCGTATACTGGGGGGACGGGGACGACTCCCATTAACCCCTGACTATACCGGGGATACGCTTATCACAATGCCTTTCTGGTCTGTGCTGAAGAAGGGCATTCTGGCAGCCAAGTGGCTTGACCTTTATTAGTGAGCCTGGTTACCCCCTCTCGGAACCACAGACTTAGAAATCGCCAGCTCATATACAGTGCATAAAATATATTTATATATATATACCCTTATACACCATTTTAATAAAAAATATCACAAAATTCTTCTAAGTCCCTCGGGAAGAGTGAAAGACGCGCACGTTCATTTTCAGAGCTCCTAGACCTTCATATAAGAAGTTAGCCAAAAAGTAGCTTCGAAAAACGCTTAGGTTAAGTTTCAGAGTTGCTTCTAATGAACCAAAGCTGGACTTAGACATAATTTCACTCTCACAACATTATGGCTGGTTGGAGACAGTCCGAACCACAAGTACCGGGTCCATGGTTCTGGGCGTATACTGGGGGGACGGGGACGACTCCCATTAACCCCTGACTCTACCGGGGATACGCTTATCACAATGCCTTTCTGGTCTGTGCTGAAGCAGGGCATTCTGGCAGCCAAGTGGCTTGACCTTTATTAGTGAGCCTGGTTACCCCCTCTCGGAACCACAGACTTAGAAATCGCCAGCTCATGTACAGTGCATAAAATATATTTATATAATATATTTATATATATACCCTTATACACCATTTTAATAAAAAATATTTACAAAATTCTTCTAAGTCCCTCGGGAAGAGTGAAAGACGCGCACATTCATTTTCAGAGCTCCTAGACCTTCCTATAAGAAGTTAGCCAAAAAGTAGCTTCGAAAAACGCTTAGGTTAAGTTTCAGAGTTGCTTCTAATGTACCAATGCTGGACTTAGACATAATTTCACTCTCACAACATTATGGCTCTTTGGAGACAGTCCGAACCACAAGTACCGGGTCCATGGTTCTGGGCGTATACTGGGGGGACGGGGACGACTCCCATTAACCCCTGACTATACCGGGGATACGCTTATCACAAGCCTTTCTGGTCTGTGCTGAAGGAGGGCATTCTGGCAACCAAGTGGCTTGACCTTTATTAGTGAGCCTGGTTACCCCCTCTCGGAACCACAGACTTAGAAATCGTCAGCTCATATACAGTGCATAAAATATATTTATATATATACCCTTATACACCATTTTAATAAAAAATATCACAAAATTCTTCTAAGTCCCTCGGGAAGAGTGAAAGACGCGCACGTTCATTTTCAGAGCTCCTAGACCTTCCTACTGTATAAGAAGTTAGCCAAAAAGTAGCTTCGAAAAACGCTTAGGTTAAATTTCAGAGTTGCTTCTAATGTACCAAAGTTGGACTTAGACATAATTTCACTCTCACAAGATTATGGCTGGTTGGAGAGAGTCCGAACCACAAGTACCGGGTCCATGGTTCTGGGCGTATACTGGGGGGACGGGGACGACTCCCATTAACCCCTGACTATACCGGGGATACGCTTTTCACAATGCCTTTCTGGTCGGTGCTGAAGCAGGGCATTCTGGCAGCCAAGTGGCTTGATCTTTATTAGTGAGCCTGGTTACCCCCTCTCGGAACCACAGACTTAGAAATCGCCAGCTCATATACAGTGCATAAAATATATTTATATATACAGTATACCCTTATACACCATTTTAATAAAAAATATCACAAAATTCTTCTAAGTCCCTCGGGAAGAGTGAAAGACGCGCACGTTCATTTTCAGAGCTCCAAGACCTTCCTATAAGAAGTTAGCCAAAAAGTAGCTTCGAAAAACGCTTAGGTTAAGTTTCAGAGTTGCTTCTAATGTACCAAAGCTGGACTTAGACATAATTTCACTCTCACAACATTATGGCTGGTTGGAGACAGTCCGAACCACAAGTACCGGGTCCATGGTTCTGGGCGTATACTGGGGGGACGGGGACGACTTCCATTAACCCCTGACTATACCGGGGATACGCTAATCACAATGCCTTTCTGGTCTGTGCTGAAGCAGGGCATTCTGGCAGCCAAGTGGCTTGACCTTTATTAGTGAGCCTGGTTACCCCCTCTCGGAACCACAGACTTAGAAATCGCCAGCTCATGTACAGTGCATAAAATATATTTATATAATATATTTATATATATACCCTTATACACCATTTTAATAAAAAATATCACAAAATTCTTCTAAGTCCCTCGGGAAGAGTGAAAGACGCGCACGTTCATTTTCAGAGCTCCTAGACCTTCCTACTGTATAAGAAGTTAGCCAAAAAGTAGCTTCGAAAAACGCTTAGGTTAAATTTCAGAGTTGCTTCTAATGTACCAAAGTTGGACTTAGACATAATTTCACTCTCACAAGATTATGGCTGGTTGGAGAGAGTCCGAACCACAAGTACCGGGTCCATGGTTCTGGGCGTATACTGGGGGGACGGGGACGACTCCCATTAACCCCTGACTATACCGGGGATACGCTTTTCACAATGCCTTTCTGGTCGGTGCTGAAGCAGGGCATTCTGGCAGCCAAGTGGCTTGATCTTTATTAGTGAGCCTGGTTACCCCCTCTCGGAACCACAGACTTAGAAATCGCCAGCTCATATACAGTGCATAAAATATATTTATATATACAGTATACCCTTATACACCATTTTAATAAAAAATATCACAAAATTCTTCTAAGTCCCTCGGGAAGAGTGAAAGACGCGCACGTTCATTTTCAGAGCTCCAAGACCTTCCTATAAGAAGTTAGCCAAAAAGTAGCTTCGAAAAACGCTTAGGTTAAGTTTCAGAGTTGCTTCTAATGTACCAAAGCTGGACTTAGACATAATTTCACTCTCACAACATTATGGCTGGTTGGAGACAGTCCGAACCACAAGTACCAGGTCCATGGTTCTGGGCGTATACTGGGGGGACGGGGACGACTTCCATTAACCCCTGACTATACCGGGGATACGCTAATCACAATGCCTTTCTGGTCTGTGCTGAAGCAGGGCATTCTGGCAGCCAAGTGGCTTGACCTTTATTAGTGAGCCTGGTTACCCCCTCTCGGAACCACAGACTTAGAAATCGCCAGCTCATGTACAGTGCATAAAATATATTTATATAATATATTTATATATATACCCTTATACACCATTTTAATAAAAAATATCACAAAATTCTTCTAAGTCCCTCGGGAAGAGTGAAAGACGCGCACGTTCATTTTCAGAGCTCCTAGACCTTCCTATAAGAAGTTAGCCAAAAAGTAGCTTCGAAAAACGCTTAGGTTAAGTTTCAGAGTTGCTTCTAATGTACCAAAGCTGGACTTAGACATAATTTCACTCTCACAACATTATGGCTCTTTGGAGACAGTCCGAACCACAAGTACCGGGTCCATGGTTCTGGGCGTATACTGGGGGGACGGGGACGACTCCCATTAACCCCTGACTATACCGGGGATACGCTTATCACAAGCCTTTCTGGTCTGTGCTGAAGGAGGGCATTCTGGCAACCAAGTGGCTTGACCTTTATTAGTGAGCCTGGTTACCCCCTCTCGGAACCACAGACTTAGAAATCGCCAGCTCATATACAGTGCATAAAATATATTTATATATACAGTATACCCTTATACACCATTTTAATAAAAAATATCACAAAATTCTTCTAAGTCCCTCGGGAAGAGTGAAAGACGCGCACGTTCATTTTCAGAGCTCCTAGACCTTCCTATAAGAGGTTAGCCAAAAAGTAGCTTCGAAAAACGCTTAGGTTAAGTTTCAGAGTTGCTTCTAATGTACCAAAGCTGGACTTAGACATAATTTCACTCTCACAACATTATGGCTGGTTGGAGACAGTCCGAACCACAAGTACCGGGTCCATGGTTCTGGGCGTATACTGGGGGGACGGGGACGACTCCCATTAACCCCTGACTATACCGGGGATACGCTAATCACAATGCCTTTCTGGTCTGTGCTGAAGCAGGGCATTCTGGCAGCCAAGTGGCTTGACCTTTATTAGTGAGCCAGGTTACCCCCTCTCGGAACCACAGACTTAGAAATCGCCAGCTCATACACAGTGCATAAAATATATTTATATAATATATTTATATATATACCCTTATACACCACTTTAATAAAAAATATCACAAAATTCTTCTAAGTCCCTTGGGAAGAGTGAACGAAGCGCACGTTCATTTTCGGAGCTCCTAGTCCTTCCTATAAGAAGTTAGCCAAAAAGTAGCTTCGAAAAACGCTTAGGTTAAGTTTCAGAGTTGCTTCTAATGTACCAAAGCTGGACTTAGACATAATTTCACTCTCACAAGATTATGGCTCTTTGGAGACAGTCCGAATCACAAGTACCGGGTCCATGGTTCTGGGCGTATACTGGGGGGACGGGGACGACTCCCATTAACCCCTGACTATACCGGGGATACGCTTATCACAAGCCTTTCTGGTCTGTGCTGAAGGAGGGCATTCTGGCAGCCAAGTGGCTTGACCTTTATTAGTGAGCCTAGTTACCCCCTCTCGGAACCACAGACTTAGAAATCGCCAGCTCATATACAGTGCATAAAATATATTTATATATATACCCTTATACACCATTTTAATAAAAAATATCACAAAATTCTTCTAAGTCCCTTGGGAAGAGTGACAGACGCGCACGTTCATTTTCAGAGCTCCTAGACCTTCCTATAAGAAGTTAGCCAAAAAGTAGCTTCGAAAAACGCTTAGGTTAAGTTTCAGAGTTGCTTCTAATGTACCAAAGCTGGACTTAGACATAATTTCACTCTCACAACATTATGGCTGGTTGGAGACAGTTCGAACCACAAGTACCGGGTCCATGGTTCTGGGCGTATACTGGGGGGACGGGGACGACTCCCATTAACCCCTGACTATACCGGGGATACGCTTATCACAATGCCTTTCTGGTCTGTGCTGAAGAAGGGCATTCTGGCAGCCAAGTGGCTTGACCTTTATTAGTGAGCCTGGTTACCCCCTCTCGGAACCACAGACTTAGAAATCGCCAGCTCATATACAGTGCATAAAATATATATTTATATATATATACCCTAATACACCATTTTAATAAAAAATATCACAAAATTCTTCTAAGTCCCTCGGGAAGAGTGAAAGACGCGCACGTTCATTTTCAGAGCTCCTAGACCTTCTTATAAGAAGTTAGCCAAAAAGTAGCTTCGAAAAACGCTTAGGTTAAGTTTCAGAGTTGCTTCTAATGTACCAAAGCTGGACTTAGACATAATTTCACTCTCACAAGATTATGGCTCTTTGGAGACAGTCCGAACCACAAGTACCGGGTCCATGGTTCTGGGCGTATACTGGGGGGACGGGGACGACTCCCATTAACCCCTGACTATACCGGGGATACGCTTATCACAAGCCTTTCTGGTCTGTGCTGAAGGAGGGCAATCTGGCAACCAAGTGGCTTGACCTTTATTAGTGAGCCTGGTTACCCCCTCTCGGAACCACAGACTTAGAAATCGTCAGCTCATATACAGTGCTTAAAATATATTTATATATATATATACCCTTATACACCATTTTAATAAAAAATATCACAAAATTCTTCTAAGTCCCTCGGGAAGAGTGAAAGACGCGCACGTTCATTTTCAGAGCTCCTAGACCTTACTATAAGAAGTTAGCCAAAAAGTAGCTTCGAAAAACGCTTAGGTTAAGTTTCAGAGTTGCTTCTAATGTACCAAAGCTGGACTTAGACATAATTTCACTCTCACAACATTATGGCTGGTTGGAGACAGTCCGAACCACAAGTACCGGGTCCATGGTTCTGGGCGTATACTGGGGGGACGGGGACGACTCCCATTAACCCCTGACTATACCGGGGATACGCTTATCACAAGCCTTTCTGGTCTGTGCTGAAGCAGGGCATTCTGGCAGCCAAGTGGCTTGACCTTTATTAGTGAGCCTGGTTACCCCCTCTCGGAACCACAGACTTAGAAATCGCCAGCTCATATACAGTGCATAAAATATATTTATATATATATATACCCTTATACACCATTTTAATAAAAAATATCACAAAATTCTTCTAAGTCCCTCGGGAAGAGTGAAAGACGCGCACGTTCATTTTCAGAGCTCCTAGACCTTCCTATAAGAAGTTAGCCAAAAAGTAGCTTCGAAAAACGCTTAGGTTAAGTTTCAGAGTTGCTTCTAATGTACCAAAGCTGGACTTAGACATAATTTCACTCTCACAACATTATGGCTGGTTGGAGAGAGTCCGAACCACAAGTACCGGGTCCATGGTTCTGGGCGTATACTGGGGGGACGGGGACGACTCCCATTAACCCCTGACTATACCGGGGATACGCTTATCACAATGCCTTTCTGGTCTGTGCTGAAGCAGGGCATTCTGGCAGCCAAGTGGCTTGACCTTTATTAGTGAGCCTGGTTACCCCCTCTCGGAACCACAGACTTAGCAATCGCCAGCTCAGATACAGTGCATAAAATATATTTATATATATATACCCTTATACACCATTTTAATAAAAAATATCACAAAATTCTTCTAAGTCCCTCGGGAAGAGTGAAAGACGCGCACGTTCATTTTCAGAGCTCCTAGACCTTCCTATAAGAAGTTAGCCAAAAAGTAGCTTCGAAAAACGCTTAGGTTAAGTTTCAGAGTTGCTTCTAATGTACCAAAGCTGGACTTAGACATAATTTCACTCTCACAACATTATGGCTGGTTGGAGACAGTCCGAACCACAAGTACCGGGTCCATGGTTCTGGGCGTATACTGGGGGGACGGGGACGACTCCCATTAACCCCTTACTATACCGGGGATACGCTTATCACAATGCCTTTCTGGTCTGTGCTGAAGCAGGGCATTCTGGCAGCCAAGTGGCTTGACCTTTATTAGTGAGCCTAGTTACCCCCTCTCGGAACCACAGACTTAGAAATCGCCAGCTCATATACAGTGCATAAAATATATTTATATATATATACCCTTATACACCATTTTAATAAAAAATATCACAAAATTCTTCTAAGTCCCTCGGGAAGAGTGAAAGACGCGCACGTTCATTTTGAGAGCTCCTAGACCTTCCTATAAGAAGTTAGCCAAAAAGTAGCTTCGAAAAACGCTTAGGTTAAGTTTCAGAGTTACTTCTAATGTACCAAAGCTGGACTTAGACATAATTTCACTCTCACAACATTATGGCTGGTTGGAGACAGTCCGAACCACAAGTACCGGGTCCATGGTTCTGGGCGTATACTGGGGGGACGGGGACGACTCCCATTAACCCCTTACTATACCGGGGATACGCTTATCACAATGCCTTTCTGGTCTGTGCTGAAGCAGGGCATTCTGGCAGCCAAGTGGCTTGACCTTTATTAGTGAGCCTAGTTACCCTCTCTCGGAACCACAGACTTAGAAATCGCCAGCTCATATACAGTGCATAAAATATATTTATATATATATACCCTTATACACCATTTTAATAAAAAATATCACAAAATTCTTCTAAGTCCCTCGGGAAGAGTGAAAGACGCGCACGTTCATTTTCAGAGCTCCTAGACCTTCCTATAAGAAGTTAGCCAAAAAGTAGCTTCGAAAAACGCTTAGGTTAAGTTTCAGAGTTGCTTCTAATGTACCAAAGCTGGACTTAGACATAATTTCACTCTCACAAGATTAAGGCTCTTTGGAGACAGTCCGAACCACAAGTACCGGGTCCATGGTTCTGGGCGTATACTGGGGGGACGGGGATGACTCCCATTAACCCCTGACTATACCGGGGATACTCTTATCACAAGCCTTTCTGGTCTGTGCTGAAGGAGGGCATTCTGGCAACCAAGTGGCTTGACCTTTATTAGTGAGCCTGGTTACCCCCTCTCGGAACCACAGACTTAGAAATCGCCAGCTCATATACAGTGCATAAAATATATTTATATATATACCCTTATACAGTACTGTACACCATTTTAATAAAAAATATCACAAAATTCTTCTAAGTACCCCGGGAAGAGTGAAAGACGCGCACGTTCATTTTCAGAGCTCCTAGACCTTCCTATAAGAAGTTAGCCAAAAAGTAGCTTCGAAAAACGCTTAGGTTAAGTTTCAGAGTTGCTTCTAATGTACCAAAGCTGGACTTAGACATAATTTCACTCTCACAAGATTAAGGCTCTTTGGAGACAGTCCGAACCACAAGTACCGGGTCCATGGTTCTGGGCGTATACTGGGGGGACGGGGATGACTCCCATTAACCCCTGACTATACCGGGGATACTCTTATCACAAGCCTTTCTGGTCTGTGCTGAAGGAGGGCATTCTGGCAACCAAGTGGCTTGACCTTTATTAGTGAGCCTGGTTACCCCCTCTCGGAACCACAGACTTAGAAATCGCCAGCTCATATACAGTGCATAAAATATATTTATATATATATACCCTTATACACCATTTTAATAAAAAATATCACAAAATTCTTCTAAGTCCCTCGGGAAGAGTGAAAGACGCGCACGTTCATTTTCAGAGCTCCTAGACCTTCTTATAAGAAGTTAGCCAAAAAGTAGCTTCGAAAAACGCTTAGGTTAAGTTTCAGAGTTGCTTCTAATGTACCAAAGCTGGACTTAGACATAATTTCACTCTCACAACATTATGGCTGGTTGGAGACAGTCCGAACCACAAGTACCGGGTCCATGGTTCTGGGCGTATACTGGGGGGACGGGGACGACTCCCATTAACCCCTGACTATACCGGGGATACGCTTATCACAATGCCTTTGTGGTCTGTGCTGAAGCAAGGCATTCTGGCAGCCAAGTGGCTTGACCTTTATTAGTGAGCCTGGTTACCCCCTCTCGGAACCACAGACTTAGAAATCGCCAGCTCATATACAGTACAGTGCATAAAATAAATTTATATATATATACCCTTATACACCATTTTAATAAAAAATATCACAAAATTCTTCTAAGTCCCTCGGGAAGAGTGAAAGACGCGCACGTTCATTTTGAGAGCTCCTAGACCTTCCTATAAGAAGTTAGCCAAAAAGTAGCTTCGAAAAACGCTTAGGTTAAGTTTCAGAGTTACTTCTAATGTACCAAAGCTGGACTTAGACATAATTTCACTCTCACAACATTATGGCTGGTTGGAGACAGTCCGAACCACAAGTACCGGGTCCATGGTTCTGGGCGTATACTGGGGGGACGGGGACGACTCCCATTAACCCCTTACTATACCGGGGATACGCTTATCACAATGCCTTTCTGGTCTGTGCTGAAGCAGGGCATTCTGGCAGCCAAGTGGCTTGACCTTTATTAGTGAGCCTAGTTACCCTCTCTCGGAACCACAGACTTAGAAATCGCCAGCTCATATACAGTGCATAAAATATATTTATATATATATACCCTTATACACCATTTTAATAAAAAATATCACAAAATTCTTCTAAGTCCCTCGGGAAGAGTGAAAGACGCGCACGTTCATTTTCAGAGCTCCTAGACCTTCCTATAAGAAGTTAGCCAAAAAGTAGCTTCGAAAAACGCTTAGGTTAAGTTTCAGAGTTGCTTCTAATGTACCAAAGCTGGACTTAGACATAATTTCACTCTCACAACATTATGGCTGGTTGGAGACAGTCCGAACCACAAGTACCGGGTCCATGGTTCTGGGCGTATACTGGGGGGACGGGGACGACTCCCATTAACCCCTTACTATACCGGAGATACGCTTATCACAATGCCTTTCTGGTCTGTGCTGAAGCAGAGAATTCTGGCAGCCAAGTGGCTTGACCTTTATTAGTGAGCCTAGTTACCCTCTCTCGGAACCACAGACTTAGAAATCGCCAGCTCATATACAGTGCATAAAATATATTTATATATATATACCCTTATACACCATTTTAATAAAAAATATCACAAAATTCTTCTAAGTCCCTCGGGAAGATTGAAAGACGCGCACGTTCATTTTCAGAGCTCCTAGACCTTCCTATAAGAAGTTAGCCAAAAAGTAGCTTCGAAAAACGCTTAGGTTAAGTTTCAGAGTTGCTTCTAATGTACCAAAGCTGGACTTAGACATAATTTCACTCTCACAAGATTATGGCTCTTTGGAGACAGTCCGAACCACAAGTACCGGGTCCATGGTTCTGGGCGTATACTGGGGGGACGGGGACGACTCCCATTAACCCCTGACTATACCGGGGATACGCTTATCACAATGCCTTTCTGGTCTGTGCTGAAGAAGGGCATTCTGGCAGCCAAGTGGCTTGACCTTTATTAGTGAGCCTGGTTACCCCCTCTCGGAACCACAGACTTAGAAATCGCCAGCTCATATACAGTGCATAAAATATATTTATATATATATACCCTTATACACCATTTTAATAAAAAATATCACAAAATTCTTCTAAGTCCCTCGGGAAGAGTGAAAGACGCGCACGTTCATTTTCAGAGCTCCTAGACCTTCATATAAGAAGTTAGCCAAAAAGTAGCTTCGAAAAACGCTTAGGTTAAGTTTCAGAGTTGCTTCTAATGAACCAAAGCTGGACTTAGACATAATTTCACTCTCACAACATTATGGCTGGTTGGAGACAGTCCGAACCACAAGTACCGGGTCCATGGTTCTGGGCGTATACTGGGGGGACGGGGACGACTCCCATTAACCCCTGACTCTACCGGGGATACGCTTATCACAATGCCTTTCTGGTCTGTGCTGAAGCAGGGCATTCTGGCAGCCAAGTGGCTTGACCTTTATTAGTGAGCCTGGTTACCCCCTCTCGGAACCACAGACTTAGAAATCGCCAGCTCATGTACAGTGCATAAAATATATTTATATAATATATTTATATATATACCCTTATACACCATTTTAATAAAAAATATTTACAAAATTCTTCTAAGTCCCTCGGGAAGAGTGAAAGACGCGCACATTCATTTTCAGAGCTCCTAGACCTTCCTATAAGAAGTTAGCCAAAAAGTAGCTTCGAAAAACGCTTAGGTTAAGTTTCAGAGTTGCTTCTAATGTACCAATGCTGGACTTAGACATAATTTCACTCTCACAACATTATGGCTCTTTGGAGACAGTCCGAACCACAAGTACCGGGTCCATGGTTCTGGGCGTATACTGGGGGGACGGGGACGACTCCCATTAACCCCTGACTATACCGGGGATACGCTTATCACAAGCCTTTCTGGTCTGTGCTGAAGGAGGGCATTCTGGCAACCAAGTGGCTTGACCTTTATTAGTGAGCCTGGTTACCCCCTCTCGGAACCACAGACTTAGAAATCGTCAGCTCATATACAGTGCATAAAATATATTTATATATATACCCTTATACACCATTTTAATAAAAAATATCACAAAATTCTTCTAAGTCCCTCGGGAAGAGTGAAAGACGCGCACGTTCATTTTCAGAGCTCCTAGACCTTCCTACTGTATAAGAAGTTAGCCAAAAAGTAGCTTCGAAAAACGCTTAGGTTAAATTTCAGAGTTGCTTCTAATGTACCAAAGTTGGACTTAGACATAATTTCACTCTCACAAGATTATGGCTGGTTGGAGAGAGTCCGAACCACAAGTACCGGGTCCATGGTTCTGGGCGTATACTGGGGGGACGGGGACGACTCCCATTAACCCCTGACTATACCGGGGATACGCTTTTCACAATGCCTTTCTGGTCGGTGCTGAAGCAGGGCATTCTGGCAGCCAAGTGGCTTGATCTTTATTAGTGAGCCTGGTTACCCCCTCTCGGAACCACAGACTTAGAAATCGCCAGCTCATATACAGTGCATAAAATATATTTATATATACAGTATACCCTTATACACCATTTTAATAAAAAATATCACAAAATTCTTCTAAGTCCCTCGGGAAGAGTGAAAGACGCGCACGTTCATTTTCAGAGCTCCAAGACCTTCCTATAAGAAGTTAGCCAAAAAGTAGCTTCGAAAAACGCTTAGGTTAAGTTTCAGAGTTGCTTCTAATGTACCAAAGCTGGACTTAGACATAATTTCACTCTCACAACATTATGGCTGGTTGGAGACAGTCCGAACCACAAGTACCGGGTCCATGGTTCTGGGCGTATACTGGGGGGACGGGGACGACTTCCATTAACCCCTGACTATACCGGGGATACGCTAATCACAATGCCTTTCTGGTCTGTGCTGAAGCAGGGCATTCTGGCAGCCAAGTGGCTTGACCTTTATTAGTGAGCCTGGTTACCCCCTCTCGGAACCACAGACTTAGAAATCGCCAGCTCATGTACAGTGCATAAAATATATTTATATAATATATTTATATATATACCCTTATACACCATTTTAATAAAAAATATCACAAAATTCTTCTAAGTCCCTCGGGAAGAGTGAAAGACGCGCACGTTCATTTTCAGAGCTCCTAGACCTTCCTACTGTATAAGAAGTTAGCCAAAAAGTAGCTTCGAAAAACGCTTAGGTTAAATTTCAGAGTTGCTTCTAATGTACCAAAGTTGGACTTAGACATAATTTCACTCTCACAAGATTATGGCTGGTTGGAGAGAGTCCGAACCACAAGTACCGGGTCCATGGTTCTGGGCGTATACTGGGGGGACGGGGACGACTCCCATTAACCCCTGACTATACCGGGGATACGCTTTTCACAATGCCTTTCTGGTCGGTGCTGAAGCAGGGCATTCTGGCAGCCAAGTGGCTTGATCTTTATTAGTGAGCCTGGTTACCCCCTCTCGGAACCACAGACTTAGAAATCGCCAGCTCATATACAGTGCATAAAATATATTTATATATACAGTATACCCTTATACACCATTTTAATAAAAAATATCACAAAATTCTTCTAAGTCCCTCGGGAAGAGTGAAAGACGCGCACGTTCATTTTCAGAGCTCCAAGACCTTCCTATAAGAAGTTAGCCAAAAAGTAGCTTCGAAAAACGCTTAGGTTAAGTTTCAGAGTTGCTTCTAATGTACCAAAGCTGGACTTAGACATAATTTCACTCTCACAACATTATGGCTGGTTGGAGACAGTCCGAACCACAAGTACCAGGTCCATGGTTCTGGGCGTATACTGGGGGGACGGGGACGACTTCCATTAACCCCTGACTATACCGGGGATACGCTAATCACAATGCCTTTCTGGTCTGTGCTGAAGCAGGGCATTCTGGCAGCCAAGTGGCTTGACCTTTATTAGTGAGCCTGGTTACCCCCTCTCGGAACCACAGACTTAGAAATCGCCAGCTCATGTACAGTGCATAAAATATATTTATATAATATATTTATATATATACCCTTATACACCATTTTAATAAAAAATATCACAAAATTCTTCTAAGTCCCTCGGGAAGAGTGAAAGACGCGCACGTTCATTTTCAGAGCTCCTAGACCTTCCTATAAGAAGTTAGCCAAAAAGTAGCTTCGAAAAACGCTTAGGTTAAGTTTCAGAGTTGCTTCTAATGTACCAAAGCTGGACTTAGACATAATTTCACTCTCACAACATTATGGCTCTTTGGAGACAGTCCGAACCACAAGTACCGGGTCCATGGTTCTGGGCGTATACTGGGGGGACGGGGACGACTCCCATTAACCCCTGACTATACCGGGGATACGCTTATCACAAGCCTTTCTGGTCTGTGCTGAAGGAGGGCATTCTGGCAACCAAGTGGCTTGACCTTTATTAGTGAGCCTGGTTACCCCCTCTCGGAACCACAGACTTAGAAATCGCCAGCTCATATACAGTGCATAAAATATATTTATATATACAGTATACCCTTATACACCATTTTAATAAAAAATATCACAAAATTCTTCTAAGTCCCTCGGGAAGAGTGAAAGACGCGCACGTTCATTTTCAGAGCTCCTAGACCTTCCTATAAGAGGTTAGCCAAAAAGTAGCTTCGAAAAACGCTTAGGTTAAGTTTCAGAGTTGCTTCTAATGTACCAAAGCTGGACTTAGACATAATTTCACTCTCACAACATTATGGCTGGTTGGAGACAGTCCGAACCACAAGTACCGGGTCCATGGTTCTGGGCGTATACTGGGGGGACGGGGACGACTCCCATTAACCCCTGACTATACCGGGGATACGCTAATCACAATGCCTTTCTGGTCTGTGCTGAAGCAGGGCATTCTGGCAGCCAAGTGGCTTGACCTTTATTAGTGAGCCAGGTTACCCCCTCTCGGAACCACAGACTTAGAAATCGCCAGCTCATACACAGTGCATAAAATATATTTATATAATATATTTATATATATACCCTTATACACCACTTTAATAAAAAATATCACAAAATTCTTCTAAGTCCCTTGGGAAGAGTGAACGAAGCGCACGTTCATTTTCGGAGCTCCTAGTCCTTCCTATAAGAAGTTAGCCAAAAAGTAGCTTCGAAAAACGCTTAGGTTAAGTTTCAGAGTTGCTTCTAATGTACCAAAGCTGGACTTAGACATAATTTCACTCTCACAAGATTATGGCTCTTTGGAGACAGTCCGAATCACAAGTACCGGGTCCATGGTTCTGGGCGTATACTGGGGGGACGGGGACGACTCCCATTAACCCCTGACTATACCGGGGATACGCTTATCACAAGCCTTTCTGGTCTGTGCTGAAGGAGGGCATTCTGGCAGCCAAGTGGCTTGACCTTTATTAGTGAGCCTAGTTACCCCCTCTCGGAACCACAGACTTAGAAATCGCCAGCTCATATACAGTGCATAAAATATATTTATATATATACCCTTATACACCATTTTAATAAAAAATATCACAAAATTCTTCTAAGTCCCTTGGGAAGAGTGACAGACGCGCACGTTCATTTTCAGAGCTCCTAGACCTTCCTATAAGAAGTTAGCCAAAAAGTAGCTTCGAAAAACGCTTAGGTTAAGTTTCAGAGTTGCTTCTAATGTACCAAAGCTGGACTTAGACATAATTTCACTCTCACAACATTATGGCTGGTTGGAGACAGTTCGAACCACAAGTACCGGGTCCATGGTTCTGGGCGTATACTGGGGGGACGGGGACGACTCCCATTAACCCCTGACTATACCGGGGATACGCTTATCACAATGCCTTTCTGGTCTGTGCTGAAGAAGGGCATTCTGGCAGCCAAGTGGCTTGACCTTTATTAGTGAGCCTGGTTACCCCCTCTCGGAACCACAGACTTAGAAATCGCCAGCTCATATACAGTGCATAAAATATATATTTATATATATATACCCTAATACACCATTTTAATAAAAAATATCACAAAATTCTTCTAAGTCCCTCGGGAAGAGTGAAAGACGCGCACGTTCATTTTCAGAGCTCCTAGACCTTCTTATAAGAAGTTAGCCAAAAAGTAGCTTCGAAAAACGCTTAGGTTAAGTTTCAGAGTTGCTTCTAATGTACCAAAGCTGGACTTAGACATAATTTCACTCTCACAAGATTATGGCTCTTTGGAGACAGTCCGAACCACAAGTACCGGGTCCATGGTTCTGGGCGTATACTGGGGGGACGGGGACGACTCCCATTAACCCCTGACTATACCGGGGATACGCTTATCACAAGCCTTTCTGGTCTGTGCTGAAGCAGGGCATTCTGGCAGCCAAGTGGCTTGACCTTTATTAGTGAGCCTGGTTACCCCCTCTCGGAACCACAGACTTAGAAATCGCCAGCTCATATACAGTGCATAAAATATATTTATATATATATATACCCTTATACACCATTTTAATAAAAAATATCACAAAATTCTTCTAAGTCCCTCGGGAAGAGTGAAAGACGCGCACGTTCATTTTCAGAGCTCCTAGACCTTCCTATAAGAAGTTAGCCAAAAAGTAGCTTCGAAAAACGCTTAGGTTAAGTTTCAGAGTTGCTTCTAATGTACCAAAGCTGGACTTAGACATAATTTCACTCTCACAACATTATGGCTGGTTGGAGAGAGTCCGAACCACAAGTACCGGGTCCATGGTTCTGGGCGTATACTGGGGGGACGGGGACGACTCCCATTAACCCCTGACTATACCGGGGATACGCTTATCACAATGCCTTTCTGGTCTGTGCTGAAGCAGGGCATTCTGGCAGCCAAGTGGCTTGACCTTTATTAGTGAGCCTGGTTACCCCCTCTCGGAACCACAGACTTAGCAATCGCCAGCTCAGATACAGTGCATAAAATATATTTATATATATATACCCTTATACACCATTTTAATAAAAAATATCACAAAATTCTTCTAAGTCCCTCGGGAAGAGTGAAAGACGCGCACGTTCATTTTCAGAGCTCCTAGACCTTCCTATAAGAAGTTAGCCAAAAAGTAGCTTCGAAAAACGCTTAGGTTAAGTTTCAGAGTTGCTTCTAATGTACCAAAGCTGGACTTAGACATAATTTCACTCTCACAACATTATGGCTGGTTGGAGACAGTCCGAACCACAAGTACCGGGTCCATGGTTCTGGGCGTATACTGGGGGGACGGGGACGACTCCCATTAACCCCTTACTATACCGGGGATACGCTTATCACAATGCCTTTCTGGTCTGTGCTGAAGCAGGGCATTCTGGCAGCCAAGTGGCTTGACCTTTATTAGTGAGCCTAGTTACCCTCTCTCGGAACCACAGACTTAGAAATCGCCAGCTCATATACAGTGCATAAAATATATTTATATATATACCCTTATACACCATTTTAATAAAAAATATCACAAAATTCTTCTAAGTCCCTCGGGAAGAGTGAAAGACGCGCACGTTCATTTTCAGAGCTCCTAGACCTTCCTATAAGAAGTTAGCCAAAAAGTAGCTTCGAAAAACGCTTAGGTTAAGTTTCAGAGTTGCTTCTAATGTACCAAAGCTGGACTTAGACATAATTTCACTCTCACAAGATTATGGCTCTTTGGAGACAGTCCGAACCACAAGTACCGGGTCCATGGTTCTGGGCGTATACTGGGGGGACGGGGACGACTCCCATTAACCCCTGACTATACCGGGGATACGCTTATCACAATGCCTTTCTGGTCTGTGCTGAAGCAGGGCATTCTGGCAGCCAAGTGGCTTGACCTTTATTAGTGAGCCTGGTTACCCCCTCTCGGAACCACAGACTTAGAAATCGTCAGCTCATATACAGTGCATAAAATATATTTATATATACGGTATACCCTTATACACCATTTTAATAAAAAATATCACAAAATTCTTCTAAGTCCCTCGGGAAGAGTGAAAGACGCGCACGTTCATTTTAAGAGCTCCTAGATCTTCCTATAAGAAGTTAGCCAAAAAGTAGCTTCGAAAAACGCTTAGGTTAAGTTTCAGAGTTGCTTCTAATGTACCAAAGCTGGACTTAGACATAATTTCACTCTCACAACATTATCGCTGGTTGGAGACAGTCCGAACCACAAGTACCGGGTCCATGGTTCTGGGCGTATACTGGGTGGTACGGGGACGACTCCCATTAACCCCTGACTATACCGGGGATACGCTTATCACAATGCCTTTCTGGTCTGTGCTGAAGCAGGGCATTCTGGCAGCCAAGTGGCTTGACCTTTATTAGTGAGCCTGGTTACCCCCTCTCGGAACCACAGACTTAGAAATCGCCAGCTCATATACAGTGCATAAAATATATTTATATATATATACCCTTATACACCATTTTAATAAAAAATATCACAAAATTCTTCTAAGTCCCTCGGGAAGAGTGAAAGACGCGCACGTTCATTTTCAGAGCTCCTAGACCTTCCTATAAGAAGTTAGCCAAAAAGTAGCTTCGAAAAACGCTTACAGTAGGTTAAGTTTCAGAGTTGCTTCTAATGTACCAAAGCTGGACTTAGACATAATTTCACTCTCACAACATTATGGCTGGTTGGAGAGAGTCCGAACCACAAGTACCGGGTCCATGGTTCTGGGCGTATACTGGGGGGACGGGGACGACTCCCATTAACCCCTGACTATACCGGGGATACGCTTATCACAATGCCTTTCTGGTCTGTGCTGAAGCAGAGCATTCTGGCAGCCAAGTGGCTTGACCTTTATTATTGAGCCTGGTTACCCCCTCTCGGATCCACAGACTTAGAAATCGCCAGCTCATATACAGTGCATAAAATATATTTATATAATATATTTATATATATATACCCTTATACACCATTTTAATAAAAAATATCACAAAATTCTTCTAAGTCATTCGGGAAGAGTGAAAGACGCGCACGTTCATTTTCAGAGCTCCTAGACCTTCCTATAAGAAGTTAGCCAAAAAGTAGCTTCGAAAAAGGCTTAGGTTAAGTTTCAGAGTTGCTTCTAATGTACCAAAGCTGGACTTAGACATAATTTCACTCTCACAACATTATGGCTGGTTGGAGAGAGTCCGAACCACAAGTACCGGGTCCATGGTTCTGGGCGTATACTGGGGGGACGGGGACGACTCCCATTAACCCCTGACTATACCGGGGATACGCTTATCACAATGCCTTTCTGGTCTGTGCTGAAGCAGGGCATTCTGGCAGCCAAGTGGCTTGACCTTTATTAGTGAGCCTGGTTACCCCCTCTCGGAACCACAGACTTAGAAATCGTCAGCTCATATACAGTGCATAAAATATATTTATATATACTGTATACCCTTATACACCATTTTAATAAAAAATATCACAAAATTCTTCTAAGTCCCTCGGGAAGAGTGAAAGACGCGCACGTTCATTTTAAGAGCTCCTAGATCTTCCTATAAGAAGTTAGCCAAAAAGTAGCTTCGAAAAACGCTTAGGTTAAGTTTCAGAGTTGCTTCTAATGTACCAAAGCTGGAGTTAGACATAATTTCACTCTCACAACATTATGGCTGGTTGGAGAGAGTCCGAACCACAAGTACCGGGTCCATGGTTCTGGGCGTATACTGGGGGGACGGGGACGACTCCCATTAACCCCTGACTATACCGGGGATACGCTTATCACAATGCCTTTCTGGTCTGTGCTGAAGCAGAGCATTCTGGCAGCCAAGTGGCTTGACCTTTATTATTGAGCCTGGTTACCCCCTCTCGGAACCACAGACTTAGAAATCGCCAGCTCATATACAGTACATAAAATATATTTATATATATACCCTTATACACCATTTTAATAAAAAATATCACAAAATTCTTCTAAGTCCCTCGGGAAGAGTGAAAGACGCGCACGTTCATTTTCAGAGCTCCTAGACCTTCCTATAAGAAGTTAGCCAAAAAGTAGCTTCGAAAAACGCTTACAGTAGGTTAAGTTTCAGAGTTGCTTCTAATGTACCAAAGCTGGACTTAGACATAATTTCACTCTCACAACATTATGGTTGGTTGGAGACAGTCCGAACCACAAGTACCGGGTCCATGGTTCTGGCCGTATACTGGGGGGACGGGGACGACTCCCATTAACCCCTGACTATACCGGGGATACGCTTATCACAATGCCTTTCTGGTCTGTGCTGATGCAGGGCATTCTGGCAGCCAAGTGGCTTGACCTTTATTAGTGAGCCTGGTTACCCCCTCTCGGAACCACAGACTTAGAAATCGCCAGCTCATATACAGTACATAAAATATATTTATATATATACCCTTATACACCATTTTAATAAAAAATATCACAAAATGTTTCTAAGTCCTTTGGGAAGAGTGAATGACGCGCACGTTCATTTTTAGAGCTCCTAGACCTTCCTATAAGAAGTTAGCCAAAAAGTAGCTTCGAAAAACGCTTAGGTTAAGTTTCAGAGTTGCTTCTAATGTACCAAAGCTGGAGTTAGACATAATTTCACTCTCACAACATTATGGCTGGTTGGAGAGAGTCCGAACCACAAGTACCGGGTCCATGGTTCTGGGCGTATACTGGGGGGACGGGGACGACTCCCATTAACCCCTGACTATACCGGGGATACGCTTATCACAATGCCTTTCTGGTCTGTGCTGAAGCAGAGCATTCTGGCAGCCAAGTGGCTTGACCTTTATTATTGAGCCTGGTTACCCCCTCTCGGAACCACAGACTTAGAAATCGCCAGCTCATATACAGTGCATAAAATATATTTATATAATATATTTATATATATATACCCTTATACACCATTTTAATAAAAAATATCACAAAATTCTTCTAAGTCATTCGGGAAGAGTGAAAGACGCGCACGTTCATTTTCAGAGCTCCTAGACCTTCCTATAAGAAGTTAGCCAAAAAGTAGCTTCGAAAAAGGCTTAGGTTAAGTTTCAGAGTTGCTTCTAATGTACCAAAGCTGGACTTAGACATAATTTCACTCTCACAACATTATGGCTGGTTGGAGAGAGTCCGAACCACAAGTACCGGGTCCATGGTTCTGGGCGTATACTGGGGGGACGGGGACGACTCCCATTAACCCCTGACTATACCGGGGATACGCTTATCACAATGCCTTTCTGGTCTGTGCTGAAGCAGGGCATTCTGGCAGCCAAGTGGCTTGACCTTTATTAGTGAGCCTGGTTACCCCCTCTCGGAACCACAGACTTAGAAATCGTCAGCTCATATACAGTGCATAAAATATATTTATATATACTGTATACCCTTATACACCATTTTAATAAAAAATATCACAAAATTCTTCTAAGTCCCTCGGGAAGAGTGAAAGACGCGCACGTTCATTTTAAGAGCTCCTAGATCTTCCTATAAGAAGTTAGCCAAAAAGTAGCTTCGAAAAACGCTTAGGTTAAGTTTCAGAGTTGCTTCTAATGTACCAAAGCTGGAGTTAGACATAATTTCACTCTCACAACATTATGGCTGGTTGGAGAGAGTCCGAACCACAAGTACCGGGTCCATGGTTCTGGGCGTATACTGGGGGGACGGGGACGACTCCCATTAACCCCTGACTATACCGGGGATACGCTTATCACAATGCCTTTCTGGTCTGTGCTGAAGCAGGGCATTCTGGCAGCCAAGTGGCTTGACCTTTATTAGTGAGCCTGGTTACCCCCTCTCGGAACCACAGACTTAGAAATCGTCAGCTCATATACAGTGCATAAAATATATTTATATATACTGTATACCCTTATACACCATTTTAATAAAAAATATCACAAAATTCTTCTAAGTCCCTCGGGAAGAGTGAAAGACGCGCACGTTCATTTTAAGAGCTCCTAGATCTTCCTATAAGAAGTTAGCCAAAAAGTAGCTTCGAAAAACGCTTAGGTTAAGTTTCAGAGTTGCTTCTAATGTACCAAAGCTGGACTTAGACATAATTTCACTCTCACAACATTATCGCTGGTTGGAGACAGTCCGAACCACAAGTACCGGGTCCATGGTTCTGGGCGTATACTGGGTGGTACGGGGACGACTCCCATTAACCCCTGACTATACCGGGGATACGCTTATCACAATGCCTTTCTGGTCTGTGCTGAAGCAGGGCATTCTGGCAGCCAAGTGGCTTGACCTTTATTAGTGAGCCTGGTTACCCCCTCTCGGAACCACAGACTTAGAAATCGCCAGCTCATATACAGTACATAAAATATATTTATATATATACCCTTATACACCATTTTAATAAAAAATATCACAAAATTCTTCTAAGTCCCTCGGGAAGAGAGAATGACGCGCACGTTCATTTTCAGAGCTCCTAGACCTTCCTATAAGAAGTTAGCCAAAAAGTAGCTTCGAAAAACGCTTAAGTTAAGTTTCAGAGTTGCTTCTAATGTACCAAAGCTGGAGTTAGACATAATTTCACTCTCACAACATTATGGCTGGTTGGAGAGAGTCCGAACCACAAGTACCGGGTCCATGGTTCTGGGCGTATACTGGGGGGACGGGGACGACTCCCATTAACCCCTGACTATACCGGGGATACGCTTATCACAATGCCTTTCTGGTCTGTGCTGAAGCAGAGCATTCTGGCAGCCAAGTGGCTTGACCTTTATTATTGAGCCTGGTTACCCCCTCTCGGAACCACAGACTTAGAAATCGCCAGCTTATATACAGTGCATAAAATATATTTATATAATATATTTATATATATACCCTTATACACCATTTTAATAAAAAATATCACAAAATTCTTCTAAGTCCCTCGGGAAGAGTGAAAGACTCGCACGTTCATTTTAAGAGCTCCTAGATCTTCCTATAAGAAGTTAGCCAAAAAGTAGCTTCGAAAAACGCTTAGGTTAAGTTTCAGAGTTGCTTCTAATGTACCAAAGCTGGACTTAGACATAATTTCACTCTCACAACATTATCGCTGGTTGGAGACAGTCCGAACCACAAGTACCGGGTCCATGGTTCTGGGCGTATACTGGGGGGTACGGGGACGACTCCCATTAACCCCTGACTATACCGGGGATACGCTTATCACAATGCCTTTCTGGTCTGTGCTGAAGCAGGGCATTCTGGCAGCCAAGTGGCTTGAGTTTTATTAGTGAGCCTGGTTACCCCCTCTCGGAACCACAGACTTAGAAATCGCCAGCTCATATACAGTACATAAAATATATTTATATATATACCCTTATACACCATTTTAATAAAAAATATCACAAAATGTTTCTAAGTCCCTCGGGAAGAGTGAATGACGCGCACGTTCATTTTCAGAGCTCCTAGACCTTCCTATAAGAAGTTAGCCAAAAAGTAGCTTCGAAAAACGCTTAGGTTAAGTTTCAGAGTTGCTTCTAATGTACCAAAGCTGGAGTTAGACATAATTTCACTCTCACAACATTATGGCTGGTTGGAGAGAGTCCGAACCACAAGTACCGGGTCCATGGTTCTGGGCGTATACTGGGGGGACGGGGACGACTCCCATTAACCCCTGACTATACCGGGGATACGCTTATCACAATGCCTTTCTGGTCTGTGCTGAAGCAGAGCATTCTGGCAGCCAAGTGGCTTGACCTTTATTATTGAGCCTGGTTACCCCCTCTCGGAACCACAGACTTAGAAATCGCCAGCTCATATACAGTGCATAAAATATATTTATATAATATATTTATATATATACCCTTATACACCATTTTAATAAAAAATATCACAAAATTCTTCTAAGTCCCTCGGGAAGAGTGAAAGACGCGCACGTTCATTTTCAGAGCTTCTAGACCTTCCTATAAGAAGTTAGCCAAAAAGTAGCTTCGAAAAACGCTTAGGTTAAGTTTCAGAGTTGCTTCTAATGTACCAAAGCTGGACTTAGACATAATTTCACTCTCACAACATTATGGCTGGTTGGAGACAGTCCGAACCACAAGTACCGGGTCCATGGTTCTGGGCGTATACTGGGGGGACGGGGGGGACTCCCATTAACCCCTGACTATACCGGGGATACGCTTATTACAATGCCTTTCTGGTCTGTGCTGAAGCAGGGCATTCTGGCAGCCAAGTGGCTTGACCTTTATTAGTGAGCCTGGTTACCCCCTCTCGGAACAACAGACTTAGAAATCGCCAGCTCATATACAGTGCATAAAATATATTTATATATATACCCTTATACACCATTTTAATAAAAAATATCACAAAATTCTTCTAAGTCCCTCGGGAAGAGTGAAAGACGCGCACGTTCATTTTCAGAGCTCCTAGACCTTCCTATAAGAAGTTAGCCAAAAAGTAGCTTCGAAAAACGCTTAGGTTAAGTTTCAGAGTTGCTTCTAATGTACCAAAGCTGGACTTAGACATAATTTCACTCTCACAACATTATGGCTGGTTGGAGACAGTCCGAACCACAAGTACCGGGTCCATGGTTCTGGGCGTATACTGGGGGGACGGGGACGACTCCCATTAACCCCTGACTATACCGGGGATACGCTTATCACAATGAATTTCTGGTCTGTGCTGAAGAAGGGCATTCTGGCAGCCAAGTGGCTTGACCTTTATTAGTGAGCCTGGTTACCCCCTCTCGGAACCACAGACCTAGAAATCGCCAGCTCATATACAGTGCATAAAATATATTTATATATATACCCTTATACACCATTTTAATAAAAAATATCACAAAATTCTTCTAAGTCCCTCGGGAAGAGTGAAAGACGCGCACGTTCATTTTCAGAGCTCCTAGACCTTCCTATAAGAAGTTAGCCAAAAAGTAGCTTCGAAAAACGCTTAGGTTAAGTTTCAGAGTTGCTTCTAATGTACCAAAGCTGGACTTAGACATAATTTCACTCTCACAACATTATGGCTGGTTGGAGAGAGTCCGAACCACAAGTACCAGGTCCATGGTTCTGGCCGTATACTGGGGGGACGGGGACGACTCCCATTAACCCCTGACTATACCGGGGATACGCTTATCACAATGCCTTACTGGTCTGTGCTGAAGCAGGGCATTCTGGCAGCCAAGTGGCTTGACCTTTATTAGTGAGCCTGGTTACCCCCTCTCGGAACCACAGACTTAGAAATCGCCAGCTCATATACAGTGCATAAAATATATTTATATATATACCCTTATACACCATTTTAATAAAAAATATCACAAAATTCTTCTAAGTCCCTCGGGAAGAGTGAAAGACGCGCACGTTCATTTTCAGATCTCCTAGACCTTCCTTCTGTATAAGAAGTTAGCCAAAAAGTAGCTTCGAAAAACGCTTAGGTTAAGTTTCAGAGTTGCTTCTAATGTACCAAAGCTGGACTTAGACATAATTTCACTCTCACAACATTATGGCTGGTTGGAGACAGTCCGAACCACAAGTACCGGGTCCATGGTTCTGGCCGTATACTGGGGGGACGGGGACGACTCCCATTAACCCCTGACTATACCGGGGATACGCTTATCACAATGCCTTTCTGGTCTGTGCTGAAGCAGGGCATTCTGGCAGCCAAGTGGCTTGACATTTATTAGTGAGCCTGGTTACCCCCTCTCGGAACCACAGACTTAGAAATCGCCAGCTCATATACAGTGCATAAAAAATATTTATATATATACCCTTATACACCATTTTAATAAAAAATATCACAAAATTCTTCTAAGTCCCTCGGGAAGAGTGAAAGACGCGCACGTTCATTTTCAGAGCTCCTAGACCTTCCTATAAGAAGTTAGCCAAAAAGTAGCTTCGAAAAACGCTTAGGTTAAGTTTCAGAGTAGCTTCTAATGTACCAAAGCTGGACTTAGACATAATTTCACTCTCACAACATTATGGCTGGTTGGAGACAGTCCGAACCACAAGTACCGGGTCCATGGTTCTGGCCGTATACTGGGGGGACGGGGACGACTCCCATTAACCCCTGACTATACCGGGGATACGCTTATCACAATGCCTTTCTGGTCTGTGCTGTAGCAGGGCATTCTGGCAGCCAAGTGGCTTGACATTTATTAGTGAGCCTGGTTACCCCCTCTCGGAACCACAGACTTAGAAATCGCCAGCTCATATACAGTGCATAAAAAATATTTATATATATATACCCTTATACACCATTTTAATAAAAAAATATCACAAAATTCTTCTAAGTCCCTCGGGAAGAGTGAAAGACTCGCACGTTCATTTTCAGAGCTCCTAGACCTTCCTATAAGAAGTTAGCCAAAAAGTAGCTTCGAAAAACGCTTAGGTTAAGTTTCAGAGTAGCTTCTAATGTACCAAAGCTGGACTTAGACATAATTTCACTCTCACAACATTATGGCTGGTTGGAGAGAGTCCGAACCACAAGTACCGAGTCCATGGTTCTGGGCGTATACTGGGGGGACGGGGACGACTCCCATTAACCCCATGACTATACCGGGGATACGCTTATCACAATGCCTTACTGGTCTGTGCTGAAGCAGGGCATTTCGGCAGCCAAGTGGCTTGACCTTTATTAGTGAGCCTGGTTACCCCCTCTCGGAACCACAGACTTAGAAATCGCCAGCTCATATACAGTGCATAAAATATATGTATATAATATATTTATATATATACCCTTATACACCATTTTAATAAAAAATATCACAAAATTCTTCTAAGTCCCTCGGGAAGAGTGAAAGACGCGCACGTTCATTTTCAGAGCTCCTAGACCTTCCTATAAGAAGTTAGCCAAAAAGTAGCTTCGAAAAACGCTTAGGTTAAGTTTCAGAGTTGCTTCTAATGTACCAAAGCTGGACTTAGACATAATTTCACTCTCACAACATTATGGCTGGTTGGAGAGAGTCCGAACCACAAGTACCGAGTCCATTGTTCTGGGCGTATACTGGGGGGACGGGGACGACTCCCATTAACCCCTGACTATACCGGGGATACGCTTATCACAATGCCTTACTGGTCTGTGCTGAAGCAGGGCATTTCGGCAGCCAAGTGGCTTGACCTTTATTAGTGAGCCTGGTTACCCCCTCTCGGAACCACAGACTTAGAAATCGCCAGCTCATATACAGTGCATAAAATATATGTATATAATATATTTATATATATATACCCTTATACACCATTTTAATAAAAAATATCACAAAATTCTTCTAAGTTCCTCGGGAAGAGTGAAAGACGCGCACGTTCATTTTCAGATCTCCTAGACCTTCCTACTGTATAAGAAGTTAGCCAAAAAGTAGCTTCGAAAAACGCTTAGGTTAAGTTTCAGAGTTGCTTCTAATGTACCAAAGCTGGACTTAGACATAATTTCACTCTCACAACATTATGGCTGGTTGGAGAGAGTCCGAACCACAAGTACCGGGTCCATGGTTCTGGCCGTATACTGGGGGGACGGGGACGACTCCCATTAACCCCTGACTATACCGGGGATACGCTTATCACAATGCCTTTCTGGTCTGTGCTGAAGCAGGGCATTCTGGCAGCCAAGTGGCTTGACCTTTATTAGTGAGCCTGGTTACCCCCTCTCGGAACCACAGACTTAGAAATCGCCAGCTCATATACAGTGCATAAAATATATTTATATATATACCCTTATACACCATTTTAATAAAAAATATCACAAAATTCTTCTAAGTCCCTCGGGAAGAGTGAAAGACGCGCACGTTCATTTTCAGAGCTCCTAGACCTTAATATAAGAAGTTAGCCAAAAAGTAGCTTCGAAAAACGCTTAGGTTAAGTTTCAGAGTTGCTTCTAATGTACCAAAGCTGGACTTAGACATAATTTCACTCTCACAACATGGCTGGTTGGAGACAGTCCGAACCACAAGTACCGGGTCCATGGTTCTGGCCGTATACTGGGGGGACGGGGACGACTCCCATTAACCCCTGACTATACCGGGGATACGCTTATCACAGTGCCTTTCTGGTCTGTGCTGAAGCAGGGCATTCTGGCAGCCAAGTGGCTTGACCTTTATTAGTGAGCCTGGTTACCCCCTCTCGGAACCACAGACTTAGAAATCGCCAGCTCATATACAGTGCATAAAATATATGTATATAATATATTTATATATATACCCTTATACACCATTTTAATAAAAAATATCACAAAATTCTTCTAAGTCCCTCGGGAAGAGTGAAAGACGCGCACGTTCATTTTCAGAGCTCCTAGACCTTCCTATAAGAAGTTAGCCAAAAAGTAGCTTCGAAAAACGCTTAGGTTAAGTTTCAGAGTTGCTTCTAATGTACCAAAGCTGGACTTAGACATAATTTCACTCTCACAACATTATGGCTGGTTGGAGAGAGTCCGAACCACAAGTACCGAGTCCATTGTTCTGGGCGTATACTGGGGGGACGGGGACGACTCCCATTAACCCCTGACTATACCGGGGATACGCTTATCACAATGCCTTACTGGTCTGTGCTGAAGCAGGGCATTTCGGCAGCCAAGTGGCTTGACCTTTATTAGTGAGCCTGGTTACCCCCTCTCGGAACCACAGACTTAGAAATCGCCAGCTCATATACAGTGCATAAAATATATGTATATAATATATTTATATATATATACCCTTATACACCATTTTAATAAAAAATATCACAAAATTCTTCTAAGTTCCTCGGGAAGAGTGAAAGACGCGCACGTTCATTTTCAGATCTCCTAGACCTTCCTACTGTATAAGAAGTTAGCCAAAAAGTAGCTTCGAAAAACGCTTAGGTTAAGTTTCAGAGTTGCTTCTAATGTACCAAAGCTGGACTTAGACATAATTTCACTCTCACAACATTATGGCTGGTTGGAGAGAGTCCGAACCACAAGTACCGGGTCCATGGTTCTGGCCGTATACTGGGGGGACGGGGACGACTCCCATTAACCCCTGACTATACCGGGGATACGCTTATCACAATGCCTTTCTGGTCTGTGCTGAAGCAGGGCATTCTGGCAGCCAAGTGGCTTGACCTTTATTAGTGAGCCTGGTTACCCCCTCTCGGAACCACAGACTTAGAAATCGCCAGCTCATATACAGTGCATAAAATATATTTATATATATACCCTTATACACCATTTTAATAAAAAATATCACAAAATTCTTCTAAGTCCCTCGGGAAGAGTGAAAGACGCGCACGTTCATTTTCAGATCTCCTAGACCTTAATATAAGAAGTTAGCCAAAAAGTAGCTTCGAAAAACGCTTAGGTTAAGTTTCAGAGTTGCTTCTAATGTACCAAAGCTGGACTTAGACATAATTTCACTCTCACAACATGGCTGGTTGGAGACAGTCCGAACCACAAGTACCGGGTCCATGGTTCTGGCCGTATACTGGGGGGACGGGGACGACTCCCATTAACCCCTGACTATACCGGGGATACGCTTATCACAGTGCCTTTCTGGTCTGTGCTGAAGCAGGGCATTCTGGCAGCCAAGTGGCTTGACCTTTATTAGTGAGCCTGGTTACCCCCTCTCGGAACCACAGACTTAGAAATCGCCAGCTCATATACAGTGCATAAAATATATTTATATATATACCCTTATACACCATTTTAATAAAAAATATCACAAAATTCTTCTAAGTCCCTCGGGAAGAGTGAAAGACGCGCACGTTCATTTTCAGAGCTCCTAGACCTTCCTATAAGAAGTTAGCCAAAAAGTAGCTTCGAAAAACGCTTAGGTTAAGTTTCAGAGTTGCTTCTAATGTACCAAAGCTGGACTTAGACATAATTTCACTCTCACAACATTATGGCTGGTTGGAGAGAGTCCGAACCACAAGTACCGAGTCCATGGTTCTGGGCGTATACTGGGGGGACGGGGACGACTCCCATTAACCCCTGACTATACCGGGGATACGCTTATCACAATGCCTTACTGGTCTGTGCTGAAGCAGGGCATTTCGGCAGCCAAGTGGCTTGACCTTTATTAGTGAGCCTGGTTACCCCCTCTCGGAACCACAGACTTAGAAATCGCCAGCTCATATACAGTGCATAAAATATATTTATATATATACCCTTATACACCATTTTAATAAAAAATATCACAAAATTCTTCTAAGTCCCTCGGGAAGAGTGAAAGACGCGCACGTTCATTTTCAGATCTCCTAGACCTTAATATAAGAAGTTAGCCATAAGTAGCTTCGAAAAACGCTTAGGTTAAGTTTCAGAGTTGCTTCTAATGTACCAAAGCTGGACTTAGACATAATTTCACTCTCACAACATGGCTGGTTGGAGACAGTCCGAACCACAAGTACCGGGTCCATGGTTCTGGCCGTATACTGGGGGGACGGGGACGACTCCCATTAACCCCTGACTATACCGGGGATACGCTTATCACAGTGCCTTTCTGGTCTGTGCTGAAGCAGGGCATTCTGGCAGCCAAGTGGCTTGACCTTTATTAGTGAGCCTGGTTACCCCCTCTCGGAACCACAGACTTAGAAATCGCCAGCTCATATACAGTGCATAAAATATATTTATATATATACCCTTATACACCATTTTAATAAAAAATATCACAAAATTCTTCTAAGTCCCTCGGGAAGAGTGAAAGACGCGCACGTTCATTTTCAGAGCTCCTAGACCTTAATATAAGAAGTTAGCCAAAAAGTAGCTTCGAAAAACGCTTAGGTTAAGTTTCAGAGTTGCTTCTAATGTACCAAAGCTGGACTTAGACATAATTTCACTCTCACAACATTATGGCTGGTTGGAGACAGTCCGAACCACAAGTACCGGGTCCATGGTTCTGGCCGTATACTGGGGGGACGGGGACGACTCCCATTAACCCCTGACTATACCGGGGATACGCTTATCACAATGCCTTTCTGGTCTGTGCTGAAGCAGGGCATTCTGGCAGCCAAGTGGCTTGACTTTTATTAGTGAGCCTGGTTACCCCCTCTCGGAACCACAGACTTAGAAATCGCCAGCTCATATACAGTGCATAAAATATATTTATATATATACCCTTATACACCATTTTAATAAAAAATATCACAAAATTCTTCTAAGTTCCTCGGGAAGAGTGAAAGACGCGCACGTTCATTTTCAGATCTCCTAGACCTTCCTACTGTATAAGAAGTTAGCCAAAAAGTAGCTTCGAAAAACGCTTAGGTTAAGTTTCAGAGTTGCTTCTAATGTACCAAAGCTGGACTTAGACATAATTTCACTCTCACAACATTATGGCTGGTTGGAGAGAGTCCGAACCACAAGTACCGGGTCCATGGTTCTGGCCGAATACTGGGGGGACGGGGACGACTCCCATTAACCCCTGACTATACCGGGGATACGCTTATCACAATGCCTTTCTGGTCTGTGCTGAAGCAGGGCATTCTGGCAGCCAAGTGGCTTGACCTTTATTAGTGAGCCTGGTTACCCCCTCTCGGAACCACAGACTTAGAAATCGCCAGCTCATATACAGTGCATAAAATATATTTATATATATACCCTTATACACCATTTTAATAAAAAATATCACAAAATTCTTCTAAGTCCCTCGGGAAGAGTGAAAGACGCGCACGTTCATTTTCAGATCTCCTAGACCTTAATATAAGAAGTTAGCCAAAAAGTAGCTTCGAAAAACGCTTAGGTTAAGTTTCAGAGTTGCTTCTAATGTACCAAAGCTGGACTTAGACATAATTTCACTCTCACAACATGGCTGGTTGGAGACAGTCCGAACCACAAGTACCGGGTCCATGGTTCTGGCCGTATACTGGGGGGACGGGGACGACTCCCATTAACCCCTGACTATACCGGGGATACGCTTATCACAGTGCCTTTCTGGTCTGTGCTGAAGCAGGGCATTCTGGCAGCCAAGTGGCTTGACCTTTATTAGTGAGCCTGGTTACCCCCTCTCGGAACCACAGACTTAGAAATCGCCAGCTCATATACAGTGCATAAAATATATTTATATATATACCCTTATACACCATTTTAATAAAAAATATCACAAAATTCTTCTAAGTCCCTCGGGAAGAGTGAAAGACGCGCACGTTCATTTTCAGATCACCTAGACCTTAATATAAGAAGTTAGCCATAAGTAGCTTCGAAAAACGCTTAGGTTAAGTTTCAGAGTTGCTTCTAATGTACCAAAGCTGGACTTAGACATAATTTCACTCTCACAACATTATGGCTGGTTGGAGACAGTCCGAACCACAAGTACCGGGTCCATGGTTCTGGCCGTATACTGGGGGGACGGGGACGACTCCCATTAACCCCTGACTATACCGGGGATACGCTTATCACAGTGCCTTTCTGGTCTGTGCTGAAGCAGGGCATTCTGGCAGCCAAGTGGCTTGACCTTTATTAGTGAGCCTGGTTACCCCCTCTCGGAACCACAGACTTAGAAATCGCCAGCTCATATACAGTGCATAAAATATATTTATATATATACCCTTATACACCATTTTAATAAAAAATATCACAAAATTCTTCTAAGTCCCTCGGGAAGAGTGAAAGACGCGCACGTTCATTTTCAGATCTCCTAGACCTTAATATAAGAAGTTAGCCAAAAAGTAGCTTCGAAAAACGCTTAGGTTAAGTTTCAGAGTTGCTTCTAATGTACCAAAGCTGGACTTAGACATAATTTCACTCTCACAACATTATGGCTGGTTGGAGACAGTCCGAACCACAAGTACCGGGTCCATGGTTCTGGCCGTATACTGGGGGGACGGGGACGACTCCCATTAACCCCTGACTATACCGGGGATACGCTTATCACAATGCCTTTCTGGTCTGTGCTGAAGCAGGGCATTCTGGCAGCCAAGTGGCTTGACTTTTATTAGTGAGCCTGGTTACCCCCTCTCGGAACCACAGACTTAGAAATCGCCAGCTCATATACAGTGCATAAAATATATTTATATATATACCCTTATACACCATTTTAATAAAAAATATCACAAAATTCTTCTAAGTTCCTCGGGAAGAGTGAAAGACGCGCACGTTCATTTTCAGATCTCCTAGACCTTCCTACTGTATAAGAAGTTAGCCAAAAAGTAGCTTCGAAAAACGCTTAGGTTAAGTTTCAGAGTTGCTTCTAATGTACCAAAGCTGGACTTAGACATAATTTCACTCTCACAACATTATGGCTGGTTGGAGAGAGTCCGAACCACAAGTACCGGGTCCATGGTTCTGGCCGTATACTGGGGGGACGGGGACGACTCCCATTAACCCCTGACTATACCGGGGATACGCTTATCACAATGCCTTTCTGGTCTGTGCTGAAGCAGGGCATTCTGGCAGCCAAGTGGCTTGACCTTTATTAGTGAGCCTGGTTACCCCCTCTCGGAACCACAGACTTAGAAATCGCCAGCTCATATACAGTGCATAAAATATATTTATATATATACCCTTATACACCATTTTAATAAAAAATATCACAAAATTCTTCTAAGTCCCTCGGGAAGAGTGAAAGACGCGCACGTTCATTTTCAGATCTCCTAGACCTTAATATAAGAAGTTAGCCAAAAAGTAGCTTCGAAAAACGCTTAGGTTAAGTTTCAGAGTTGCTTCTAATGTACCAAAGCTGGACTTAGACATAATTTCACTCTCACAACATGGCTGGTTGGAGACAGTCCGAACCACAAGTACCGGGTCCATGGTTCTGGCCGTATACTGGGGGGACGGGGACGACTCCCATTAACCCCTGACTATACCGGGGATACGCTTATCACAGTGCCTTTCTGGTCTGTTCTGAAGCAGGGCATTCTGGCAGCCAAGTGGCTTGACCTTTATTAGTGAGCCTGGTTACCCCCTCTCGGAACCACAGACTTAGAAATCGCCAGCTCATATACAGTGCATAAAATATATTTATATATATACCCTTATACACCATTTTAATAAAAAATATCACAAAATTCTTCTAAGTCCCTCGGGAAGAGTGAAAGACGCGCACGTTCATTTTCAGATCTCCTAGACCTTAATATAAGAAGTTAGCCAAAAAGTAGCTTCGAAAAACGCTTAGGTTAAGTTTCAGAGTTGCTTCTAATGTACCAAAGCTGGACTTAGACATAATTTCACTCTCACAACATTATGGCTGGTTGGAGACAGTCCGAACCACAAGTACCGGGTCCATGGTTCTGGCCGTATACTGGGGGGACGGGGACGACTCCCATTAACCCCTGACTATACCGGGGATACGCTTATCACAATGCCGATCTGGTCTGTGCTGAAGCAGGGCATTCTGGCAGCCAAGTGGCTTGACCTTTATTAGTGAGCCTGGTTACCCCCTCTCGGAACCACAGACTTAGAAATCGCCAGCTCATATACAGTGCATAAAATATATTTATATATATACCCTTATACACCATTTTAATAAAAAATATCACAAAATTCTTCTAAGTCCCTCGGGAAGAGTGAAAGACGCGCACGTTCATTTTCAGAGCTCCTAGACCTTAATATAAGAAGTTAGCCAAAAAGTAGCTTCGAAAAACGCTTAGGTTAAGTTTCAGAGTTGCTTCTAATGTACCAAAGCTGGACTTAGACATAATTTCACTCTCACAACATTATGGCTGGTTGGAGACAGTCCGAACCACAAGTACCGGGTCCATGGTTCTGGCCGTATACTGGGGGGACGGGGACGACTCCCATTAACCCCTGACTATACCGGGGATACGCTTATCACAATGCCTTTCTGGTCTGTGCTGAAGCAGGGCATTCTGGCAGCCAAGTGGCTTGACTTTTATTAGTGAGCCTGGTTACCCCCTCTCGGAACCACAGACTTAGAAATCGCCAGCTCATATACAGTGCATAAAATATATTTATATATATACCCTTATACACCATTTTAATAAAAAATATCACAAAATTCTTCTAAGTTCCTCGGGAAGAGTGAAAGACGCGCACGTTCATTTTCAGATCTCCTAGACCTTCCTACTGTATAAGAAGTTAGCCAAAAAGTAGCTTCGAAAAACGCTTAGGTTAAGTTTCAGAGTTGCTTCTAATGTACCAAAGCTGGACTTAGACATAATTTCACTCTCACAACATTATGGCTGGTTGGAGAGAGTCCGAACCACAAGTACCGGGTCCATGGTTCTGGCCGTATATTGGGGGGACGGGGACGACTCCCATTAACCCCTGACTATACCGGGGATACGCTTATCACAATGCCTTTCTGGTCTGTGCTGAAGCAGGGCATTCTGGCAGCCAAGTGGCTTGACCTTTATTAGTGAGCCTGGTTACCCCCTCTCGGAACCACAGACTTAGAAATCGCCAGCTCATATACAGTGCATAAAATATATTTATATATATACCCTTATACACCATTTTAATAAAAAATATCACAAAATTCTTCTAAGTCCCTCGGGAAGAGTGAAAGACGCGCACGTTCATTTTCAGATCTCCTAGACCTTAATATAAGAAGTTAGCCAAAAAGTAGCTTCGAAAAACGCTTAGGTTAAGTTTCAGAGTTGCTTCTAATGTACCAAAGCTGGACTTAGACATAATTTCACTCTCACAACATTATGGCTGGTTGGAGACAGTCCGAACCACAAGTACCGGGTCCATGGTTCTGGCCGTATACTGGGGGGACGGGGACGACTCCCATTAACCCCTGACTATACCGGGGATACGCTTATCACAGTGCCTTTCTGGTCTGTGCTGAAGCAGGGCATTCTGGCAGCCAAGTGGCTTGACCTTTATTAGTGAGCCTGGTTACCCCCTCTCGGAACCACAGACTTAGAAATCGCCAGCTCATATACAGTGCATAAAATATATTTATATATATACCCTTATACACCATTTTAATAAAAAATATCACAAAATTCTTCTAAGTCCCTCGGGAAGAGTGAAAGACGCGCACGTTCATTTTCAGAGCTCCTAGACCTTCCTATAAGAAGTTAGCCAAAAAGTAGCTTCGAAAAACGCTTACAGTAGGTTAAGTTTCAGAGTTGCTTCTAATGTACCAAAGCTGGACTTAGACATAATTTCACTCTCACAACATTATGGCTGGTTGGAGAGAGTCCGAACCACAAGTACCGAGTCCATGGTTCTGGGCGTATACTGGGGGGACGGGGACGACTCCCATTAACCCCTGACTATACCGGGGATACGCTTATCACAATGCCTTACTGGTCTGTGCTGAAGCAGGGCATTTCGGCAGCCAAGTGGCTTGACCTTTATTAGTGAGCCTGGTTACCCCCTCTCGGAACCACAGACTTAGAAATCGCCAGCTCATATACAGTGCATAAAATATATGTATATAATATATTTATATATATACCCTTATACACCATTTTAATAAAAAATATCACAAAATTCTTCTAAGTCCCTCGGGAAGAGTGAAAGACGCGCACGTTCCTTTTCAGAGCTCCTAGACCTTCCTATAAGAAGTTAGCCAAAAAGTAGCTTCGAAAAACGCTTAGGTTAAGTTTCAGAGTTGCTTCTAATGTACCAAAGCTGGACTTAGACATAATTTCACACTCACAACATTATGGCTGGTTGGAGACAGTCCGAACCACAAGTACCGGGTCCATGGTTCTGGCCGTATACTGGGGGGACGGGGACGACTCCCATTAACCCCTGACTATACCGGGGATACGCTTATCACAATGCCTTTCTGGTCTGTGCTGAAGCAGGGCATTCTGGCAGCCAAGTGGCTTGACTTTTATTAGTGAGCCTGGTTACCCCCTCTCGGAACCACAGACTTAGAAATCGCCATCTCATATACAGTGCATAAAATATATTTATATATATACCCTTATACACCATTTTAATAAAAAATATCACAAAATTCTTCTAAGTTCCTCGGGAAGAGTTTAAGACGCGCACGTTCATTTTCAGATCTCCTAGACCTTCCTACTGTATAAGAAGTTAGCCAAAAAGTAGCTTCGAAAAACGCTTAGGTTAAGTTTCAGAGTAGCTTCTAATGTACCAAAGCTGGACTTAGACATAATTTCACTCTCACAACATTATGGCTGGTTGGAGAGAGTCCGAACCACAAGTACCGGGTCCATGGTTCTGGCCGTATACTGGGGGGACGGGGACGACTCCCATTAACCCCTGACTATACCGGGGATACGCTTATCACAATGCCTTTCTGGTCTGTGCTGAAGCAGGGCATTCTGGCAGCCAAGTGGCTTGACCTTTATTAGTGAGCCTGGTTACCCCCTCTCGGAACCACAGACTTAGAAATCGCCAGCTCATATACAGTGCATAAAATATATTTATATATATACCCTTATACACCATTTTAATAAAAAATATCACAAAATTCTTCTAAGTCCCTCGGGAAGAGTGAAAGACGCGCACGTTCATTTTCAGATCTCCTAGACCTTAATATAAGAAGTTAGCCAAAAAGTAGCTTCGAAAAACGCTTAGGTTAAGTTTCAGAGTTGCTTCTAATGTACCAAAGCTGGACTTAGACATAATTTCACACTCACAACATTATGGCTGGTTGGAGACAGTCCGAACCACAAGTACCGGGTCCATGGTTCTGGCCGTATACTGGGGGGACGGGGACGACTCCCATTAACCCCTGACTATACCGGGGATACGCTTATCACAATGCCTTTCTGGTCTGTGCTGAAGCAGGGCATTCTGGCAGCCAAGTGGCTTGACTTTTATTAGTGAGCCTGGTTACCCCCTCTCGGAACCACAGACTTAGAAATCGCCAGCTCATATACAGTGCATAAAATATATTTATATATATACCCTTATACACCATTTTAATAAAAAATATCACAAAATTCTTCTAAGTTCCTCGGGAAGAGTGAAAGACGCGCACGTTCATTTTCAGATCTCCTAGTCCTTCCTACTGTATAAGAAGTTAGCCAAAAAGTAGCTTCGAAAAACGCTTAGGTTAAGTTTCAGAGTTGCTTCTAATGTACCAAAGCTGGACTTAGACATAATTTCACTCTCACAACATTATGGCTGGTTGGAGAGAGTCCGAACCACAAGTACCGGGTCCATGGTTCTGGCCGTATACTGGGGGGACGGGGACGACTCCCATTAACCCCTGACTATACCGGGGATACGCTTATCACAATGCCTTTCTGGTCTGTGCTGAAGCAGGGCATTCTGGCAGCCAAGTGGCTTGACCTTTATTAGTGAGCCTGGTTACCCCCTCTCGGAACCACAGACTTAGAAATCGCCAGCTCATATACAGTGCATAAAATATATTTATATATATACCCTTATACACCATTTTAATAAAAAATATCACAAAATTCTTCTAAGTCCCTCGGGAAGAGTGAAAGACGCGCACGTTCATTTTCAGATCTCCTAGACCTTAATATAAGAAGTTAGCCAAAAAGTAGCTTCGAAAAACGCTTAGGTTAAGTTTCAGAGTTGCTTCTAATGTACCAAAGCTGGACTTAGACATAATTTCACTCTCACAACATGGCTGGTTGGAGACAGTCCGAACCACAAGTACCGGGTCCATGGTTCTGGCCGTATACTGGGGGGACGGGGACGACTCCCATTAACCCCTGACTATACCGGGGATACGCTTATCACAGTGCCTTTCTGGTCTGTGCTGAAGCAGGGCATTCTGGCAGCCAAGTGGCTTGACCTTTATTAGTGAGCCTGGTTACCCCCTCTCGGAACCACAGACTTAGAAATCGCCAGCTCATATACAGTGCATAAAATATATTTATATATATACCCTTATACACCATTTTAATAAAAAATATCACAAAATTCTTCTAAGTCCCTCGGGAAGAGTGAAAGACGCGCACGTTCATTTTCAGATCTCCTAGACCTTAATATAAGAAGTTAGCCAAAAAGTAGCTTCGAAAAACGCTTAGGTTAAGTTTCAGAGTTGCTTCTAATGTACCAAAGCTGGACTTAGACATAATTTCACTCTCACAACATTATGGCTGGTTGGAGACAGTCCGAACCACAAGTACCGGGTCCATGGTTCTGGCCGTATACTGGGGGGACGGGGACGACTCCCATTAACCCCTGACTATACCGGGGATACGCTTATCACAGTGCCTTTCTGGTCTGTGCTGAAGCAGGGCATTCTGGCAGCCAAGTGGCTTGACATTTATTAGTGAGCCTGGTTACCCCCTCTCGGAACCACAGACTTAGAAATCGCCAGCTCATATACAGTGCATAAAATATATTTATATATATACCCTTATACACCATTTTAATAAAAAATATCACAAAATTCTTCTAAGTCCCTCGGGAAGAGTGAAAGACGCGCACGTTCATTTTCAGAGCTCCTAGACTATCCTATAAGAAGTTAGCCAAAAAGTAGCTTCGAAAAACGCTTACTGTAGGTTAAGTTTCAGAGTTGCTTCTAATGTACCAAAGCTGGACTTAGACATAATTTCACTCTCACAACATTATGGCTGGTTGGAGACAGTCCGAACCACAAGTACCGGGTCCATGGTTCTGGCCGTATACTGGGGGGACGGGGACGACTCCCATTAACCCCTGACTATACCGGGGATACGCTTATCACAATGCCTTTCTGGTCTGTGCTGAAGCAGGGCATTCTGGCAGCCAAGTGGCTTGACCTTTATTAGTGAGCCTGGTTACCCCCTCTCGGAACCACAGACTTAGAAATCGCCAGCTCATATACAGTGCATAAAATATATTTATATATATACCCTTATACACCATTTTAATAAAAAATATCACAAAATTCTTCTAAGTCCCTCGGGAAGAGTGAAAGACGCGCACGTTCATTTTCAGAGCTCCTAGACCTTCCTATAAGAAGTTAGCCAAAAAGTAGCTTCGAAAAACGCTTAGGTTAAGTTTCAGAGTTGCTTCTAATGTACCAAAGCTGGACTTAGACATAATTTCACACTCACAACATTATGGCTGGTTGGAGACAGTCCGAACCACAAGTACCGGGTCCATGGTTCTGGCCGTATACTGGGGGGACGGGGACGACTCCCATTAACCCCTGACTATACCGGGGATACGCTTATCACAATGCCTTTCTGGTCTGTGCTGAAGCAGGGCATTCTGGCAGCCAAGTGGCTTGACTTTTATTAGTGAGCCTGGTTACCCCCTCTCGGAACCACAGACTTAGAAATCGCCAGCTCATATACAGTGCATAAAATATATTTATATATATACCCTTATACACCATTTTAATAAAAAATATCACAAAATTCTTCTAAGTTCCTCGGGAAGAGTGAAAGACGCGCACGTTCATTTTCAGATCTCCTAGACCTTCCTACTGTATAAGAAGTTAGCCAAAAAGTAGCTTCGAAAAACGCTTAGGTTAAGTTTCAGAGTTGCTTCTAATGTACCAAAGCTGGACTTAGACATAATTTCACTCTCACAACATTATGGCTGGTTGGAGAGAGTCCGAACCACAAGTACCGGGTCCATGGTTCTGGCCGTATACTGGGGGGACGGGGACGACTCCCATTAACCCCTGACTATACCGGGGATACGCTTATCACAATGCCTTTCTGGTCTGTGCTGAAGCAGGGCATTCTGGCAGCCAAGTGGCTTGACCTTTATTAGTGAGCCTGGTTACCCCCTCTCGGAACCACAGACTTAGAAATCGCCAGCTCATATACAGTGCATAAAATATATTTATATATATACCCTTATACACCATTTTAATAAAAAATATCACAAAATTCTTCTACGTCCCTCGGGAACAGTGAAAGACGCGCACGTTCATTTTCAGATCTCCTAGACCTTAATATAAGAAGTTAGCCAAAAAGTAGCTTCGAAAAACGCTTAGGTTAAGTTTCAGAGTTGCTTCTAATGTACCAAAGCTGGACTTAGACATAATTTCACTCTCACAACATGGCTGGTTGGAGACAGTCCGAACCACAAGTACCGGGTCCATGGTTCTGGCCGTATACTGGGGGGACGGGGACGACTCCCATTAACCCCTGACTATACCGGGGATACGCTTATCACAGTGCCTTTCTGGTCTGTGCTGAAGCAGGGCATTCTGGCAGCCAAGTGGCTTGACCTTTATTAGTGAGCCTGGTTACCCCCTCTCGGAACCACAGACTTAGAAATCGCCAGCTCATATACAGTGCATAAAATATATTTATATATATACCCTTATACACCATTTTAATAAAAAATATCACAAAATTCTTCTAAGTCCCTCGGGAAGAGTGAAAGACGCGCACGTTCATTTTCAGATCTCCTAGACCTTAATATAAGAAGTTAGCCAAAAAGTAGCTTCGAAAAACGCTTAGGTTAAGTTTCAGAGTTGCTTCTAATGTACCAAAGCTGGACTTAGACATAATTTCACTCTCACAACATTATGGCTGGTTGGAGACAGTCCGAACCACAAGTACCGGGTCCATGGTTCTGGCCGTATACTGGGGGGACGGGGACGACTCCCATTAACCCCTGACTATACCGGGGATACGCTTATCACAGTGCCTTTCTGGTCTGTGCTGAAGCAGGGCATTCTGGCAGCCAAGTGGCTTGACATTTATTAGTGAGCCTGGTTACCCCCTCTCGGAACCACAGACTTAGAAATCGCCAGCTCATATACAGTGCATAAAATATATTTATATATATACCCTTATACACCATTTTAATAAAAAATATCACAAAATTCTTCTAAGTCCCTCGGGAAGAGTGAAAGACGCGCACGTTCATTTTCAGAGCTCCTAGACCTTCCTATAAGAAGTTAGCCAAAAAGTAGCTTCGAAAAACGCTTAGGTTAAGTTTCAGAGTTGCTTCTAATGTACCAAAGCTGGACTTAGACATAATTTCACTCTCACAACATTATGGCTGGTTGGAGACAGTCCGAACCACAAGTACCGGGTCCATGGTTCTGGCCGTATACTGGGGGGACGGGGACGACTCCCATTAACCCCTGACTATACCGGGGATACGCTTATCACAGTGCCTTTCTGGTCTGTGCTGAAGCAGGGCATTCTGGCAGCCAAGTGGCTTGACATTTATTAGTGAGCCTGGTTACCCCCTCTCGGAACCACAGACTTAGAAATCGCCAGCTCATATACAGTGCATAAAATATATTTATATATATACCCTTATACACCATTTTAATAAAAAATATCACAAAATTCTTCTAAGTCCCTCGGGAAGAGTGAAAGACGCGCACGTTCATTTTCAGAGCTCCTAGACTATCCTATAAGAAGTTAGCCAAAAAGTAGCTTCGAAAAACGCTTACTGTAGGTTAAGTTTCAGAGTTGCTTCTAATGTACCAAAGCTGGACTTAGACATAATTTCACTCTCACAACATTATGGCTGGTTGGAGACAGTCCGAACCACAAGTACCGGGTCCATGGTTCTGGCCGTATACTGGGGGGACGGGGACGACTCCCATTAACCCCTGACTATACCGGGGATACGCTTATCACAATGCCTTTCTGGTCTGTGCTGAAGCAGGGCATTCTGGCAGCCAAGTGGCTTGACCTTTATTAGTGAGCCTGGTTACCCCCTCTCGGAACCACAGACTTAGAAATCGCCAGCTCATATACAGTGCATAAAATATATTTATATATATACCCTTATACACCATTTTAATAAAAAATATCACAAAATTCTTCTAAGTCCCTCGGGAAGAGTGAAAGACGCGCACGTTCATTTTCAGAGCTCCTAGACCTTCCTATAAGAAGTTAGCCAAAAAGTAGCTTCGAAAAACGCTTAGGTTAAGTTTCAGAGTTGCTTCTAATGTACCCAAGCTGGACTTAGACATAATTTCACTCTCACAACATTATGGCTGGTTGGAGACAGTCCGAACCACAAGTACCGGGTCCATGGTTCTGGCCGTATACTGGGGGGGACGGGGACGACTCCCATTAACCCCTGACTATACCGGGGATACGCTTATCACAGTGCCTTTCTGGTCTGTGCTGAAGCAGGGCATTCTGGCAGCCAAGTGGCTTGACATTTATTAGTGAGCCTGGTTACCCCCTCTCGGAACCACAGACTTAGAAATCGCCAGCTCATATACCGTGCATAAAATATATTTATATATATACCCTTATACACCATTTTAATAAAAAATATCACAAAATTCTTCTAAGTCCCTCGGGAAGAGTGAAAGACGCGCACGTTCATTTTCAGAGCTCCTAGACCTTCCTATAAGAAGTTAGCCAAAAAGTAGCTTCGAAAAACGCTTAGGTTAAGTTTCAGAGTTGCTTCTAATGTACCAAAGCTGGACTTAGACATAATTTCACTCTCACAACATTATGGCTGGTTGGAGACAGTCCGAACCACAAGTACCGGGTCCATGGTTCTGGCCGTATACTGGGGGGACGGGGACGACTCCCATTAACCCCTGACTATACCGGGGATACGCTTATCACAGTGCCTTTCTGGTCTGTGCTGAAGCAGGGCATTCTGGCAGCCAAGTGGCTTGACATTTATTAGTGAGCCTGGTTACCCCCTCTCGGAACCACAGACTTAGAAATCGCCAGCTCATATACAGTGCATAAAATATATTTATATATATACCCTTATACACCATTTTAATAAAAAATATCACAAAATTCTTCTAAGTCCCTCGGGAAGAGTGAAAGACGCGCACGTTCATTTTCAGAGCTCCTAGACTATCCTATAAGAAGTTAGCCAAAAAGTAGCTTCGAAAAACGCTTACTGTATGTTAAGTTTCAGAGTTGCTTCTAATGTACCAAAGCTGGACTTAGACATAATTTCACTCTCACAACATTATGGCTGGTTGGAGACAGTCCGAACCACAAGTACCGGGTCCATGGTTCTGGCCGTATACTGGGGGGACGGGGACGACTCCCATTAACCCCTGACTATACCGGGGATACGCTTATCACAATGCCTTTCTGGTCTGTGCTGAAGCAGGGCATTCTGGCAGCCAAGTGGCTTGACCTTTATTAGTGAGCCTGGTTACCCCCTCTCGGAACCACAGACTTAGAAATCGCCAGCTCATATACAGTGCATAAAATATATTTATATATATACCCTTATACACCATTTTAATAAAAAATATCACAAAATTCTTCTAAGTCCCTCGGGAAGAGTGAAAGACGCGCACGTTCATTTTCAGAGCTCCTAGACCTTCCTATAAGAAGTTAGCCAAAAAGTAGCTTCGAAAAACGCTTAGGTTAAGTTTCAGAGTTGCTTCTAATGTACCCAAGCTGGACTTAGACATAATTTCACTCTCACAACATTATGGCTGGTTGGAGACAGTCCGAACCACAAGTACCGGGTCCATGGTTCTGGCCGTATACTGGGGGGACGGGGACGACTCCCATTAACCCCTGACTATACCGGGGATACGCTTATCACAGTGCCTTTCTGGTCTGTGCTGAAGCAGGGCATTCTGGCAGCCAAGTGGCTTGACATTTATTAGTGAGCCTGGTTACCCCCTCTCGGAACCACAGACTTAGAAATCGCCAGCTCATATACAGTGCATAAAATATATTTATATATATACCCTTATACACCATTTTAATAAAAAATATCACAAAATTCTTCTAAGTCCCTCGGGAAGAGTGAAAGACGCGCACGTTCATTTTCAGTGCTCCTAGACTATCCTATAAGAAGTTAGCCAAAAAGTAGCTTCGAAAAACGCTTAGGTTAAGTTTCAGAGTTGCTTCTAATGTGCCAAAGCTGGACTTAGACATAATTTCACTCTCACAACATTATGGCTGGTTGGAGACAGTCCGAACCACAAGTACCGGGTCCATGGTTCTGGCCGTATACTGGGGGGACGGGGACGACTCCCATTAACCCCTGACTATACCGGGGATACGCTTATCACAATGCCTTTCTGGTCTGTGCTGAAGCAGGGCATTCTGGCAGCCAAGTGGCTTGACATTTATTAGTGAGCCTGGTTACCCCCTCTCGGAACCACAGACTTAGAAATCGCCAGCTCATATACAGTGCATAAAAAATATTTATATATATATACCCTTATACACCATTTTAATAAAAAATATCACAAAATTCTTCTAAGTCCCTCGGGAAGAGTGAAAGACGCGCACGTTCATTTTCAGAGCTCCTACACCTTCCTATAAGAAGTTAGCCAAAAAGTAGCTTCGAAAAACGCTTAGGTTAAGTTTCAGAGTAGCTTCTAATGTACCAAAGCTGGACTTAGACATAATTTCACTCTCACAACATTATGGCTGGTTGGAGACAGTCCGAACCACAAGTACCGGGTCCATGGTTCTGTCCGTATACTGGGGGGACGGGGACGACTCCCATTAACCCCTGACTATACCGGGGATACGCTTATCACAATGCCTTTCTGGTCTGTGCTGTAGCAGGGCATTCTGGCAGCCAAGTGGCTTGACATTTATTAGTGAGCCTGGTTACCCCCTCTCGGAACCACAGACTTAGAAATCGCCAGCTCATATACAGTGCATAAAAAATATTTATATATATATACCCTTATACACCATTTTAATAAAAAAATATCACAAAATTCTTCTAAGTCCCTCGGGAAGAGTGAAAGACGCGCACGTTCATTTTCAGAGCTTCTAGACCTTCCTATAAGAAGTTAGCCAAAAAGTAGCTTCGAAAAACGCTTAGGTTAAGTTTCAGAGTTGCTTCTAATGTACCAAAGCTGGACTTAGACATAATTTCACTCTCTTAGAAATCGCCAACTCATATACAGTGCATAAAATATATGTATATAATATATTTATATATATACCCTTATACACCATTTTAATAAAAAATATCACAAAATTCTTCTAAGTCCCTCGGGAAGAGTGAAAGACGCGCACGTTCATTTTCAGAGATCCTAGACCTTCCTATAAGAAGTTAGCCAAAAAGTAGCTTCGAAAAACGCTTAGGTTAAGTTTCAGAGTTGCTTCTAATGTACCAAAGCTGGACTTAGACATAATTTCACTCTCACAACATTATGGCTGGTTGGAGAGAGTCCGAACCACAAGTACCGAGTCCATGGTTCTGGGCGTATACTGGGGGGACGGGGACGACTCCCATTAACCCCTGACTATACCGGGGATACGCTTATCACAATGCCTTACTGGTCTGTGCTGAAGCAGGGCATTTCGGCAGCCAAGTGGCTTGACTTTTATTAGTGAGCCTGGTTACCCCCTCTCGGAACCACAGACTTAGAAATCGCCAGCTCATATACAGTGCATAAAATATATTTATATATATACCCTTATACACCATTTTAATAAAAAATATCACAAAATTCTTCTAAGTTCCTCGGGAAGAGTGAAAGACGCGCACGTTCATTTTCAGATCTCCTTGACCTTCCTACTGTATAAGAAGTTAGCCAAAAAGTAGCTTCGAAAAACGCTTAGGTTAAGTTTCAGAGTTGCTTCTAATGTACCAAAGCTGGACTTAGACATAATTTCACTCTCACAACATTATGGCTGGTTGGAGACAGTCCGAACCACAAGTACCGGGTCCATGGTTCTGGCCGTATACTGGGGGGACGGGGACGACTCCCATTAACCCCTGACTATACCGGGGATACGCTTATCACAATGCCTTTCTGGTCTGTGCTGAAGCAGGGCATTCTGGCAGCCAAGTGGCTTGACATTTATTAGTGAGCCTGGTTACCCCCTCTCGGAACCACAGACTTAGAAATCGCCAGCTCATATACAGTGCATAAAAAATATTTATATATATATACCCTTATACACCATTTTAATAAAAAAATATCACAAAATTCTTCTAAGTCCCTCGGGAAGAGTGAAAGACGCGCACGTTCATTTTCAGAGCTTCTAGACCTTCCTATAAGAAGTTAGCCAAAAAGTAGCTTCGAAAAACGCTTAGGTTAAGTTTCAGAGTTGCTTCTAATGTACCAAAGCTGGACTTAGACATAATTTCACTCTTAGAAATCGCCAACTCATATACAGTGCATAAAATATATGTATATAATATATTTATATATATACCCTTATACACCATTTTAATAAAAAATATCACAAAATTCTTCTAAGTCCCTCGGGAAGAGTGAAAGACGCGCACGTTCATTTTCAGAGCTCCTAGACCTTCCTATAAGAAGTTAGCCAAAAAGTAGCTTCGAAAAACGCTTAGGTTAAGTTTCAGAGTTGCTTCTAATGTACCAAAGCTGGACTTAGACATAATTTCACTCTCACAACATTATGGCTGGTTGGAGAGAGTCCGAACCACAAGTACCGAGTCCATGGTTCTGGGCGTATACTGGGGGGACGGGGACGACTCCCATTAACCCCTGACTATACCGGGGATACGCTTATCACAATGCCTTACTGGTCTGTGCTGAAGCAGGGCATTTCGGCAGCCAAGTGGCTTGACTTTTATTAGTGAGCCTGGTTACCCCCTCTCGGAACCACAGACTTAGAAATCGCCAGCTCATATACAGTGCATAAAATATATTTATATATATACCCTTATACACCATTTTAATAAAAAATATCACAAAATTCTTCTAAGTTCCTCGGGAAGAGTGAAAGACGCGCACGTTCATTTTCAGATCTCCTTGACCTTCCTACTGTATAAGAAGTTAGCCAAAAAGTAGCTTCGAAAAACGCTTAGGTTAAGTTTCAGAGTTGCTTCTAATGTACCAAAGCTGGACTTAGACATAATTTCACTCTCACAACATTATGGCTGGTTGGAGACAGTCCGAACCACAAGTACCGGGTCCATGGTTCTGGCCGTATACTGGGGGGATGGGGACGACTCCCATTAACCCCTGACTATACCGGGGATACGCTTATCACAATGCCTTTCTGGTCTGTGCTGAAGCAGGGCATTCTGGCAGCCAAGTGGCTTGACATTTATTAGTGAGCCTGGTTACCCCCTCTCGGAACCACAGACTTAGAAATCGCCAGCTCATATACAGTGCATAAAAAATATTTATATATATATACCCTTATACACCATTTTAATAAAAAATATCACAAAATTCTTCTAAGTCCCTCGGGAAGAGTGAAAGACGCGCACGTTCATTTTCAGAGCTCCTAGACCTTCCTATAAGAAGTTAGCCAAAAAGTAGCTTCGAAAAACGCTTAGGTTAAGTTTCAGAGTAGCTTCTAATGTACCAAAGCTGGACTTAGACATAATTTCACTCTCACAACATTATGGCTGGTTGGAGACAGTCCGAACCACAAGTACCGGGTCCATGGTTCTGTCCGTATACTGGGGGGACGGGGACGACTCCCATTAACCCCTGACTATACCGGGGATACGCTTATCACAATGCCTTTCTGGTCTGTGCTGTAGCAGGGCATTCTGGCAGCCAAGTGGCTTGACATTTATTAGTGAGCCTGGTTACCCCCTCTCGGAACCACAGACTTAGAAATCGCCAGCTCATATACAGTGCATAAAATATATGTATATAATATATTTATATATATACCCTTATACACCATTTTAATAAAAAATATCACAAAATTCTTCTAAGTCCCTCGGGAAGAGTGAAAGACGCGCACGTTCATTTTCAGAGCTCCTAGACCTTCCTATAAGAAGTTAGCCAAAAAGTAGCTTCGAAAAACGCTTAGGTTAAGTTTCAGAGTTGCTTCTAATGTACCAAAGCTGGACTTAGACATAATTTCACTCTCACAACATTATGGCTGGTTGGAGAGAGTCCGAACCACAAGTACCGAGTCCATGGTTCTGGGCGTATACTGGGGGGACGGGGACGACTCCCATTAACCCCTGACTATACCGGGGATACGCTTATCACAATGCCTTACTGGTCTGTGCTGAAGCAGGGCATTTCGGCAGCCAAGTGGCTTGACCTTTATTAGTGAGCCTGGTTACCCCCTCTCGGAACCACAGACTTAGAAATCGCCAGCTCATATACAGTGCATAAAATATATGTATATAATATATTTATATATATACCCTTATACACCATTTTAATAAAAAATATCACAAAATTCTTCTAAGTCCCTTGGGAAGAGTGAAAGACGCGCACGTTCATTTTCAGAGCTCCTAGACCTTCCTATAAGAAGTTAGCCAAAAAGTAGCTTCGAAAAACGCTTAGGTTAAGTTTCAGAGTTGCTTCTAATGTACCAAAGCTGGACTTAGACATAATTTCACACTCACAACATTATGGCTGGTTGGAGACAGTCCGAACCACAAGTACCGGGTCCATGGTTCTGGCCGTATACTGGGGGGACGGGGACGACTCCCATTAACCCCTGACTATACCGGGGATACGCTTATCACAATGCCTTTCTGGTCTGTGCTGAAGCAGGGCATTCTGGCAGCCAAGTGGCTTGACTTTTATTAGTGAGCCTGGTTACCCCCTCTCGGAACCACAGACTTAGAAATCGCCAGCTCATATACAGTGCATAAAAAATATTTATATATATATACCCTTATACACCATTTTAATAAAAAAATATCACAAAATTCTTCTAAGTCCCTCGGGAAGAGTGAAAGACGCGCACGTTCATTTTCAGAGCTTCTAGACCTTCCTATAAGAAGTTAGCCAAAAAGTAGCTTCGAAAAACGCTTAGGTTAAGTTTCAGAGTTGCTTCTAATGTACCAAAGCTGGACTTAGACATAATTTCACTCTTAGAAATCGCCAACTCATATACAGTGCATAAAATATATGTATATAATATATTTATATATATACCCTTATACACCATTTTAATAAAAAATATCACAAAATTCTTCTAAGTCCCTCGGGAAGAGTGAAAGACGCGCACGTTCATTTTCAGAGCTCCTAGACCTTCCTATAAGAAGTTAGCCAAAAAGTAGCTTCGAAAAACGCTTAGGTTAAGTTTCAGAGTTGCTTCTAATGTACCAAAGCTGGACTTAGACATAATTTCACTCTCACAACATTATGGCTGGTTGGAGAGAGTCCGAACCACAAGTACCGAGTCCATGGTTCTGGGCGTATACTGGGGGGACGGGGACGACTCCCATTAACCCCTGACTATACCGGGGATACGCTTATCACAATGCCTTACTGGTCTGTGCTGAAGCAGGGCATTTCGGCAGCCAAGTGGCTTGACTTTTATTAGTGAGCCTGGTTACCCCCTCTCGGAACCACAGACTTAGAAATCGCCAGCTCATATACAGTGCATAAAATATATTTATATATATACCCTTATACACCATTTTAATAAAAAATATCACAAAATTCTTCTAAGTTCCTCGGGAAGAGTGAAAGACGCGCACGTTCATTTTCAGATCTCCTTGACCTTCCTACTGTATAAGAAGTTAGCCAAAAAGTAGCTTCGAAAAACGCTTAGGTTAAGTTTCAGAGTTGCTTCTAATGTACCAAAGCTGGACTTAGACATAATTTCACTCTCACAACATTATGGCTGGTTGGAGACAGTCCGAACCACAAGTACCGGGTCCATGGTTCTGGCCGTATACTGGGGGGATGGGGACGACTCCCATTAACCCCTGACTATACCGGGGATACGCTTATCACAATGCCTTTCTGGTCTGTGCTGAAGCAGGGCATTCTGGCAGCCAAGTGGCTTGACATTTATTAGTGAGCCTGGTTACCCCCTCTCGGAACCACAGACTTAGAAATCGCCAGCTCATATACAGTGCATAAAAAATATTTATATATATATACCCTTATACACCATTTTAATAAAAAATATCACAAAATTCTTCTAAGTCCCTCGGGAAGAGTGAAAGACGCGCACGTTCATTTTCAGAGCTCCTAGACCTTCCTATAAGAAGTTAGCCAAAAAGTAGCTTCGAAAAACGCTTAGGTTAAGTTTCAGAGTAGCTTCTAATGTACCAAAGCTGGACTTAGACATAATTTCACTCTCACAACATTATGGCTGGTTGGAGACAGTCCGAACCACAAGTACCGGGTCCATGGTTCTGTCCGTATACTGGGGGGACGGGGACGACTCCCATTAACCCCTGACTATACCGGGGATACGCTTATCACAATGCCTTTCTGGTCTGTGCTGTAGCAGGGCATTCTGGCAGCCAAGTGGCTTGACATTTATTAGTGAGCCTGGTTACCCCCTCTCGGAACCACAGACTTAGAAATCGCCAGCTCATATACAGTGCATAAAATATATGTATATAATATATTTATATATATACCCTTATACACCATTTTAATAAAAAATATCACAAAATTCTTCTAAGTCCCTCGGGAAGAGTGAAAGACGCGCACGTTCATTTTCAGAGCTCCTAGACCTTCCTATAAGAAGTTAGCCAAAAAGTAGCTTCGAAAAACGCTTAGGTTAAGTTTCAGAGTTGCTTCTAATGTACCAAAGCTGGACTTAGACATAATTTCACTCTCACAACATTATGGCTGGTTGGAGAGAGTCCGAACCACAAGTACCGAGTCCATGGTTCTGGGCGTATACTGGGGGGACGGGGACGACTCCCATTAACCCCTGACTATACCGGGGATACGCTTATCACAATGCCTTACTGGTCTGTGCTGAAGCAGGGCATTTCGGCAGCCAAGTGGCTTGACCTTTATTAGTGAGCCTGGTTACCCCCTCTCGGAACCACAGACTTAGAAATCGCCAGCTCATATACAGTGCATAAAATATATGTATATAATATATTTATATATATACCCTTATACACCATTTTAATAAAAAATATCACAAAATTCTTCTAAGTCCCTTGGGAAGAGTGAAAGACGCGCACGTTCATTTTCAGAGCTCCTAGACCTTCCTATAAGAAGTTAGCCAAAAAGTAGCTTCGAAAAACGCTTAGGTTAAGTTTCAGAGTTGCTTCTAATGTACCAAAGCTGGACTTAGACATAATTTCACACTCACAACATTATGGCTGGTTGGAGACAGTCCGAACCACAAGTACCGGGTCCATGGTTCTGGCCGTATACTGGGGGGACGGGGACGACTCCCATTAACCCCTGACTATACCGGGGATACGCTTATCACAATGCCTTTCTGGTCTGTGCTGAAGCAGGGCATTCTGGCAGCCAAGTGGCTTGACTTTTATTAGTGAGCCTGGTTACCCCCTCTCGGAACCACAGACTTAGAAATCGCCAGCTCATATACAGTGCATAAAATATATTTATATATATACCCTTATACACCATTTTAATAAAAAATATCACAAAATTCTTCTAAGTTCCTCGGGAAGAGTGAAAGACGCGCACGTTAATTTTCAGATCTCCTAGACCTTCCTACTGTATAAGAAGTTAGCCAAAAAGTAGCTTCGAAAAACGCTTAGGTTAAGTTTCAGAGTTGCTTCTAATGTACCAAAGCTGGACTTAGACATAATTTCACTCTCACAACATTATGGCTGGTTGGAGAGAGTCCGAACCACAAGTACCGGGTCCATGGTTCTGGCCGTATACTGGGGGGACGGGGACGACTCCCATTAACCCCTGACTATACCGGGGATACGCTTATCACAATGCCTTTCTGGTCTGTGCTGAAGCAGGGCATTCTGGCAGCCAAGTGGCTTGACCTTTATTAGTGAGCCTGGTTACCCCCTCTCGGAACCACAGACTTAGAAATCGCCAGCTCATATACAGTGCATAAAATATATTTATATATATACCCTTATACACCATTTTAATAAAAAATATCACAAAATTCTTCTAAGTCCCTCGGGAAGAGTGAAAGACGCGCACGTTCATTTTCAGATCTCCTAGACCTTAATATAAGAAGTTAGCCAAAAAGTAGCTTCGAAAAACGCTTAGGTTAAGTTTCAGAGTTGCTTCTAATGTACCAAAGCTGGACTTAGACATAATTTCACTCTCACAACATGGCTGGTTGGAGACACTCCGAACCACAAGTACCGGGTCCATGGTTCTGGCCGTATACTGGGGGGACGGGGACGACTCCCATTAACCCCTGACTATACCGGGGATACGCTTATCACAGTGCCTTTCTGGTCTGTGCTGAAGCAGGGCATTCTGGCAGCCAAGTGGCTTGACCTTTATTAGTGAGCCTGGTTACCCCCTCTCGGAACCACAGACTTAGAAATCGCCAGCTCATATACAGTGCATAAAATATATTTATATATATACCCTTATACACCATTTTAATAAAAAATATCACAAAATTCTTCTAAGTCCCTCGGGAAGAGTGAAAGACGCGCACGTTCATTTTCAGATCTCCTAGACCTTAATATAAGAAGTTAGCCAAAAAGTAGCTTCGAAAAACGCTTAGGTTAAGTTTCAGAGTTGCTTCTAATGTACCAAAGCTGGACTTAGACATAATTTCACTCTCACAACATTATGGCTGGTTGGAGACAGTCCGAACCACAAGTACCGGGTCCATGGTTCTGGCCGTATACTGGGGGGACGGGGACGACTCCCATTAACCCCTGACTATACCGGGGATACGCTTATCACAGTGCCTTTCTGGTCTGTGCTGAAGCAGGGCATTCTGGCAGCCAAGTGGCTTGACATTTATTAGTGAGCCTGGTTACCCCCTCTCGGAACCACAGACTTAGAAATCGCCAGCTCATATACAGTGCATAAAATATATTTATATATATACCCTTATACACCATTTTAATAAAAAATATCACAAAATTCTTCTACGTCCCTCGGGAAGAGTGAAAGACGCGCACGTTCATTTTCAGAGCTCCTAGACCTTCCTATAAGAAGTTAGCCAAAAAGTAGCTTCGAAAAACGCTTAGGTTAAGTTTCAGAGTTGCTTCTAATGTACCAAAGCTGGACTTAGACATAATTTCACTCTCACAACATTATGGCTGGTTGGAGACAGTCCGAACCACAAGTACCGGGTCCATGGTTCTGGCCGTATACTGGGGGGACGGGGACGACTCCCATTAACCCCTGACTATACCGGGGATACACTTATCACAGTGCCTTTCTGGTCTGTGCTGAAGCAGGGCATTCTGGCAGCCAAGTGGCTTGACATTTATTAGTGAGCCTGGTTACCCCCTCTCGGAACTACAGACTTAGAAATCGCCAGCTCATATACAGTGCATAAAATATATTTATATATATACCCTTATACACCATTTTAATAAAAAATATCACAAAATTCTTCTAAGTCCCTCGGGAAGAGTGAAAGACGCGCACGTTCATTTTCAGAGCTCCTAGACTATCCTATAAGAAGTTAGCCAAAAAGTAGCTTCGAAAAACGCTTAGGTTAAGTTTCAGAGTTGCTTCTAATGTACCAAAGCTGGACTTAGACATAATTTCACTCTCACAACATGGCTGGTTGGAGACACTCCGAACCACAAGTACCGGGTCCATGGTTCTGGCCGTATACTGGGGGGACGGGGACGACTCCCATTAACCCCTGACTATACCGGGGATACGCTTATCACAGTGCCTTTCTGGTCTGTGCTGAAGCAGGGCATTCTGGCAGCCAAGTGGCTTGACCTTTATTAGTGAGCCTGGTTACCCCCTCACGGAACCACAGACTTAGAAATCGCCAGCTCATATACAGTGCATAAAAAATATTTATATATATATATACCCTTATACACCATTTTAATAAAAAATATCACAAAATTCTTCTAAGTCCCTCGGGAAGAGTGAAAGACGCGCACGTTCATTTTCAGAGCTCCTAGACCTTCCTATAAGAAGTTAGCCAAAAAGTAGCTTCGAAAAACGCTTAGGTTAAGTTTCAGAGTTGCTTCTAATGTACCGAAGCTGGACTTAGACATAATTTCACTCTCACAACATTATGGCTGGTTGGAGACAGTCCGAATCACAAGTACCGGGTCCATGGTTCTGGGCGTATACTGGGGGGACGGGGACGACTCCCATTAACCCCTGACTATACCGGGGATACGCTTATCACAGTGCCTTTCTGGTCTGTGCTGAAGCAGGGCATTCTGGCAGCCAAGTGGCTTGACATTTATTAGTGAGCCTGGTTACCCCCTCTCGGAACTACAGACTTAGAAATCGCCAGCTCATATACAGTGCATAAAATATATTTATATATATACCCTTATACACCATTTTAATAAAAAATATCACAAAATTCTTCTAAGTCCCTCGGGAAGAGTGAAAGACGCGCACGTTCATTTTCAGAGCTCCTAGACTATCCTATAAGAAGTTAGCCAAAAAGTAGCTTCGAAAAACGCTTAGGTTAAGTTTCAGAGTTGCTTCTAATGTACCAAAGCTGGACTTAGACATAATTTCACTCTCACAACATTATGGCTGGTTGGAGACAGTCCGAACCACAAGTACCGGGTCCATGGTTCTGGCCGTATACTGGGGGGACGGGGACGACTCCCATTAACCCCTGACTATACCGGGGATACGCTTATCACAATGCCTTTCTGGTCTGTGCTGAAGCAGGGCATTCTGGCAGCCAAGTGGCTTGACCTTTATTAGTGAGCCTGGTTACCCCCTCTCGGAACCACAGACTTAGAAATCGCCAGCTCATATACAGTGCATAAAATATATTTATATATATACCCTTATACACCATTTTAATAAAAAATATCACAAAATTCTTCTAAGTCCCTCGGGAAGAGTGAAAGACGCGCACGTTCATTTTCAGAGCTCCTACACCTTCCTATAAGAAGTTAGCCAAAAAGTATCTTCGAAAAACGCTTAGGTTAAGTTTCAGAGTTGCTTCTAATGTACCAAAGCTGGACTTAGACATAATTTCACTCTCACAACATTATGGCTGGTTGGAGACAATCCGAACCACAAGTACCGGGTCCATGGTTCTGGCCGTATACTGGGGGGACGGGGACGACTCCCATTAACCCCTGACTATACCGGGGATACGCTTATCACAATGCCTTTCTGGTCTGTGCTGAAGCAGGGCATTCTGGCAGCCAAGTGGCTTGACCTTTATTAGTGAGCCTGGTTACCCCCTCTCGGAACCACAGACTTAGAAATCGCCAGCTCATATACAGTGCATAAAATATATTTATATATATACCCTTATACACCATTTTAATAAAAAATATCACAAAATTCTTCTAAGTCCCTCGGGAAGAGTGAAAGACGCGCACGTTCATTTTCAGATCTCCTAGACCTTCCTATAAGAAGTTAGCCAAAAAGTAGCTTCGAAAAACGCTTAGGTTAAGTTTCAGAGTTGCTTCTAATGTACCAAAGCTGGACTTAGACATAATTTCACTCTCACAACATTATGGCTGGTTGGAGACAGTCCGAACCACAAGTACCGGGTCCATGGTTCTGGCCGTATACTGGGGGGACGGGGACGACTCCCATTAACCCCTGACTATACCGGGGATACGCTTATCACAGTGCCTTTCTGGTCTGTGCTGAAGCAGGGCATTCTGGCAGCCAAGTGGCTTGACCTTTATTAGTGAGCCTGGTTACCCCCTCTCGGAACCACAGACTTAGAAATCGCCAGCTCATATACAGTGCATAAAATATATTTATATATATACCCTTATACACCATTTTAATAAAAAATATCACAAAATTCTTCTAAGTCCCTCGGGAAGAGTGAAAGACGCGCACGTTCATTTTCAGAGCTCCTACACCTTCCTATAAGAAGTTAGCCAAAAAGTAGCTTCGAAAAACGCTTAGGTTAAGTTTCAGAGTTGCTTCTAATGTACCAAAGCTGGACTTAGACATAATTTCACTCTCACAACATTATGGCTGGTTGGAGACAGTCCGAACCACAAGTACCGGGTCCATGGTTCTGGCCGTATACTGGGGGGACGGGGACGACTCCCATTAACCCCTGACTATACCGGGGATACGCTTATCACAATGCCTTTCTGGTCTGTGCTGAAGCAGGGCATTCTGGCAGCCAAATGGCTTGACCTTTATTAGTGAGCCTGGTTACCCCCTCTCGGAACCACAGACTTAGAAATCGCCAGCTCATATACAGTGCATAAAATATATTTATATATATACCCTTATACACCATTTTAATAAAAAATATCACAAAATTCTTCTACAGTAAGTCCCTCGGGAAGAGTGAAAGACGCGCACGTTCATTTTCAGAGCTCCTACACCTTCCTATAAGAAGTTAGCCAAAAAGTAGCTTCGAAAAACGCTTAGGTTAAGTTTCAGAGTTGCTTCTAATGTACCAAAGCTGGACTTAGACATAATTTCACTCTCACAACATTATGGCTGGTTGGAGACAGTCCGAACCACAAGTACCGGGTCCATGGTTCTGGCCGTATACTGGGGGGACGGGGACGACTCCCATTAACCCCTGACTATACCGGGGATACGCTTATCACAATGCCTTTCTGGTCTGTGCTGAAGCAGGGCATTCTGGCAGCCAAATGGCTTGACCTTTATTAGTGAGCCTGGTTACCCCCTCTCGGAACCACAGACTTAGAAATCGCCAGCTCATATACAGTGCATAAAATATATTTATATATAAACCCTTATACACCATTTTAATAAAAAATATCACAAAATTCTTCTAAGTCCCTCGGGAAGAGTGAAAGACGCGCACGTTCATTTTCAGATCTCCTAGACCTTCCTATAAGAAGTTAGCCAAAAAGTAGCTTCGAAAAACGCTTAGGTTAAGTTTCAGAGTTGCTTCTAATGTACCAAAGCTGGACTTAGACATAATTTCACTCTCACAACATTATGGCTGGTTGGAGAGAGTCCGAACCACAAGTACCGGGTCCATGGTTCTGGCCGTATACTGGGGGGACGGGGACGACTCCCATTAACCCCTGACTATACCGGGGATACGCTTATCACAATGCCTTTCTGGTCTGTGCTGAAGCAGGGCATTCTGGCAGCCAATTGGCTTGACCTTTATTAGTGAGCCTGGTTACCCCCTCTCGGAACCACAGACTTAGAAATCGCCAGCTCATATACAGTGCATAAAATATATTTATATATATACCCTTATAAACCATTTTAATAAAAAATATCACAAAATTCTTCTAAGTCCCTCGGGAAGAGTGAAAGACGCGCACGTTCATTTTCAGATCTCCTAGACCTTCCTATAAGAAGTTAGCCAAAAAGTAACTTCGAAAAACGCTTAGGTTAAGTTTCAGAGTTGCTTCTAATGTACCAAAGCTGGACTTAGACATAATTTCACTCTCACAACATTATGGCTGGTTGGAGACAGTCCGAACCACAAGTACCGGGTCCATGGTTCTGGCCGTATACTGGGGGGACGGGGACGACTCCCATTAACCCCTGACTATACCGGGGATACGCTTATCACAATGCCTTTCTGGTCTGTGCTGAAGCAGGGCATTCTGGCAGCCAATTGGCTTGACCTTTATTAGTGAGCCTGGTTACCCCCTCTCGGAACCACAGACTTAGAAATCGCCAGCTCATATACAGTGCATAAAATATATTTATATATATACCCTTATACACCATTTTAATAAAAAATATCACAAAATTCTTCTAAGTCCCTCGGGAAGAGTGAAAGACGCGCACGTTCATTTTCAGATCTCCTAGACCTTCCTATAAGAAGTTAGCCAAAAAGTAACTTCGAAAAACGCTTAGGTTAAGTTTCAGAGTTGCTTCTAATGTACCAAAGCTGGACTTAGACATAATTTCACTCTCACAACATTATGGCTGGTTGGAGAGAGTCCGAACCACAAGTACCGGGTCCATGGTTCTGGCCGTATACTGGGGGGACGGGGACGACTCCCATTAACCCCTGACTATACCGGGGATATGCTTATCACAATGCCTTTCTGGTCTGTGCTGAAGCAGGGCATTCTGGCAGCCAAGTGGCTTGACCTTTATTAGTGAGCCTGGTTACCCCCTCTCGGAACCACAGACTTAGAAATCGCCAGCTCATATACAGTGCATAAAATATATTTATATATATACCCTTATACTGTACACCATTTTAATAAAAAATATCACAAAATTCTTCTAAGTCCCTCGGGAAGAGTGAAAGACGCGCACGTTCATTTTCAGAGCTCCTAGACCTTCCTATAAGAAGTTAGCCAAAAAGTAGCTTCGAAAAACGCTTAGGTTAAGTTTCAGAGTTGCTTCTAATGTACCAAAGCTGGACTTAGACATAATTTCACTCTCACAACATTATGGCTGGTTGGAGAGAGTCCGAACCACAAGTACCGGGTCCATGGTTCTGGCCGTATACTGGGGGGACGGGGACGACTCCCATTAACCCCTGACTATACTGGGGATACGCTTATCACAATGCCTTTCTGGTCTGTTCTGAAGCAGGGCATTCTGGCAGCCAAGTGGCTTGACCTTTATTAGTGAGCCTGGTAACCCCCTCTCGGAACCACAGACTTAGAAATCGCCAGCTCATATACAGTGCATAAAATATATTTATATATATACCCTTATACACCATTTTAATAAAAAATATCACAAAATTCTTCTAAGTCCCTCGGGAAGAGTGAAAGACGCGCACGTTCATTTTCAGAGCTCCTAGACCTTCCCATAAGAAGTTAGCCAAAAAGTAGCTTCGAAAAACGCTTAGGTTAAGTTTCAGAGTTGCTTCTAATGTACCAAAGCTGGACTTAGACATAATTTCACTCTCACAACATTATGGCTGGTTGGAGACAGTCCGAACCACAAGTACCGGGTCCATGGTTCTGGCCGTATACTGGGGGGACGGGGACGACTCCCATTAACCCCTGACTATACCGGGGATACGCTTATCACAGTGCCTTTCTGGTCTGTGCTGAAGCAGGGCATTCTGGCAGCCAAGTGGCTTGACCTTTATTAGTGAGCCTGGTTACCCCCTCTCGGAACCACAGACTTAGAAATCGCCAGCTCATATACAGTGCATAAAATATGTATATAATATATTTATATATATACCCTTATACACCATTTTAATAAAAAATATCACAAAATTCTTCTAAGTCCCTCGGGAAGAGTGAAAGACGCGCACGTTCATTTTCAGAGCTCCTAGACCTTCCTATAAGAAGTTAGCCAAAAAGTAGCTTCGAAAAACGCTTAGGTTAAGTTTCAGAGTTGCTTCTAATGTACCAAAGCTGGACTTAGACATAATTTCACTCTCACAACATTATGGCTGGTTGGAGACAGTCCGAACCACAAGTACCGGGTCCATGGTTCTGGCCGTATACTGGGGGGACGGGGACGACTCCCATTAACCCCTGACTATACCGGGGATACGCTTATCACAATGCCTTTCTGGTCTGTGCTGAAGCAGGGCATTCTGGCAGCCAAGTGGCTTGACCTTTATTAGTGAGCCTGGTTACCCCCTCTCGGAACCACAGACTTAGAAATCGCCAGCTCATATACAGTGCATAAAATATATGTATATAATATATTTATATATATACCCTTATACACCATTTTAATAAAAAATATCACAAAATTCTTCTAAGTCCCTTGGGAAGAGTGAAAGACGCGCACGTTCATTTTCAGAGCTCCTAGACCTTCCTATAAGAAGTTAGCCAAAAAGAAGCTTCGAAAAACGCTTAGGTTAAGTTTCAGAGTTGCTTCTAATGTACCAAAGCTGGACTTAGACATAATTTCACACTCACAACATTATGGCTGGTTGGAGACAGTCCGAACCACAAGTACCGGGTCCATGGTTCTGGCCGTATACTGGGGGGACGGGGACGACTCCCATTAACCCCTGACTATACCGGGGATACGCTTATCACAATGCCTTTCTGGTCTGTGCTGAAGCAGGGCATTCTGGCAGCCAAGTGGCTTGACTTTTATTAGTGAGCCTGGTTACCCCCTCTCGGAACCACAGACTTAGAAATCGCCAGCTCATATACAGTGCATAAAATATATTTATATATATACCCTTATACACCATTTTAATAAAAAATATCACAAAATTCTTCTAAGTTCCTCGGGAAGAGTGAAAGACGCGCACGTTAATTTTCAGATCTCCTAGACCTTCCTACTGTATAAGAAGTTAGCCAAAAAGTAGCTTCGAAAAACGCTTAGGTTAAGTTTCAGAGTTGCTTCTAATGTACCAAAGCTGGACTTAGACATAATTTCACTCTCACAACATTATGGCTGGTTGGAGACAGTCCGAACCACAAGTACCGGGTCCATGGTTCTGGCCGTATACTGGGGGGACGGGGACGACTCCCATTAACCCCTGACTATACCGGGGATACGCTTATCACAATGCCTTTCTGGTCTGTGCTGAAGCAGGGCATTCTGGCAGCCAAGTGGCTTGACCTTTATTAGTGAGCCTGGTTACCCCCTCTCGGAACCACAGACTTAGAAATCGCCAGCTCATATACAGTGCATAAAATATATTTATATATATACCCTTATACACCATTTTAATAAAAAATATCACAAAATTCTTCTAAGTCCCTCGGGAAGAGTGAAAGACGCGCACGTTCATTTTCAGATCTCCTAGACCTTAATATAAGAAGTTAGCCAAAAAGTAGCTTCGAAAAACGCTTAGGTTAAGTTTCAGAGTTGCTTCTAATGTACCAAAGCTGGACTTAGACATAATTTCACTCTCACAACATGGCTGGTTGGAGACACTCCGAACCACAAGTACCGGGTCCATGGTTCTGGCCGTATACTGGGGGGACGGGGACGACTCCCATTAACCCCTGACTATACCGGGGATACGCTTATCACAGTGCCTTTCTGGTCTGTGCTGAAGCAGGGCATTCTGGCAGCCAAGTGGCTTGACCTTTATTAGTGAGCCTGGTAACCCCCTCTCGGAACCACAGACTTAGAAATCGCCAGCTCATATACAGTGCATAAAATATATTTATATATATACCCTTATACACCATTTTAATAAAAAATATCACAAAATTCTTCTAAGTCCCTCGGGAAGAGTGAAAGACGCGCACGTTCATTTTCAGAGCTCCTAGACCTTCCCATAAGAAGTTAGCCAAAAAGTAGCTTCGAAAAACGCTTAGGTTAAGTTTCAGAGTTGCTTCTAATGTACCAAAGCTGGACTTAGACATAATTTCACTCTCACAACATTATGGCTGGTTGGAGACAGTCCGAACCACAAGTACCGGGTCCATGGTTCTGGCCGTATACTGGGGGGACGGGGACGACTCCCATTAACCCCTGACTATACCGGGGATACGCTTATCACAGTGCCTTTCTGGTCTGTGCTGAAGCAGGGCATTCTGGCAGCCAAGTGGCTTGACCTTTATTAGTGAGCCTGGTTACCCCCTCTCGGAACCACAGACTTAGAAATCGCCAGCTCATATACAGTGCATAAAATATGTATATAATATATTTATATATATACCCTTATACACCATTTTAATAAAAAATATCACAAAATTCTTCTAAGTCCCTCGGGAAGAGTGAAAGACGCGCACGTTCATTTTCAGAGCTCCTAGACCTTCCTATAAGAAGTTAGCCAAAAAGTAGCTTCGAAAAACGCTTAGGTTAAGTTTCAGAGTTGCTTCTAATGTACCAAAGCTGGACTTAGACATAATTTCACTCTCACAACATTATGGCTGGTTGGAGACAGTCCGAACCACAAGTACCGGGTCCATGGTTCTGGCCGTATACTGGGGGGACGGGGACGACTCCCATTAACCCCTGACTATACCGGGGATACGCTTATCACAATGCCTTTCTGGTCTGTGCTGAAGCAGGGCATTCTGGCAGCCAAGTGGCTTGACCTTTATTAGTGAGCCTGGTTACCCCCTCTCGGAACCACAGACTTAGAAATCGCCAGCTCATATACAGTGCATAAAATATATGTATATAATATATTTATATATATACCCTTATACACCATTTTAATAAAAAATATCACAAAATTCTTCTAAGTCCCTTGGGAAGAGTGAAAGACGCGCACGTTCATTTTCAGAGCTCCTAGACCTTCCTATAAGAAGTTAGCCAAAAAGTAGCTTCGAAAAACGCTTAGGTTAAGTTTCAGAGTTGCTTCTAATGTACCAAAGCTGGACTTAGACATAATTTCACACTCACAACATTATGGCTGGTTGGAGACAGTCCGAACCACAAGTACCGGGTCCATGGTTCTGGCCGTATACTGGGGGGACGGGGACGACTCCCATTAACCCCTGACTATACCGGGGATACGCTTATCACAATGCCTTTCTGGTCTGTGCTGAAGCAGGGCATTCTGGCAGCCAAGTGGCTTGACTTTTATTAGTGAGCCTGGTTACCCCCTCTCGGAACCACAGACTTAGAAATCGCCAGCTCATATACAGTGCATAAAATATATTTATATATATACCCTTATACACCATTTTAATAAAAAATATCACAAAATTCTTCTAAGTTCCTCGGGAAGAGTGAAAGACGCGCACGTTAATTTTCAGATCTCCTAGACCTTCCTACTGTATAAGAAGTTAGCCAAAAAGTAGCTTCGAAAAACGCTTAGGTTAAGTTTCAGAGTTGCTTCTAATGTACCAAAGCTGGACTTAGACATAATTTCACTCTCACAACATTATGGCTGGTTGGAGAGAGTCCGAACCACAAGTACCGGGTCCATGGTTCTGGCCGTATACTGGGGGGACGGGGACGACTCCCATTAACCCCTGACTATACCGGGGATACGCTTATCACAATGCCTTTCTGGTCTGTGCTGAAGCAGGGCATTCTGGCAGCCAAGTGGCTTGACCTTTATTAGTGAGCCTGGTTACCCCCTCTCGGAACCACAGACTTAGAAATCGCCAGCTCATATACAGTGCATAAAATATATTTATATATATACCCTTATACACCATTTTAATAAAAAATATCACAAAATTCTTCTAAGTCCCTCGGGAAGAGTGAAAGACGCGCACGTTCATTTTCAGATCTCCTAGACCTTAATATAAGAAGTTAGCCAAAAAGTAGCTTCGAAAAACGCTTAGGTTAAGTTTCAGAGTTGCTTCTAATGTACCAAAGCTGGACTTAGACATAATTTCACTCTCACAACATGGCTGGTTGGAGACACTCCGAACCACAAGTACCGGGTCCATGGTTCTGGCCGTATACTGGGGGGACGGGGACGACTCCCATTAACCCCTGACTATACCGGGGATACGCTTATCACAGTGCCTTTCTGGTCTGTGCTGAAGCAGGGCATTCTGGCAGCCAAGTGGCTTGACCTTTATTAGTGAGCCTGGTTACCCCCTCTCGGAACCACAGACTTAGAAATCGCCAGCTCATATACAGTGCATAAAATATATTTATATATATACCCTTATACACCATTTTAATAAAAAATATCACAAAATTCTTCTAAGTCCCTCGGGAAGAGTGAAAGACGCGCACGTTCATTTTCAGATCTCCTAGACCTTAATATAAGAAGTTAGCCAAAAAGTAGCTTCGAAAAACGCTTAGGTTAAGTTTCAGAGTTGCTTCTAATGTACCAAAGCTGGACTTAGACATAATTTCACTCTCACAACATTATGGCTGGTTGGAGACAGTCCGAACCACAAGTACCGGGTCCATGGTTCTGGCCGTATACTGGGGGGACGGGGACGACTCCCATTAACCCCTGACTATACCGGGGATACGCTTATCACAGTGCCTTTCTGGTCTGTGCTGAAGCAGGGCATTCTGGCAGCCAAGTGGCTTGACATTTATTAGTGAGCCTGGTTACCCCCTCTCGGAACCACAGACTTAGAAATCGCCAGCTCATATACAGTGCATAAAATATATTTATATATATACCCTTATACACCATTTTAATAAAAAATATCACAAAATTCTTCTACGTCCCTCGGGAAGAGTGAAAGACGCGCACGTTCATTTTCAGAGCTCCTAGACCATCCTATAAGAAGTTAGCCAAAAAGTAGCTTCGAAAAACGCTTAGGTTAAGTTTCAGAGTTGCTTCTAATGTACCAAAGCTGGACTTAGACATAATTTCACTCTCACAACATTATGGCTGGTTGGAGACAGTCCGAACCACAAGTACCGGGTCCATGGTTCTGGCCGTATACTGGGGGGACGGGGACGACTCCCATTAACCCCTGACTATACCGGGGATACACTTATCACAGTGCCTTTCTGGTCTGTGCTGAAGCAGGGCATTCTGGCAGCCAAGTGGCTTGACATTTATTAGTGAGCCTGGTTACCCCCTCTCGGAACTACAGACTTAGAAATCGCCAGCTCATATACAGTGCATAAAATATATTTATATATACAGTATACCCTTATACACCATTTTAATAAAAAATATCACAAAATTCTTCTAAGTCCCTCGGGAAGAGTGAAAGACGCGCACGTTCATTTTCAGAGCTCCTAGACTATCCTATAAGAAGTTAGCCAAAAAGTAGCTTCGAAAAACGCTTAGGTTAAGTTTCAGAGTTGCTTCTAATGTACCAAAGCTGGACTTAGACATAATTTCACTCTCACAACATGGCTGGTTGGAGACACTCCGAACCACAAGTACCGGGTCCATGGTTCTGGCCGTATACTGGGGGGACGGGGACGACTCCCATTAACCCCTGACTATACCGGGGATACGCTTATCACAGTGCCTTTCTGGTCTGTGCTGAAGCAGGGCATTCTGGCAGCCAAGTGGCTTGACCTTTATTAGTGAGCCTGGTTACCCCCTCACGGAACCACAGACTTAGAAATCGCCAGCTCATATACAGTGCATAAAAAATATTTATATATATATATACCCTTATACACCATTTTAATAAAAAATATCAAAAAATTCTTCTAAGTCCCTCGGGAAGAGTGAAAGACGCGCACGTTCATTTTCAGAGCTCCTAGACCTTCCTATAAGAAGTTAGCCAAAAAGTAGCTTCGAAAAACGCTTAGGTTAAGTTTCAGAGTTGCTTCTAATGTACCGAAGCTGGACTTAGACATAATTTCACTCTCACAACATTATGGCTGGTTGGAGACAGTCCGAATCACAAGTACCGGGTCCATGGTTCTGGGCGTATACTGGGGGGACGGGGACGACTCCCATTAACCCCTGACTATACCGGGGATACGCTTATCACAGTGCCTTTCTGGTCTGTGCTGAAGCAGGGCATTCTGGCAGCCAAGTGGCTTGACATTTATTAGTGAGCCTGGTTACCCCCTCTCGGAACTACAGACTTAGAAATCGCCAGCTCATATACAGTGCATAAAATATATTTATATATATACCCTTATACACCATTTTAATAAAAAATATCACAAAATTCTTCTAAGTCCCTCGGGAAGAGTGAAAGACGCGCACGTTCATTTTCAGAGCTCCTAGACTATCCTATAAGAAGTTAGCCAAAAAGTAGCTTCGAAAAACGCTTAGGTTAAGTTTCAGAGTTGCTTCTAATGTACCAAAGCTGGACTTAGACATAATTTCACTCTCACAACATTATGGCTGGTTGGAGACAGTCCGAACCACAAGTACCGGGTCCATGGTTCTGGCCGTATACTGGGGGGACGGGGACGACTCCCATTAACCCCTGACTATACCGGGGATACGCTTATCACAATGCCTTTCTGGTCTGTGCTGAAGCAGGGCATTCTGGCAGCCAAGTGGCTTGACCTTTATTAGTGAGCCTGGTTACCCCCTCTCGGAACCACAGACTTAGAAATCGCCAGCTCATATACAGTGCATAAAATATATTTATATATATACCCTTATACACCATTTTAATAAAAAATATCACAAAATTCTTCTAAGTCCCTCGGGAAGAGTGAAAGACGCGCACGTTCATTTTCAGAGCTCCTACACCTTCCTATAAGAAGTTAGCCAAAAAGTATCTTCGAAAAACGCTTAGGTTAAGTTTCAGAGTTGCTTCTAATGTACCAAAGCTGGACTTAGACATAATTTCACTCTCACAACATTATGGCTGGTTGGAGACAATCCGAACCACAAGTACCGGGTCCATGGTTCTGGCCGTATACTGGGGGGACGGGGACGACTCCCATTAACCCCTGACTATACCGGGGATACGCTTATCACAATGCCTTTCTGGTCTGTGCTGAAGCAGGGCATTCTGGCAGCCAAGTGGCTTGACCTTTATTAGTGAGCCTGGTTACCCCCTCTCGGAACCACAGACTTAGAAATCGCCAGCTCATATACAGTGCATAAAATATATTTATATATATACCCTTATACACCATTTTAATAAAAAATATCACAAAATTCTTCTAAGTCCCTCGGGAAGAGTGAAAGACGCGCACGTTCATTTTCAGATCTCCTAGACCTTCCTATAAGAAGTTAGCCAAAAAGTAGCTTCGAAAAACGCTTAGGTTAAGTTTCAGAGTTGCTTCTAATGTACCAAAGCTGGACTTAGACATAATTTCACTCTCACAACATTATGGCTGGTTGGAGACAGTCCGAACCACAAGTACCGGGTCCATGGTTCTGGCCGTATACTGGGGGGACGGGGACGACTCCCATTAACCCCTGACTATACCGGGGATACGCTTATCACAATGCCTTTCTGGTCTGTGCTGAAGCAGGGCATTCTGGCAGCCAATTGGCTTGACCTTTATTAGTGAGCCTGGTTACCCCCTCTCGGAACCACAGACTTAGAAATCGCCAGCTCATATACAGTGCATAAAATATATTTATATATATACCCTTATAAACCATTTTAATAAAAAATATCACAAAATTCTTCTAAGTCCCTCGGGAAGAGTGAAAGACGCGCACGTTCATTTTCAGATCTCCTAGACCTTCCTATAAGAAGTTAGCCAAAAAGTAACTTCGAAAAACGCTTAGGTTAAGTTTCAGAGTTGCTTCTAATGTACCAAAGCTGGACTTAGACATAATTTCACTCTCACAACATTATGGCTGGTTGGAGACAGTCCGAACCACAAGTACCGGGTCCATGGTTCTGGCCGTATACTGGGGGGACGGGGACGACTCCCATTAACCCCTGACTATACCGGGGATACGCTTATCACAATGCCTTTCTGGTCTGTGCTGAAGCAGGGCATTCTGGCAGCCAATTGGCTTGACCTTTATTAGTGAGCCTGGTTACCCCCTCTCGGAACCACAGACTTAGAAATCGCCAGCTCATATACAGTGCATAAAATATATTTATATATATACCCTTATACACCATTTTAATAAAAAATATCACAAAATTCTTCTAAGTCCCTCGGGAAGAGTGAAAGACGCGCACGTTCATTTTCAGATCTCCTAGACCTTCCTATAAGAAGTTAGCCAAAAAGTAACTTCGAAAAACGCTTAGGTTAAGTTTCAGAGTTGCTTCTAATGTACCAAAGCTGGACTTAGACATAATTTCACTCTCACAACCTTATGGCTGGTTGGAGAGAGTCCGAACCACAAGTACCGGGTCCATGGTTCTGGCCGTATACTGGGGGGACGGGGACGACTCCCATTAACCCCTGACTATACCGGGGATATGCTTATCACAATGCCTTTCTGGTCTGTGCTGAAGCAGGGCATTCTGGCAGCCAAGTGGCTTGACCTTTATTAGTGAGCCTGGTTACCCCCTCTCGGAACCACAGACTTAGAAATCGCCAGCTCATATACAGTGCATAAAATATATTTATATATATACCCTTATACTGTACACCATTTTAATAAAAAATATCACAAAATTCTTCTAAGTCCCTCGGGAAGAGTGAAAGACGCGCACGTTCATTTTCAGAGCTCCTAGACCTTCCTATAAGAAGTTAGCCAAAAAGTAGCTTCGAAAAACGCTTAGGTTAAGTTTCAGAGTTGCTTCTAATGTACCAAAGCTGGACTTAGACATAATTTCACTCTCACAACATTATGGCTGGTTGGAGACAGTCCGAACCACAAGTACCGGGTCCATGGTTCTGGCCGTATACTGGGGGGACGGGGACGACTCCCATTAACCCCTGACTATACTGGGGATACGCTTATCACAATGCCTTTCTGGTCTGTTCTGAAGCAGGGCATTCTGGCAGCCAAGTGGCTTGACCTTTATTAGTGAGCCTGGTAACCCCCTCTCGGAACCACAGACTTAGAAATCGCCAGCTCATATACAGTGCATAAAATATATTTATATATATACCCTTATACACCATTTTAATAAAAAATATCACAAAATTCTTCTAAGTCCCTCGGGAAGAGTGAAAGACGCGCACGTTCATTTTCAGATCTCCTAGACCTTCCTATAAGAAGTTAGCCAAAAAGTAGCTTCGAAAAACGCTTAGGTTAAGTTTCAGAGTTGCTTCTAATGTACCAAAGCTGGACTTAGACATAATTTCACTCTCACAACATTATGGCTGGTTGGAGACAGTCCGAACCACAAGTACCGGGTCCATGGTTCTGGCCGTATACTGGGGGGACGGGGACGACTCCCATTAACCCCTGACTATACCGGGGATACGCTTATCACAATGCCTTTCTGGTCTGTGCTGAAGCAGGGCATTCTGGCAGCCAATTGGCTTGACCTTTATTAGTGAGCCTGGTTACCCCCTCTCGGAACCACAGACTTAGAAATCGCCAGCTCATATACAGTGCATAAAATATATTTATATATATACCCTTATAAACCATTTTAATAAAAAATATCACAAAATTCTTCTAAGTCCCTCGGGAAGAGTGAAAGACGCGCACGTTCATTTTCAGATCTCCTAGACCTTCCTATAAGAAGTTAGCCAAAAAGTAACTTCGAAAAACGCTTAGGTTAAGTTTCAGAGTTGCTTCTAATGTACCAAAGCTGGACTTAGACATAATTTCACTCTCACAACATTATGGCTGGTTGGAGACAGTCCGAACCACAAGTACCGGGTCCATGGTTCTGGCCGTATACTGGGGGGACGGGGACGACTCCCATTAACCCCTGACTATACCGGGGATACGCTTATCACAATGCCTTTCTGTTCTGTGCTGAAGCAGGGCATTCTGGCAGCCAATTGGCTTGACCTTTATTAGTGAGCCTGGTTACCCCCTCTCGGAACCACAGACTTAGAAATCGCCAGCTCATATACAGTGCATAAAATATATTTATATATATACCCTTATACACCATTTTAATAAAAAATATCACAAAATTCTTCTAAGTCCCTCGGGAAGAGTGAAAGACGCGCACGTTCATTTTCAGATCTCCTAGACCTTCCTATAAGAAGTTAGCCAAAAAGTAACTTCGAAAAACGCTTAGGTTAAGTTTCAGAGTTGCTTCTAATGTACCAAAGCTGGACTTAGACATAATTTCACTCTCACAACCTTATGGCTGGTTGGAGAGAGTCCGAACCACAAGTACCGGGTCCATGGTTCTGGCCGTATACTGGGGGGACGGGGACGACTCCCATTAACCCCTGACTATACCGGGGATATGCTTATCACAATGCCTTTCTGGTCTGTGCTGAAGCAGGGCATTCTGGCAGCCAAGTGGCTTGACCTTTATTAGTGAGCCTGGTTACCCCCTCTCGGAACCACAGACTTAGAAATCGCCAGCTCATATACAGTGCATAAAATATATTTATATATATACCCTTATACTGTACACCATTTTAATAAAAAATATCACAAAATTCTTCTAAGTCCCTCGGGAAGAGTGAAAGACGCGCACGTTCATTTTCAGAGCTCCTAGACCTTCCTATAAGAAGTTAGCCAAAAAGTAGCTTCGAAAAACGCTTAGGTTAAGTTTCAGAGTTGCTTCTAATGTACCAAAGCTGGACTTAGACATAATTTCACTCTCACAACATTATGGCTGGTTGGAGAGAGTCCGAACCACAAGTACCGGGTCCATGGTTCTGGCCGTATACTGGGGGGACGGGGACGACTCCCATTAACCCCTGACTATACTGGGGATACGCTTATCACAATGCCTTTCTGGTCTGTTCTGAAGCAGGGCATTCTGGCAGCCAAGTGGCTTGACCTTTATTAGTGAGCCTGGTAACCCCCTCTCGGAACCACAGACTTAGAAATCGCCAGCTCATATACAGTGCATAAAATATATTTATATATATACCCTTATACACCATTTTAATAAAAAATATCACAAAATTCTTCTAAGTCCCTCGGGAAGAGTGAAAGACGCGCACGTTCATTTTCAGAGCTCCTAGACCTTCCCATAAGAAGTTAGCCAAAAAGTAGCTTCGAAAAACGCTTAGGTTAAGTTTCAGAGTTGCTTCTAATGTACCAAAGCTGGACTTAGACATAATTTCACTCTCACAACATTATGGCTGGTTGGAGACAGTCCGAACCACAAGTACCGGGTCCATGGTTCTGGCCGTATACTGGGGGGACGGGGACGACTCCCATTAACCCCTGACTATACCGGGGATACGCTTATCACAGTGCCTTTCTGGTCTGTGCTGAAGCAGGGCATTCTGGCAGCCAAGTGGCTTGACCTTTATTAGTGAGCCTGGTTACCCCCTCTCGGAACCACAGACTTAGAAATCGCCAGCTCATATACAGTGCATAAAATATGTATATAATATATTTATATATATACCCTTATACACCATTTTAATAAAAAATATCACAAAATTCTTCTAAGTCCCTCGGGAAGAGTGAAAGACGCGCACGTTCATTTTCAGAGCTCCTAGACCTTCCTATAAGAAGTTAGCCAAAAAGTAGCTTCGAAAAACGCTTAGGTTAAGTTTCAGAGTTGCTTCTAATGTACCAAAGCTGGACTTAGACATAATTTCACTCTCACAACATTATGGCTGGTTGGAGACAGTCCGAACCACAAGTACCGGGTCCATGGTTCTGGCCGTATACTGGGGGGACGGGGACGACTCCCATTAACCCCTGACTATACCGGGGATACGCTTATCACAATGCCTTTCTGGTCTGTGCTGAAGCAGGGCATTCTGGCAGCCAAGTGGCTTGACCTTTATTAGTGAGCCTGGTTACCCCCTCTCGGAACCACAGACTTAGAAATCGCCAGCTCATATACAGTGCATAAAATATATTTATATATATACCCTTATACACCATTTTAATAAAAAATATCACAACATTCTTCTAAGTCCCTCGGGAAGAGTGAAAGACGCGCACGTTCATTTTCAGAGCTCCTAGACCTTCCTATAAGAAGTTAGCCAAAAAGTAGCTTCGAAAAACGCTTAGGTTAAGTTTCAGAGTTGCTTCTAATGTACCAAAGCTGGACTTAGACATAATTTCACTCTCACAACATTATGGCTGGTTGGAGACAGTCCGAACCACAAGTACCGGGTCCATGGTTCTGGCCGTATACTGGGGGGACGGGGACGACTCCCATTAACCCCTGACTATACCGGGGATACGCTTATCACAATGCCTTTCTGGTCTGTGCTGAAGCAGGGCATTATGGCAGCCAAGTGGCTTGACCTTTATTAGTGAGCCTGGTTACCCCCTCTCGGAACCACAGACTTAGAAATCGCCAGCTCATATACAGTGCATCAAATATATTTATATATATACCCTTATACACCATTTTAATAAAAAATATCACAAAATTCTTCTAAGTCCCTCGGGAAGAGTGAAAGACGCGCACGTTCATTTTCAGAGCTCCTAGACCTTCCTATAAGAAGTTAGCCAAAAAGTAGCTTCGAAAAACGCTTAGGTTAAGTTTCAGAGTTGCTTCTAATGTACCAAAGCTGGACTTAGACATAATTTCACTCTCACAACATTATGGCTGGTTGGAGAGAGTCCGAACCACAAGTACCGGGTCCATGGTTCTGGCCGTATACTGGGGGGACGGGGACGACTCCCATTAACCCCTGACTATACCGGGGATACGCTTATCACAATGCCTTTCTGGTCTGTGCTGAAGCAGGGCATTCTGGCAGCCAAGTGGCTTGACCTTTATTAGTGAGCCTGGTTACCCCCTCTCGGAACCACAGACTTAGAAATCGCCAGCTCATATACAGTGCATAAAATATATGTATATAATATATTTATATATATACCCTTATACACCATTTTAATAAAAAATATCACAAAATTCTTCTAAGTCCCTCGGGAAGAGTGAAAGACGCGCACGTTCATTTTCAGAGCTCCTAGACCTTCCTATAAGAAGTTAGCCAAAAAGTAGCTTCGAAAAACGCTTAGGTTAAGTTTCAGAGTTGCTTCTAATGTACCAAAGCTGGACTTAGACATAATTTCACTCTCACAACATTATGGCTGGTTGGAGACAGTCCGAACCACAAGTACCGGGTCCATGGTTCTGGCCGTATACTGGGGGGACGGGGACGACTCCCATTAACCCCTGACTATACCGGGGATACGCTTATCACAATGCCTTTCTGGTCTGTGCTGAAGCAGGGCATTCTGGCAGCCAAATGGCTTGACCTTTATTAGTGAGCCTGGTTACCCCCTCTCGGAACCACAGACTTAGAAATCGCCAGCTCATATACAGTGCATAAAATATATTTATATATATACCCTTATACACCATTTTAATAAAAAATATCACAAAATTCTTCTAAGTCCCTCGGGAAGAGTGAAAGACGCGCACGTTCATTTTCAGATCTCCTAGACCTTCCTATAAGAAGTTAGCCAAAAAGTAGCTTCGAAAAACGCTTAGGTTAAGTTTCAGAGTTGCTTCTAATGTACCAAAGCTGGACTTAGACATAATTTCACTCTCACAACATTATGGCTGGTTGGAGAGAGTCCGAACCACAAGTACCGGGTCCATGGTTCTGGCCGTATACTGGGGGGACGGGGACGACTCCCATTAACCCCTGACTATACCGGGGATACGCTTATCACAATGCCTTTCTGGTCTGTGCTGAAGCAGGGCATTCTGGCAGCCAATTGGCTTGACCTTTATTAGTGAGCCTGGTTACCCCCTCTCGGAACCACAGACTTAGAAATCGCCAGCTCATATACAGTGCATAAAATATATTTATATATATACCCTTATAAACCATTTTAATAAAAAATATCACAAAATTCTTCTAAGTCCCTCGGGAAGAGTGAAAGACGCGCACGTTCATTTTCAGATCTCCTAGACCTTCCTATAAGAAGTTAGCCAAAAAGTAACTTCGAAAAACGCTTAGGTTAAGTTTCAGAGTTGCTTCTAATGTACCAAAGCTGGACTTAGACATAATTTCACTCTCACAACATTATGGCTGGTTGGAGACAGTCCGAACCACAAGTACCGGGTCCATGGTTCTGGCCGTATACTGGGGGGACGGGGACGACTCCCATTAACCCCTGACTATACCGGGGATATGCTTATCACAATGCCTTTCTGGTCTGTGCTGAAGCAGGGCATTCTGGCAGCCAATTGGCTTGACCTTTATTAGTGAGCCTGGTTACCCCCTCTCGGAACCACAGACTTAGAAATCGCCAGCTCATATACAGTGCATAAAATATATTTATATATATACCCTTATACACCATTTTAATAAAAAATATCACAAAATTCTTCTAAGTCCCTCGGGAAGAGTGAAAGACGCGCACGTTCATTTTCAGAGCTCCTAGACCTTCCTATAAGAAGTTAGCCAAAAAGTAGCTTCGAAAAACGCTTAGGTTAAGTTTCAGAGTTGCTTCTAATGTACCAAAGCTGGACTTAGACATAATTTCACTCTCACAACATTATGGCTGGTTGGAGAGAGTCCGAACCACAAGTACCGGGTCCATGGTTCTGGCCGTATACTGGGGGGACGGGGACGACTCCCATTAACCCCTGACTATACCGGGGATACGCTTATCACAATGCCTTTCTGGTCTGTGCTGAAGCAGGGCATTCTGGCAGCCAAGTGGCTTGACCTTTATTAGTGAGCCTGGTTACCCCCTCTCGGAACCACAGACTTAGAAATCGCCAGCTCATATACAGTGCATAAAATATATGTATATAATATATTTATATATATACCCTTATACACCATTTTAATAAAAAATATCACAAAATTCTTCTAAGTCCCTCGGGAAGAGTGAAAGACGCGCACGTTCATTTTCAGAGCTCCTAGACCTTCCTATAAGAAGTTAGCCAAAAAGTAGCTTCGAAAAACGCTTAGGTTAAGTTTCAGAGTTGCTTCTAATGTACCAAAGCTGGACTTAGACATAATTTCACTCTCACAACATTATGGCTGGTTGGAGACAGTCCGAACCACAAGTACCGGGTCCATGGTTCTGGCCGTATACTGGGGGGACGGGGACGACTCCCATTAACCCCTGACTATACCGGGGATACGCTTATCACAATGCCTTTCTGGTCTGTGCTGAAGCAGGGCATTCTGGCAGCCAAATGGCTTGACCTTTATTAGTGAGCCTGGTTACCCCCTCTCGGAACCACAGACTTAGAAATCGCCAGCTCATATACAGTGCATAAAATATATTTATATATATACCCTTATACACCATTTTAATAAAAAATATCACAAAATTCTTCTAAGTCCCTCGGGAAGAGTGAAAGACGCGCACGTTCATTTTCAGATCTCCTAGACCTTCCTATAAGAAGTTAGCCAAAAAGTAGCTTCGAAAAACGCTTAGGTTAAGTTTCAGAGTTGCTTCTAATGTACCAAAGCTGGACTTAGACATAATTTCACTCTCACAACATTATGGCTGGTTGGAGAGAGTCCGAACCACAAGTACCGGGTCCATGGTTCTGGCCGTATACTGGGGGGACGGGGACGACTCCCATTAACCCCTGACTATACCGGGGATACGCTTATCACAATGCCTTTCTGGTCTGTGCTGAAGCAGGGCATTCTGGCAGCCAATTGGCTTGACCTTTATTAGTGAGCCTGGTTACCCCCTCTCGGAACCACAGACTTAGAAATCGCCAGCTCATATACAGTGCATAAAATATATTTATATATATACCCTTATAAACCATTTTAATAAAAAATATCACAAAATTCTTCTAAGTCCCTCGGGAAGAGTGAAAGACGCGCACGTTCATTTTCAGATCTCCTAGACCTTCCTATAAGAAGTTAGCCAAAAAGTAACTTCGAAAAACGCTTAGGTTAAGTTTCAGAGTTGCTTCTAATGTACCAAAGCTGGACTTAGACATAATTTCACTCTCACAACATTATGGCTGGTTGGAGACAGTCCGAACCACAAGTACCGGGTCCATGGTTCTGGCCGTATACTGGGGGGACGGGGACGACTCCCATTAACCCCTGACTATACCGGGGATATGCTTATCACAATGCCTTTCTGGTCTGTGCTGAAGCAGGGCATTCTGGCAGCCAATTGGCTTGACCTTTATTAGTGAGCCTGGTTACCCCCTCTCGGAACCACAGACTTAGAAATCGCCAGCTCATATACAGTGCATAAAATATATTTATATATATACCCTTATACACCATTTTAATAAAAAATATCACAAAATTCTTCTAAGTCCCTCGGGAAGAGTGAAAGACGCGCACGTTCATTTTCAGATCTCCTAGACCTTCCTATAAGAAGTTAGCCAAAAAGTAACTTCGAAAAACGCTTAGGTTAAGTTTCAGAGTTGCTTCTAATGTACCAAAGCTGGACTTAGACATAATTTCACTCTCACAACATTATGGCTGGTTGGAGAGAGGACGAACCACAAGTACCGGGTCCATGGTTCTGGCCGTATACTGGGGGGACGGGGACGACTCCCATTAACCCCTGACTATACCGGGGATATGCTTATCACAATGCCTTTCTGGTCTGTGCTGAAGCAGGGCATTCTGGCAGCCAAGTGGCTTGACCTTTATTAGTGAGCCTGGTTACCCCCTCTCGGAACCACAGACTTAGAAATCGCCAGCTCATATACAGTGCATAAAATATATTTATATATATACCCTTATACTGTACACCATTTTAATAAAAAATATCACAAAATTCTTCTAAGTCCCTCGGGAAGAGTGAAAGACGCGCACGTTCATTTTCAGAGCTCCTAGACCTTCCTATAAGAAGTTAGCCAAAAAGTAGCTTCGAAAAACGCTTAGGTTAAGTTTCAGAGTTGCTTCTAATGTACCAAAGCTGGACTTAGACATAATTTCACTCTCACAACATTATGGCTGGTTGGAGACAGTCCGAACCACAAGTACCGGGTCCATGGTTCTGGCCGTATACTGGGGGGACGGGGACGACTCCCATTAACCCCTGACTATACCGGGGATACGCTTATCACAATGCCTTTCTGGTCTGTGCTGAAGCAGGGCATTCTGGCAGCCAAGTGGCTTGACCTTTATTAGTGAGCCTGGTTACCCCCTCTCGGAACCACAGACTTAGAAATCGCCAGCTCATATACAGTGCATAAAATATATTTATATATATACCCTTATACACCATTTTAATAAAAAATATCACAAAATTCTTCTAAGTCCCTCGGGAAGAGTGAAAGACGCGCACGTTCATTTTCAGATCTCCTAGACCTTCCTATAAGAAGTTAGCCAAAAAGTAGCTTCGAAAAACGCTTAGGTTAAGTTTCAGAGTTGCTTCTAATGTACCAAAGCTGGACTTAGACATAATTTCACTCTCACAACATTATGGCTGGTTGGAGAGAGTCCGAACCACAAGTACCGGGTCCATGGTTCTGGCCGTATACTGGGGGGACGGGGACGACTCCCATTAACCCCTGACTATACCGGGGATACGTTTATCACAATGCCTTTCTGGTCTGTGCTGAAGCAGGGCATTCTGGCAGCCAATTGGCTTGACCTTTATTAGTGAGCCTGGTTACCCCCTCTCGGAACCACAGACTTAGAAATCGCCAGCTCATATACAGTGCATAAAATATATTAATATATATACCCTTATACTGTACACCATTTTAATAAAAAATATCACAAAATTCTTCTAAGTCCCTCGGGAAGAGTGAAAGACGCGCACGTTCATTTTCAGATCTCCTAGACCTTCCTACTGTATAAGAAGTTAGCCAAAAAGTAGCTTCGAAAAACGCTTAGGTTAAGTTTCAGAGTTGCTTCTAATGTACCAAAGCTGGACTTTGACATAATTTCACTCTCACAACATTATGGCTGGTTGGAGAGAGTCCGAACCACAAGTACCGGGTCCATGGTTCTGGCCGTATACTGGGGGGACGGGGACGACTCCCATTAACCCCTGACTATACTGGGGATACGCTTATCACAATGCCTTTCTGGTCTGTTCTGAAGCAGGGCATTCTGGCAGCCAAGTGGCTTGACCTTTATTAGTGAGCCTGGTAACCCCCTCTCGGAACCACAGACTTAGAAATCGCCAGCTCATATACAGTGCATAAAATATATTTATATATATACCCTTATACACCATTTTAATAAAAAATATCACAAAATTCTTCTAAGTCCCTCGGGAAGAGTGAAAGACGCGCACGTTCATTTTCAGAGCTCCTAGACCTTCCCATAAGAAGTTAGCCAAAAAGTAGCTTCGAAAAACGCTTAGGTTAAGTTTCAGAGTTGCTTCTAATGTACCAAAGCTGGACTTAGACATAATTTCACTCTCACAACATTATGGCTGGTTGGAGACAGTCCGAACCACAAGTACCGGGTCCATGGTTCTGGCCGTATACTGGGGGGACGGGGACGACTCCCATTAACCCCTGACTATACCGGGGATACGCTTATCACAGTGCCTTTCTGGTCTGTGCTGAAGCAGGGCATTCTGGCAGCCAAGTGGCTTGACCTTTATTAGTGAGCCTGGTTACCCCCTCTCGGAACCACAGACTTAGAAATCGCCAGCTCATATACAGTGCATAAAATATGTATATAATATATTTATATATATACCCTTATACACCATTTTAATAAAAAATATCACAAAATTCTTCTAAGTCCCTCGGGAAGAGTGAAAGACGCGCACGTTCATTTTCAGAGCTCCTAGACCTTCCTATAAGAAGTTAGCCAAAAAGTAGCTTCGAAAAACGCTTAGGTTAAGTTTCAGAGTTGCTTCTAATGTACCAAAGCTGGACTTAGACATAATTTCACTCTCACAACATTATGGCTGGTTGGAGACAGTCCGAACCACAAGTACCGGGTCCATGGTTCTGGCCGTATACTGGGGGGACGGGGACGACTCCCATTAACCCCTGACTATACCGGGGATACGCTTATCACAATGCCTTTCTGGTCTGTGCTGAAGCAGGGCATTCTGGCAGCCAAGTGGCTTGACCTTTATTAGTGAGCCTGGTTACCCCCTCTCGGAACCACAGACTTAGAAATCGCCAGCTCATATACAGTGCATAAAATATATTTATATATATACCCTTATACACCATTTTAATAAAAAATATCACAACATTCTTCTAAGTCCCTCGGGAAGAGTGAAAGACGCGCACGTTCATTTTCAGAGCTCCTAGACCTTCCTATAAGAAGTTAGCCAAAAAGTAGCTTCGAAAAACGCTTAGGTTAAGTTTCAGAGTTGCTTCTAATGTACCAAAGCTGGACTTAGACATAATTTCACTCTCACAACATTATGGCTGGTTGGAGACAGTCCGAACCACAAGTACCGGGTCCATGGTTCTGGCCGTATACTGGGGGGACGGGGACGACTCCCATTAACCCCTGACTATACCGGGGATACGCTTATCACAATGCCTTTCTGGTCTGTGCTGAAGCAGGGCATTATGGCAGCCAAGTGGCTTGACCTTTATTAGTGAGCCTGGTTACCCCCTCTCGGAACCACAGACTTAGAAATCGCCAGCTCATATACAGTGCATCAAATATATTTATATATATACCCTTATACACCATTTTAATAAAAAATATCACAAAATTCTTCTAAGTCCCTCGGGAAGAGTGAAAGACGCGCACGTTCATTTTCAGAGCTCCTAGACCTTCCTATAAGAAGTTAGCCAAAAAGTAGCTTCGAAAAACGCTTAGGTTAAGTTTCAGAGTTGCTTCTAATGTACCAAAGCTGGACTTAGACATAATTTCACTCTCACAACATTATGGCTGGTTGGAGAGAGTCCGAACCACAAGTACCGGGTCCATGGTTCTGGCCGTATACTGGGGGGACGGGGACGACTCCCATTAACCCCTGACTATACCGGGGATACGCTTATCACAATGCCTTTCTGGTCTGTGCTGAAGCAGGGCATTCTGGCAGCCAAGTGGCTTGACCTTTATTAGTGAGCCTGGTTACCCCCTCTCGGAACCACAGACTTAGAAATCGCCAGCTCATATACAGTGCATAAAATATATGTATATAATATATTTATATATATACCCTTATACACCATTTTAATAAAAAATATCACAAAATTCTTCTAAGTCCCTCGGGAAGAGTGAAAGACGCGCACGTTCATTTTCAGAGCTCCTAGACCTTCCTATAAGAAGTTAGCCAAAAAGTAGCTTCGAAAAACGCTTAGGTTAAGTTTCAGAGTTGCTTCTAATGTACCAAAGCTGGACTTAGACATAATTTCACTCTCACAACATTATGGCTGGTTGGAGACAGTCCGAACCACAAGTACCGGGTCCATGGTTCTGGCCGTATACTGGGGGGACGGGGACGACTCCCATTAACCCCTGACTATACCGGGGATACGCTTATCACAATGCCTTTCTGGTCTGTGCTGAAGCAGGGCATTATGGCAGCCAAGTGGCTTGACCTTTATTAGTGAGCCTGGTTACCCCCTCTCGGAACCACAGACTTAGAAATCGCCAGCTCATATACAGTGCATAAAATATATTTATATATATACCCTTATACACCATTTTAATAAAAAATATCACAAAATTCTTCTAAGTCCCTCGGGAAGAGTGAAAGATGCGCACGTTCATTTTCAGATCTCCTAGACCTTCCTATAAGAAGTTAGCCAAAAAGTAGCTTCGAAAAACGCTTAGGTTAAGTTTCAGAGTTGCTTCTAATGTACCAAAGCTGGACTTAGACATAATTTCACTCTCACAACATTATGGCTGGTTGGAGACAGTCCGAACCACAAGTACCGGGTCCATGGTTCTGGCCGTATACTGGGGGGACGGGGACGACTCCCATTAACCCCTGACTATACCGGGGATACGCTTATCACAATGCCTTTCTGGTCTGTGCTGATGCAGGGCATTCTGGCAGCCAAGTGGCTTGACCTTTATTAGTGAGCCTGGTTACCCCCTCTCGGAACCACAGACTTAGAAATCGCCAGCTCATATACAGTGCATAAAATATATTTATATATATACCCTTATACACCATTTTAATAAAAAATATCACAAAATTCTTCTAAGTCCCTCGGGAAGAGTGAAAGACGCGCACGTTCATTTTCAGATCTCCTAGACCTTCCTATAAGAAGTTAGCCAAAAAGTAGCTTCGAAAAACGCTTAGGTTAAGTTTCAGAGTTGCTTCTAATGTACCAAAGCTGGACTTAGACATAATTTCACTCTCACAACATTATGGCTGGTTGGAGACAGTCCGAACCACAAGTACCGGGTCCATGGTTCTGGCCGTATACTGGGGGGACGGGGACGACTCCCATTAACCCCTGACTATACCGGGGATACGCTTATCACAATGCCTTTCTGGTCTGTGCTGAAGCAGGGCATTCTGGCAGCCAAGTGGCTTGACCTTTATTAGTGAGCCTGGTTACCCCCTCTCGGAACCACAGACTTAGAAATCGCCAGCTCATATACAGTGCATAAAATATATTTATATATATACCCTTATACACCATTTTAATAAAAAATATCACAAAATTCTTCTAAGTCCCTCGGGAAGAGTGAAAGACGCGCACGTTCATTTTCAGATCTCCTAGACCTTCCTATAAGAATTTAGCCAAAAAGTAGCTTCGAAAAACGCTTAGGTTAAGTTTCAGAGTTGCTTCTAATGTACCAAAGCTGGACTTAGACATAATTTCACTCTCACAACATTATGGCTGGTTGGAGACAGTCCGAACCACAAGTACCGGGTCCATGGTTCTGGCCGTATACTGGGGGGACGGGGACGACTCCCATTAACCCCTGACTATACCGGGGATACGCTTATCACAATGCCTTTCTGGTCTGTGCTGAAGCAGGGCATTATGGCAGCCAAGTGGCTTGACCTTTATTAGTGAGCCTGGTTACCCCCTCTCGGAACCACAGACTTAGAAATCGCCAGCTCATATACAGTGCATAAAATATATGTATATAATATATTTATATATATACCCTTATACACCATTTTAATAAAAAATATCACAAAATTCTTCTAAGTCCCTCGGGAAGAGTGCAAGACGCGCACGTTCATTTTCAGAGCTCCTAGACCTTCCTATAAGAAGTTAGCCAAAAAGTAGCTTCGAAAAACGCTTAGGTTAAGTTTCAGAGTTGCTTCTAATGTACCAAAGCTGGACTTAGACATAATTTCACTCTCACAACATTATGGCTGGTTGGAGAGAGTCCGAACCACAAGTACAGAGTCCATGGTTCTGGGCGTATACTGGGGGGACGGGGACGACTCCCATTAACCCCTGACTATACCGGGGATACGCTTATCACAATGCCTTACTGGTCTGTGCTGAAGCAGGGCATTTCGGCAGCCAAGTGGCTTGACCTTTATTAGTGAGCCTGGTTACCCCCTCTCGGAACCACAGACTTAGAAATCGCCAGCTCATATACAGTGCATAAAATATATGTATATAATATATTTATATACAGTATATACCCTTATACACCATTTTAATAAAAAATATCACAAAATTCTTCTAAGTCCCTCGGGAAGAGTGAAAGACGCGCACGTTCATTTTCAGAGCTCCTAGACCTTCCTATAAGAAGTTAGCCAAAAAGTAGCTTCGAAAAACGCTTAGGTTAAGTTTCAGAGTTGCTTCTAATGTACCAAAGCTGGACTTAGACATAATTTCACTCTCACAACATTATGGCTGGTTGGAGACAGTCCGAACCACAAGTACCGGGTCCATGGTTCTGGCCGTATACTGGGGGGGACGGGGACGACTCCCATTAACCCCTGACTATACCGGGGATACGCTTATCACAATGCCTTTCTGGTCTGTGCTGAAGCAGGGCATTCTGGCAGCCAAGTGGCTTGACCTTTATTAGTGAGCCTGGTTACCCCCTCTCGGAACCACAGACTTAGAAATCGCCAGCTCATATACAGTGCATAAAATATATTTATATATACTGTATACCCTTATACACCATTTTAATAAAAAATATCACAAAATTATTCTAAGTCCCTCGGGAAGAGTGAAAGACGCGCACGTTCATTTTCAGATCTCCTAGACCTTCCTATAAGAAGTTAGCCAAAAAGTAGCTTCGAAAAACGCTTAGGTTAAGTTTTAGAGTTGCTTCTAATGTACCAAAGCTGGACTTCGACATAATTTCACTCTCACAACATTATGGCTGGTTGGAGACAGTCCGAACCACAAGTACCGGGTCCATGGTTCTGGCCGTATACTGGGGGGACGGGGACGACTCCCATTAACCCCTGACTATACCGGGGATACGCTTATCACAATGCCTTACTGGTCTGTGCTGAAGCAGGGCATTTCGGCAGCCAAGTGGCTTGACCTTTATTAGTGAGCCTGGTTACCCCCTCTCGGAACCACAGACTTAGAAATCGCCAGCTCATATACAGTGCATAAAATATATGTATATAATATATTTATATATATACCCTTATACACCATTTTAATAAAAAATATCACAACATTCTTCTAAGTCCTTCGGGAAGAGTGAAAGACGCGCACGTTCATTTTCAGAGCTCCTAGACCTTCCTATAAGAAGTTAGCCAAAAAGTAGCTTCGAAAAACGCTTAGGTTAAGTTTCAGAGTTGCTTCTAATGTACCAAAGCTGGACTTAGACATAATTTCACTCTCACAACATTATGGCTGGTTGGAGACAGTCCGAACCACAAGTACCGGGTCCATGGTTCTGGCCGTATACTGGGGGGACGGGGACGACTCCCATTAACCCCTGACTATACCGGGGATACGCTTATCACAATGCCTTTCTGGTCTGTGCTGAAGCAGGGCATTATGGCAGCCAAGTGGCTTGACCTTTATTAGTGAGCCTGGTTACCCCCTCTCGGAACCACAGACTTAGAAATCGCCAGCTCATATACAGTGCATCAAATATATTTATATATATATACCCTTATACACCATTTTAATAAAAAATATCACAAAATTCTTCTAAGTCCCTCGGGAAGAGTGAAAGACGCGCACGTTCATTTTCAGAGCTCCTAGACCTTCCTATAAGAAGTTAGCCAAAAAGTAGCTTCGAAAAACGCTTAGGTAAAGTTTCAGAGTTGCTTCTAATGTACCAAAGCTGGACTTAGACATAATTTCACTCTCACAACATTATGGCTGGTTGGAGAGAGTCCGAACCACAAGTACCGGGTCCATGGTTCTGGCCGTATACTGGGGGGACGGGGACGACTCCCATTAACCCCTGACTATACCGGGGATACGCTTATCACAATGCCTTTCTGGTCTGTGCTGAAGCAGGGCATTCTGGCAGCCAAGTGGCTTGACCTTTATTAGTGAGCCTGGTTACCCCCTCTCGGAACCACAGACTTAGAAATCGCCAGCTCATATACAGTGCATAAAATATATGTATATAATATATTTATATATATACCCTTATACACCATTTTAATAAAAAATATCACAAAATTCTTCTAAGTCCCTCGGGAAGAGTGAAAGACGCGCACGTTCATTTTCAGAGCTCCTAGACCTTCCTATAAGAAGTTAGCCAAAAAGTAGCTTCGAAAAACGCTTAGGTTAAGTTTCAGAGTTGCTTCTAATGTACCAAAGCTGGACTTAGACATAATTTCACTCTCACAACATTATGGCTGGTTGGAGACAGTCCGAACCACAAGTACCGGGTCCATGGTTCTGGCCGTATACTGGGGGGACGGGGACGACTCCCATTAACCCCTGACTATACCGGGGATACGCTTATCACAATGCCTTTCTGGTCTGTGCTGAAGCAGGGCATTATGGCAGCCAAGTGGCTTGACCTTTATTAGTGAGCCTGGTTACCCCCTCTCGGAACCACAGACTTAGAAATCGCCAGCTCATATACAGTGCATAAAATATATTTATATATATACCCTTATACACCATTTTAATAAAAAATATCACAAAATTCTTCTAAGTCCCTCGGGAAGAGTGAAAGACGCGCACGTTCATTTTCAGATCTCCTAGACCTTCCTATAAGAAGTTAGCCAAAAAGTAGCTTCGAAAAACGCTTAGGTTAAGTTTCAGAGTTGCTTCTAATGTACCAAAGCTGGACTTAGACATAATTTCACTCTCACAACATTATGGCTGGTTGGAGACAGTCCGAACCACAAGTACCGGGTCCATGGTTCTGGCCGTATACTGGGGGGACGGGGACGACTCCCATTAACCCCTGACTATACCGGGGATACGCTTATCACAATGCCTTTCTGGTCTGTGCTGATGCAGGGCATTCTGGCAGCCAAGTGGCTTGACCTTTATTAGTGAGCCTGGTTACCCCCTCTCGGAACCACAGACTTAGAAATCGCCAGCTCATATACAGTGCATAAAATATATTTATATATATACCCTTATACACCATTTTAATAAAAAATATCACAAAATTCTTCTAAGTCCCTCGGGAAGAGTGAAAGACGCGCACGTTCATTTTCAGATCTCCTAGACCTTCCTATAAGAAGTTAGCCAAAAAGTAGCTTCGAAAAACGCTTAGGTTAAGTTTCAGAGTTGCTTCTAATGTACCAAAGCTGGACTTAGACATAATTTCACTCTCACAACATTATGGCTGGTTGGAGACAGTCCGAACCACAAGTACCGGGTCCATGGTTCTGGCCGTATACTGGGGGGACGGGGACGACTCCCATTAACCCCTGACTATACCGGGGATACGCTTATCACAATGCCTTTCTGGTCTGTGCTGAAGCAGGGCATTCTGGCAGCCAAGTGGCTTGACCTTTATTAGTGAGCCTGGTTACCCCCTCTCGGAACCACAGACTTAGAAATCGCCAGCTCATATACAGTGCATAAAATATATGTATATAATATATTTATATATATACCCTTATACACCATTTTAATAAAAAATATCACAAAATTCTTCTAAGTCCCTCGGGAAGAGTGAAAGACGCGCACGTTCATTTTCAGAGCTCCTAGACCTTCCTATAAGAAGTTAGCCAAAAAGTAGCTTCGAAAAACGCTTAGGTTAAGTTTCAGAGTTGCTTCTAATGTACCAAAGCTGGACTTAGACATAATTTCACTCTCACAACATTATGGCTGGTTGGAGACAGTCCGAACCACAAGTACCGGGTCCATGGTTCTGGCCGTATACTGGGGGGACGGGGACGACTCCCATTAACCCCTGACTATACCGGGGATACGCTTATCACAATGCCTTTCTGGTCTGTGCTGAAGCAGGGCATTATGGCAGCCAAGTGGCTTGACCTTTATTAGTGAGCCTGGTTACCCCCTCTCGGAACCACAGACTTAGAAATCGCCAGCTCATATACAGTGCATAAAATATATTTATATATATACCCTTAAACACCATTTTAATAAAAAATATCACAAAATTCTTCTAAGTCCCTCGGGAAGAGTGAAAGACGCGCACGTTCATTTTCAGATCTCCTAGACCTTCCTATAAGAAGTTAGCCAAAAAGTAGCTTCGAAAAACGCTTAGGTTAAGTTTCAGAGTTGCTTCTAATGTACCAAAGCTGGACTTAGACATAATTTCACTCTCACAACATTATGGCTGGTTGGAGACAGTCCGAACCACAAGTACCGGGTCCATGGTTCTGGCCGTATACTGGGGGGACGGGGACGACTCCCATTAACCCCTGACTATACCGGGGATACGCTTATCACAATGCCTTTCTGGTCTGTGCTGATGCAGGGCATTCTGGCAGCCAAGTGGCTTGACCTTTATTAGTGAGCCTGGTTACCCCCTCTCGGAACCACAGACTTAGAAATCGCCAGCTCATATACAGTGCATAAAATATATTTATATATATACCCTTATACACCATTTTAATAAAAAATATCACAAAATTCTTCTAAGTCCCTCGGGAAGAGTGAAAGACGCGCACGTTCATTTTCAGATCTCCTAGACCTTCCTATAAGAAGTTAGCCAAAAAGTAGCTTCGAAAAACGCTTAGGTTAAGTTTCAGAGTTGCTTCTAATGTACCAAAGCTGGACTTAGACATAATTTCACTCTCACAACATTATGGCTGGTTGGAGACAGTCCGAACCACAAGTACCGGGTCCATGGTTCTGGCCGTATACTGGGGGGACGGGGACGACTCCCATTAACCCCTGACTATACCGGGGATACGCTTATCACAATGCCTTTCTGGTCTGTGCTGAAGCAGGGCATTCTGGCAGCCAAGTGGCTTGACCTTTATTAGTGAGCCTGGTTACCCCCTCTCGGAACCACAGACTTAGAAATCGCCAGCTCATATACAGTGCATAAAATATATTTATATATATACCCTTATACACCATTTTAATAAAAAATATCACAAAATTCTTCTAAGTCCCTCGGGAAGAGTGAAAGACGCGCACGTTCATTTTCAGTGCTCCTAGACCTTCCTATAAGAAGTTAGCCAAAAAGTAGCTTCGAAAAACGCTTAGGTTAAGTTTCAGAGTTGCTTCTAATGTACCAAAGCTGGACTTAGACATAATTTCACTCTCACAACATTATGGCTGGTTGGAGACAGTCCGAACCACAAGTACCGGGTCCATGGTTCTGGCCGTATACTGGGGGGACGGGGACGACTCCCATTAACCCCTGACTATACCGGGGATACGCTTATCACAATGCCTTTCTGGTCTGTGCTGAAGCAGGGCATTATGGCAGCCAAGTGGCTTGACCTTTATTAGTGAGCCTGGTTACCCCCTCTCGGAACCACAGACTTAGAAATCGCCAGCTCATATACAGTGCATAAAATATATTTATATATATACCCTTATACACCATTTTAATAAAAAATATCACAAAATTCTTCTAAGTCCCTCGGGAAGAGTGAAAGACGCGCACGTTCATTTTCAGAGCTCCTAGACCTTCCTATAAGAAGTTAGCCAAAAAGTAGCTTCGAAAAACGCTTAGGTTAAGTTTCAGAGTTGCTTCTAATGTACCAAAGCTGGACTTAGACATAATTTCACACTCACAACATTATGGCTGGTTGGAGACAGTCCGAACCACAAGTACCGGGTCCATGGTTCTGGCCGTATACTGGGGGGACGGGGACGACTCCCATTAACCCCTGACTATACCGGGGATACGCTTATCACAATGCCTTTCTGGTCTGTGCTGAAGCAGGGCATTCTGGCAGCCAAGTGGCTTGACCTTTATTAGTGAGCCTGGTTACCCCCTCTCGGAACCACAGACTTAGAAATCGCCAGCTCATATACAGTGCATAAAATATATTTATATATATACCCTTATACACCATTTTAATAAAAAATATCACAAAATTCTTCTAAGTCCCTCGGGAAGAGTGAAAGACGCGCACGTTCATTTTCAGATCTCCTAGACCTTCCTATAAGAATTTAGCCAAAAAGTAGCTTCGAAAAACGCTTAGGTTAAGTTTCAGAGTTGCTTCTAATGTACCAAAGCTGGACTTAGACATAATTTCACTCTCACAACATTATGGCTGGTTGGAGACAGTCCGAACCACAAGTACCGGGTCCATGGTTCTGGCCGTATACTGGGGGGACGGGGACGACTCCCATTAACCCCTGACTATACCGGGGATACGCTTATCACAATGCCTTACTGGTCTGTGCTGAAGCAGGGCATTTCGGCAGCCAAGTGGCTTGACCTTTATTAGTGAGCCTGGTTACCCCCTCTCGGAACCACAGACTTAGAAATCGCCAGCTCATATACAGTGCATAAAATATATGTATATAATATATTTATATATATACCCTTATACACCATTTTAATAAAAAATATCACAAAATTCTTCTAAGTCCCTCGGGAAGAGTGAAAGACGCGCACATTCATTTTCAGAGCTCCTAGACCTTCCTATAAGAAGTTAGCCAAAAAGTAGCTTCGAAAAACGCTTAGGTTAAGTTTCAGAGTTGCTTCTAATGTACCAAAGCTGGACTTAGACATAATTTCACTCTCACAACATTATGGCTGGTTGGAGAGAGTCCGAACCACAAGTACCGAGTCCATGGTTCTGGGCGTATACTGGGGGGACGGGGACGACTCCCATTAACCCCTGACTATACCGGGGATACGCTTATCACAATGCCTTACTGGTCTGTGCTGAAGCAGGGCATTTCGGCAGCCAAGTGGCTTGACCTTTATTAGTGAGCCTGGTTACCCCCTCTCGGAACCACAGACTTAGAAATCGCCAGCTCATATACAGTGCATAAAATATATGTATATAATATATTTATATACAGTATATACCCTTATACACCATTTTAATAAAAAATATCACAAAATTCTTCTAAGTCCCTCGGGAAGAGTGAAAGACGCGCACGTTCATTTTCAGAGCTCCTAGACCTTCCTATAAGAAGTTAGCCAAAAAGTAGCTTCGAAAAACGCTTAGGTTAAGTTTCAGAGTTGCTTCTAATGTACCAAAGCTGGACTTAGACATAATTTCACTCTCACAACATTATGGCTGGTTGGAGACAGTCCGAACCACAAGTACCGGGTCCATGGTTCTGGCCGTATACTGGGGGGGACGGGGACGACTCCCATTAACCCCTGACTATACCGGGGATACGCTTATCACAATGCCTTTCTGGTCTGTGCTGAAGCAGGGCATTCTGGCAGCCAAGTGGCTTGACCTTTATTAGTGAGCCTGGTTACCCCCTCTCGGAACCACAGACTTAGAAATCGCCAGCTCATATACAGTGCATAAAATATATGTATATAATATATTTATATATATACCCTTATACACCATTTTAATAAAAAATATCACAAAATTCTTCTAAGTCCCTCGGGAAGAGTGAAAGACGCGCACGTTCATTTTTAGAGCTCCTAGACCTTCCTATAAGAAGTTAGCTAAAAAGTAGCTTCGAAAAACGCTTAGGTTAAGTTTCAGAGTTACTTCTAATGTACCAAAGCTGGACTTAGACATAATTTCACTCTCACAACATTATGGCTGGTTGGAGACAGTCCGAACCACAAGTACCGGGTCCATGGTTCTGGCCGTATACTGGGGGGACGGGGACGACTCCCATTAACCCCTGACTATACCGGGGATACGCTTATCACAATGCCTTTCTGGTCTGTGCTGAAGCAGGGCATTCTGGCAGCCAAGTGGCTTGACCTTTATTAGTGAGCCTGGTTACCCCCTCTCGGAACCACAGACTTAGAAATCGCCAGCTCATATACAGTGCATAAAATATATTTATATATATACCCTTATACACCATTTTAATAAAAAATATCACAAAATTCTTCTAAGTCCCTCGGGAAGAGTGAAAGACGCGCACGTTCATTTTCAGAGCTTCTAGACCTTCCTATAAGAAGTTAGCTAAAAAGTAGCTTCGAAAAACGCTTAGGTTAAGTTTCAGAGTTGCTTCTAATGTACCAAAGCTGGACTTAGACATAATTTCACACTCACAACATTATGGCTGGTTGGAGACAGTCCGAACCACAAGTACCGGGTCCATGGTTCTGGCCGTATACTGGGGGGATGGGGACGACTCCCATTAACCCCTGACTATACCGGGGATACGCTTATCACAATGCCTTTCTGGTCTGTGCTGAAGCAGGGCATTCTGGCAGCCAAGTGGCTTGACCTTTATTAGTGAGCCTGGTTACCCCCTCTCGGAACCACAGACTTAGAAATCGCCAGCTCATATACAGTGCATAAAATATATTTATATATATATACCCTTATACACCATTTTAATAAAAAATATCACAAAATTATTCTAAGTCCCTCGGGAAGAGTGAAAGACGCGCACGTTCATTTTTAGAGCTCCTAGACCTTCCTATAAGAAGTTAGCCAAAAAGTAGCTTCGAAAAACGCTTAGGTTAAGTTTCAGAGTTGCTTCTAATGTACCAAAGCTGGACTTAGACATAATTTCACTCTCACAACATTATGGCTGGTTGGAGAGAGTCCGAACCACAAGTACCGGGTCCATGGTTCTTGCCGTATACTGGGGGGACGGGGACGACTCCCATTAACCCCTGACTATACCGGGGATACGCTTATCACAATGCCTTACTGGTCTGTGCTGAAGCAGGGCATTCTGGCAGCCAAGTGGCTTGACCTTTATTAGTGAGCCTGGTTACCCCCTCTCGGAACCACAGACTTAGAAATCGCCAGCTCATATACAGTGCATAAAATATATTTATATATATACCCTTATACACCATTTTAATAAAAAATATCACAAAATTCTTCTAAGTCCCTCGGGAAGAGTGAAAGACGCGCACGTTCATTTTCAGAGCTCCTAGACCTTCCTATAAGAAGTTAGCCAAAAAGTAGCTTCGAAAAACGCTTAGGTTAAGTTTCAGAGTTGCTTCTAATGTACCAAAGCTGGACTTAGACATAATTTCACTCTCACAACATTATGGCTGGTTGGAGACAGTCCGAACCACAAGTACCGGGTCCATGGTTCTGGGCGTATACTGGGGGGACGGGGACGACTCCCATTAACCCCTGACTATACCGGGGATACGCTTATCACAATGAATTTCTGGTCTGTGCTGAAGCAGGGCATTCTGGCAGCCAAGTGGCTTGACCTTTATTAGTGAGCCTGGTTACCCCCTCTCGGAACCACAGACTTAGAAATCGCCAGCTCATATACAGTGCATAAAATATATTTATATATAAACCCTTATACACCATTTTAATAAAAAATATCACAAAATTCTTCTAAGTCCCTCGGGAAGAGTGAAAGACGCGCACGTTCATTTTCAGATCTCCTAGACCTTCCTACTGTATAAGAAGTTAGCCAAAAAGTAGCTTCGAAAAACGCTTAGGTTAAGTTTCAGAGTTGCTTCTAATGTACCAAAGCTGGACTTAGACATAATTTCACTCTCACAACATTATGGCTGGTTGGAGACAGTCCGAACCACAAGTACCGGGTCCATGGTTCTGGCCGTATACTGGGGGGTCGGGGACGACTCCCATTAACCCCTGACTATACCGGGGATACGCTTATCACAATGCCTTTCTGGTCTGTGCTGAAGCAGGGCATTCTGGCAGCCAAGTGGCTTGACCTTTATTAGTGAGCCTGGTTACCCCCTCTCGGAACCACAGACTTAGAAATCGCCAGCTCATATACAGTGCATAAAAAATATTTATATATATATACCCTTATACACCATTTTAATAAAAAATATCACAAAATTCTTCTAAGTCCCTCGGGAAGAGTGAAAGACGCGCACGTTCATTTTCAGAGCTCCTAGACCTTCCTATAAGAAGTTAGCCAAAAAGTAGCTTCGAAAAACGCTTAGGTTAAGTTTCAGAGTAGCTTCTAATGTACCAAAGCTGGACTTAGACATAATTTCACTCTCACAACATTATGGCTGGTTGGAGACAGTCCGAACCACAAGTACCGGGTCCATGGTTCTGGCCGTATACTGGGGGGACGGGGACGACTCCCATTAACCCCTGACTATACCGGGGATACGCTTATCACAATGCCATTCTGGTCTGTGCTGTAGCAGGGCATTCTGGCAGCCAAGTGGCTTGACATTTATTAGTGAGCCTGGTTACCCCCTATCGGAACCACAGACTTAGAAATCGCCAGCTCATATACAGTGCATAAAAAATATTTATATATATATACCCTTATACACCATTTTAATAAAAAAATATCACAAAATTCTTCTAAGTCCCTCGGGAAGAGTGAAAGACGCGCACGTTCATTTTCAGAGCTCCTAGACCTTCCTATAAGAAGTTAGCCAAAAAGTAGCTTCGAAAAACGCTTAGGTTAAGTTTCAGAGTAGCTTCTAATGTACCAAAGCTGGACTTAGACATAATTTCACTCTCACAACATTATGGCTGGTTGGAGAGAGTCCGAACCACAAGTACCGAGTCCATGGTTCTGGGCGTATACTGGGGGGACGGGGACGACTCCCATTAACCCCTGACTATACCGGGGATACGCTTATCACAATGCCTTACTGGTCTGTGCTGAAGCAGGGCATTTCGGCAGCCAAGTGGCTTGACCTTTATTAGTGAGCCTGGTTACCCCCTCTCGGAACCACAGACTTAGAAATCGCCAGCTCATATACAGTGCATAAAATATATGTATATAATATATTTATATATATACCCTTATACACCATTTTAATAAAAAATATCACAAAATTCTTCTAAGTCCCTCGGGAAGAGTGAAAGACGCGCACGTTCCTTTTCAGATCTCCTACACCATCCTATAAGAAGTTAGCCAAAAAGTAGCTTCGAAAAACGCTTAGGTTAAGTTTCAGAGTTGCTTCTAATGTACCAAAGCTGGACTTAGACATAATTTCACACTCACAACATTATGGCTGGTTGGAGACAGTCCGAACCACAAGTACCGGGTCCATGGTTCTGGCCGTATACTGGGGGGACGGGGACGACTCCCATTAACCCCTGACTATACCGGGGATACGCTTATCACAATGCCTTTCTGGTCTGTGCTGAAGCAGGGCATTCTGGCAGCCAAGTGGCTTGACTTTTATTAGTGAGCCTGGTTACCCCCTCTCGGAACCACAGACTTAGAAATCGCCAGCTCATATACAGTGCATAAAATATATTTATATACATACCCTTATACACCATTTTAATAAAAAATATCACAAAATTCTTCTAAGTTCCTCGGGAAGAGTGAAAGACGCGCACGTTCATTTTCAGATCTCCTAGACCTTCCTACTGTATAAGAAGTTAGCCAAAAAGTAGCTTCGAAAAACGCTTAGGTTAAGTTTCAGAGTTGCTTCTAATGTACCAAAGCTGGACTTAGACATAATTTCACTCTCACAACATTATGGCTGGTTGGAGAGAGTCCGAACCACAAGTACCGGGTCCATGGTTCTGGCCGTATACTGGGGGGACGGGGACGACTCCCATTAACCCCTGACTATACCGGGGATACGCTTATCACAATGCCTTTCTGGTCTGTGCTGAAGCAGGGCATTCTGGCAGCCAAGTGGCTTGACCTTTATTAGTGAGCCTGGTTACCCCCTCTCGGAACCACAGACTTAAAAATCGCCAGCTCATATACAGTGCATAAAATATATTTATATATATATACCCTTATACACCATTTTAATAAAAAATATCACAAAATTCTTCTAAGTCCCTCGGGAAGAGTGAAAGACGCGCACGTTCATTTTCAGAGCTCCTAGACCTTCCTATAAGAAGTTAGCCAAAAAGTAGCTTCGAAAAACGCTTAGGTTAAGTTTCAGAGTTGCTTCTAATGTACCAAAGCTGGACTTAGACATAATTTCACTCTCACAACATTATGGCTGGTTGGAGACAGTCCGAACCACAAGTACCGGGTCCATGGTTCTGGCCGTATACTGGGGGGACGGGGACGACTCCCATTAACCCCTGACTATACCGGGGATACGCTTATCACAATGCCTTTCTGGTCTGTGCTGAAGCAGGGCATTCTGGCAGCCAAGTGGCTTGACCTTTATTATTGAGCCTGGTTACCCCCTCTCGGAACCACAGACTTAGAAATCGCCAGCTCATATACAGTGCATAAAATATATTTATATATATACCCTTATAAACCATTTTAATAAAAAATATCACAAAATTCTTCTAAGTCCCTCGGGAAGAGTGAAAGACGCGCACGTTCATTTTCAGAGCTCCTAGACCTTCCTATAAGAAGTTAGCCAAAAAGTAGCTTCGAAAAACGCTTAGGTTAAGTTTCAGAGTTGCTTCTAATGTACCAAAGCTGGACTTAGACATAATTTCACACTCACAACATTATGGCTGGTTGGAGACAGTCCGAACCACAAGTACCGGGTCCATGGTTCTGGCCGTATACTGGGGGGACGGGGACGACTCCCATTAACCCCTGACTATACCGGGGATACGCTTATCACAATGCCTTTCTGGTCTGTGCTGAAGCAGGGCATTCTGGCAGCCAAGTGGCTTGACTTTTATTAGTGAGCCTGGTTACCCCCTCTCGGAACCACAGACTTAGAAATCGCCAGCTCATATACAGTGCATAAAATATATTTATATACATACCCTTATACACCATTTTAATAAAAAATATCACAAAATTCTTCTAAGTTCCTCGGGAAGAGTGAAAGACGCGCACGTTCATTTTCAGATCTCCTAGACCTTCCTACTGTATAAGAAGTTAGCCAAAAAGTAGCTTCGAAAAACGCTTAGGTTAAGTTTCAGAGTTGCTTCTAATGTACCAAAGCTGGACTTAGACATAATTTCACTCTCACAACATTATGGCTGGTTGGAGAGAGTCCGAACCACAAGTACCGGGTCCATGGTTCTGGCCGTATACTGGGGGGACGGGGACGACTCCCATTAACCCCTGACTATACCGGGGATACGCTTATCACAATGCCTTTCTGGTCTGTGCTGAAGCAGGGCATTCTGGCAGCCAAGTGGCTTGACCTTTATTAGTGAGCCTGGTTACCCCCTCTCGGAACCACAGACTTAAAAATCGCCAGCTCATATACAGTGCATAAAATATATTTATATATATATACCCTTATACACCATTTTAATAAAAAATATCACAAAATTCTTCTAAGTCCCTCGGGAAGAGTGAAAGACGCGCACGTTCATTTTCAGAGCTCCTAGACCTTCCTATAAGAAGTTAGCCAAAAAGTAGCTTCGAAAAACGCTTAGGTTAAGTTTCAGAGTTGCTTCTAATGTACCAAAGCTGGACTTAGACATAATTTCACACTCACAACATTATGGCTGGTTGGAGACAGTCCGAACCACAAGTACCGGGTCCATGGTTCTGGCCGTATACTGGGGGGACGGGGACGACTCCCATTAACCCCTGACTATACCGGGGATACGCTTATCACAATGCCTTTCTGGTCTGTGCTGAAGCAGGGCATTCTGGCAGCCAAGTGGCTTGACTTTTATTAGTGAGCCTGGTTACCCCCTCTCGGAACCACAGACTTAGAAATCGCCAGCTCATATACAGTGCATAAAATATATTTATATACATACCCTTATACACCATTTTAATAAAAAATATCACAAAATTCTTCTAAGTTCCTCGGGAAGAGTGAAAGACGCGCACGTTCATTTTCAGATCTCCTAGACCTTCCTACTGTATAAGAAGTTAGCCAAAAAGTAGCTTCGAAAAACGCTTAGGTTAAGTTTCAGAGTTGCTTCTAATGTACCAAAGCTGGACTTAGACATAATTTCACTCTCACAACATTATGGCTGGTTGGAGAGAGTCCGAACCACAAGTACCGGGTCCATGGTTCTGGCCGTATACTGGGGGGACGGGGACGACTCCCATTAACCCCTGACTATACCGGGGATACGCTTATCACAATGCCTTTCTGGTCTGTGCTGAAGCAGGGCATTCTGGCAGCCAAGTGGCTTGACCTTTATTAGTGAGCCTGGTTACCCCCTCTCGGAACCACAGACTTAAAAATCGCCAGCTCATATACAGTGCATAAAATATATTTATATATATATACCCTTATACACCATTTTAATAAAAAATATCACAAAATTCTTCTAAGTCCCTCGGGAAGAGTGAAAGACGCGCACGTTCATTTTCAGAGCTCCTAGACCTTCCTATAAGAAGTTAGCCAAAAAGTAGCTTCGAAAAACGCTTAGGTTAAGTTTCAGAGTTGCTTCTAATGTACCAAAGCTGGACTTAGACATAATTTCACTCTCACAACATTATGGCTGGTTGGAGACAGTCCGAACCACAAGTACCGGGTCCATGGTTCTGGCCGTATACTGGGGGGACGGGGACGACTCCCATTAACCCCTGACTATACCGGGGATATGCTTATCACAATGCCTTTCTGGTCTGTGCTGAAGCAGGGCATTCAGGCAGCCAAGTGGCTTGACCTTTATTAGTGAGCCTGGTTACCCCCTCTCGGAACCACAGACTTAGAAATCGCCAGCTCATATACAGTGCATAAAATATATTTATATATATACCCTTATACTGTACACCATTTTAATAAAAAATATCACAAAATTCTTCTAAGTCCCTCGGGAAGAGTGAAAGACGCGCACGTTCATTTTCAGATCTCCTAGACCTTCCTATAAGAAGTTAGCCAAAAAGTAGCTTCGAAAAACGCTTAGGTTAAGTTTCAGAGTTGCTTCTAATGTACCAAAGCTGGACTTAGACATAATTTCACTCTCACAACATTATGGCTGGTTGGAGACAGTCCGAACCACAAGTACCGGGTCCATGGTTCTGGCCGTATACTGGGGGGACGGGGACGACTCCCATTAACCCCTGACTATACCGGGGATACGCTTATCACAATGCCTTTCTGGTCTGTGCTGAAGCAGGGCATTCTGGCAGCCAAGTGGCTTGACCTTTATTAGTGAGCCTGGTTACCCCCTCTCGGAACCACAGACTTAGAAATCGCCAGCTCATATACAGTGCATAAAATATATTTATATATATACCCTTATACACCATTTTAATAAAAAATATCACAAAATTCTTCTAAGTCCCTCGGGAAGAGTGAAAGACGCGCACGTTCATTTTCAGATGTCCTAGACCTTCCTATAAGAAGTTAGCCAAAAAGTAGCTTCGAAAAACGCTTAGGTTAAGTTTCAGAGTTGCTTCTAATGTACCAAAGCTGGACTTAGACATAATTTCACTCTCACAACATTATGGCTGGTTGGAGAGAGTCCGAACCACAAGTACCGGGTCCATGGTTCTGGCCGTATACTGGGGGGACGGGGACGACTCCCATTAACCCCTGACTATACCGGGGATACGCTTATCACAATGCCTTTCTGGTCTGTGCTGAAGCAGGGCATTCTGGCAGCCAATTGGCTTGACCTTTATTAGTGAGCCTGGTTACCCCCTCTCGGAACCACAGACTTAGAAATCGCCAGCTCATATACAGTGCATAAAATATATTTAAATATATACCCTTATAAACCATTTTAATAAAAAATATCACAAAATTCTTCTAAGTCCCTCGGGAAGAGTGAAAGACGCGCACGTTCATTTTCAGATCTCCTAGACCTTCCTATAAGAAGTTAGCCAAAAAGTAGCTTCGAAAAACGCTTAGGTTAAGTTTCAGAGTTGCTTCTAATGTACCAAAGCTGGACTTCGACATAATTTCACTCTCACAACATTATGGCTGGTTGGAGACAGTCCGAACCACAAGTACCGGGTCCATGGTTCTGGCCGTATACTGGGGGGACGGGGACGACTCCCATTAACCCCTGACTATACCGGGGATACGCTTATCACAATGCCTTTCTGGTCTGTGCTGAAGCAGGGCATTCTGGCAGCCAAGTGGCTTGACCTTTATTATTGAGCCTGGTTACCCCCTCTCGGAACCACAGACTTAGAAATCGCCAGCTCATATACAGTGCATAAAATATATTTATATATATACCCTTATAAACCATTTTAATAAAAAATATCACAAAATTCTTCTAAGTCCCTCGGGAAGAGTGAAAGATGCGCACGTTCATTTTCAGATCTCCTACACCTTCCTATAAGAAGTTAGCCAAAAAGTAGCTTCGAAAAACGCTTAGGTTAAGTTTCAGAGTTGCTTCTAATGTACCAAAGCTGGACTTAGACATAATTTCACTCTCACAACATTATGGCTGGTTGGAGACAGTCCGAACCACAAGTACCGGGTCCATGGTTCTGGCCGTATACTGGGGGGACGGGGACGACTCCCATTAACCCCTGACTATACCGGGGATATGCTTATCACAATGCCTTTCTGGTCTGTGCTGAAGCAGGGCATTCTGGCAGCCAAGTGGCTTGACCTTTATTAGTGAGCCTGGTTACCCCCTCTCGGAACCACAGACTTAGAAATCGCCAGCTCATATACAGTGCATAAAATATATTTATATATATACCCTTATACTGTACACCATTTTAATAAAAAATATCACAAAATTCTTCTAAGTCCCTCGGGAAGAGTGAAAGACGCGCACGTTCATTTTCAGAGCTCCTAGACCTTCCTATAAGAAGTTAGCCAAAAAGTAGCTTCGAAAAACGCTTAGGTTAAGTTTCAGAGTTGCTTCTAATGTACCAAAGCTGGACTTAGACATAATTTCACTCTCACAACATTATGGCTGGTTGGAGACAGTCCGAACCACAAGTACCGGGTCCATGGTTCTGGCCGTATACTGGGGGGACGGGGACGACTCCCATTAACCCCTGACTATACCGGGGATACGCTTATCACAATGCCTTTCTGGTCTGTGCTGAAGCAGGGCATTCTGGCAGCCAAGTGGCTTGACCTTTATTAGTGAGCCTGGTTACCCCCTCTCGGAACCACAGACTTAGAAATCGCCAGCTCATATACAGTGCATAAAATATATTTATATATATACCCTTATACACCATTTTAATAAAAAATATCACAAAATTCTTCTAAGTCCCTCGGGAAGAGTGAAAGACGCGCACGTTCATTTTCAGAGCTTCTAGATCTTCCTATAAGAAGTTAGCCAAAAAGTAGCTTCGAAAAACGCTTAGGTTAAGTTTCAGAGTTGCTTCTAATGTACCAAAGCTGGACTTAGACATAATTTCACACTCACAACATTATGGCTGGTTGGAGACAGTCCGAACCACAAGTACCGGGTCCATGGTTCTGGCCGTATACTGGGGGGACGGGGACGACTCCCATTAACCCCTGACTATACCGGGGATACGCTTATCACAATGCCTTTCTGGTCTGTGCTGAAGCAGGGCATTCTGGCAGCCAAGTGGCTTGACCTTTATTAGTGAGCCTGGTTACCCCCTCTCGGAACCACAGACTTAGAAATCGCCAGCTCATATACAGTGCATAAAATATATTTATATATATATACCCTTATACACCATATTAATAAAAAATATCACAAAATTATTCTAAGTCCCTCGGGAAGAGTGAAAGACGCGCACGTTCATTTTCAGAGCTCCTAGACCTTCCTATAAGAAGTTAGCCAAAAAGTAGCTTCGAAAAACGCTTAGGTTAAGTTTCAGAGTTGCTTCTAATGTACCAAAGCTGGACTTAGACATAATTTCACTCTCACAACATTATGGCTGGTTGGAGAGAGTCCGAACCACAAGTACCGGGTCCATGGTTCTGGCCGTATACTGGGGGGGACAGGGACGACTCCCATTAACCCCTGACTATACCGGGGATACGCTTATCACAATGCCTTACTGGTCTGTGCTGAAGCAGGGCATTCTGGCAGCCAAGTGGCTTGACCTTTATTAGTGAGCCTGGTTACCCCCTCTCGGAACCACAGACTTAGAAATCGCCAGCTCATATAAAGTGCATAAAATATATTTATATATATACCCTTATACTGTACACCATTTTAATAAAAAATATCACAAAATTCTTCTAAGTCCCTCGGGAAGAGTGAAAGACGCGCACGTTCATTTTCAGAGCTCCTAGACCTTCCTATAAGAAGTTAGCCAAAAAGTAGCTTCGAAAAACGCTTAGGTTAAGTTTCAGAGTTGCTTCTAATGTACCAAAGCTGGACTTAGACATAATTTCACTCTCACAACATTATGGCTGGTTGGAGACAGTCCGAACCACAAGTACCGGGTCCATGGTTCTGGCCGTATACTGGGGGGACGGGGACGACTCCCATTAACCCCTGACTATACCGGGGATACGCTTATCACAATGCCTTTCTGGTCTGTGCTGAAGCAGGGCATTCTGGCAGCCAAGTGGCTTGACCTTTATTATTGAGCCTGGTTACCCCCTCTCGGAACCACAGACTTAGAAATCGCCAGCTCATATACAGTGCATAAAATATATTTATATATATACCCTTATAAACCATTTTAATAAAAAATATCACAAAATTCTTCTAAGTCCCTCGGGAAGAGTGAAAGACGCGCACGTTCATTTTCAGATCTCCTACACCTTCCTATAAGAAGTTAGCCAAAAAGTAGCTTCGAAAAACGCTTAGGTTAAGTTTCAGAGTTGCTTCTAATGTACCAAAGCTGGACTTAGACATAATTTCACTCTCACAACATTATGGCTGGTTGGAGAGAGTCCGAACCACAAGTACCGGGTCCATGGTTCTGGCCGTATACTGGGGGGACGGGGACGACTCCCATTAACCCCTGACTATACCGGGGATACGCTTATCACAATGCCTTTCTGGTCTGTGCTGAAGCAGGGCATTCTGGCAGCCAAGTGGCTTGACCTTTATTAGTGAGCCTGGTTACCCCCTCTCGGAACCACAGACTTAGAAATCGCCAGCTCATATACAGTGCATAAAATATATTGATATATATACCCTTATAAACCATTTTAATAAAAAATCACAAAATTCTTCTAAGTCCCTCGGGAAGAGTGAAAGACGCGCACGTTCATTTTCAGATCTCCTACACCTTCCTATAAGAAGTTAGCCAAAAAGTAGCTTCGAAAAACGCTTAGGTTAAGTTTCAGAGTTGCTTCTAATGTACCAAAGCTGGACTTAGACATAATTTCACTCTCACAACATTATGGCTGGTTGGAGAGAGTCCGAACCACAAGTACCGGGTCCATGGTCCTGGCCGTATACTGGGGGGACGGGGACGACTCCCATTAACCCCTGACTATACCGAGGATACGCTTATCACAATGCCTTTCTGGTCTGTGCTGAAGCAGGGCATTCTGGCAGCCAAGTGGCTTGACCTTTATTAGTGAGCCTGGTTACCCCCTCTCGGAACCACAGACTTAGAAATCGCCAGCTCATATACAGTGCATAAAATATATTTATATATATACCCTTATACTGTACACCATTTTAATAAAAAATATCACAAAATTCTTCTAAGTCCCTCGGGAAGAGTGAAAGACGCGCACGTTCATTTTCAGAGCTCCTAGACCTTCCTATAAGAAGTTAGCCAAAAAGTAGCTTCGAAAAACGCTTAGGTTAAGTTTCAGAGTTGCTTCTAATGTACCAAAGCTGGACTTAGACATAATTTCACTCTCACAACATTATGGCTGGTTGGAGACAGTCCGAACCACAAGTACCGGGTCCATGGTTCTGGCCGTATACTGGGGGGACGGGGACGACTCCCATTAACCCCTGACTATACCGGGGATACGCTTATCACAATGCCTTTCTGGTCTGTGCTGAAGCAGGGCATTCTGGCAGCCAAGTGGCTTGACCTTTATTAGTGAGCCTGGTTACCCCCTCTCGGAACCACAGACTTAGAAATCGCCAGCTCATATACAGTGCATAAAATATATTTATATATATACCCTTATACACCATTTTAATAAAAAATATCACAAAATTCTTCAAAGTCCCTCGGGAAGAGTGAAAGACGGGCACGTTCATTTTCAGAGCTTCTAGATCTTCCTATAAGAAGTTAGCCAAAAAGTAGCTTCGAAAAACGCTTAGGTTAAGTTTCAGAGTTGCTTCTAATGTACCAAAGCTGGACTTAGACATAATTTCACACTCACAACATTATGGCTGGTTGGAGACAGTCCGAACCAGAAGTACCGGGTCCATGGTTCTGGCCGTATACTGGGGGGACGGGGACGACTCCCATTAACCCCTGACTATACCGGGGATACGCTTATCACAATGCCTTTCTGGTCTGTGCTGAAGCAGGGCATTCTGGCAGCCAAGTGGCTTGACCTTTATTAGTGAGCCTGGTTACCCCCTCTCGGAACCACAGACTTAGAAATCGCCAGCTCATATACAGTGCATAAAATATATTTATATATATATACCCTTATACACCATATTAATAAAAAATATCACAAAATTATTCTAAGTCCCTCGGGAAGAGTGAAAGACGCGCACCTTCATTTTCAGAGCTCCTAGACCTTCCTATAAGAAGTTAGCCAAAAAGTAGCTTCGAAAAACGCTTAGGTTAAGTTTCAGAGTTGCTTCTAATGTACCAAAGCTGGACTTAGACATAATTTCACTCTCACAACATTATGGCTGGTTGGAGACAGTCCGAACCACAAGTACCGGGTCCATGGTTCTGGCCGTATACTGGGGGGACGGGGACGACTCCCATTAACCCCTGACTATACCGGGGATACGCTTATCACAATGCCTTTCTGGTCTGTGCTGAAGCAGGGCATTCTGGCAGCCAAGTGGCTTGACCTTTATTATTGAGCCTGGTTACCCCCTCTCGGAACCACAGACTTAGAAATCGCCAGCTCATATACAGTGCATAAAATATATTGATATATATACCCTTATAAACCATTTTAATAAAAAATCACAAAATTCTTCTAAGTCCCTCGGGAAGAGTGAAAGACGCGCACGTTCATTTTCAGATCTCCTACACCTTCCTATAAGAAGTTAGCCAAAAAGTAGCTTCGAAAAACGCTTAGGTTAAGTTTCAGAGTTGCTTCTAATGTACCAAAGCTGGACTTAGACATAATTTCACTCTCACAACATTATGGCTGGTTGGAGAGAGTCCGAACCACAAGTACCGGGTCCATGGTTCTGGCCGTATACTTGGGGGACGGGGACGACTCCCATTAACCCCTGACTATACCGGGGATATGCTTATCACAATGCCTTTCTGGTCTGTGCTGAAGCAGGGCATTCTGGCAGCCAAGTGGCTTGATCTTTATTAGTGAGCCTGGTTACCCCCTCTCGGAACCACAGACTTAGAAATCGCCAGCTCATATACAGTGCATAAAATATATTTATATATATACCCTTATACTGTACACCATTTTAATAAAAAATATCACAAAATTCTTCTAAGTCCCTCGGGAAGAGTGAAAGACGCGCACGTTCATTTTCAGAGCTCCTAGACCTTCCTATAAGAAGTTAGCCAAAAAGTAGCTTCGAAAAACGCTTAGGTTAAGTTTCAGAGTTGCTTCTAATGTACCAAAGCTGGACTTAGACATAATTTCACTCTCACAACATTATGGCTGGTTGGAGACAGTCCGAACCACAAGTACCGGGTCCATGGTTCTGGCCGTATACTGGGGGGACGGGGACGACTCCCATTAACCCCTGACTATACCGGGGATACGCTTATCACAATGCCTTTCTGGTCTGTGCTGAAGCAGGGCATTCTGGCAGCCAAGTGGCTTGACCTTTATTAGTGAGCCTGGTTACCCCCTCTCGGAACCACAGACTTAGAAATCGCCAGCTCATATACAGTGCATAAAATATATTTATATATATACCCTTATACACCATTTTAATAAAAAATATCACAAAATTCTTCAAAGTCCCTCGGGAAGAGTGAAAGACGCGCACGTTCATTTTCAGAGCTTCTAGATCTTCCTATAAGAAGTTAGCCAAAAAGTAGCTTCGAAAAACGCTTAGGTTAAGTTTCAGAGTTGCTTCTAATGTACCAAAGCTGGACTTAGACATAATTTCACACTCACAACATTATGGCTGGTTGGAGACAGTCCGAACCAGAAGTACCGGGTCCATGGTTCTGGCCGTATACTGGGGGGACGGGGACGACTCCCATTAACCCCTGACTATACCGGGGATACGCTTATCACAATGCCTTTCTGGTCTGTGCTGAAGCAGGGCATTCTGGCAGCCAAGTGGCTTGACCTTTATTAGTGAGCCTGGTTACCCCCTCTCGGAACCACAGACTTAGAAATCGCCAGCTCATATACAGTGCATAAAATATATTGATATATATACCCTTATACACCATTTTAATAAAAAATATCACAAAATTCTTCTAAGTCCCTCGGGAAGAGTGAAAGACGCGCACGTTCATTTTCAGAGCTTCTAGATCTTCCTATAAGAAGTTAGCCAAAAAGTAGCTTCGAAAAACGCTTAGGTTAAGTTTCAGAGTTGCTTCTAATGTACCAAAGCTGGACTTAGACATAATTTCACACTCACAACATTATGGCTGGTTGGAGACAGTCCGAACCAGAAGTACCGGGTCCATGGTTCTGGCCGTATACTGGGGGGACGGGGACGACTCCCATTAACCCCTGACTATACCGGGGATACGCTTATCACAATGCCTTTCTGGTCTGTGCTGAAGCAGGGCATTCTGGCAGCCAAGTGGCTTGACCTTTATTAGTGAGCCTGGTTACCCCCTCTCGGAACCACAGACTTAGAAATCGCCAGCTCATATACAGTGCATAAAATATATTGATATATATACCCTTATAAACCATTTTAATAAAAAATCACAAAATTCTTCTAAGTCCCTCGGGAAGAGTGAAAGACGCGCACGTTCATTTTCAGATCTCCTACACCTTCCTATAAGAAGTTAGCCAAAAAGTAGCTTCGAAAAACGCTTAGGTTAAGTTTCAGAGTTGCTTCTAATGTACCAAAGCTGGACTTAGACATAATTTCACTCTCACAACATTATGGCTGGTTGGAGAGAGTCCGAACCACAAGTACCGGGTCCATGGTTCTGGCCGTATACTTGGGGGACGGGGACGACTCCCATTAACCCCTGACTATACCGGGGATATGCTTATCACAATGCCTTTCTGGTCTGTGCTGAAGCAGGGCATTCTGGCAGCCAAGTGGCTTGACCTTTATTAGTGAGCCTGGTTACCCCCTCTCGGAACCACAGACTTAGAAATCGCCAGCTCATATACAGTGCATAAAATATATTTATATATATACCCTTATACTGTACACCATTTTAATAAAAAATATCACAAAATTCTTCTAAGTCCCTCGGGAAGAGTGAAAGACGCGCACGTTCATTTTCAGAGCTCCTACTGTAGACCTTCCTATAAGAAGTTAGCCAAAAAGTAGCTTCGAAAAACGCTTAGGTTAAGTTTCAGAGTTGCTTCTAATGTACCAAAGCTGGACTTAGACATAATTTCACTCTCACAACATTATGGCTGGTTGGAGACAGTCCGAACCACAAGTACCGGGTCCATGGTTCTGGCCGTATACTGGGGGGACGGGGACGACTCCCATTAACCCCTGACTATACCGGGGATACGCTTATCACAATGCCTTTCTGGTCTGTGCTGAAGCAGGGCATTCTGGCAGCCAAGTGGCTTGACCTTTATTAGTGAGCCTGGTTACCCCCTCTCGGAACCACAGACTTAGAAATCGCCAGCTCATATACAGTGCATAAAATATATTTATATATATACCCTTATACACCATTTTAATAAAAAATATCACAAAATTCTTCTAAGTCCCTCGGGAAGAGTGAAAGACGCGCACGTTCATTTTCAGAGCTTCTAGATCTTCCTATAAGAAGTTAGCCAAAAAGTAGCTTCGAAAAACGCTTAGGTTAAGTTTCAGAGTTGCTTCTAATGTACCAAAGCTGGACTTAGACATAATTTCACACTCACAACATTATGGCTGGTTGGAGACAGTCCGAACCAGAAGTACCGGGTCCATGGTTCTGGCCGTATACTGGGGGGACGGGGACGACTCCCATTAACCCCTGACTATACCGGGGATACGCTTATCACAATGCCTTTCTGGTCTGTGCTGAAGCAGGGCATTCTGGCAGCCAAGTGGCTTGACCTTTATTAGTGAGCCTGGTTACCCCCTCTCGGAACCACAGACTTAGAAATCGCCAGCTCATATACAGTGCATAAAATATATTTATATATATATACCCTTATACACCATATTAATAAAAAATATCACAAAATTATTCTAAGTCCCTCGGGAAGAGTGAAAGACGCGCACGTTCATTTTCAGAGCTCCTAGACCTTCCTATAAGAAGTTAGCCAAAAAGTAGCTTCGAAAAACGCTTAGGTTAAGTTTCAGAGTTGCTTCTAATGTACCAAAGCTGGACTTAGACATAATTTCACTCTCACAACATTATGGCTGGTTGGAGACAGTCCGAACCACAAGTACCGGGTCCATGGTTCTGGCCGTATACTGGGGGGACGGGGACGACTCCCATTAACCCCTGACTATACCGGGGATACGCTTATCACAATGCCTTACTGGTCTGTGCTGAAGCAGGGCATTCTGGCAGCCAAGTGGCTTGACCTTTATTAGTGAGCCTGGTTACCCCCTCTCGGAACCACAGACTTAGAAATCGCCAGCTCATATACAGTGCATAAAATATATTTATATATATACCCTTATACTGTACACCATTTTAATAAAAAATATCACAAAATTCTTCTAAGTCCCTCGGGAAGAGTGAAAGACGCGCACGTTCATTTTCAGAGCTCCTAGACCTTCCTATAAGAAGTTAGCCAAAAAGTAGCTTCGAAAAACGCTTAGGTTAAGTTTCAGAGTTGCTTCTAATGTACCAAAGCTGGACTTAGACATAATTTCACTCTCACAACATTATGGCTGGTTGGAGACAGTCCGAACCACAAGTACCGGGTCCATGGTTCTGGCCGTATACTGGGGGGACGGGGACGACTCCCATTAACCCCTGACTATACCGGGGATACGCTTATCACAATGCCTTTCTGGTCTGTGCTGAAGCAGGGCATTCTGGCAGCCAAGTGGCTTGACCTTTATTAGTGAGCCTGGTTACCCCCTCTCGGAACCACAGACTTAGAAATCGCCAGCTCATATACAGTGCATAAAATATATTTATATATATACCCTTATACACCATTTTAATAAAAAATATCACAAAATTCTTCTAAGTCCCTCGGGAAGAGTGAAAGACGCGCACGTTCATTTTCAGAGCTTCTAGACCTTCCTATAAGAAGTTAGCCAAAAAGTAGCTTCGAAAAACGCTTAGGTTAAGTTTCAGAGTTGCTTCTAATGTACCAAAGCTGGACTTAGACATAATTTCACTCTCACAACATTATGGCTGGTTGGAGAGAGTCCGAACCACAAGTACCGGGTCCATGGTTCTGGCCGTATACTGGGGGGACGGGGACGACTCCCATTAACCCCTGACTATACCGGGGATACGCTTATCACAATGCCTTTCTGGTCTGTGCTGAAGCAGGGCATTCTGGCAGCCAAGTGGCTTGACCTTTATTAGTGAGCCTGGTTACCCCCTCTCGGAACCACAGACTTAGAAATCGCCAGCTCATATACAGTGCATAAAATATATTTATATATATACCCTTATACACCATTTTAATAAAAAATATCACAAAATTCTTCTAAGTCCCTCGGGAAGAGTGAAAGACGCGCACGTTCATTTTCAGATCTCCTACACCTTCCTATAAGAAGTTAGCCAAAAAGTAGCTTCGAAAAACGCTTAGGTTAAGTTTCAGAGTTGCTTCTAATGTACCAAAGCAGGACTTAGACATAATTTCACTCTCACAACATTATGGCTGGTTGGAGAGAGTCCGAACCACAAGTACCGGGTCCATGGTTCTGGCCGTATACTGGGGGGACGGGGACGACTCCCATTAACCCCTGACTATACCGGGGATACGCTTATCACAATGCCTTACTGGTCTGTGCTGAAGCAGGGCATTCTGGCAGCCAAGTGGCTTGACCTTTATTAGTGAGCCTGGTTACCCCCTCTCGGAACCACAGACTTAGAAATCGCCAGCTCAAATACAGTGCATAAAATATATTTATATATATATACCCTTATACACCATTTTAATAAAAAATATCACAAAATTATTCTAAGTCCCTCGGGAAGAGTGAAAGACGCGCACGTTCATTTTCAGAGCTCCTAGACCTTCCTATAAGAAGTTAGCCAAAAAGTAGCTTCGAAAAACGCTTAGGTTAAGTTTCAGAGTTGCTTCTAATGTACCAAAGCTGGACTTAGACATAATTTCACTCTCACAACATTATGGCTGGTTGGAGAGAGTCCGAACCACAAGTACCGGGTCCATGGTTCTGGCCGTATACTGGGGGGACGGGGACGACTCCCATTAACCCCTGACTATACCGGGGATACGCTTATCACAATGCCTTACTGGTCTGTGCTGAAGCAGGGCATTCTGGCAGCCAAGTGGCTTGACCTTTATTAGTGAGCCTGGTTACCCCCTCTCGGAACCACAGACTTAGAAATCGCCAGCTCATATACAGTGCATAAAATATATTTATATATATACCCTTATACTGTACACCATTTTAATAAAAAATATCACAAAATTCTTCTAAGTCCCTCGGGAAGAGTGAAAGACGCGCACGTTCATTTTCAGATCTCCTACACCTTCCTATAAGAAGTTAGCCAAAAAGTAGCTTCGAAAAACGCTTAGGTTAAGTTTCAGAGTTGCTTCTAATGTACCAAAGCAGGACTTAGACATAATTTCACTCTCACAACATTATGGCTGGTTGGAGAGAGTCCGAACCACAAGTACCGGGTCCATGGTTCTGGCCGTATACTGGGGGGACGGGGACGACTCCCATTAACCCCTGACTATACCGGGGATACGCTTATCACAATGCCTTACTGGTCTGTGCTGAAGCAGGGCATTCTGGCAGCCAAGTGGCTTGACCTTTATTAGTGAGCCTGGTTACCCCCTCTCGGAACCACAGACTTAGAAATCGCCAGCTCATATACAGTGCATAAAATATATTTATATATATACCCTTATACTGTACACCATTTAAATAAAAAATATCACAAAATTCTTCTAAGTCCCTCGGGAAGAGTGAAAGACGCGCACGTTCATTTTCAGAGCTCCTAGACCTTCCTATAAGAAGTTAGCCAAAAAGTAGCTTCGAAAAACGCTTAGGTTAAGTTTCAGAGTTGCTTCTAATGTACCAAAGCTGGACTTAGACATAATTTCACACTCACAACATTATGGCTGGTTGGAGACAGTCCGAACCACAAGTACCGGGTCCATGGTTCTGGCCGTATACTGGGGGGACGGGGACGACTCCCATTAACCCCTGACTATACCGGGGATACGCTTATCACAATGCCTTTCTGGTCTGTGCTGAAGCAGGGCATTCTGGCAGCCAAGTGGCTTGACCTTTATTAGTGAGCCTGGTTACCCCCTCTCGGAACCACAGACTTAGAAATCGCCAGCTCATATACAGTGCATAAAATATATTTATATATATACCCTTATACACCATTTTAATAAAAAATATCACAAAATTCTTCTAAGTCCCTCGGGAAGAGTGAAAGACGCGCACGTTAATTTACAGAGCTTCTAGACCTTCCTATAAGAAGTTAGCCAAAAAGTAGCTTCGAAAAACGCTTAGGTTAAGTTTCAGAGTTGCTTCTAATGTACCAAAGCTGGACTTAGACATAATTTCACTCTCACAACATTATGGCTGGTTGGAGAGAGTCCGAACCACAAGTACCGGGTCCATGGTTCTGGCCGTATACTGGGGGGACGGGGACGACTCCCATTAACCCCTGACTATACCGGGGATACGCTTATCACAATGCCTTTCTGGTCTGTGCTGAAGCAGGGCATTCTGGCAGCCAAGTGGCTTGACCTTTATTAGTGAGCCTGGTTACCCCCTCTCGGAACCACAGACTTAGAAATCGCCAGCTCATATACAGTGCATAAAATATATTTATATATATACCCTTATACACCATTTTAATAAAAAATATCACAAAATTCTTCTAAGTCCCTCGGGAAGAGTGAAAGACGCGCACGTTCATTTTCAGAGCTTCTAGATCTTCCTATAAGAAGTTAGCCAAAAAGTAGCTTCGAAAAACGCTTAGGTTAAGTTTCAGAGTTGCTTCTAATGTACCAAAGCTGGACTTAGACATAATTTCACACTCACAACATTATGGCTGGTTGGAGACAGTCCGAACCACAAGTACCGGGTCCATGGTTCTGGCCGTATACTGGGGGGACGGGGACGACTCCCATTAACCCCTGACTATACCGGGGATACGCTTATCACAATGCCTTTCTGGTCTGTGCTGAAGCAGGGCATTCTGGCAGCCAAGTGGCTTGACCTTTATTAGTGAGCCTGGTTACCCCCTCTCGGAACCACAGACTTAGAAATCGCCAGCTCATATACAGTGCATAAAATATATTTATATATATATACCCTTATACACCATATTAATAAAAAATATCACAAAATTATTCTAAGTCCCTCGGGAAGAGTGAAAGACGCGCACGTTCATTTTCAGAGCTCCTAGACCTTCCTATAAGAAGTTAGCCAAAAAGTAGCTTCGAAAAACGCTTAGGTTAAGTTTCAGAGTTGCTTCTAATGTACCAAAGCTGGACTTAGACATAATTTCACTCTCACAACATTATGGCTGGTTGGAGAGAGTCCGAACCACAAGTACCGGGTCCATGGTTCTGGCCGTATACTGGGGGGACGGGGACGACTCCCATTAACCCCTGACTATACCGGGGATACGCTTATCACAATGCCTTACTGGTCTGTGCTGAAGCAGGGCATTCTGGCAGCCAAGTGGCTTGACCTTTATTAGTGAGCCTGGTTACCCCCTCTCGGAACCACAGACTTAGAAATCGCCAGCTCATATACAGTGCATAAAATATATTTATATATATACCCTTATACTGTACACCATTTTAATAAAAAATATCACAAAATTCTTCTAAGTCCCTCGGGAAGAGTGAAAGACGCGCACGTTCATTTTCTGAGCTCCTAGACCTTCCTATAAGAAGTTAGCCAAAAAGTAGCTTCGAAAAACGCTTAGGTTAAGTTTCAGAGTTGCTTCTAATGTACCAAAGCTGGACTTAGACATAATTTCACTCTCACAACATTATGGCTGGTTGGAGACAGTCCGAACCACAAGTACCGGGTCCATGGTTCTGGCCGTATACTGGGGGGACGGGGACGACTCCCATTAACCCCTGACTATACCGGGGATACGCTTATCACAATGCCTTTCTGGTCTGTGCTGAAGCAGGGCATTCTGGCAGCCAAGTGGCTTGACCTTTATTAGTGAGCCTGGTTACCCCCTCTCGGAACCACAGACTTAGAAATCGCCAGCTCATATACAGTGCATAAAATATATTTATATATATACCCTTATACACCATTTTAATAAAAAATATCACAAAATTCTTCTAAGTCCCTCGGGAAGAGTGAAAGACGCGCACGTTCATTTTCAGAGCTTCTAGACCTTCCTATAAGAAGTTAGCCAAAAAGTAGCTTCGAAAAACGCTTAGGTTAAGTTTCAGAGTTGCTTCTAATGTACCAAAGCTGGACTTAGACATAATTTCACACTCACAACATTATGGCTGGTTGGAGACAGTCCGAACTACAAGTACCAGGTCCATGGTTCTGGCCGTATACTGGGGGGACGGGGACGACTCCCATTAACCCCTGACTATACCGGGGATACGCTTATCACAATGCCTTTCTGGTCTGTGCTGAAGCAGGGCATTCTGGCAGCCAAGTGGCTTGACCTTTATTAGTGAGCCTGGTTACCCCCTCTCGGAACCACAGACTTAGAAATCGCCAGCTCATATACAGTGCATAAAATATATTTATATATATATACCCTTATACACCATTTTAATAAAAAATATCACAAAATTATTCTAAGTCCCTCGGGAAGAGTGAAAGACGCGCACGTTCATTTTCAGAGCTCCTAGACCTTCCTATAAGAAGTTAGCCAAAAAGTAGCTTCGAAAAACGCTTAGGTTAAGTTTCAGAGTTGCTTCTAATGTACCAAAGCTGGACTTAGACATAATTTCACTCTCACAACATTATGGCTGGTTGAAGAGAGTCCGAACCACAAGTACCGGGTCCATGGTTCTGGCCGTATACTGGGGGGACGGGGACGACTCCCATTAACCCCTGACTATACCGGGGATACGCTTATCACAATGCCTTACTGGTCTGTGCTGAAGCAGGGCATTCTGGCAGCCAAGTGGCTTGACCTTTATTAGTGAGCCTGGTTACCCCCTCTCGGAACCACAGACTTAGAAATCGCCAGCTCATATACAGTGCATAAAATATATTTATATATATACCCTTATACTGTACACCATTTTAATAAAAAATATCACAAAATTCTTCTAAGTCCCTCGGGAAGAGTGAAAGACGCGCACGTTCATTTTCAGAGCTTCTAGATCTTCCTATAAGAAGTTAGCCAAAAAGTAGCTTCGAAAAACGCTTAGGTTAAGTTTCAGAGTTGCTTCTAATGTACCAAAGCTGGACTTAGACATAATTTCACACTCACAACATTATGGCTGGTTGGAGACAGTCCGAACCACAAGTACCGGGTCCATGGTTCTGGCCGTATACTGGGGGGACGGGGACGACTCCCATTAACCCCTGACTATACCGGGGATACGCTTATCACAATGCCTTTCTGGTCTGTGCTGAAGCAGGGCATTCTGGCAGCCAAGTGGCTTGACCTTTATTAGTGAGCCTGGTTACCCCCTCTCGGAACCACAGACTTAGAAATCGCCAGCTCATATACAGTGCATAAAATATATTTATATATATATACCCTTATACACCATATTAATAAAAAATATCACAAAATTATTCTAAGTCCCTCGGGAAGAGTGAAAGACGCGCACGTTCATTTTCAGAGCTCCTAGACCTTCCTATAAGAAGTTAGCCAAAAAGTAGCTTCGAAAAACGCTTAGGTTAAGTTTCAGAGTTGCTTCTAATGTACCAAAGCTGGACTTAGACATAATTTCACTCTCACAACATTATGGCTGGTTGGAGAGAGTCCGAACCACAAGTACCGGGTCCATGGTTCTGGCCGTATACTGGGGGGACGGGGACGACTCCCATTAACCCCTGACTATACCGGGGATACGCTTATCACAATGCCTTACTGGTCTGTGCTGAAGCAGGGCATTCTGGCAGCCAAGTGGCTTGACCTTTATTAGTGAGCCTGGTTACCCCCTCTCGGAACCACAGACTTAGAAATCGCCAGCTCATATACAGTGCATAAAATATATTTATATATATACCCTTATACTGTACACCATTTTAATAAAAAATATCACAAAATTCTTCTAAGTCCCTCGGGAAGAGTGAAAGACGCGCACGTTCATTTTCTGAGCTCCTAGACCTTCCTATAAGAAGTTAGCCAAAAAGTAGCTTCGAAAAACGCTTAGGTTAAGTTTCAGAGTTGCTTCTAATGTACCAAAGCTGGACTTAGACATAATTTCACTCTCACAACATTATGGCTGGTTGGAGACAGTCCGAACCACAAGTACCGGGTCCATGGTTCTGGCCGTATACTGGGGGGACGGGGACGACTCCCATTAACCCCTGACTATACCGGGGATACGCTTATCACAATGCCTTTCTGGTCTGTGCTGAAGCAGGGCATTCTGGCAGCCAAGTGGCTTGACCTTTATTAGTGAGCCTGGTTACCCCCTCTCGGAACCACAGACTTAGAAATCGCCAGCTCATATACAGTGCATAAAATATATTTATATATATACCCTTATACACCATTTTAATAAAAAATATCACAAAATTCTTCTAAGTCCCTCGGGAAGAGTGAAAGACGCGCACGTTCATTTTCAGAGCTTCTAGACCTTCCTATAAGAAGTTAGCCAAAAAGTAGCTTCGAAAAACGCTTAGGTTAAGTTTCAGAGTTGCTTCTAATGTACCAAAGCTGGACTTAGACATAATTTCACACTCACAACATTATGGCTGGTTGGAGACAGTCCGAACTACAAGTACCAGGTCCATGGTTCTGGCCGTATACTGGGGGGACGGGGACGACTCCCATTAACCCCTGACTATACCGGGGATACGCTTATCACAATGCCTTTCTGGTCTGTGCTGAAGCAGGGCATTCTGGCAGCCAAGTGGCTTGACCTTTATTAGTGAGCCTGGTTACCCCCTCTCGGAACCACAGACTTAGAAATCGCCAGCTCATATACAGTGCATAAAATATATTTATATATATATACCCTTATACACCATTTTAATAAAAAATATCACAAAATTATTCTAAGTCCCTCGGGAAGAGTGAAAGACGCGCACGTTCATTTTCAGAGCTCCTAGACCTTCCTATAAGAAGTTAGCCAAAAAGTAGCTTCGAAAAACGCTTAGGTTAAGTTTCAGAGTTGCTTCTAATGTACCAAAGCTGGACTTAGACATAATTTCACTCTCACAACATTATGGCTGGTTGAAGAGAGTCCGAACCACAAGTACCGGGTCCATGGTTCTGGCCGTATACTGGGGGGACGGGGACGACTCCCATTAACCCCTGACTATACCGGGGATACGCTTATCACAATGCCTTACTGGTCTGTGCTGAAGCAGGGCATTCTGGCAGCCAAGTGGCTTGACCTTTATTAGTGAGCCTGGTTACCCCCTCTCGGAACCACAGACTTAGAAATCGCCAGCTCATATACAGTGCATAAAATATATTTATATATATACCCTTATACTGTACACCATTTTAATAAAAAATATCACAAAATTCTTCTAAGTCCCTCGGGAAGAGTGAAAGACGCGCACGTTCATTTTCAGAGCTCCTAGACCTTCCTATAAGAAGTTAGCCAAAAAGTAGCTTCGAAAAACGCTTAGGTTAAGTTTCAGAGTTGCTTCTAATGTACCAAAGCTGGACTTAGACATAATTTCACTCTCACAACATTATGGCTGGTTGGAGACAGTCCGAACCACAAGTACCGGGTCCATGGTTCTGGCCGTATACTGGGGGGACGGGGACGACTCCCATTAACCCCTGACTATACCGGGGATACGCTTATCACAATGCCTTTCTGGTCTGTGCTGAAGCAGGGCATTCTGGCAGCCAAGTGGCTTGACCTTTATTAGTGAGCCTGGTTACCCCCTCTCGGAACCACAGACTTAGAAATCGCCAGCTCATATACAGTGCATAAAATATATTTATATATATACCCTTATACACCATTTTAATAAAAAATATCACAAAATTCTTCTAAGTCCCTCGGGAAGAGTGAAAGACGCGCACGTTCATTTTCAGAGCTTCTAGACCTTCCTATAAGAAGTTAGCCAAAAAGTAGCTTCGAAAAACGCTTAGGTTAAGTTTCAGAGTTGCTTCTAATGTACCAAAGCTGGACTTAGACATAATTTCACACTCACAACATTATGGCTGGTTGGAGACAGTCCGAACCACAAGTACCAGGTCCATGGTTCTGGCCGTATACTGGGGGGACGGGGACGACTCCCATTAACCCCTGACTATACCGGGGATACGCTTATCACAATGCCTTTCTGGTCTGTGCTGAAGCAGGGCATTCTGGCAGCCAAGTGGCTTGACCTTTATTAGTGAGCCTGGTTACCCCCTCTCGGAACCACAGACTTAGAAATCGCCAGCTCATATACAGTGCATAAAATATATTTATATATATATACCCTTATACACCATTTTAATAAAAAATATCACAAAATTATTCTAAGTCCCTCGGGAAGAGTGAAAGACGCGCACGTTCATTTTCAGAGCTCCTAGACCTTCCTATAAGAAGTTAGCCAAAAAGTAGCTTCGAAAAACGCTTAGGTTAAGTTTCAGAGTTGCTTCTAATGTACCAAAGCTGGACTTAGACATAATTTCACTCTCACAACATTATGGCTGGTTGAAGAGAGTCCGAACCACAAGTACCGGGTCCATGGTTCTGGCCGTATACTGGGGGGACGGGGACGACTCCCATTAACCCCTGACTATACCGGGGATACGCTTATCACAATGCCTTACTGGTCTGTGCTGAAGCAGGGCATTCTGGCAGCCAAGTGGCTTGACCTTTATTAGTGAGCCTGGTTACCCCCTCTCGGAACCACAGACTTAGAAATCGCCAGCTCATATACAGTGCATAAAATATATTTATATATATACCCTTATACTGTACACCATTTTAATAAAAAATATCACAAAATTCTTCTAAGTCCCTCGGGAAGAGTGAAAGACGCGCACGTTCATTTTCAGAGCTCCTAGACCTTCCTATAAGAAGTTAGCCAAAAAGTAGCTTCGAAAAACGCTTAGGTTAAGTTTCAGAGTTGCTTCTAATGTACCAAAGCTGGACTTAGACATAATTTCACTCTCACAACATTATGGCTGGTTGGAGACAGTCCGAACCACAAGTACCGGGTCCATGGTTCTGGCCGTATACTGGGGGGACGGGGACGACTCCCATTAACCCCTGACTATACCGGGGATACGCTTATCACAATGCCTTTCTGGTCTGTGCTGAAGCAGGGCATTCTGGCAGCCAAGTGGCTTGACCTTTATTAGTGAGCCTGGTTACCCCCTCTCGGAACCACAGACTTAGAAATCGCCAGCTCATATACAGTGCATAAAATATATTTATATATATACCCTTATACACCATTTTAATAAAAAATATCACAAAATTCTTCTAAGTCCCTCGGGAAGAGTGAAAGACGCGCACGTTCATTTTCAGAGCTTCTAGACCTTCCTATAAGAAGTTAGCCAAAAAGTAGCTTCGAAAAACGCTTAGGTTAAGTTTCAGAGTTGCTTCTAATGTACCAAAGCTGGACTTAGACATAATTTCACACTCACAACATTATGGCTGGTTGGAGACAGTCCGAACCACAAGTACCAGGTCCATGGTTCTGGCCGTATACTGGGGGGACGGGGACGACTCCCATTAACCCCTGACTATACCGGGGATACGCTTATCACAATGCCTTTCTGGTCTGTGCTGAAGCAGGGCATTCTGGCAGCCAAGTGGCTTGACCTTTATTAGTGAGCCTGGTTACCCCCTCTCGGAACCACAGACTTAGAAATCGCCAGCTCATATACAGTGCATAAAATATATTTATATATATATACCCTTATACACCATTTTAATAAAAAATATCACAAAATTATTCTAAGTCCCTCGGGAAGAGTGAAAGACGCGCACGTTCATTTTCAGAGCTCCTAGACCTTCCTATAAGAAGTTAGCCAAAAAGTAGCTTCGAAAAACGCTTAGGTTAAGTTTCAGAGTTGCTTCTAATGTACCAAAGCTGGACTTAGACATAATTTCACTCTCACAACATTATGGCTGGTTGAAGAGAGTCCGAACCACAAGTACCGGGTCCATGGTTCTGGCCGTATACTGGGGGACGGGGACGACTCCCATTAACCCCTGACTATACCGGGGATACGCTTATCACAATGCCTTACTGGTCTGTGCTGAAGCAGGGCATTCTGGCAGCCAAGTGGCTTGACCTTTATTAGTGAGCCTGGTTACCCCCTCTCGGAACCACAGACTTAGAAATCGCCAGCTCATATACAGTGCATAAAATATATTTATATATATACCCTTATACTGTACACCATTTTAATAAAAAATATCACAAAATTCTTCTAAGTCCCTCGGGAAGAGTGAAAGACGCGCACGTTCATTTTCAGAGCTTCTAGACCTTCCTATAAGAAGTTAGCCAAAAAGTAGCTTCGAAAAACGCTTAGGTTAAGTTTCAGAGTTGCTTCTAATGTACCAAAGCTGGACTTAGACATAATTTCACTCTCACAACATTATGGCTGGTTGGAGACAGTCCGAACCACAAGTACCGGGTCCATGGTTCTGGCCGTATACTGGGGGGACGGGGACGACTCCCATTAACCCCTGACTATACCGGGGATACGCTTATCACAATGCCTTTCTGGTCTGTGCTGAAGCAGGGCATTCTGGCAGCCAAGTGGCTTGACCTTTATTAGTGAGCCTGGTTACCCCCTCTCGGAACCACAGACTTAGAAATCGCCAGCTCATATACAGTGCATAAAATATATTTATATATATACCCTTATACACCATTTTAATAAAAAATATCACAAAATTCTTCTAAGTCCCTCGGGAAGAGTGAAAGACGCGCACGTTCATTTTCAGAGCTTCTAGACCTTCCTATAAGAAGTTAGCCAAAAAGTAGCTTCGAAAAACGCTTAGGTTAAGTTTCAGAGTTGCTTCTAATGTACCAAAGCTGGACTTAGACATAATTTCACTCTCACAACATTATGGCTGGTTGGAGACAGTCCGAACCACAAGTACCGGGTCCATGGTTCTGGCCGTATACTGGGGGGACGGGGACGACTCCCATTAACCCCTGACTATACCGGGGATACGCTTATCACAATGCCTTTCTGGTCTGTGCTGAAGCAGGGCATTCTGGCAGCCAAGTGGCTTGACCTTTATTAGTGAGCCTGGTTACCCCCTCTCGGAACCACAGACTTAGAAATCGCCAGCTCATATACAGTGCATAAAATATATTTATATATATACCCTTATACACCATTTTAATAAAAAATATCACAAAATTCTTCTAAGTCCCTCGGGAAGAGTGAAAGACGCGCACGTTCATTTTCAGAGCTTCTAGACCTTCCTATAAGAAGTTAGCCAAAAAGTAGCTTCGAAAAACGCTTAGGTTAAGTTTCAGAGTTGCTTCTAATGTACCAAAGCTGGACTTAGACATAATTTCACTCTCACAACATTATGGCTGGTTGAAGAGAGTCCGAACCACAAGTACCGGGTCCATGGTTCTGGCCGTATACTGGGGGGACGGGGACGACTCCCATTAACCCCTGACTATACCGGGGATACGCTTATCACAATGCCTTACTGGTCTGTGCTGAAGCAGGGCATTCTGGCAGCCAAGTGGCTTGACCTTTATTAGTGAGCCTGGTTACCCCCTCTCGGAACCACAGACTTAGAAATCGCCAGCTCATATACAGTGCATAAAATATATTTATATATATACCCTTATACTGTACACCATTTTAATAAAAAATATCACAAAATTCTTCTAAGTCCCTCGGGAAGAGTGAAAGACGCGCACGTTCATTTTCAGAGCTTCTAGACCTTCCTATAAGAAGTTAGCCAAAAAGTAGCTTCGAAAAACGCTTAGGTTAAGTTTCAGAGTTGCTTCTAATGTACCAAAGCTGGACTTAGACATAATTTCACTCTCACAACATTATGGCTGGTTGGAGACAGTCCGAACCACAAGTACCGGGTCCATGGTTCTGGCCGTATACTGGGGGGACGGGGACGACTCCCATTAACCCCTGACTATACCGGGGATACGCTTATCACAATGCCTTTCTGGTCTGTGCTGAAGCAGGGCATTCTGGCAGCCAAGTGGCTTGACCTTTATTAGTGAGCCTGGTTACCCCCTCTCGGAACCACAGACTTAGAAATCGCCAGCTCATATACAGTGCATAAAATATATTTATATATATACCCTTATACACCATTTTAATAAAAAATATCACAAAATTCTTCTAAGTCCCTCGGGAAGAGTGAAAGACGCGCACGTTCATTTTCAGATCTCCTACACCTTCCTATAAGAAGTTAGCCAAAAAGTAGCTTCGAAAAACGCTTAGGTTAAGTTTCAGAGTTGCTTCTAATGTACCAAAGCAGGACTTAGACATAATTTCACTCTCACAACATTATGGCTGGTTGGAGAGAGTCCGAACCACAAGTACCGGGTCCATGGTTCTGGCCGTATACTGGGGGGACGGGGACGACTCCCATTAACCCCTGACTATACCGGGGATACGCTTATCACAATGCCTTACTGGTCTGTGCTGAAGCAGGGCATTCTGGCAGCCAAGTGGCTTGACCTTTATTAGTGAGCCTGGTTACCCCCTCTCGGAACCACAGACTTAGAAATCGCCAGCTCATATACAGTGCATAAAATATATTTATATATATACCCTTATACTGTACACCATTTTAATAAAAAATATCACAAAATTCTTCTAAGTCCCTCGGGAAGAGTGAAAGACGCGCACGTTCATTTTCAGAGCTCCTAGACCTTCCTATAAGAAGTTAGCCAAAAAGTAGCTTCGAAAAACGCTTAGGTTAAGTTTCAGAGTTGCTTCTAATGTACCAAAGCTGGACTTAGACATAATTTCACACTCACAACATTATGGCTGGTTGGAGACAGTCCGAACCACAAGTACCGGGTCCATGGTTCTGGCCGTATACTGGGGGGACGGGGACGACTCCCATTAACCCCTGACTATACAGGGGATACGCTTATCACAATGCCTTTCTGGTCTGTGCTGAAGCAGGGCATTCTGGCAGCCAAGTGGCTTGACCTTTATTAGTGAGCCTGGTTACCCCCTCTCGGAACCACAGACTTAGAAATCGCCAGCTCATATACAGTGCATAAAATATATTTATATATATACCCTTATACACCATTTTAATAAAAAATATCACAAAATTCTTCTAAGTCCCTCGGGAAGAGTGAAAGACGCGCACGTTCATTTTCAGAGCTTCTAGACCTTCCTATAAGAAGTTAGCCAAAAAGTAGCTTCGAAAAACGCTTAGGTTAAGTTTCAGAGTTGCTTCAAATGTACCAAAGCTGGACTTAGACATAATTTCACTCTCACAACATTATGGCTGGTTGGAGAGAGTCCGAACCACAAGTACCGGGTCCATGGTTCTGGCCGTATACTGGGGGGACGGGGACGACTCCCATTAACCCCTGACTATACCGGGGATACGCTTATCACAATGCCTTACTGGTCTGTGCTGAAGCAGGGCATTCTGGCAGCCAAGTGGCTTGACCTTTATTAGTGAGCCTGGTTACCCCCTCTCGGAACCACAGACTTAGAAATCGCCAGCTCATATACAGTGCATAAAATATATTTATATATATACCCTTATACTGTACACCATTTTAATAAAAAATATCACAAAATTCTTCTAAGTCCCTCGGGAAGAGTGAAAGACGCGCACGTTCATTTTCAGAGCTCCTAGACCTTCCTATAAGAAGTTAGCCAAAAAGTAGCTTCGAAAAACGCTTAGGTTAAGTTTCAGAGTTGCTTCTAATGTACCAAAGCTGGACTTAGACATAATTTCACTCTCACAACATTATGGCTGGTTGGAGACAGTCCGAACCACAAGTACCGGGTCCATGGTTCTGGCCGTATACTGGGGGGACGGGGACGACTCCCATTAACCCCTGACTATACCGGGGATACGCTTATCACAATGCCTTTCTGGTCTGTGCTGAAGCAGGGCATTCTGGCAGCCAAGTGGCTTGACCTTTATTAGTGAGCCTGGTTACCCCCTCTCGGAACCACAGACTTAGAAATCGCCAGCTCATATACAGTGCATAAAATATATTTATATATATACCCTTATACACCATTTTAATAAAAAATATCACAAAATTCTTCTAAGTCCCTCGGGAAGAGTGAAAGACGCGCACGTTCATTTTCAGAGCTTCTAGACCTTCCTATAAGAAGTTAGCCAAAAAGTAGCTTCGAAAAACGCTTAGGTTAAGTTTCAGAGTTGCTTCTAATGTACCAAAGCTGGACTTAGACATAATTTCACACTCACAACATTATGGCTGGTTGGAGACAGTCCGAACCACAAGTACCAGGTCCATGGTTCTGACCGTATACTGGGGGGACGGGGACGACTCCCATTAACCCCTGACTATACCGGGGATACGCTTATCACAATGCCTTTCTGGTCTGTGCTGAAGCAGGGCATTCTGGCAGCCAAGTGGCTTGACCTTTATTAGTGAGCCTGGTTACCCCCTCTCGGAACCACAGACTTAGAAATCGCCAGCTCATATACAGTGCATAAAATATATTTATATATATATACCCTTATACACCATTTTAATAAAAAATATCACAAAATTATTCTAAGTCCCTCGGGAAGAGTGAAAGACGCGCACGTTCATTTTCAGAGCTCCTAGACCTTCCTATAAGAAGTTAGCCAAAAAGTAGCTTCGAAAAACGCTTAGGTTAAGTTTCAGAGTTGCTTCTAATGTACCAAAGCTGGACTTAGACATAATTTCACTCTCACAACATTATGGCTGGTTGAAGAGAGTCCGAACCACAAGTACCGGGTCCATGGTTCTGGCCGTATACTGGGGGGACGGGGACGACTCCCATTAACCCCTGACTATACCGGGGATACGCTTATCACAATGCCTTACTGGTCTGTGCTGAAGCAGGGCATTCTGGCAGCCAAGTGGCTTGACCTTTATTAGTGAGCCTGGTTACCCCCTCTCGGAACCACAGACTTAGAAATCGCCAGCTCATATACAGTGCATAAAATATATTTATATATATACCCTTATACTGTACACCATTTTAATAAAAAATATCACAAAATTCTTCTAAGTCCCTCGGGAAGAGTGAAAGACGCGCACGTTCATTTTCAGAGCTCCTAGACCTTCCTATAAGAAGTTAGCCAAAAAGTAGCTTCGAAAAACGCTTAGGTTAAGTTTCAGAGTTGCTTCTAATGTACCAAAGCTGGACTTAGACATAATTTCACTCTCACAACATTATGGCTGGTTGGAGACAGTCCGAACCACAAGTACCGGGTCCATGGTTCTGGCCGTATACTGGGGGGACGGGGACGACTCCCATTAACCCCTGACTATACCGGGGATACGCTTATCACAATGCCTTTCTGGTCTGTGCTGAAGCAGGGCATTCTGGCAGCCAAGTGGCTTGACCTTTATTAGTGAGCCTGGTTACCCCCTCTCGGAACCACAGACTTAGAAATCGCCAGCTCATATACAGTGCATAAAATATATTTATATATATACCCTTATACACCATTTTAATAAAAAATATCACAAAATTCTTCTAAGTCCCTCGGGAAGAGTGAAAGACGCGCACGTTCATTTTCAGAGCTCCTAGACCTTCCTATAAGAAGTTAGCCAAAAAGTAGCTTCGAAAAACGCTTAGGTTAAGTTTCAGAGTTGCTTCTAATGTACCAAAGCTGGACTTAGACATAATTTCACACTCACAACATTATGGCTGGTTGGAGACAGTCCGAACCACAAGTACCGGGTCCATGGTTCTGGCCGTATACTGGGGGGACGGGGACGACTCCCATTAACCCCTGACTATACCGGGGATACGCTTATCACAATGCCTTTCTGGTCTGTGCTGAAGCAGGGCATTCTGGCAGCCAAGTGGCTTGACCTTTATTAGTGAGCCTGGTTACCCCCTCTCGGAACCACAGACTTAGAAATCGCCAGCTCATATACAGTGCATAAAATATATTTATATATATATACCCTTATACACCATTTTAATAAAAAATATCACAAAATTATTCTAAGTCCCTCGGGAAGAGTGAAAGACGCGCACGTTCATTTTCAGAGCTCCTAGACCTTCCTATAAGAAGTTAGCCAAAAAGTAGCTTCGAAAAACGCTTAGGTTAAGTTTCAGAGTTGCTTCTAATGTACCAAAGTTGGACTTAGACATAATTTCACTCTCACAACATTATGGCTGGTTGAAGAGAGTCCGAACCACAAGTACCGGGTCCATGGTTCTGGCCGTATACTGGGGGGACGGGGACGACTCCCATTAACCCCTGACTATACCGGGGATACGCTTATCACAATGCCTTACTGGTCTGTGCTGAAGCAGGGCATTCTGGCAGCCAAGTGGCTTGACCTTTATTAGTGAGCCTGGTTACCCCCTCTCGGAACCACAGACTTAGAAATCGCCAGCTCATATACAGTGCATAAAATATATTTATATATATACCCTTATACTGTACACCATTTTAATAAAAAATATCACAAAATTCTTCTAAGTCCCTCGGGAAGAGTGAAAGACGCGCACGTTCATTTTCAGAGCTCCTAGACCTTCCTATAAGAAGTTAGCCAAAAAGTAGCTTCGAAAAACGCTTAGGTTAAGTTTCAGAGTTGCTTCTAATGTACCAAAGCTGGACTTAGACATAATTTCACTCTCACAACATTATGGCTGGTTGGAGACAGTCCGAACCACAAGTACCGGGTCCATGGTTCTGGCCGTATACTGGGGGGACGGGGACGACTCCCATTAACCCCTGACTATACCGGGGATACGCTTATCACAATGCCTTTCTGGTCTGTGCTGAAGCAGGGCATTCTGGCAGCCAAGTGGCTTGACCTTTATTAGTGAGCCTGGTTACCCCCTCTCGAAACCACAGACTTAGAAATCGCCAGCTCATATACAGTGCATAAAATATATTTATATATATACCCTTATACACCATTTTAATAAAAAATATCACAAAATTCTTCTAAGTCCCTCGGGAAGAGTGAAAGACGCGCACGTTCATTTTCAGAGCTTCTAGACCTTCCTATAAGAAGTTAGCCAAAAAGTAGCTTCGAAAAACGCTTAGGTTAAGTTTCAGAGTTGCTTCTAATGTACCAAAGCTGGACTTAGACATAATTTCACTCTCACAACATTATGGCTGGTTGGAGAGAGTCCGAACCACAAGTACCGGGTCCATGGTTCTGGCCGTATACTGGGGGGACGGGGACGACTCCCATTAACCCCTGACTATACCGGGGATACGCTTATCACAATGCCTTACTGGTCTGTGCTGAAGCAGGGCATTCTGGCAGCCAAGTGGCTTGACCTTTATTAGTGAGCCTGGTTACCCCCTCTCGGAACCACAGACTTAGAAATCGCCAGCTCATATACAGTGCATAAAATATATTTATATATATACCCTTATACTGTACACCATTTTAATAAAAAATATCACAAAATTCTTCTAAGTCCCTCGGGAAGAGTGAAAGACGCGCACGTTCATTTTCAGAGCTCCTAGACCTTCCTATAAGAAGTTAGCCAAAAAGTAGCTTCGAAAAACGCTTAGGTTAAGTTTCAGAGTTGCTTCTAATGTACCAAAGCTGGACTTAGACATAATTTCACTCTCACAACATTATGGCTGGTTGGAGACAGTCCGAACCACAAGTACCGGGTCCATGGTTCTGGCCGTATACTGGGGGGACGGGGACGACTCCCATTAACCCCTGACTATACCGGGGATACGCTTATCACAATGCCTTTCTGGTCTGTGCTGAAGCAGGGCATTCTGGCAGCCAAGTGGCTTGATCTTTATTAGTGAGCCTGGTTACCCCCTCTCGGAACCACAGACTTAGAAATCGCCAGCTCATATACAGTGCATAAAATATATTTATATATATACCCTTATACACCATTTTAATAAAAAATATCACAAAATTCTTCTAAGTCCCTCGGGAAGAGTGAAAGACGCGCACGTTCATTTTCAGAGCTTCTAGACCTTCCTATAAGAAGTTAGCCAAAAAGTAGCTTCGAAAAACGCTTAGGTTAAGTTTCAGAGTTGCTTCTAATGTACCAAAGCTGGACTTAGACATAATTTCACACTCACAACATTATGGCTGGTTGGAGACAGTCCGAACCACAAGTACCGGGTCCATGGTTCTGGCCGTATACTGGGGGGACGGGGACGACTCCCATTAACCCCTGACTATACCGGGGATACGCTTATCACAATGCCTTACTGGTCTGTGCTGAAGCAGGGCATTCTGGCAGCCAAGTGGCTTGACCTTTATTAGTGAGCCTGGTTACCCCCTCTCGGAACCACAGACTTAGAAATCGCCAGCTCATATACAGTGCATAAAATATATTTATATATATACCCTTATACACCATTTTAATAAAAAATATCACAAAATTCTTCTAAGTCCCTCGGGAAGAGTGAAAGACGCGCACGTTCATTTTCAGAGCTCCTAGACCTTCCTATAAGAAGTTAGCCAAAAAGTAGCTTCGAAAAACGCTTAGGTTAAGTTTCAGAGTTGCTTCTAATGTACCAAAGCTGGACTTAGACATAATTTCACTCTCACAACATTATGGCTGGTTGGAGACAGTCCGAACCACAAGTACCGGGTCCATGGTTCTGGCCGTATACTGGGGGGACGGGGACGACTCCCATTAACCCCTGACTACCGGGGATACGCTTATCACAATGCCTTTCTGGTCTGTGCTGAAGCAGGGCATTCTGGCAGCCAAGTGGCTTGACCTTTATTAGTGAGCCTGGTTACCCCTCTCGGAACCACAGACTTAGAAATCGCCAGCTCATATACAGTGCATAAAATATATTTATATATATACCCTTATACTGTACACCATTTTAATAAAAAATATCACAAAATTCTTTCAAGTCCCTCGGGAAGAGTGAAAGACGCGCACGTTCATTTTCAGAGCTCCTAGACCTTCCTATAAGAAGTTAGCCAAAAAGTAGCTTCGAAAAACGCTTAGGTTAAGTTTCAGAGTTGCTTCTAATGTACCAAAGCTGGACTTAGACATAATTTCACTCTCACAACATTATGGCTGGTTGGAGAGAGTCCGAACCACAAGTACCGGGTCCATGGTTCTGGCCGTATACTGGGGGGACGGGGACGACTCCCATTAACCCCTGACTATACCGGGGATACGCTTATCACAATGCCTTTCTGGTCTGTGCTGAAGCAGGGCATTCTGGCAGCCAAGTGGCTTGACCTTTATTAGTGAGCCTGGTTACCCCCTCTCGGAACCACAGACTTAGAAATCGCCAGCTCATATACAGTGCATAAAATATATTTATATATATATACCCTTATACACCATTTTAATAAAAAATATCACAAAATTATTCTAAGTCCCTCGGGAAGAGTGAAAGACGCGCACGTTCATTTTCAGAGCTCCTAGACCTTCCTATAAGAAGTTAGCCAAAAAGTAGCTTCGAAAAACGCTTAGGTTAAGTTTCAGAGTTGCTTCTAATGTACCAAAGTTGGACTTAGACATAATTTCACTCTCACAACATTATGGCTGGTTGAAGAGAGTCCGAACCACAAGTACCGGGTCCATGGTTCTGGCCGTATACTGGGGGGACGGGGACGACTCCCATTAACCCCTGACTATACCGGGGATACGCTTATCACAATGCCTTACTGGTCTGTGCTGAAGCAGGGCATTCTGGCAGCCAAGTGGCTTGACCTTTATTAGTGAGCCTGGTTACCCCCTCTCGGAACCACAGACTTAGAAATCGCCAGCTCATATACAGTGCATAAAATATATTTATATATATACCCTTATACTGTACACCATTTTAATAAAAAATATCACAAAATTCTTCTAAGTCCCTCGGGAAGAGTGAAAGACGCGCACGTTCATTTTCAGAGCTCCTAGACCTTCCTATAAGAAGTTAGCCAAAAAGTAGCTTCGAAAAACGCTTAGGTTAAGTTTCAGAGTTGCTTCTAATGTACCAAAGCTGGACTTAGACATAATTTCACTCTCACAACATTATGGCTGGTTGGAGACAGTCCGAACCACAAGTACCGGGTCCATGGTTCTGGCCGTATACTGGGGGGACGGGGACGACTCCCATTAACCCCTGACTATACCGGGGATACGCTTATCACAATGCCTTTCTGGTCTGTGCTGAAGCAGGGCATTCTGGCAGCCAAGTGGCTTGACCTTTATTAGTGAGCCTGGTTACCCCCTCTCGGAACCACAGACTTAGAAATCGCCAGCTCATATACAGTGCATAAAATATATTTATATATATACCCTTATACACCATTTTAATAAAAAATATCACAAAATTCTTCTAAGTCCCTCGGGAAGAGTGAAAGACGCGCACGTTCATTTTCAGATCTCCTACACCTTCCTATAAGAAGTTAGCCAAAAAGTAGCTTCGAAAAACGCTTAGGTTAAGTTTCAGAGTTGCTTCTAATGTACCAAAGCAGGACTTAGACATAATTTCACTCTCACAACATTATGGCTGGTTGGAGAGAGTCCGAACCACAAGTACCGGGTCCATGGTTCTGGCCGTATACTGGGGGGACGGGGACGACTCCCATTAACCCCTGACTATACCGGGGATACGCTTATCACAATGCCTTACTGGTCTGTGCTGAAGCAGGGCATTCTGGCAGCCAAGTGGCTTGACCTTTATTAGTGAGCCTGGTTACCCCCTCTCGGAACCACAGACTTAGAAATCGCCAGCTCATATACAGTGCATAAAATATATTTATATATATACCCTTATACTGTACACCATTTTAATAAAAAATATCACAAAATTCTTCTAAGTCCCTCGGGAAGAGTGAAAGACGCGCACGTTCATTTTCAGAGCTCCTAGACCTTCCTATAAGAAGTTAGCCAAAAAGTAGCTTCGAAAAACGCTTAGGTTAAGTTTCAGAGTTGCTTCTAATGTACCAAAGCTGGACTTAGACATAATTTCACACTCACAACATTATGGCTGGTTGGAGACAGTCCGAACCACAAGTACCGGGTCCATGGTTCTGGCCGTATACTGGGGGGACGGGGACGACTCCCATTAACCCCTGACTATACCGGGGATACGCTTATCACAATGCCTTTCTGGTCTGTGCTGAAGCAGGGCATTCTGGCAGCCAAGTGGCTTGACCTTTATTAGTGAGCCTGGTTACCCCCTCTCGAAACCACAGACTTAGAAATCGTCAGCTCATATACAGTGCATAAAATATATTTATATATATACCCTTATACACCATTTTAATAAAAAATATCACAAAATTCTTCTAAGTCCCTCGGGAAGAGTGAAAGACGCGCACGTTCATTTTCAGAGCTTCTAGACCTTCCTATAAGAAGTTAGCCAAAAAGTAGCTTCGAAAAACGCTTAGGTTAAGTTTCAGAGTTGCTTCTAATGTACCAAAGCTGGACTTAGACATAATTTCACTCTCACAACATTATGGCTGGTTGGAGAGAGTCCGAACCACAAGTACCGGGTCCATGGTTCTGGCCGTATACTGGGGGGACGGGGACGACTCCCATTAACCCCTGACTATACCGGGGATACGCTTATCACAATGCCTTACTGGTCTGTGCTGAAGCAGGGCATTCTGGCAGCCAAGTGGCTTGACCTTTATTAGTGAGCCTGGTTACCCCCTCTCGGAACCACAGACTTAGAAATCGCCAGCTCATATACAGTGCATAAAATATATTTATATATATACCCTTATACTGTACACCATTTTAATAAAAAATATCACAAAATTCTTCTAAGTCCCTCGGGAAGAGTGAAAGACGCGCACGTTCATTTTCAGAGCTCCTAGACCTTCCTATAAGAAGTTAGCCAAAAAGTAGCTTCGAAAAACGCTTAGGTTAAGTTTCAGAGTTGCTTCTAATGTACCAAAGCTGGACTTAGACATAATTTCACTCTCACAACATTATGGCTGGTTGGAGACAGTCCGAACCACAAGTACCGGGTCCATGGTTCTGGCCGTATACTGGGGGGACGGGGACGACTCCCATTAACCCCTGACTATACCGGGGATACGCTTATCACAATGCCTTTCTGGTCTGTGCTGAAGCAGGGCATTCTGGCAGCCAAGTGGCTTGATCTTTATTAGTGAGCCTGGTTACCCCCTCTCGGAACCACAGACTTAGAAATCGCCAGCTCATATACAGTGCATAAAATATATTTATATATATACCCTTATACACCATTTTAATAAAAAATATCACAAAATTCTTCTAAGTCCCTCGGGAAGAGTGAAAGACGCGCACGTTCATTTTCAGAGCTTCTAGACCTTCCTATAAGAAGTTAGCCAAAAAGTAGCTTCGAAAAACGCTTAGGTTAAGTTTCAGAGTTGCTTCTAATGTACCAAAGCTGGACTTAGACATAATTTCACACTCACAACATTATGGCTGGTTGGAGACAGTCCGAACCACAAGTACCGGGTCCATGGTTCTGGCCGTATACTGGGGGGACGGGGACGACTCCCATTAACCCCTGACTATACCGGGGATACGCTTATCACAATGCCTTACTGGTCTGTGCTGAAGCAGGGCATTCTGGCAGCCAAGTGGCTTGACCTTTATTAGTGAGCCTGGTTACCCCCTCTCGGAACCACAGACTTAGAAATCGCCAGCTCATATACAGTGCATAAAATATATTTATATATATACCCTTATACACCATTTTAATAAAAAATATCACAAAATTCTTCTAAGTCCCTCGGGAAGAGTGAAAGACGCGCACGTTCATTTTCAGAGCTCCTAGACCTTCCTATAAGAAGTTAGCCAAAAAGTAGCTTCGAAAAACGCTTAGGTTAAGTTTCAGAGTTGCTTCTAATGTACCAAAGCTGGACTTAGACATAATTTCACTCTCACAACATTATGGCTGGTTGGAGAGAGTCCGAACCACAAGTACCGGGTCCATGGTTCTGGCCGTATACTGGGGGGACGGGGACGACTCCCATTAACCCCTGACTATACCGGGGATACGCTTATCACAATGCCTTACTGGTCTGTGCTGAAGCAGGGCATTCTGGCAGCCAAGTGTCTTGACCTTTATTAGTGAGCCTGGTTACCCCCTCTCGGAACCACAGACTTAGAAATCGCCAGCTCATATACAGTGCATAAAATATATTTATATATATTCCCTTATACTGTACACCATTTTAATAAAAAATATCACAAAATTCTTCTAAGTCCCTCGGGAAGAGTGAAAGACGCGCACGTTCATTTTCAGAGCTCCTAGACCTTCCTATAAGAAGTTAGCCAAAAAGTAGCTTCGAAAAACGCTTAGGTTAAGTTTCAGAGTTGCTTCTAATGTACCAAAGCTGGACTTAGACATAATTTCACTCTCACAACATTATGGCTGGTTGGAGACAGTCCGAACCACAAGTACCGGGTCCATGGTTCTGGCCGTATACTGGGGGGACGGGGACGACTCCCATTAACCCCTGACTACCGGGGATACGCTTATCACAATGCCTTTCTGGTCTGTGCTGAAGCAGGGCATTCTGGCAGCCAAGTGGCTTGACCTTTATTAGTGAGCCTGGTTACCCCTCTCGGAACCACAGACTTAGAAATCGCCAGCTCATATACAGTGCATAAAATATATTTATATATATACCCTTATACTGTACACCATTTTAATAAAAAATATCACAAAATTCTTTCAAGTCCCTCGGGAAGAGTGAAAGACGCGCACGTTCATTTTCAGAGCTCCTAGACCTTCCTATAAGAAGTTAGCCAAAAAGTAGCTTCGAAAAACGCTTAGGTTAAGTTTCAGAGTTGCTTCTAATGTACCAAAGCTGGACTTAGACATAATTTCACTCTCACAACATTATGGCTGGTTGGAGAGAGTCCGAACCACAAGTACCGGGTCCATGGTTCTGGCCGTATACTGGGGGGACGGGGACGACTCCCATTAACCCCTGACTATACCGGGGATACGCTTATCACAATGCCTTACTGGTCTGTGCTGAAGCAGGGCATTCTGGCAGCCAAGTGGCTTGACCTTTATTAGTGAGCCTGGTTACCCCCTCTCGGAACCACAGACTTAGAAATCGCCAGCTCATATACAGTGCATAAAATATATTTATATATATACCCTTATACTGTACACCATTTTAATAAAAAATATCACAAAATTCTTCTAAGTCCCTCGGGAAGAGTGAAAGACGCGCACGTTCATTTTCAGAGCTCCTAGACCTTCCTATAAGAAGTTAGCCAAAAAGTAGCTTCGAAAAACGCTTAGGTTAAGTTTCAGAGTTGCTTCTAATGTACCAAAGCTGGACTTAGACATAATTTCACTCTCACAACATTATGGCTGGTTGGAGACAGTCCGAACCACAAGTACCGGGTCCATGGTTCTGGCCGTATACTGGGGGGACGGGGACGACTCCCATTAACCCCTGACTATACCGGGGATACGCTTATCACAATGCCTTTCTGGTCTGTGCTGAAGCAGGGCATTCTGGCAGCCAAGTGGCTTGACCTTTATTAGTGAGCCTGGTTACCCCTCTCGGAACCACAGACTTAGAAATCGCCAGCTCATATACAGTGCATAAAATATATTTATATATATACCCTTATACTGTTCACCATTTTAATAAAAAATATCACAAAATTCTTCTAAGTCCCTCGGGAAGAGTGAAAGACGCGCACGTTCATTTTCAGAGCTCCTAGACCTTCCTATAAGAAGTTAGCCAAAAAGTAGCTTCGAAAAACGCTTAGGTTAAGTTTCAGAGTTGCTTCTAATGTACCAAAGCTGGACTTAGACATAATTTCACTCTCACAACATTATGGCTGGTTGGAGACAGTCCGAACCACAAGTACCGGGTCCATGGTTCTGGCCGTATACTGGGGGGACGGGGACGACTCCCATTAACCCCTGACTATACCGGGGATACGCTTATCACAATGCCTTTCTGGTCTGTGCTGAAGCAGGGCATTCTGGCAGCCAAGTGGCTTGACCTTTATTAGTGAGCCTGGTTACCCCCTCTCGGAACCACAGACTTAGAAATCGCCAGCTCATATACAGTGCATAAAATATATTTATATATATATACCCTTATACACCATTTTAATAAAAAATATCACAAAATTCTTCTAAGTCCCTCGGGAAGAGTGAAAGACGCGCACGTTCATTTTCAGAGCTCCTAGACCTTCCTATAAGAAGTTAGCCAAAAAGTAGCTTCGAAAAACGCTTAGGTTAAGTTTCAGAGTTGCTTCTAATGTACCAAAGCTGGACTTAGACATAATTTCACTCTCACAACATTATGGCTGGTTGGAGACAGTCCGAACCACAAGTACCGGGTCCATGGTTCTGGCCGTATACTGGGGGGACGGGGACGACTCCCATTAACCCCTGACTATACCGGGGATACGCTTATCACAATGCCTTTCTGGTCTGTGCTGAAGCAGGGCATTCTGGCAGCCAAGTGGCTTGACCTTTATTAGTGAGCCTGGTTACCCCTCTCGGAACCACAGACTTAGAAATCGCCAGCTCATATACAGTGCATAAAATATATTTATATATATACCCTTATACTGTACACCATTTTAATAAAAAATATCACAAAATTCTTCTAAGTCCCTCGGGAAGAGTGAAAGACGCGCACGTTCATTTTCAGAGCTCCTAGACCTTCCTATAAGAAGTTAGCCAAAAAGTAGCTTCGAAAAACGCTTAGGTTAAGTTTCAGAGTTGCTTCTAATGTACCAAAGCTGGACTTAGACATAATTTCACTCTCACAACATTATGGCTGGTTGGAGAGAGTCCGAACCACAAGTACCGGGTCCATGGTTCTGGCCGTATACTGGGGGGACGGGGACGACTCCCATTAACCCCTGACTATACCGGGGATACGCTTATCACAATGCCTTACTGGTCTGTGCTGAAGCAGGGCATTCTGGCAGCCAAGTGGCTTGACCTTTATTAGTGAGCCTGGTTACCCCCTCTCGGAACCACAGACTTAGAAATCGCCAGCTCATATACAGTGCATAAAATATATTTATATATATACCCTTATACTGTACACCATTTTAATAAAAAATATCACAAAATTCTTCTAAGTCCCTCGGGAAGAGTGAAAGACGCGCACGTTCATTTTCAGAGCTCCTAGACCTTCCTATAAGAAGTTAGCCAAAAAGTAGCTTCGAAAAACGCTTAGGTTAAGTTTCAGAGTTGCTTCTAATGTACCAAAGCTGGACTTAGACATAATTTCACTCTCACAACATTATGGCTGGTTGGAGACAGTCCGAACCACAAGTACCGGGTCCATGGTTCTGGCCGTATACTGGGGGGACGGGGACGACTCCCATTAACCCCTGACTATACCGGGGATACGCTTATCACAATGCCTTTCTGGTCTGTGCTGAAGCAGGGCATTCTGGCAGCCAAGTGGCTTGACCTTTATTAGTGAGCCTGGTTACCCCTCTCGGAACCACAGACTTAGAAATCGCCAGCTCATATACAGTGCATAAAATATATTTATATATATACCCTTATACTGTACACCATTTTAATAAAAAATATCACAAAATTCTTCTAAGTCCCTCGGGAAGAGTGAAAGACGCGCACGTTCATTTTCAGAGCTCCTAGACCTTCCTATAAGAAGTTAGCCAAAAAGTAGCTTCGAAAAACGCTTAGGTTAAGTTTCAGAGTTGCTTCTAATGTACCAAAGCTGGACTTAGACATAATTTCACTCTCACAACATTATGGCTGGTTGGAGACAGTCCGAACCACAAGTACCGGGTCCATGGTTCTGGCCGTATACTGGGGGGACGGGGACGACTCCCATTAACCCCTGACTATACCGGGGATACGCTTATCACAATGAATTTCTGGTCTGTGCTGAAGCAAGGCATTCTGGCAGCCAAGTGGCTTGACCTTTATTAGTGAGCCTGGTTACCCCCTCTCGGAACCACAGACTTAGAAATCGCCAGCTCATATACAGTGCATAAAATATATTTATATATATACCCTTATACACCATTTTAATAAAAAATATCACAAAATTCTTCTAAGTCCCTCGGGAAGAGTGAAAGACGCGCACGTTCATTTTCAGAGCTCCTAGACCTTCCTATAAGAAGTTAGCCAAAAAGTAGCTTCGAAAAACGCTTAGGTTAAGTTTCAGAGTTGCTTCTAATGTACCAAAGCTGGACTTAGACATAATTTCACTCTCACAACATTATGGCTGGTTGGAGAGAGTCCGAACCACAAGTACCGGGTCCATGGTTCTGGCCGTATACTGGGGGGACGGGGACGACTCCCATTAACCCCTGACTATACCGGGGATACGCTTATCACAATGCCTTACTGGTCTGTGCTGAAGCAGGGCATTCTGGCAGCCAAGTGGCTTGACATTTATTAGTGAGCCTGGTTACCCCCTCTCGGAACCACAGACTTAGAAATCGCCAGCTCATATACAGTGCATAAAATATATTTATATATATACCCTTATACTGTTCACCAGTTTAATAAAAAATATCACAAAATTCTTCTAAGTCCCTCGGGAAGAGTGAAAGACGCGCACGTTCATTTTCAGAGCTCCTAGACCTTCCTATAAGAAGTTAGCCAAAAAGTAGCTTCGAAAAACGCTTAGGTTAAGTTTCAGAGTTGCTTCTAATGTACCAAAGCTGGACTTAGACATAATTTCACTCTCACAACATTATGGCTGGTTGGAGACAGTCCGAACCACAAGTACCGGGTCCATGGTTCTGGCCGTATACTGGGGGGACGGGGACGACTCCCATTAACCCCTGACTATACCGGGGATACGCTTATCACAATGCCTTTCTGGTCTGTGCTGAAGCAGGGCATTCTGGCAGCCAAGTGGCTTGACCTTTATTAGTGAGCCTGGTTACCCCCTCTCGGAACCACAGACTTAGAAATCGCCAGCTCATATACAGTGCATAAAATATATTTATATATATATACCCTTATACACCATTTTAATAAAAAATATCACAAAATTCTTCTAAGTCCCTCGGGAAGAGTGAAAGACGCGCACGTTCATTTTCAGAGCTCCTAGACCTTCCTATAAGAAGTTAGCCAAAAAGTAGCTTCGAAAAACGCTTAGGTTAAGTTTCAGAGTTGCTTCTAATGTACCAAAGCTGGACTTAGACATAATTTCACTCTCACAACATTATGGCTGGTTGGAGACAGTCCGAACCACAAGTACCGGGTCCATGGTTCTAGCCGTATACTGGGGGGACGGGGACGACTCCCATTAACCCCTGACTATACCGGGGATACGCTTATCACAATGCCTTTCTGGTCTGTGCTGAAGCAGGGCATTCTGGCAGCCAAGTGGCTTGACCTTTATTAGTGAGCCTGGTTACCCCTCTCGGAACCACAGACTTAGAAATCGCCAGCTCATATACAGTGCATAAAATATATTTATATATATACCCTTATACTGTACACCATTTTAATAAAAAATATCACAAAATTCTTCTAAGTCCCTCGGGAAGAGTGAAAGACGCGCACGTTCATTTTCAGAGCTCCTAGACCTTCCTATAAGAAGTTAGCCAAAAAGTAGCTTCGAAAAACGCTTAGGTTAAGTTTCAGAGTTGCTTCTAATGTACCAAAGCTGGACTTAGACATAATTTCACTCTCACAACATTATGGCTGGTTGGAGAGAGTCCGAACCACAAGTACCGGGTCCATGGTTCTGGCCGTATACTGGGGGGACGGGGACGACTCCCATTAACCCCTGACTATACCGGGGATACGCTTATCACAATGCCTTACTGGTCTGTGCTGAAGCAGGGCATTCTGGCAGCCAAGTGGCTTGACCTTTATTAGTGAGCCTGGTTACCCCCTCTCGGAACCACAGACTTAGAAATCGCCAGCTCATATACAGTGCATAAAATATATTTATATATATACCCTTATACTGTACACCATTTTAATAAAAAATATCACAAAATTCTTCTAAGTCCCTCGGGAAGAGTGAAAGACGCGCACGTTCATTTTCAGAGCTCCTAGACCTTCCTATAAGAAGTTAGCCAAAAAGTAGCTTCGAAAAACGCTTAGGTTAAGTTTCAGAGTTGCTTCTAATGTACCAAAGCTGGACTTAGACATAATTTCACTCTCACAACATTATGGCTGGTTGGAGACAGTCCGAACCACAAGTACCGGGTCCATGGTTCTGGCCGTATACTGGGGGGACGGGGACGACTCCCATTAACCCCTGACTATACCGGGGATACGCTTATCACAATGCCTTTCTGGTCTGTGCTGAAGCAGGGCATTCTGGCAGCCAAGTGGCTTGACCTTTATTAGTGAGCCTGGTTACCCCTCTCGGAACCACAGACTTAGAAATCGCCAGCTCATATACAGTGCATAAAATATATTTATATATATATACCCTTATACACCATTTTAATAAAAAATATCACAAAATTCTTCTAAGTCCCTCGGGAAGAGTGAAAGACGCGCACGTTCATTTTCAGAGCTCCTAGACCTTCCTATAAGAAGTTAGCCAAAAAGTAGCTTCGAAAAACGCTTAGGTTAAGTTTCAGAGTTGCTTCTAATGTACCAAAGCTGGACTTAGACATAATTTCACTCTCACAACATTATGGCTGGTTGGAGAGTGTCCGAACCACAAGTACCGGGTCCATGGTTCTTGCCGTATACTGGGGGGACGGGGACGACTCCCATTAACCCCTGACTATACCGGGGATACGCTTATCACAATGCCTTACTGGTCTGTGCTGAAGCAGGGCATTCTGGCAGCCAAGTGGCTTGACCTTTATTAGTGAGCCTGGTTACCCCCTCTCGGAACCACAGACTTAGAAATCGCCAGCTCATATACAGTGCATAAAATATATTTATATATATACCCTTATACACCATTTTAATAAAAAATATCACAAAATTCTTCTAAGTCCCTCGGGAAGAGTGAAAGACGCGCACGTTCATTTTCAGAGCTTCTAGACCTTCCTATAAGAAGTTAGCAAAAAAGTAGCTTCGAAAAACGCTTAGGTTAAGTTTCAGAGTTGCTTCTAATGTACCAAATCTGGACTTAGACATAATTTCACTCTCACAACATTATGGCTGGTTGGAGACAGTCCGAACCACAAGTACCGGGTCCATGGTTCTGGGCGTATACTGGGGGGACGGGGACGACTCCCATTAACCCCTGACTATACCGGGGATACGCTTATCACAATGAATTTCTGGTCTGTGCTGAAGCAAGGCATTCTGGCAGCCAAGTGGCTTGACCTTTATTAGTGAGCCTGGTTACCCCCTCTCGGAACCACAGACTTAGAAATCGCCAGCTCATATACAGTGCATAAAATATATTTATATATATACCCTTATACACCATTTTAATAAAAAATATCACAAAATTCTTCTAAGTCCCTCGGGAAGAGTGAAAGACGCGCACGTTCATTTTCAGAGCTCCTAGACCTTCCTATAAGAAGTTAGCCAAAAAGTAGCTTCGAAAAACGCTTAGGTTAAGTTTCAGAGTTGCTTCTAATGTACCAAAGCTGGACTTAGACATAATTTCACTCTCACAACATTATGGCTGGTTGGAGAGAGTCCGAACCACAAGTACCGGGTCCATGGTTCTGGCCGTATACTGGGGGGACGGGGACGACTCCCATTAACCCCTGACTATACCGGGGATACGCTTATCACAATGCCTTACTGGTCTGTGCTGAAGCAGGGCATTCTGGCAGCCAAGTGGCTTGACATTTATTAGTGAGCCTGGTTACCCCCTCTCGGAACCACAGACTTAGAAATCGCCAGCTCATATACAGTGCATAAAATATATTTATATATATACCCTTATACACCATTTTAATAAAAAATATCACAAAATTCTTCTAAGTCCCTCGGGAAGAGTGAAAGACGCGCACGTTCATTTTCAGAGCTTCTAGACCTTCCTATAAGAAGTTAGCCAAAAAGTAGCTTCGAAAAACGCTTAGGTTAAGTTTCAGAGTTGCTTCTAATGTACCAAAGCTGGACTTAGACATAATTTCACTCTCACAACATTATGGCTGGTTGGAGACAGTCCGAACCACAAGTACCGGGTCCATGGTTCTGGGCGTATACTGGGGGGACGGGGACGACTCCCATTAACCCCTGACTATACCGGGGATACGCTTATCACAATGAATTTCTGGTCTGTGCTGAAGCAAGGCATTCTGGCAGCCAAGTGGCTTGACCTTTATTAGTGAGCCTGGTTACCCCCTCTCGGAACCACAGACTTAGAAATCGCCAGCTCATATACAGTGCATAAAATATATTTATATATATACCCTTATACACCATTTTAATAAAAAATATCACAAAATTCTTCTAAGTCCCTCGGGAAGAGTGAAAGACGCGCACGTTCATTTTCAGAGCTCCTAGACCTTCCTATAAGAAGTTAGCCAAAAAGTAGCTTCGAAAAACGCTTAGGTTAAGTTTCAGAGTTGCTTCTAATGTACCAAAGCTGGACTTAGACATAATTTCACTCTCACAACATTATGGCTGGTTGGAGAGAGTCCGAACCACAAGTACCGGGTCCATGGTTCTGGCCGTATACTGGGGGGACGGGGACGACTCCCATTAACCCCTGACTATACCGGGGATACGCTTATCACAATGCCTTACTGGTCTGTGCTGAAGCAGGGCATTCTGGCAGCCAAGTGGCTTGACATTTATTAGTGAGCCTGGTTACCCCCTCTCGGAACCACAGACTTAGAAATCGCCAGCTCATATACAGTGCATAAAATATATTTATATATATACCCTTATACACCATTTTAATAAAAAATATCACAAAATTCTTCTAAGTCCCTCGGGAAGAGTGAAAGACGCGCACGTTCATTTTCAGAGCTTCTAGACCTTCCTATAAGAAGTTAGCCAAAAAGTAGCTTCGAAAAACGCTTAGGTTAAGTTTCAGAGTTGCTTCTAATGTACCAAAGCTGGACTTAGACATAATTTCACACTCACAACATTATGGCTGGTTGGAGACAGTCCGAACCACAAGTACCGGGTCCATGGTTCTGGCCGTATACTGGGGGGACGGGGACGACTCCCATTAACCCCTGACTATACCGGGGATACGCTTATCACAATGCCTTTCTGGTCTGTGCTGAAGCAGGGCATTCTGGCAGCCAAGTGGCTTGACCTTTATTAGTGAGCCTGGTTACCCCCTCTCGGAACCACAGACTTAGAAATCGCCAGCTCATATACAGTGCATAAAATATATTTATATATATATACCCTTATACACCATTTTAATAAAAAATATCACAAAATTCTTCTAAGTCCCTCGGGAAGAGTGAAAGACGCGCACGTTCATTTTCAGAGCTCCTAGACCTTCCTATAAGAAGTAAGCCAAAAAGTAGCTTCGAAAAACGCTTAGGTTAAGTTTCAGAGTTGCTTCTAATGTACCAAAGCTGGACTTAGACATAATTTCACTCTCACAACATTATGGCTGGTTGGAGAGAGTCCGAACCACAAGTACCGGGTCCATGGTTCTTGCCGTATACTGGGGGGACGGGGACGACTCCCATTAACCCCTGACTATACCGGGGATACGCTTATCACAATGCCTTACTGGTCTGTGCTGAAGCAGGGCATTCTGGCAGCCAAGTGGCTTGACCTTTATTAGTGAGCCTGGTTACCCCCTCTCGGAACCACAGACTTAGAAATCGCCAGCTCATATACAGTGCATAAAATATATTTATATATATACCCTTATACACCATTTTAATAAAAAATATCACAAAATTCTTCTAAGTCCCTCGGGAAGAGTGAAAGACGCGCACGTTCATTTTCAGAGCTCCTAGACCTTCCTATAAGAAGTTAGCCAAAAAGTAGCTTCGAAAAACGCTTAGGTTAAGTTTCAGAGTTGCTTCTAATGTACCAAAGCTGGACTTAGACATAATTTCACTCTCACAACATTATGGCTGGTTGGAGACAGTCCGAACCACAAGTACCGGGTCCATGGTTCTGGGCGTATACTGGGGGGACGGGGACGACTCCCATTAACCCCTGACTATACCGGGGATACGCTTATCACAATGAATTTCTGGTCTGTGCTGAAGCAGGGCATTCTGGCAGCCAAGTGGCTTGACCTTTATTAGTGAGCCTGGTTACCCCCTCTCGGAACCACAGACTTAGAAATCGCCAGCTCATATACAGTGCATAAAATATATTTATATATATACCCTTATACACCATTTTAATAAAAAATATCACAAAATTCTTCTAAGTCCCTCGGGAAGAGTGAAAGACGCGCACGTTCATTTTCAGAGCTCCTAGACCTTCCTATAAGAAGTTAGCCAAAAAGTAGCTTCGAAAAACGCTTAGGTTAAGTTTCAGAGTTGCTTCTAATGTACCAAAGCTGGACTTAGACATAATTTCACTCTCACAACATTATGGCTGGTTGGAGAGAGTCCGAACCACAAGTACCGGGTCCATGGTTCTTGCCGTATACTGGGGGGACGGGGACGACTCCCATTAACCCCTGACTATACCGGGGATACGCTTATCACAATGCCTTACTGGTCTGTGCTGAAGCAGGGCATTCTGGCAGCCAAGTGGCTTGACCTTTATTAGTGAGCCTGGTTACCCCCTCTCGGAACCACAGACTTAGAAATCGCCAGCTCATATACAGTGCATAAAATATATTTATATATATACCCTTATACACCATTTTAATAAAAAATATCACAAAATTCTTCTAAGTCCCTCGGGAAGAGTGAAAGACGCGCACGTTCATTTTCAGAGCTTCTAGACCTTCCTATAAGAAGTTAGCCAAAAAGTAGCTTCGAAAAACGCTTAGGTTAAGTTTCAGAGTTGCTTCTAATGTACCAAAGCTGGACTTAGACATAATTTCACTCTCACAACATTATGGCTGGTTGGAGACAGTCCGAACCACAAGTACCGGGTCCATGGTTCTGGGCGTATACTGGGGGGACGGGGACGACTCCCATTAAACCCTGACTATACCGGGGATACGCTTATCACAATGAATTTCTGGTCTGTGCTGAAGCAAGGCATTCTGGCAGCCAAGTGGCTTGACCTTTATTAGTGAGCCTGGTTACCCCCTCTCGGAACCACAGACTTAGAAATCGCCAGCTCATATACAGTGCATAAAATATATTTATATATATACCCTTATACACCATTTTAATAAAAAATATCACAAAATTCTTCTAAGTCCCTCGGGAAGAGTGAAAGACGCGCACGTTCATTTTCAGAGCTCCTAGACCTTCCTATAAGAAGTTAGCCAAAAAGTAGCTTCGAAAAACGCTTAGGTTAAGTTTCAGAGTTGCTTCTAATGTACCAAAGCTGGACTTAGACATAATTTCACTCTCACAACATTATGGCTGGTTGGAGACAGTCCGAACCACAAGTACCGGGTCCATGGTTCTGGCCGTATACTGGGGGGACGGGGACGACTCCCATTAACCCCTGACTATACCGGGGATACGCTTATCACAATGCCTTTCTGGTCTGTGCTGAAGCAGGGCATTCTGGCAGCCAAGTGGCTTGACCTTTATTAGTGAGCCTGGTTACCCCTCTCGGAACCACAGACTTAGAAATCGCCAGCTCATATACAGTGCATAAAATATATTTATATATATACCCTTATACTGTACACCATTTTAATAAAAAATATCACAAAATTCTTCTAAGTCCCTCGGGAAGAGTGAAAGACGCGCACGTTCATTTTCAAAGCTCCTAGACCTTCCTATAAGAAGTTAGCCAAAAAGTAGCTTCGAAAAACGCTTAGGTTAAGTTTCAGAGTTGCTTCTAATGTACCAAAGCTGGACTTAGACATAATTTCACTCTCACAACATTATGGCTGGTTGGAGAGAGTCCGAACCACAAGTACCGGGTCCATGGTTCTGGCCGTATACTGGGGGGACGGGGACGACTCCCATTAACCCCTGACTATACCGGGGATACGCTTATCACAATGCCTTACTGGTCTGTGCTGAAGCAGGGCATTCTGGCAGCCAAGTGGCTTGACCTTTATTAGTGAGCCTGGTTACCCCCTCTCGGAACCACAGACTTAGAAATCGCCAGCTCATATACAGTGCATAAAATATATTTATATATATACCCTTATACTGTACACCATTTTAATAAAAAATATCACAAAATTCTTCTAAGTCCCTCGGGAAGAGTGAAAGACGCGCACGTTCATTTTCAGAGCTCCTAGACCTTCCTATAAGAAGTTAGCCAAAAAGTAGCTTCGAAAAACGCTTAGGTTAAGTTTCAGAGTTGCTTCTAATGTACCAAAGCTGGACTTAGACATAATTTCACTCTCACAACATTATGGCTGGTTGGAGACAGTCCGAACCACAAGTACCGGGTCCATGGTTCTGGCCGTATACTGGGGGGACGGGGACGACTCCCATTAACCCCTGACTATACCGGGGATACGCTTATCACAATGCCTTTCTGGTCTGTGCTGAAGCAGGGCATTCTGGCAGCCAAGTGGCTTGACCTTTATTAGTGAGCCTGGTTACCCCTCTCGGAACCACAGACTTAGAAATCGCCAGCTCATATACAGTGCATAAAATATATTTATATATATACCCTTATACTGTACACCATTTTAATAAAAAATATCACAAAATTCTTCTAAGTCCCTCGGGAAGAGTGAAAGACGCGCACGTTCATTTTCAGAGCTCCTAGACCTTCCTATAAGAAGTTAGCCAAAAAGTAGCTTCGAAAAACGCTTAGGTTAAGTTTCAGAGTTGCTTCTAATGTACCAAAGCTGGACTTAGACATAATTTCACTCTCACAACATTATGGCTGGTTGGAGACAGTCCGAACCACAAGTACCGGGTCCATGGTTCTGGCCGTATACTGGGGGGACGGGGACGACTCCCATTAACCCCTGACTATACCGGGGATACGCTTATCACAATGCCTTTCTGGTCTGTGCTGAAGCAGGGCATTCTGGCAGCCAAGTGGCTTGACCTTTATTAGTGAGCCTGGTTACCCCCTCTCGGAACCACAGACTTAGAAATCGCCAGCTCATATACAGTGCATAAAATATATTTATATATATATACCCTTATACACCATTTTAATAAAAAATATCACAAAATTCTTCTAAGTCCCTCGGGAAGAGTGAAAGACGCGCACGTTCATTTTCAGAGCTCCTAGACCTTCCTATAAGAAGTTAGCCAAAAAGTAGCTTCGAAAAACGCTTAGGTTAAGTTTCAGAGTTGCTTCTAATGTACCAAAGCTGGACTTAGACATAATTTCACTCTCACAACATTATGGCTGGTTGGAGAGTGTCCGAACCACAAGTACCGGGTCCATGGTTCTTGCCGTATACTGGGGGGACGGGGACGACTCCCATTAACCCCTGACTATACCGGGGATACGCTTATCACAATGCCTTACTGGTCTGTGCTGAAGCAGGGCATTCTGGCAGCCAAGTGGCTTGACCTTTATTAGTGAGCCTGGTTACCCCCTCTCGGAACCACAGACTTAGAAATCGCCAGCTCATATACAGTGCATAAAATATATTTATATATATATACCCTTATACACCATTTTAATAAAAAATATCACAAAATTATTCTAAGTCCCTCGGGAAGAGTGAAAGACGCGCACGTTCATTTTCAGAGCTCCTACACCTTCCTATAAGAAGTTAGCCAAAAAGTAGCTTCGAAAAACGCTTAGGTTAAGTTTCAGAGTTGCTTCTAATGTACCAAAGCTGGACTTAGACATAATTTCACTCTCACAACATTATGGCTGGTTGGAGAGAGTCCGAACCACAAGTACCGGGTCCATGGTTCTGGCCGTATACTGGGGGGACGGGGACGACTCCCATTAACCCCTGACTATACCGGGGATACGCTTATCACAATGCCTTACTGGTCTGTGCTGAAGCAGGGCATTCTGGCAGCCAAGTGGCTTGACATTTATTAGTGAGCCTGGTTACCCCCTCTCGGAACCACAGACTTAGAAATCGCCAGCTCATATACAGTGCATAAAATATATTTATATATATACCCTTATACACCATTTTAATAAAAAATATCACAAAATTCTTCTAAGTCCCTCGGGAAGAGTGAAAGACGCGCACGTTCATTTTCAGAGCTTCTAGACCTTCCTATAAGAAGTTAGCCAAAAAGTAGCTTCGAAAAACGCTTAGGTTAAGTTTCAGAGTTGCTTCTAATGTACCAAAGCTGGACTTAGACATAATTTCACACTCACAACATTATGGCTGGTTGGAGACAGTCCGAACCACAAGTACCGGGTCCATGGTTCTGGCCGTATACTGGGGGGACGGGGACGACTCCCATTAACCCCTGACTATACCGGGGATACGCTTATCACAATGCCTTTCTGGTCTGTGCTGAAGCAGGGCATTCTGGCAGCCAAGTGGCTTGACCTTTATTAGTGAGCCTGGTTACCCCCTCTCGGAACCACAGAATTAGAAATCGCCAGCTCATATACAGTGCATAAAATATATTTATATATATATACCCTTATACACCATTTTAATAAAAAATATCACAAAATTCTTCTAAGTCCCTCGGGAAGAGTGAAAGACGCGCACGTTCATTTTCAGAGCTCCTAGACCTTCCTATAAGAAGTTAGCCAAAAAGTAGCTTCGAAAAACGCTTAGGTTAAGTTTCAGAGTTGCTTCTAATGTACCAAAGCTGGACTTAGACATAATTTCACTCTCACAACATTATGGCTGGTTGGAGAGTGTCCGAACCACAAGTACCGGGTCCATGGTTCTTGCCGTATACTGGGGGGACGGGGACGACTCCCATTAACCCCTGACTATACCGGGGATACGCTTATCACAATGCCTTACTGGTCTGTGCTGAAGCAGGGCATTCTGGCAGCCAAGTGGCTTGACCTTTATTAGTGAGCCTGGTTACCCCCTCTCGGAACCACAGACTTAGAAATCGCCAGCTCATATACAGTGCATAAAATATATTTATATATATATACCCTTATACACCATTTTAATAAAAAATATCACAAAATTATTCTAAGTCCCTCGGGAAGAGTGAAAGACGCGCACGTTCATTTTCAGAGCTCCTACACCTTCCTATAAGAAGTTAGCCAAAAAGTAGCTTCGAAAAACGCTTAGGTTAAGTTTCAGAGTTGCTTCTAATGTACCAAAGCTGGACTTAGACATAATTTCACTCTCACAACATTATGGCTGGTTGGAGAGAGTCCGAACCACAAGTACCGGGTCCATGGTTCTGGCCGTATACTGGGGGGACGGGGACGACTCCCATTAACCCCTGACTATACCGGGGATACGCTTATCACAATGCCTTACTGGTCTGTGCTGAAGCAGGGCATTCTGGCAGCCAAGTGGCTTGACATTTATTAGTGAGCCTGGTTACCCCCTCTCGGAACCACAGACTTAGAAATCGCCAGCTCATATACAGTGCATAAAATATATTTATATATATACCCTTATACACCATTTTAATAAAAAATATCACAAAATTCTTCTAAGTCCCTCGGGAAGAGTGAAAGACGCGCACGTTCATTTTCAGAGCTTCTAGACCTTCCTATAAGAAGTTAGCCAAAAAGTAGCTTCGAAAAACGCTTAGGTTAAGTTTCAGAGTTGCTTCTAATGTACCAAAGCTGGACTTAGACATAATTTCACACTCACAACATTATGGCTGGTTGGAGACAGTCCGAACCACAAGTACCGGGTCCATGGTTCTGGCCGTATACTGGGGGGACGGGGACGACTCCCATTAACCCCTGACTATACCGGGGATACGCTTATCACAATGCCTTTCTGGTCTGTGCTGAAGCAGGGCATTCTGGCAGCCAAGTGGCTTGACCTTTATTAGTGAGCCTGGTTACCCCCTCTCGGAACCACAGAATTAGAAATCGCCAGCTCATATACAGTGCATAAAATATATTTATATATATATACCCTTATACACCATTTTAATAAAAAATATCACAAAATTCTTCTAAGTCCCTCGGGAAGAGTGAAAGACGCGCACGTTCATTTTCAGAGCTCCTAGACCTTCCTATAAGAAGTTAGCCAAAAAGTAGCTTCGAAAAACGCTTAGGTTAAGTTTCAGAGTTGCTTCTAATGTACCAAAGCTGGACTTAGACATAATTTCACTCTCACAACATTATGGCTGGTTGGAGAGAGTCCGAACCACAAGTACCGGGTCCATGGTTCTGGGCGTATACTGGGGGGACGGGGACGACTCCCATTAACCCCTGACTATACCGGGGATACGCTTATCACAATGAATTTCTGGTCTGTGCTGAAGCAGGGCATTCTGGCAGCCAAGTGGCTTGACCTTTATTAGTGAGCCTGGTTACCCCCTCTCGGAACCACAGACTTAGAAATCGCCAGCTCATATACAGTGCATAAAATATATTTATATATATATACCCTTATACACCATTTTAATAAAAAATATCACAAAATTCTTCTAAGTCCCTCGGGAAGAGTGAAAGACGCGCACGTTCATTTTCAGAGCTCCTAGACCTTCCTATAAGAAGTTAGCCAAAAAGTAGCTTCGAAAAACGCTTAGGTTAAGTTTAAGAGTTGCTTCTAATGTACCAAAGCTGGACTTAGACATAATTTCACTCTCACAACATTATGGCTGGTTGGAGAGTGTCCGAACCACAAGTACCGGGTCCATGGTTCTTGCCGTATACTGGGGGGACGGGGACGACTCCCATTAACCCCTGACTATACCGGGGATACGCTTATCACAATGCCTTACTGGTCTGTGCTGAAGCAGGGCAATCTGGCAGCCAAGTGGCTTGACCTTTATTAGTGAGCCTGGTTACCCCCTCTCGGAACCACAGACTTAGAAATCGCCAGCTCATATACAGTGCATAAAATATATTAATATATATACCCTTATACACCATTTTAATAAAAAATATCACACAATTCTTCTAAGTCCCTCGGGAAGAGTGAAAGACGCGCACGTTCATTTTCAGAGCTCCTAGACCTTCCTATAAGAAGTTAGCCAAAAAGTAGCTTCGAAAAACGCTTAGGTTAAGTTTCAGAGTTGCTTCTAATGTACCAAAGCTGGACTTAGACATAATTTCACTCTCACAACATTATGGCTGGTTGGAGACAGTCCGAACCACAAGTACCGGGTCCATGGTTCTGGCCGTATACTGGGGGGACGGGGACGACTCCCATTAACCCCTGACTATACCGGGGATACGCTTATCACAATGCCTTTCTGGTCTGTGCTGAAGCAGGGCATTCTGGCAGCCAAGTGGATTGACCTATATTATTGAGCCTGGTTACCCCCTCTCGGAACCACAGACTTAGAAATCGCCAGCTCATATACAGTGCATAAAATATATTTATATATATACCCTTATAAACCATTTTAATAAAAAATATCACAAAATTCTTCTAAGTCCCTCGGGAAGAGTGAAAGACGCGCACGTTCATTTTCAGAGCTCCTAGACCTTCCTATAAGAAGTTAGCCAAAAAGTAGCTTCGAAAAACGCTTAGGTTAAGTTTCAGAGTTGCTTCTAATGTACCAAAGCTGGACTTAGACATAATTTCACTCTCACAACATTATGGCTGGTTGGAGACAGTCCGAACCACAAGTACCGGGTCCATGGTTCTGGCCGTATACTGGGGGGACGGGGACGACTCCCATTAACCCCTGACTATACCGGGGATACGCTTATCACAATGCCTTTCTGGTCTGTGCTGAAGCAGGGCATTCTGGCAGCCAATTGGCTTGACCTTTATTTGTGAGCCTGGTTACCCCCTCTCGGAACCACAGACTTAGAAATCGCCAGCTCATATACAGTGCATAAAATATATTTATATATATACCCTTATAAACCATTTTAATAAAAAATATCACAAAATTATTCTAAGTCCCTCGGGAAGAGTGAAAGACGCGCACGTTCATTTTCAGAGCTCCTAGACCTTCCTATAAGAAGTTAGCCAAAAAGTAGCTTCGAAAAACGCTTAGGTTAAGTTTCAGAGTTGCTTCTAATGTACCAAAGCTGGACTTAGACATAATTTCACTCTCACAACATTATGGCTGGTTGGAGACAGTCCGAACCACAAGTACCGGGTCCATGGTTCTGGCCGTATACTGGGGGGACGGGGACGACTCTCATTAACCCCTGACTATACCGGGGATACGCTTATCACAATGCCTTTCTGGTCTGTGCTGAAGCAGGGCATTCTGGCAGCCAAGTGGCTTGACCTTTATTAGTGAGCCTGGTTACCCCCTCTCGGAACCACAGACTTAGAAATCGCCAGCTCATATACAGTGCATAAAATATATTTATATATATACCCTTATACAGTACACCATTTTAATAAAAAATATCACAAAATTCTTCTAAGTCCCTCGGGAAGAGTGAAAGACCCGCACGTTCATTTTCAGAGCTCCTAGACCTTCCTATAAGAAGTTAGCCAAAAAGTAGCTTCGAAAAACGCTTAGGTTAAGTTTCAGAGTTGCTTCTAATGTACCAAAGCTGGACTTAGACATAATTTCACTCTCACAACATTATGGCTGGTTGGAGACAGTCCGAACCACAAGTACCGGGTCCATGGTTCTGGCCGTATACTGGGGGGACGGGGACGACTCCCATTAACCCCTGACTATACCGGGGATACGCTTATCACAGTGCCTTTCTGGTCTGTGCTGAAGCAGGGCATTCTGGCAGCCAAGTGGCTTGACATTTATTAGTGAGCCTGGTTACCCCCTCTCGGAACCACAGACTTAGAAATCGCCAGCTCATATACAGTGCATAAAATATATTTATATATATACCCTTATACACCATTTTAATAAAAAATATCACAAAATTCTTCTAAGTCCCTCGGGAAGAGTGAAAGACGGGCACGTTCATTTTCAGAGCTCCTAGACTATCCTATAAGAAGTTAGCCAAAAAGTAGCTTCGAAAAACGCTTAGGTTAAGTTTCAGAGTTGCTTCTAATGTACCAAAGCTGGACTTAGACATAATTTCACTCTCACAACATTATGGCTGGTTGGAGACAGTCCGAACCACAAGTACCGGGTCCATGGTTCTGGGCGTATACTGGGGGGACGGGGACGACTCCCATTAACCCCTGACTATACCGGGGATACGCTTATCACAATGCCTTTCTGGTCTGTGCTGAAGCAGGGCATTCTGGCAGCCAAGTGGCTTGACCTTTATTAGTGAGCCTGGTTACCCCCTCTCGGAACCACAGACTTAGAAATCGCCAGCTCATATACAGTGCATAAAATATATTAATATATATACCCTTATACACCATTTTAATAAAAAATATCACACAATTCTTCTAAGTCCCTCGGGAAGAGTGAAAGACGCGCACGTTCATTTTCAGAGCTCCTAGACCTTCCTATAAGAAGTTAGCCAAAAAGTAGCTTCGAAAAACGCTTAGGTTAAGTTTCAGAGTTGCTTCTAATGTACCAAAGCTGGACTTAGACATAATTTCACTCTCACAACATTATGGCTGGTTGGAGACAGTCCGAACCACAAGTACCGGGTCCATGGTTCTGGCCGTATACTGGGGGGACGGGGACGACTCCCATTAACCCCTGACTATACCGGGGATACGCTTATCACAATGCCTTTCTGGTCTGTGCTGAAGCAGGGCATTCTGGCAGCCAAGTGGATTGACCTATATTATTGAGCCTGGTTACCCCCTCTCGGAACCACAGACTTAGAAATCGCCAGCTCATATACAGTGCATAAAATATATTTATATATATACCCTTATAAACCATTTTAATAAAAAATATCACAAAATTCTTCTAAGTCCCTCGGGAAGAGTGAAAGACGCGCACGTTCATTTTCAGAGCTCCTAGACCTTCCTATAAGAAGTTAGCCAAAAAGTAGCTTCGAAAAACGCTTAGGTTAAGTTTCAGAGTTGCTTCTAATGTACCAAAGCTGGACTTAGACATAATTTCACTCTCACAACATTATGGCTGGTTGGAGACAGTCCGAACCACAAGTACCGGGTCCATGGTTCTGGCCGTATACTGGGGGGACGGGGACGACTCCCATTAACCCCTGACTATACCGGGGATACGCTTATCACAATGCCTTTCTGGTCTGTGCTGAAGCAGGGCATTCTGGCAGCCAAGTGGCTTGACCTTTATTAGTGAGCCTGGTTACCCCCTCTCGGAACCACAGACTTAGAAATCGCCAGCTCATATACAGTGCATAAAATATATTTATATATATACCCTTATACACCATTTTAATAAAAAATATCACAAAATTCTTCTAAGTCCCTCGGGAAGAGAGAAAGACGCGCACGTTCATTTTCAGATCTCCTAGACCTTCCTATAAGAAGTTAGCCAAAAAGTAGCTTCGAAAAACGCTTAGGTTAAGTTTCAGAGTTGCTTCTAATGTACCAAAGCTGGACTTAGACATAATTTCACTCTCACAACATTATGGCTGGTTGGAGACAGTCCGAACCACAAGTACCGGGTCCATGGTTCTGGCCGTATACTGGGGGGACGGGGACGACTCCCATTAACCCCTGACTATACCGGGGATACGCTTATCACAATGCCTTTCTGGTCTGTGCTGAAGCAGGGCATTCTGGCAGCCAAGTGGCTTGACCTTTATTATTGAGCCTGGTTACCCCCTCTCGGAACCACAGACTTAGAAATCGCCAGCTCATATACAGTGCATAAAATATATTTATATATATACCCTTATAAACCATTTTAATAAAAAATATCACAAAATTCTTCTAAGTCCCTCGGGAAGAGTGAAAGACGCGCACGTTCATTTTCAGATCTCCTACACCTTCCTATAAGAAGTTAGCCAAAAAGTAGCTTCGAAAAACGCTTAGGTTAAGTTTCAGAGTTGCTTCTAATGTACCAAAGCTGGACTTAGACATAATTTCACTCTCACAACATTATGGCTGGTTGGAGAGAGTCCGAACCACAAGTACCGGGTCCATGGTTCTGGCCGTATACTGGGGGGACGGGGACGACTCCCATTAACCCCTGACTATACCGGGGATATGCTTATCACAATGCCTTTCTGGTCTGTGCTGAAGCAGGGCATTCTGGCAGCCAAGTGGCTTGACCTTTATTAGTGAGCCTGGTTACCCCCTCTCGGAACCACAGACTTAGAAATCGCCAGCTCATATACAGTGCATAAAATATATTTATATATATACCCTTATTCTGTACACCATTTTAATAAAAAATATCACAAAATTCTTCTAAGTCCCTCGGGAAGAGTGAAAGACGCGCACGTTCATTTTCAGAGCTCCTAGACCTTCCTATAAGAAGTTAGCCAAAAAGTAGCTTCGAAAAACGCTTAGGTTAAGTTTCAGAGTTGCTTCTAATGTACCAAAGCTGGACTTAGACATAATTTCACTCTCACAACATTATGGCTGGTTGGAGACAGTCCGAACCACAAGTACCGGGTCCATGGTTCTGGCCGTATACTGGGGGGACGGGGACGACTCCCATTAACCCCTGACTATACCGGGGATACGCTTATCACAATGCCTTTCTGGTCTGTGCTGAAGCAGGGCATTCTGGCAGCCAAGTGGCTTGACCTTTATTAGTGAGCCTGGTTACCCCCTCTCGGAACCACAGACTTAGAAATCGCCAGCTCATATACAGTGCATAAAATATATTTATATATATACCCTTATACACCATTTTAATAAAAAATATCACAAAATTCTTCTAAGTCCCTCGGGAAGAGTGAAAGACGCGCACGTTCATTTTCAGATCTCCTAGACCTTCCTATAAGAAGTTAGCCAAAAAGTAGCTTCGAAAAACGCTTAGGTTAAGTTTCAGAGTTGCTTCTAATGTACCAAAGCTGGACTTAGACATAATTTCACTCTCACAACATTATGGCTGGTTGGAGAGAGTCCGAACCACAAGTACCGGGTCCATGGTTCTGGCCGTATACTGGGGGGACGGGGACGACTCCCATTAACCCCTGACTATACCGGGGATACGCTTATCAAAATGCCTTTCTGGTCTGTGCTGAAGCAGGGCATTCTGGCAGCCAATTGGCTTGACCTTTATTTGTGAGCCTGGTTACCCCCTCTCGGAACCACAGACTTAGAAATCGCCAGCTCATATACAGTGCATAAAATATATTTATATATATACCCTTATAAACCATTTTAATAAAAAATATCACAAAATTCTTCTACAGTAAGTCCCTCGGGAAGAGTGAAAGACGCGCACGTTCATTTTCAGAGCTCCTAGACCTTCCTATAAGAAGTTAGCCAAAAAGTAGCTTCGAAAAACGCTTAGGTTAAGTTTCAGAGTTGCTTCTAATGTACCAAAGCTGGACTTAGACATAATTTCACTCTCACAACATTATGGCTGGTTGGAGACAGTCCGAACCACAAGTACCGGGTCCATGGTTCTGGCCGTATACTGGGGGGACGGGGACGACTCCCATTAACCCCTGACTATACCGGGGATACGCTTATCACAATGCCTTTCTGGTCTGTGCTGAAGCAGGGCATTCTGGCAGCCAAGTGGCTTGACCTTTATTAGTGAGCCTGGTTACCCCCTCTCGGAACCACAGACTTAGAAATCGCCAGCTCATATACAGTGCATAAAATATATTTATATATATACCCTTATACAGTACACCATTTTAATAAAAAATATCACAAAATTCTTCTAAGTCCCTCGGGAAGAGTGAAAGACGCGCACGTTCATTTTCAGATCTCCTAGACCTTCCTATAAGAAGTTAGCCAAAAAGTAGCTTCGAAAAACGCTTAGGTTAAGTTTCAGAGTTGCTTCTAATGTACCAAAGCTGGACTTAGACATAATTTCACTCTCACAATATTATGGCTGGTTGGAGACAGTCCGAACCACAAGTACCGGGTCCATGGTTCTGGCCGTATACTGGGGGGACGGGGACGACTCCCATTAACCCCTGACTATACCGGGGATACGCTTATCACAATGCCTTTCTGGTCTGTGCTGAAGCAGGGCATTCTGGCAGCCAAGTGGCTTGACCTTTATTAGTGAGCCTGGTTACCCCCTCTCGGAACCACAGACTTAGAAATCGCCAGCTCATATACAGTGCATAAAATATATTTATATATATACCCTTATACACCATTTTAATAAAAAATATCACAAAATTCTTCTAAGTCCCTCGGGAAGAGTGAAAGACGCGCACGTTCATTTTCAGATCTCCTACACCTTCCTATAAGAAGTTAGCCAAAAAGTAGCTTCGAAAAACGCTTAGGTTAAGTTTCAGAGTTGCTTCTAATGTACCAAAGCAGGACTTAGACATAATTTCACTCTCACAACATTATGGCTGGTTGGAGACAGTCCGAACCACAAGTACCGGGTCCATGGTTCTGGCCGTATACTGGGGGGACGGGGACGACTCCCATTAACCCCTGACTATACCAGGGATACGCTTATCACAATGCCTTTCTGGTCTGTGCTGAAGCAGGGCATTCTGGCAGCCAAGTGGCTTGACCTTTATTAGTGAGCCTGGTTACCCCCTCTCGGAACCACAGACTTAGAAATCGCCAGCTCATATACAGTGCATAAAATATATTTATATATATACCCTTATACACCATTTTAATAAAAAATATCACAAAATTCTTCTAAGTCCCTCGGGAAGAGTGAAAGACGCGCACGTTCATTTTCAGATCTCCTAGACCTTCCTATAAGAAGTTAGCCAAAAAGTAGCTTCGAAAAACGCTTAGGTTAAGTTTCAGAGTTGCTTCTAATGTACCAAAGCTGGACTTAGACATAATTTCACTCTCACAACATTATGGCTGGTTGGAGAGAGTCCGAACCACAAGTACCGGGTCCATGGTTCTGGCCGTATACTGGGGGGACGGGGACGACTCCCATTAACCCCTGACTATACCGGGGATACGCTTATCAAAATGCCTTTCTGGTCTGTGCTGAAGCAGGGCATTCTGGCAGCCAATTGGCTTGACCTTTATTTGTGAGCCTGGTTACCCCCTCTCGGAACCACAGACTTAGAAATCGCCAGCTCATATACAGTGCATAAAATATATTTATATATATACCCTTATAAACCATTTTAATAAAAAATATCACAAAATTCTTCTACAGTAAGTCCCTCGGGAAGAGTGAAAGACGCGCACGTTCATTTTCAGAGCTCCTAGACCTTCCTATAAGAAGTTAGCCAAAAAGTAGCTTCGAAAAACGCTTAGGTTAAGTTTCAGAGTTGCTTCTAATGTACCAAAGCTGGACTTAGACATAATTTCACTCTCACAACATTATGGCTGGTTGGAGACAGTCCGAACCACAAGTACCGGGTCCATGGTTCTGGCCGTATACTGGGGGGACGGGGACGACTCCCATTAACCCCTGACTATACCGGGGATACGCTTATCACAATGCCTTTCTGGTCTGTGCTGAAGCAGGGCATTCTGGCAGCCAAGTGGCTTGACCTTTATTAGTGAGCCTGGTTACCCCCTCTCGGAACCACAGACTTAGAAATCGCCAGCTCATATACAGTGCATAAAATATATTTATATATATACCCTTATACAGTACACCATTTTAATAAAAAATATCACAAAATTCTTCTAAGTCCCTCGGGAAGAGTGAAAGACGCGCACGTTCATTTTCAGATCTCCTAGACCTTCCTATAAGAAGTTAGCCAAAAAGTAGCTTCGAAAAACGCTTAGGTTAAGTTTCAGAGTTGCTTCTAATGTACCAAAGCTGGACTTAGACATAATTTCACTCTCACAATATTATGGCTGGTTGGAGACAGTCCGAACCACAAGTACCGGGTCCATGGTTCTGGCCGTATACTGGGGGGACGGGGACGACTCCCATTAACCCCTGACTATACCGGGGATACGCTTATCACAATGCCTTTCTGGTCTGTGCTGAAGCAGGGCATTCTGGCAGCCAAGTGGCTTGACCTTTATTAGTGAGCCTGGTTACCCCCTCTCGGAACCACAGACTTAGAAATCGCCAGCTCATATACAGTGCATAAAATATATTTATATATATACCCTTATACACCATTTTAATAAAAAATATCACAAAATTCTTCTAAGTCCCTCGGGAAGAGTGAAAGACGCGCACGTTCATTTTCAGATCTCCTACACCTTCCTATAAGAAGTTAGCCAAAAAGTAGCTTCGAAAAACGCTTAGGTTAAGTTTCAGAGTTGCTTCTAATGTACCAAAGCAGGACTTAGACATAATTTCACTCTCACAACATTATGGCTGGTTGGAGACAGTCCGAACCACAAGTACCGGGTCCATGGTTCTGGCCGTATACTGGGGGGACGGGGACGACTCCCATTAACCCCTGACTATACCGGGGATACGCTTATCACAATGCCTTTCTGGTCTGTGCTGAAGCAGGGCATTCTGGCAGCCAAGTGGCTTGACCTTTATTAGTGAGCCTGGTTACCCCCTCTCGGAACCACAGACTTAGAAATCGCCAGCTCATATACAGTGCATAAAATATATTTATATATATACCCTTATACACCATTTTAATAAAAAATATCACAAAATTCTTCTAAGTCCCTCGGGAAGAGTGAAAGACGCGCACGTTCATTTTCAGATCTCCTAGACCTTCCTATAAGAAGTTAGCCAAAAAGTAGCTTCGAAAAACGCTTAGGTTAAGTTTCAGAGTTGCTTCTAATGTACCAAAGCTGGACTTAGACATAATTTCACTCTCACAACATTATGGCTGGTTGGAGAGAGTCCGAACCACAAGTACCGGGTCCATGGTTCTGGCCGTATACTGGGGGGACGGGGACGACTCCCATTAACCCCTGACTATACCGGGGATACGCTTATCACAATGCCTTTCTGGTCTGTGCTGAAGCAGGGCATTCTGGCAGCCAATTGGCTTGACATTTATTAGTGAGCCTGGTTACCCCCTCTCGGAACCACAGACTTAGAAATCGCCAGCTCATATACAGTGCATAAAATATATTTATATATTTACCCTTATAAACCATTTTAATAAAAAATATCACAAAATTCTTCTAAGTCCCTCGGGAAGAGAGAAAGACGCGCACGTTCATTTTCAGATCTCCTAGACCTTCCTATAAGAAGTTAGCCAAAAAGTAGCTTCGAAAAACGCTTAGGTTAAGTTTCAGAGTTGCTTCTAATGTACCAAAGCTGGACTTAGACATAATTTCACTCTCACAACATTATGGCTGGTTGGAGACAGTCCGAACCACAAGTACCGGGTCCATGGTTCTGGCCGTATACTGGGGGGACGGGGACGACTCCCATTAACCCCTGACTATACCGGGGATACGCTTATCACAATGCCTTTCTGGTCTGTGCTGAAGCAGGGCATTCTGGCAGCCAAGTGGCTTGACCTTTATTATTGAGCCTGGTTACCCCCTCTCGGAACCACAGACTTAGAAATCGCCAGCTCATATACAGTGCATAAAATATATTTATATATATACCCTTATAAACCATTTTAATAAAAAATATCACAAAATTCTTCTAAGTCCCTCGGGAAGAGTGAAAGACGCGCACGTTCATTTTCAGATCTCCTACACCTTCCTATAAGAAGTTAGCCAAAAAGTAGCTTCGAAAAACGCTTAGGTTAAGTTTCAGAGTTGCTTCTAATGTACCAAAGCTGGACTTAGACATAATTTCACTCTCACAACATTATGGCTGGTTGGAGAGAGTCCGAACCACAAGTACCGGGTCCATGGTTCTGGCCGTATACTGGGGGGACGGGGACGACTCCCATTAACCCCTGACTATACCGGGGATATGCTTATCACAATGCCTTTCTGGTCTGTGCTGAAGCAGGGCATTCTGGCAGCCAAGTGGCTTGACCTTTATTAGTGAGCCTGGTTACCCCCTCTCGGAACCACAGACTTAGAAATCGCCAGCTCATATACAGTGCATAAAATATATTTATATATATACCCTTATTCTGTACACCATTTTAATAAAAAATATCACAAAATTCTTCTAAGTCCCTCGGGAAGAGTGAAAGACGCGCACGTTCATTTTCAGAGCTCCTAGACCTTCCTATAAGAAGTTAGCCAAAAAGTAGCTTCGAAAAACGCTTAGGTTAAGTTTCAGAGTTGCTTCTAATGTACCAAAGCTGGACTTAGACATAATTTCACTCTCACAACATTATGGCTGGTTGGAGACAGTCCGAACCACAAGTACCGGGTCCATGGTTCTGGCCGTATACTGGGGGGACGGGGACGACTCCCATTAACCCCTGACTATACCGGGGATACGCTTACCACAATGCCTTTCTGGTCTGTGCTGAAGCAGGGCATTCTGGCAGCCAAGTGGCTTGACCTTTATTAGTGAGCCTGGTTACCCCCTCTCGGAACCACAGACTTAGAAATCGCCAGCTCATATACAGTGCATAAAATATATTTATATATATACCCTTATACACCATTTTAATAAAAAATATCACAAAATTCTTCTAAGTCCCTCGGGAAGAGTGAAAGACGCGCACGTTCATTTTCAGATCTCCTAGACCTTCCTATAAGAAGTTAGCCAAAAAGTAGCTTCGAAAAACGCTTAGGTTAAGTTTCAGAGTTGCTTCTAATGTACCAAAGCTGGACTTAGACATAATTTCACTCTCACAACATTATGGCTGGTTGGAGAGAGTCCGAACCACAAGTACCGGGTCCATGGTTCTGGCCGTATACTGGGGGGACGGGGACGACTCCCATTAACCCCTGACTATACCGGGGATACGCTTATCAAAATGCCTTTCTGGTCTGTGCTGAAGCAGGGCATTCTGGCAGCCAATTGGCTTGACCTTTATTTGTGAGCCTGGTTACCCCCTCTCGGAACCACAGACTTAGAAATCGCCAGCTCATATACAGTGCATAAAATATATTTATATATATACCCTTATAAACCATTTTAATAAAAAATATCACAAAATTCTTCTACAGTAAGTCCCTCGGGAAGAGTGAAAGACGCGCACGTTCATTTTCAGAGCTCCTAGACCTTCCTATAAGAAGTTAGCCAAAAAGTAGCTTCGAAAAACGCTTAGGTTAAGTTTCAGAGTTGCTTCTAATGTACCAAAGCTGGACTTAGACATAATTTCACTCTCACAACATTATGGCTGGTTGGAGACAGTCCGAACCACAAGTACCGGGTCCATGGTTCTGGCCGTATACTGGGGGGACGGGGACGACTCCCATTAACCCCTGACTATACCGGGGATACGCTTATCACAATGCCTTTCTGGTCTGTGCTGAAGCAGGGCATTCTGGCAGCCAAGTGGCTTGACCTTTATTAGTGAGCCTGGTTACCCCCTCTCGGAACCACAGACTTAGAAATCGCCAGCTCATATACAGTGCATAAAATATATTTATATATATACCCTTATACAGTACACCATTTTAATAAAAAATATCACAAAATTCTTCTAAGTCCCTCGGGAAGAGTGAAAGACGCGCACGTTCATTTTCAGATCTCCTAGACCTTCCTATAAGAAGTTAGCCAAAAAGTAGCTTCGAAAAACGCTTAGGTTAAGTTTCAGAGTTGCTTCTAATGTACCAAAGCTGGACTTAGACATAATTTCACTCTCACAATATTATGGCTGGTTGGAGACAGTCCGAACCACAAGTACCGGGTCCATGGTTCTGGCCGTATACTGGGGGGACGGGGACGACTCCCATTAACCCCTGACTATACCGGGGATACGCTTATCACAATGCCTTTCTGGTCTGTGCTGAAGCAGGGCATTCTGGCAGCCAAGTGGCTTGACCTTTATTAGTGAGCCTGGTTACCCCCTCTCGGAACCACAGACTTAGAAATCGCCAGCTCATATACAGTGCATAAAATATATTTATATATATACCCTAATACACCATTTTAATAAAAAATATCACAAAATTCTTCTAAGTCCCTCGGGAAGAGTGAAAGACGCGCACGTTCATTTTCAGATCTCCTAGACCTTCCTATAAGAAGTTAGCCAAAAAGTAGCTTCGAAAAACGCTTAGGTTAAGTTTCAGAGTTGCTTCTAATGTACCAAAGCTGGACTTCGACATAATTTCACTCTCACAACATTATGGCTGGTTGGAGAGAGTCCGAACCACAAGTACCGGGTCCATGGTTCTGGCCGTATACTGGGGGGACGGGGACGACTCCCATTAACCACTGACTATACCGGGGATACGCTTATCACAATGCCTTTCTGGTCTGTGCTGAAGCAGGGATTTCTGGCAGCCAAGTGGCTTGACCTTTATTATTGAGCCTGGTTACCCCCTCTCGGAACCACAGACTTAGAAATCGCCAGCTCATATACAGTGCATAAAATATATTTATATATATACCCTTATACACCATTTTAATAAAAAATATCACAAAATTCTTCTAAGTCCCTCGGGAAGAGTGAAAGACGCGCACGTTCATTTTCAGATCTCCTAGACCTTCCTATAAGAAGTTAGCCAAAAAGTAGCTTCGAAAAACGCTTAGGTTAAGTTTCAGAGTTGCTTCTAATGTACCAAAGCTGGACTTAGACATAATTTCACTCTCACAACATTATGGCTGGTTGGAGAGAGTCCGAACCACAAGTACCGGGTCCATGGTTCTGGCCGTATACTGGGGGGACGGGGACGACTCCCATTAACCCCTGACTATACCGGGGATACGCTTATCAAAATGCCTTTCTGGTCTGTGCTGAAGCAGGGCATTCTGGCAGCCAATTGGCTTGACCTTTATTTGTGAGCCTGGTTACCCCCTCTCGGAACCACAGACTTAGAAATCGCCAGCTCATATACAGTGCATAAAATATATTTATATATATACCCTTATAAACCATTTTAATAAAAACTATCACAAAATTCTTCTACAGTAAGTCCCTCGGGAAGAGTGAAAGACGCGCACGTTAATTTTCAGAGCTCCTAGACCTTCCTATAAGAAGTTAGCCAAAAAGTAGCTTCGAAAAACGCTTAGGTTAAGTTTCAGAGTTGCTTCTAATGTACCAAAGCTGGACTTAGACATAATTTCACTCTCACAACATTATGGCTGGTTGGAGACAGTCCGAACCACAAGTACCGGGTCCATGGTACTGGCCGTATACTGGGGGGACGGGGACGACTCCCATTAACCCCTGACTATACCGGGGATACGCTTATCACAATGCCTTTCTGGTCTGTGCTGAAGCAGGGCATTCTGGCAGCCAAGTGGCTTGACCTTTATTAGTGAGCCTGGTTACCCCCTCTCGGAACCACAGACTTAGAAATCGCCAGCTCATATACAGTGCATAAAATATATTTATATATATACCCTTATACAGTACACCATTTTAATAAAAAATATCACAAAATTCTTCTAAGTCCCTCGGGAAGAGTGAAAGACGCGCACGTTCATTTTCAGATCTCCTAGACCTTCCTATAAGAAGTTAGCCAAAAAGTATCTTCGAAAAACGCTTAGGTTAAGTTTCAGAGTTGCTTCTAATGTACCAAAGCTGGACTTAGACATAATTTCACTCTCACAATATTATGGCTGGTTGGAGACAGTCCGAACCACAAGTACCGGGTCCATGGTTCTGGCCGTATACTGGGGGGACGGGGACGACTCCCATTAACCCCTGACTATACCGGGGATACGCTTATCACAATGCCTTTCTGGTCTGTGCTGAAGCAGGGCATTCTGGCAGCCAAGTGGCTTGACCTTTATTAGTGAGCCTGGTTACCCCCTCTCGGAACCACAGACTTAGAAATCGCCAGCTCATATACAGTGCATAAAATATATTTATATATATACCCTTATACACCATTTTAATAAAAAATATCACAAAATTCTTCTAAGTCCCTCGGGAAGAGTGAAAGACGCGCACGTTCATTTTCAGATCTCCTAGACCTTCCTATAAGAAGTTAGCCAAAAAGTAGCTTCGAAAAACGCTTAGGTTAAGTTTCAGAGTTGCTTCTAATGTACCAAAGCTGGACTTCGACATAATTTCACTCTCAAAACATTATGGCTGGTTGGAGAGAGTCCGAACCACAAGTACCGGGTCCATGGTTCTGGCCGTATACTGGGGGGACGGGGACGACTCCCATTAACCCCTGACTATACCGGGGATACGCTTATCACAATGCCTTTCTGGTCTGTGCTGAAGCAGGGCATTCTGGCAGCCAAGTGGCTTGACCTTTATTATTGAGCCTGGTTACCCCCTCTCGGAACCACAGACTTAGAAATCGCCAGCTCATATACAGTGCATAAAATATATTTATATATATACCCTTATAAACCATTTTAATAAAAAATATCACAAAATTCTTCTAAGTCCCTCGGGAAGAGTGAAAGACGCGCACGTTCATTTTCAGATCTCCTAGACCTTCCTATAAGAAGTTAGCCAAAAAGTAGCTTCGAAAAACGCTTAGGTTAAGTTTCAGAGTTGCTTCTAATGTACCAAAGCTGGACTTAGACATACAGTAATTTCACTCTCACAACATTATGGCTGGTTGGAGACAGTCCGAACCACAAGTACCGGGTCCATGGTTCTGGCCGTATACTGGGGGGACGGGGACGACTCCCATTAACCCCTGACTATACCGGGGATACGCTTATCACAATGCCTTTCTGGTCTGTGCTGAAGCAGGACATTCTGGCAGCCAAGTGGCTTGACATTTATTAGTGAGCCTGGTTACCCCCTCTCGGAACCACAGATTTAGAAATCGCCAGCTCATATACAGTGCATAAAATATATTTATATATATACCCTTATACACCATTTTAATAAAAAATATCACAACATTCTTCTAAGTCACTCGGGAAGAGTGAAAGACGCGCACGTTCATTTTCAGAGCTCCTAGACCATCCTATAAGAAGTTAGCCAAAAAGTAGCTTCGAAAAACGCTTAGGTTAAGTTTCAGAGTTGCTTCTAATGTACCAAAGCTGGACTTAGACATAATTTCACTCTCACAACATTATGGCTGGTTGGAGAAAGTCCGAACCACAAGTACCGGGTCCATGGTTCTGGCCGTATACTGGGGGGACGGGGACGACTCCCATTAACCCCTGACTATACCGGGGATACGCTTATCACAATGCCTTTCTGGTCTGTGCTGAAGCAGGGCATTCTGGCAGCCAAGTGGCTTGACCTTTATTAGTGAGCCTGGTTACCCCCTCTCGGAACCACAGACTTAGAAATCGCCAGCTCATATACAGTGCATAAAATATATTTATATATATACCCTTATACACCATTTTAATAAAAAATATCACAAAATTCTTCTAAGTCCCTCGGGAAGAGTGAAAGACGCGCACGTTCATTTTCAGATCTCCTAGACCTTCCTATAAGAAGTTAGCCAAAAAGTAGCTTCGAAAAAGGCTTAGGTTAAGTTTCAGAGTTGCTTCTAATGTACCAAAGCTGGACTTAGACATAATTTCACTCTCACAACATTATGGCTGGTTGGAGACAGTCCGAACAACAAGTACCGGGTCCATGGTTCTGGCCGTATACTGGGGGGACGGGGACGACTCCCATTAACCCCTGACTATACCAGGGATACGCTTATCACAATGCCTTTCTGGTCTGTGCTGAAGCAGGGCATTCTGGGAGCCAAGTGGCTTGACCTTTATTAGTGAGCCTGGTTACCCCCTCTCGGAACCACAGACTTAGAAATCGCCAGCTCATATACAGTGCATAAAATATATTAATATATATACCCTTACACTGTACACCATTTTAATAAAAAATATCACAAAATTCTTCTAAGTCCCTCGGGAAGAGTGAAAGACGCGCACGTTCATTTTCAGATCTCCTAGACCTTCCTATAAGAAGTTAGCCAAAAAGTAGCTTCGAAAAACGCTTAGGTTAAGTTTCAGAGTTGCTTCTAATGTACCAAAGCTGGACTTAGACATAATTTCACTCTCACAACATTATGGCTGGTTGGAGACAGTCCGAACCACAAGTACCGGGTCCATGGTTCTGGCCGTATACTGGGGGGACGGGGACGACTCCCATTAACCCCTGACTATACCGGGGATACGCTTATCACAATGCCTTTCTGGTCTGTGCTGAAGCAGGACATTCTGGCAGCCAAGTGGCTTGACATTTATTAGTGAGCCTGGTTACCCCCTCTCGGAACCACAGATTTAGAAATCGCCAGCTCATATACAGTGCATAAAATATATTTATATATATACCCTTATACACCATTTTAATAAAAAATATCACAACATTCTTCTAAGTCACTCGGGAAGAGTGAAAGACGCGCACGTTCATTTTCAGAGCTCCTAGACCATCCTATAAGAAGTTAGCCAAAAAGTAGCTTCGAAAAACGCTTAGGTTAAGTTTCAGAGTTGCTTCTAATGTACCAAAGCTGGACTTAGACATAATTTCACTCTCACAACATTATGGCTGGTTGGAGAAAGTCCGAACCACAAGTACCGGGTCCATGGTTCTGGCCGTATACTGGGGGGACGGGGACGACTCCCATTAACCCCTGACTATACCGGGGATACGCTTATCACAATGCCTTTCTGGTCTGTGCTGAAGCAGGGCATTCTGGCAGCCAAGTGGCTTGACCTTTATTAGTGAGCCTGGTTACCCCCTCTCGGAACCACAGACTTAGAAATCGCCAGCTCATATACAGTGCATAAAATATATTTATATATATACCCTTATACACCATTTTAATAAAAAATATCACAAAATTCTTCTAAGTCCCTCGGGAAGAGTGAAAGACGCGCACGTTCATTTTCAGATCTCCTAGACCTTCCTATAAGAAGTTAGCCAAAAAGTAGCTTCGAAAAACGCTTAGGTTAAGTTTCAGAGTTGCTTCTAATGTACCAAAGCTGGACTTAGACATAATTTCACTCTCACAACATTATGGCTGGTTGGAGACAGTCCGAACAACAAGTACCGGGTCCATGGTTCTGGCCGTATACTGGGGGGACGGGGACGACTCCCATTAACCCCTGACTATACCGGGGATACGCTTATCACAATGCCTTTCTGGTCTGTGCTGAAGCAGGGCATTCTGGGAGCCAAGTGGCTTGACCTTTATTAGTGAGCCTGGTTACCCCCTCTCGGAACCACAGACTTAGAAATCGCCAGCTCATATACAGTGCATAAAATATATTAATATATATACCCTTACACTGTACACCATTTTAATAAAAAATATCACAAAATTCTTCTAAGTCCCTCGGGAAGAGTGAAAGACGCGCACGTTCATTTTCAGATCTCCTAGACCTTCCTATAAGAAGTTAGCCAAAAAGTAGCTTCGAAAAACGCTTAGGTTAAGTTTCAGAGTTGCTTCTAATGTACCAAAGCTGGACTTAGACATAATTTCACTCTCACAACATTATGGCTGGTTGGAGACAGTCCGAACCACAAGTACCGGGTCCATGGTTCTGGCCGTATACTGGGGGGACGGGGACGACTCCCATTAACCCCTGACTATACCGGGGATACGCTTATCACAATGCCTTTCTGGTCTGTGCTGAAGCAGGACATTCTGGCAGCCAAGTGGCTTGACATTTATTAGTGAGCCTGGTTACCCCCTCTCGGAACCACAGATTTAGAAATCGCCAGCTCATATACAGTGCATAAAATATATTTATATATATACCCTTATACACCATTTTAATAAAAAATATCACAACATTCTTCTAAGTCACTCGGGAAGAGAGAAAGACGCGCACGTTCATTTTCAGAGCTCCTAGACCATCCTATAAGAAGTTAGCCAAAAAGTAGCTTCGAAAAACGCTTAGGTTAAGTTTCAGAGTTGCTTCTAATGTACCAAAGCTGGACTTAGACATAATTTCACTCTCACAACATTATGGCTGGTTGGAGAAAGTCCGAACCACAAGTACCGGGTCCATGGTTCTGGCCGTATACTGGGGGGACGGGGACGACTCCCATTAACCCCTGACTATACCGGGGATACGCTTATCACAATGCCTTTCTGGTCTGTGCTGAAGCAGGGCATTCTGGCAGCCAAGTGGCTTGACCTTTATTAGTGAGCCTGGTTACCCCCTCTCGGAACCACAGACTTAGAAATCGCCAGCTCATATACAGTGCATAAAATATATTTATATATATACCCTTATACACCATTTTAATAAAAAATATCACAAAATTCTTCTAAGTCCCTCGGGAAGAGTGAAAGACGCGCACGTTCATTTTCAGATCTCCTAGACCTTCCTATAAGAAGTTAGCCAAAAAGTAGCTTCGAAAAACGCTTAGGTTAAGTTTCAGAGTTGCTTCTAATGTACCAAAGCTGGACTTAGACATAATTTCACTCTCACAACATTATGGCTGGTTGGAGACAGTCCGAACCACAAGTACCGGGTCCATGGTTCTGGCCGTATACTGGGGGGACGGGGACGACTCCCATTAACCCCTGACTATACCGGGGATACGCTTATCACAATGCCTTTCTGGTCTGTGCTGAAGCAGGGCATTCTGGGAGCCAAGTTGCTTGACCTTTATTAGTGAGCCTGGTTACCCCCTCTCGGAACCACAGACTTAGAAATCGCCAGCTCATATACAGTGCATAAAATATATTTATATATATACCCTTATACACCATTTTAATAAAAAATATCACAAAATTCTTCTAAGTCCCTCGGGAAGAGTGAAAGACGCGCACGTTAATTTTCAGTGCTCCTAGACCTTCCTATAAGAAGTTAGCCAAAAAGTAGCTTCGAAAAACGCTTAGGTTAAGTTTCAGAGTTGCTTCTAATGTACCAAAGCTGGACTTAGACATAATTTCACTCTCACAACATTATGGCTGGTTGGAGACAGTCCGAACCACAAGTACCGGGTCCATGGTTCTGGCCGTATACTGGGGGGACGGGGACGACTCCCATTAACCCCTGACTATACCGGGGATACGCTTATCACAATGCCTTTCTGGTCTGTGCTGAAGCAGGGCATTCTGGCAGCCAAGTGGCTTGACATTTATTAGTGAGCCTGGTTAACCCCTCTCGGAACCACAGACTTAGAAATCGCCAGCTCATATACAGTGCATAAAATATATTTATATATATATACCCTTATACACCATTTTAATAAAAAATATCACAAAATTCTTCTAAGTCCCTCGGGAAGAGTGAAAGACGCGCACGTTCATTTTCAGAGCTCCTAGACCTTCCTATAAGAAGTTAGCCAAAAAGTAGCTTCGAAAAACGCTTAGGTTAAGTTTCAGAGTTGCTTCTAATGTACCAAAGCTGGACTTAGACATAATTTCACTCTCACAACATTATGGCTGGTTGGAGAGAGTCCGAACCACAAGTACCGGGTCCATGGTTCTGGCCATATACTGGGGGGACGGGGACGACTCCCATTAACCCCTGACTATACCGGGGATACGCTTATCACAATGCCTTTCTGGTCTGTGCTGAAGCAGGGCATTCTGGCAGCCAAGTGTCTTGACCTTTATTAGTGAGCCTGGTTACCCCCTCTCGGAACCACAGACTTAGAAATCTCCAGCTCATATACAGTGCATAAAATATATTTATATATATACCCTTATACACCATTTTAATAAAAAATATCACAAAATTCTTCTAAGTCCCTCGGGAAGAGTGAAAGACGCGCACGTTCATTTTCAGATCTCCTAGACCTTCCTATAAGAAGTTAGCCAAAAAGTAGCTTCGAAAAACGCTTAGGTTAAGTTTCAGAGTTGCTTCTAATGTACCAAAGCTGGACTTAGACATAATTTCACTCTCACAACATTATGGCTGGTTGGAGACAGTCCGAACCACAAGTACCGGGTCCATGGTTCTGGCCGTATACTGGGGGGACGGGGACGACTCCCATTAACCCCTGACTATACCGGGGATACGCTTATCACAATGCCTTTCTGGTCTGTGCTGAAGCAGGGCATTCTGGGAGCCAAGTGGCTTGACCTTTATTAGTGAGCCTGGTTACCCCCTCTCGGAACCACAGACTTAGAAATCGCCAGCTCATATACAGTGCATAAAATATATTAATATATATACCCTTACACTGTACACCATTTTAATAAAAAATATCACAAAATTCTTCTAAGTCCCTCGGGAAGAGTGAAAGACGCGCACGTTCATTTTCAGATCTCCTAGACCTTCCTATAAGAAGTTAGCCAAAAAGTAGCTTCGAAAAACGCTTAGGTTAAGTTTCAGAGTTGCTTCTAATGTACCAAAGCTGGACTTAGACATAATTTCACTCTCACAACATTATGGCTGGTTGGAGACAGTCCGAACCACAAGTACCGGGTCCATGGTTCTGGCCGTATACTGGGGGGACGGGGACGACTCCCATTAACCCCTGACTATACCGGGGATACGCTTATCACAATGCCTTTCTGGTCTGTGCTGAAGCAGGACATTCTGGCAGCCAAGTGGCTTGACATTTATTAGTGAGCCTGGTTACCCCCTCTCGGAACCACAGATTTAGAAATCGCCAGCTCATATACAGTGCATAAAATATATTTATATATATACCCTTATACACCATTTTAATAAAAAATATCACAACATTCTTCTAAGTCACTCGGGAAGAGAGAAAGACGCGCACGTTCATTTTCAGAGCTCCTAGACCATCCTATAAGAAGTTAGCCAAAAAGTAGCTTCGAAAAACGCTTAGGTTAAGTTTCAGAGTTGCTTCTAATGTACCAAAGCTGGACTTAGACATAATTTCACTCTCACAACATTATGGCTGGTTGGAGAAAGTCCGAACCACAAGTACCGGGTCCATGGTTCTGGCCGTATACTGGGGGGACGGGGACGACTCCCATTAACCCCTGACTATACCGGGGATACGCTTATCACAATGCCTTTCTGGTCTGTGCTGAAGCAGGGCTTTCTGGGAGCCAAGTGGCTTGACCTTTATTAGTGAGCCTGGTTACCCCCTCTCGGAACCACAGACTTAGAAATCGCCAGCTCATATACAGTGCATAAAATATATTTATATATATACCCTTATACACCATTTTAATAAAAAATATCACAAAATTCTTCTAAGTCCCTCGGGAAGAGTGAAAGACGCGCACGTTCATTTTCAGAGCTCCTAGACCTTCCTATAAGAAGTTAGCCAAAAAGTAGCTTCGAAAAACGCTTAGGTTAAGTTTCAGAGTTGCTTCTAATGTACCAAAGCTGGACTTAGACATAATTTCACTCTCACAACATTATGGCTGGTTGGAGAGAGTCCGAACCACAAGTACCGGGTCCATGGTTCTGGCCATATACTGGGGGGACGGGGACGACTCCCATTAACCCCTGACTATACCGGGGATACGCTTATCACAATGCCTTTCTGGTCTGTGCTGAAGCAGGGCATTCTGGCAGCCAAGTGGCTTGACCTTTATTAGTGAGCCTGGTTACCCCCTCTCGGAACCACAGACTTAGAAATCGCCAGCTCATATACAGTGCATAAAATATATTTATATATATACCCTTATACACCATTTTAATAAAAAATATCACAAAATTCTTCTACGTCCCTCGGGAAGAGTGAAAGACGCGCACGTTCATTTTCAGAGCTCCTAGACCTTCCTATAAGAAGTTAGCCAAAAAGTAGCTTCAAAAAACGCTTAGGTTAAGTTTCAGAGTTGCTTCTAATGTACCAAAGCTGGACTTAGACATAATTTCACTCTCACAACATTATGGCTGGTTGGAGAGAGTCCGAACCACAAGTACCAGGTCCATGGTTCTGGGCGTATACTGGGGGGACGGGGACGACTCCCATTAACCCCTGACTATACCGGGGATACGCTTATCACAATGCCTTTCTGGTCTGTGCTGAAGCAGGGCATTCTGGCAGCCAAGTGGCTTGACCTTTATTAGTGAGCCTGGTTACCCCCTCTCGGAACCACAGACTTAGAAATCGCCAGCTCATATACAGTGCATAAAATATATTTATATATATACCCTTATACACCATTTTAATAAAAAATATCACAAAATTCTTCTAAGTCCCTCGGGAAGAGTGAAAGACGCGCACGTTCATTTTCAGAGCTCCTAGACCTTCCTATAAGAAGTTAGCCAAAAAGTAGCTTCGAAAAACGCTTAGGTTAAGTTTCAGAGTTGCTTCTAATGTACCAAAGCTGGACTTAGACATAATTTCACTCTCACAACATTATGGCTGGTTGGAGAGAGTCCGAACCACAAGTACCGGGTCCATGGTTCTGGCCGTATACTGGGGGGACGGGGACGACTCCCATTAACCCCTGACTATACCGGGGATACGCTTATCACAATGCCTTTCTGGTCTGTGCTGAAGCAGGGCATTCTGGCAGCCAAGTGGCTTGACATTTATTAGTGAGCCTGGTTAACCCCTCTCGGAACCACAGACTTAGAAATCTCCAGCTCATATACAGTGCATAAAATATATTTATATATATACCCTTATACACCATTTTAATAAAAAATATCACAAAATTCTTCTAAGTCCCTCGGGAAGAGTGAAAGACGCGCACGTTCATTTTCAGAGCTCCTAGACCTTCCTATAAGAAGTTAGCCAAAAAGTAGCTTCGAAAAACGCTTAGGTTAAGTTTCAGAGTTGCTTCTAATGTACCAAAGCTGGACTTAGACATAATTTCACTCTCACAACATTATGGCTGGTTGGAGAGAGTCCGAACCACAAGTACCGGGTCCATGGTTCTGGCCGTATACTGGGGGGACGGGGACGACTCCCATTAACCCCTGACTATACCGGGGATACGCTTATCACAATGCCTTTCTGGTCTGTGCTGAAGCAGGGCATTCTGGCAGCCAAGTGGCTTGACCTTTATTAGTGAGCCTGGTTACCCCCTCTCGGAACCACAGACTTAGATATCGCCAGCTCATATACAGTGCATAAAATATATTTATATATATACCCTTATACACCATTTTAATAAAAAATATCACAAAATTCTTCTACGTCCCTCGGGAAGAGTGAAAGACGCGCACGTTCATTTTCAGAGCTCCTAGACCTTCCTATAAGAAGTTAGCCAAAAAGTAGCTTCAAAAAACGCTTAGGTTAAGTTTCAGAGTTGCTTCTAATGTACCAAAGCTGGAATTAGACATAATTTCACTCTCACAACATTATGGCTGGTTGGAGAGAGTCCGAACCACAAGTACCAGGTCCATGGTTCTGGGCGTATACTGGGGGGACGGGGACGACTCCCATTAACCCCTGACTATACCGGGGATACGCTTATCACAATGCCTTTCTGGTCTGTGCTGAAGCAGGGCATTCTGGCAGCCAAGTGGCTTGACCTTTATTAGTGAGCCTGGTTACCCCCTCTCGGAACCACAGACTTAGAAATCGCCAGCTCATATACAGTGCATAAAATATATTTATATATATACCCTTATACACCATTTTAATAAAAAATATCACAAAATTCTTCTAAGTCCCTCGGGAAGAGTGAATGACGCGCACGTTCATTTTCAGAGCTCCTAGGCCTTCCTATAAGAAGTTAGCCAAAAAGTAGCTTCGAAAAACGCTTAGGTTAAGTTTCAGAGTTGCTTCTAATGTACCAAATCTGGACTTAGACATAATTTCACTCTCACAACATTATGGCTGGTTGGAGACAGTCCGAACCACAAGTACCGGGTCCATGGTTCTGGCCGTATACTGGGGGGACGGGGACGACTCCCATTAACCCCTGACTATACCGGGGATACGCTTATCACAATGCCTTTCTGGTCTGTGCTGAAGCAGGGCATTCTGGCAGCCAAGTGGCTTGACCTTTATTAGTGAGCCTGGTTACCCCCTCTCGGAACCACAGACTTAGAAATCGCCAGCTCATATACAGTGCATAAAATATATTTATATATATACCCTTATACACCATTTTAATAAAAAATATCACAAAATTCTTCTAAGTCCCTCGGGAAGAGTGAATGACTCCCACGTTCATTTTCAGAGCTCCTAGACCTTCCTATAAGAAGTTAGCCAAAAAGTATCTTCGAAAAACGCTTAGGTAAAGTTTCAGAGTTGCTTCTAATGTACCAAAGCTGGACTTAGACATAATTTCACTCTCGCAACATTATGGCTGGTTGGAGACAGTCCGAACCACAAGTACCGGGTCCATGGTTCTGGCCATATACTGGGGGGACGGGGACGACTCCCATTAACCCCTGACTATACCGGGGATACGCTTATCACAATGCCTTTCTGGTCTGTGCTGAAGCAGGGCATTCTGGCAGCCAAGTGTCTTGACATTTATTAGTGAGCCTGGTTACCCCCTCTCGGAACCACAGACTTAGAAATCTCCAGCTCATATACAGTGCATAAAATATATTTATATATATACCCTTATACACCATTTTAATAAAAAATATCACAAAATTCTTCTAAGTCCCTCGGGAAGAGTGAAAGACGCGCACGTTCATTTTCAGATCTCCTAGACCTTCCTATAAGAAGTTAGCCAAAAAGTAGCTTCGAAAAACGCTTAGGTTAAGTTTCAGAGTTGCTTCTAATGTACCAAAGCTGGACTTAGACATAATTTCACTCTCACAACATTATGGCTGGTTGGAGACAGTCCGAACCACAAGTACCGGGTCCATGGTTCTGGCCGTATACTGGGGGGACGGGGACGACTCCCATTAACCCCTGACTATACCGGGGATACGCTTATCACAATGCCTTTCTGGTCTGTGCTGAAGCAGGGCATTCTGGGAGCCAAGTGGCTTGACCTTTATTAGTGAGCCTGGTTACCCCCTCTCGGAACCACAGACTTAGAAATCGCCAGCTCATATACAGTGCATAAAATATATTAATATATATACCCTTACACTGTACACCATTTTAATAAAAAATATCACAAAATTCTTCTAAGTCCCTCGGGAAGAGTGAAAGACGCGCACGTTCATTTTCAGATCTCCTAGACCTTCCTATAAGAAGTTAGCCAAAAAGTAGCTTCGAAAAACGCTTAGGTTAAGTTTCAGAGTTGCTTCTAATGTACCAAAGCTGGACTTAGACATAATTTCACTCTCACAACATTATGGCTGGTTGGAGACAGTCCGAACCACAAGTACCGGGTCCATGGTTCTGGCCGTATACTGGGGGGACGGGGACGACTCCCATTAACCCCTGACTATACCGGGGATACGCTTATCACAATGCCTTTCTGGTCTGTGCTGAAGCAGGACATTCTGGCAGCCAAGTGGCTTGACATTTATTAGTGAGCCTGGTTACCCCCTCTCGGAACCACAGATTTAGAAATCGCCAGCTCATATACAGTGCATAAAATATATTTATATATATACCCTTATACACCATTTTAATAAAAAATATCACAACATTCTTCTAAGTCACTCGGGAAGAGAGAAAGACGCGCACGTTCATTTTCAGAGCTCCTAGACCATCCTATAAGAAGTTAGCCAAAAAGTAGCTTCGAAAAACGCTTAGGTTAAGTTTCAGAGTTGCTTCTAATGTACCAAAGCTGGACTTAGACATAATTTCACTCTCACAACATTATGGCTGGTTGGAGAAAGTCCGAACCACAAGTACCGGGTCCATGGTTCTGGCCGTATACTGGGGGGACGGGGACGACTCCCATTAACCCCTGACTATACCGGGGATACGCTTATCACAATGCCTTTCTGGTCTGTGCTGAAGCAGGGCATTCTGGCAGCCAAGTGGCTTGACCTTTATTAGTGAGCCTGGTTACCCCCTCTCGGAACCACAGACTTAGAAATCGCCAGCTCATATACAGTGCATAAAATATATTTATATATATACCCTTATACACCATTTTAATAAAAAATATCACAAAATTCTTCTAAGTCCCTCGGGAAGAGTGAAAGACGCGCACGTTCATTTTCAGATCTCCTAGACCTTCCTATAAGAAGTTAGCCAAAAAGTAGCTTCGAAAAACGCTTAGGTTAAGTTTCAGAGTTGCTTCTAATGTACCAAAGCTGGACTTAGACATAATTTCACTCTCACAACATTATGGCTGGTTGGAGACAGTCCGAACCACAAGTACCGGGTCCATGGTTCTGGCCGTATACTGGGGGGACGGGGACGACTCCCATTAACCCCTGACTATACCGGGGATACGCTTATCACAATGCCTTTCTGGTCTGTGCTGAAGCAGGGCATTCTGGGAGCCAAGTGGCTTGACCTTTATTAGTGAGCCTGGTTACCCCCTCTCGGAACCACAGACTTAGAAATCGCCAGCTCATATACAGTGCATAAAATATATTTATATATATACCCTTATACACCATTTTAATAAAAAATATCACAAAATTCTTCTAAGTCCCTCGGGAAGAGTGAAAGACGCGCACGTTCATTTTCAGAGCTCCTAGACCTTCCTATAAGAAGTTAGCCAAAAAGTAGCTTCGAAAAACGCTTAGGTTAAGTTTCAGAGTTGCTTCTAATGTACCAAAGCTGGACTTAGACATAATTTCACTCTCACAACATTATGGCTGGTTGGAGAGAGTCCGAACCACAAGTACCGGGTCCATGGTTCTGGCCATATACTGGGGGGACGGGGACGACTCCCATTAACCCCTGACTATACCGGGGATACGCTTATCACAATGCCTTTCTGGTCTGTGCTGAAGCAGGGCATTCTGGCAGCCAAGTGGCTTGACCTTTATTAGTGAGCCTGGTTACCCCCTCTCGGAACCACAGACTTAGAAATCGCCAGCTCATATACAGTGCATAAAATATATTTATATATATACCCTTATACACCATTTTAATAAAAAATATCACAAAATTCTTCTACGTCCCTCGGGAAGAGTGAAAGACGCGCACGTTCATTTTCAGAGCTCCTAGACCTTCCTATAAGAAGTTAGCCAAAAAGTAGCTTCAAAAAACGCTTAGGTTAAGTTTCAGAGTTGCTTCTAATGTACCAAAGCTGGACTTAGACATAATTTCACTCTCACAACATTATGGCTGGTTGGAGAGAGTCCGAACCACAAGTACCAGGTCCATGGTTCTGGGCGTATACTGGGGGGACGGGGACGACTCCCATTAACCCCTGACTATACCGGGGATACGCTTATCACAATGCCTTTCTGGTCTGTGCTGAAGCAGGGCATTCTGGCAGCCAAGTGGCTTGACCTTTATTAGTGAGCCTGGTTACCCCCTCTCGGAACCACAGACTTAGAAATCGCCAGCTCATATACAGTGCATAAAATATATTTATATATATACCCTTATACACCATTTTAATAAAAAATATCACAAAATTCTTCTAAGTCCCTCGGGAAGAGTGAAAGACGCGCACGTTCATTTTCAGAGCTCCTAGACCTTCCTATAAGAAGTTAGCCAAAAAGTAGCTTCGAAAAACGCTTAGGTTAAGTTTCAGAGTTGCTTCTAATCTACCAAAGCTGGACTTAGACATAATTTCACTCTCACAACATTATGGCTGGTTGGAGAGAGTCCGAACCACAAGTACCGGGTCCATGGTTCTGGCCCTATACTGGGGGGACGGGGACGACTCCCATTAACCCCTGACTATACCGGGGATACGCTTATCACAATGCCTTTCTGGTCTGTGCTGAAGCAGGGCATTCTGGGAGCCAAGTTGCTTGACCTTTATTAGTGAGCCTGGTTACCCCCTCTCGGAACCACAGACTTAGAAATCGCCAGCTCATATACAGTGCATAAAATATATTTATATATATACCCTTATACACCATTTTAATAAAAAATATCACAAACTTCTTCTAAGTCCCTCGGAAAGAGTGAAAGACGCGCACATTAATTTTCAGTGCTCCTAGACCTTCCTATAAGAAGTTAGCCAAAAAGTAGCTTCGAAAAACGCTTAGGTTAAGTTTCAGAGTTGCTTCTAATGTACCAAAGCTGGACTTAGACATAATTTCACTCTCACAACATTATGGCTGGTTGGAGAGAGTCCGAACCACAAGTACCGGGTCCATGGTTCTGGCCATATACTGGGGGGACGGGGACGACTCCCATTAACCCCTGACTATACCGGGGATACGCTTATCACAATGCCTTTCTGGTCTGTGCTGAAGCAGGGCATTCTGGCAGCCAAGTGTCTTGACCTTTATTAGTGAGCCTGGTTACCCCCTCTCGGAACCACAGACTTAGAAATCTCCAGCTCATATACAGTGCATAAAATATATTTATATATATACCCTTATACACCATTTTAATAAAAAATATCACAAAATTCTTCTAAGTCCCTCGGGAAGAGTGAAAGACGCGCACGTTCATTTTCAGAGCTCCTAGACCTTCCTATAAGAAGTTAGCCAAAAAGTAGCTTCGAAAAACGCTTAGGTTAAGTTTCAGAGTTGCTTCTAATGTACCAAAGCTGGACTTAGACATAATTTCACTCTCACAACATTATGGCTGGTTGGAGAGAGTCCGAACCACAAGTACCGGGTCCATGGTTCTGGCCGTATACTGGGGGGACGGGGACGACTCCCATTAACCCCTGACTATACCGGGGATACGCTTATCACAATGCCTTTCTGGTCTGTGCTGAAGCAGGGCATTCTGGCAGCCAAGTGGCTTGACCTTTATTAGTGAGCCTGGTTACCCCCTCTCGGAACCACAGACTTAGATATCGCCAGCTCATATACAGTGCATAAAATATATTTATATACTGTATATACCCTTATACACCATTTTAATAAAAAATATCACAAAATTCTTCTACGTCCCTCGGGAAGAGTGAAAGACGCGCACGTTCATTTTCAGAGCTCCTAGACCTTCCTATAAGAAGTTAGCCAAAAAGTAGCTTCAAAAAACGCTTAGGTTAAGTTTCAGAGTTGCTTCTAATGTACCAAAGCTGGAATTAGACATAATTTCACTCTCACAACATTATGGCTGGTTGGAGAGAGTCCGAACCACAAGTACCAGGTCCATGGTTCTGGGCGTATACTGGGGGGACGGGGACGACTCCCATTAACCCCTGACTATACCGGGGATACGCTTATCACAATGCCTTTCTGGTCTGTGCTGAAGCAGGGCATTCTGGCAGCCAAGTGGCTTGACCTTTATTAGTGAGCCTGGTTACCCCCTCTCGGAACCACAGACTTAGAAATCGCCAGCTCATATACAGTGCATAAAATATATTTATATATATACCCTTATACACCATTTTAATAAAAAATATCACAAAATTCTTCTAAGTCCCTCGGGAAGAGTGAATGACGCGCACGTTCATTTTCAGAGCTCCTAGGCCTTCCTATAAGAAGTTAGCCAAAAAGTAGCTTCGAAAAACGCTTAGGTTAAGTTTCAGAGTTGCTTCTAATGTACCAAATCTGGACTTAGACATAATTTCACTCTCACAACATTATGGCTGGTTGGAGACAGTCCGAACCACAAGTACCGGGTCCATGGTTCTGGCCGTATACTGGGGGGACGGGGACGACTCCCATTAACCCCTGACTATACCGGGGATACGCTTATCACAATGCCTTTCTGGTCTGTGCTGAAGCAGGGCATTCTGGCAGCCAAGTGGCTTGACCTTTATTAGTGAGCCTGGTTACCCCCTCTCGGAACCACAGACTTAGAAATCGCCAGCTCATATACAGTGCATAAAATATATTTATATATATACCCTTATACACCATTTTAATAAAAAATATCACAAAATTCTTCTAAGTCCCTCGGGAAGAGTGAATGACTCCCACGTTCATTTTCAGAGCTCCTAGACCTTCCTATAAGAAGTTAGCCAAAAAGTAGCTTCGAAAAACGCTTAGGTAAAGTTTCAGAGTTGCTTCTAATGTACCAAAGCTGGACTTAGACATAATTTCACTCTCGCAACATTATGGCTGGTTGGAGACAGTCCGAACCACAAGTACCGGGTCCATGGTTCTGGGCGTATACTGGGTGGACGGGGACGACTCCCATTAACCCCTGACTATACCGGGGATACGCTTATCACAATGCCTTTCTGGTCTGTGCTGAAGCAGGGCATTCTGGCAGCCAAGTGGCTTGACCTTTATTAGTGAGCCTGGTTACCCCCTCTCGGAACCACAGACTTAGAAATCGCCAGCTCATATACAGTGCATAAAATATATTTATATATATACCCTTATACACCATTTTAATAAAAAATATCACAAAATTCTTCTAAGTCCCTCGGGAAGAGTGAAAGACGCGCACGTTCATTTTCAGATCTCCTAGACCTTCCTATAAGAAGTTAGCCAAAAAGTAGCTTCGAAAAACGCTTAGGTTAAGTTTCAGAGTTGCTTCTAATGTACCAAAGCTGGACTTAGACATAATTTCACTCTCACAACATTATGGCTGGTTGGAGACAGTCCGAACCACAAGTACCGGGTCCATGGTTCTGGCCGTATACTGGGGGGACGGGGACGACTCCCATTAACCCCTGACTATACCGGGGATACGCTTATCACAATGCCTTTCTGGTCTGTGCTGAAGCAGGGCATTCTGGGAGCCAAGTGGCTTGACCTTTATTAGTGAGCCTGGTTACCCCCTCTCGGAACCACAGACTTAGAAATCGCCAGCTCATATACAGTGCATAAAATATATTTATATATATACCCTTATACACCATTTTAATAAAAAATATCACAAAATTCTTCTAAGTCCCTCGGGAAGAGTGAAAGACGCGCACGTTCATTTTCAGAGCTCCTAGACCTTCCTATAAGAAGTTAGCCAAAAAGTAGCTTCGAAAAACGCTTAGGTTAAGTTTCAGAGTTGCTTCTAATGTACCAAAGCTGGACTTAGACATAATTTCACTCTCACAACATTATGGCTGGTTGGAGAGAGTCCGAACCACAAGTACCGGGTCCATGGTTCTGGCCATATACTGGGGGGACGGGGACGACTCCCATTAACCCCTGACTATACCGGGGATACGCTTATCACAATGCCTTTCTGGTCTGTGCTGAAGCAGGGCATTCTGGCAGCCAAGTGGCTTGACCTTTATTAGTGAGCCTGGTTACCCCCTCTCGGAACCACAGACTTAGAAATCGCCAGCTCATATACAGTGCATAAAATATATTTATATATATACCCTTATACACCATTTTAATAAAAAATATCACAAAATTCTTCTACGTCCCTCGGGAAGAGTGAAAGACGCGCACGTTCATTTTCAGAGCTCCTAGACCTTCCTATAAGAAGTTAGCCAAAAAGTAGCTTCAAAAAACGCTTAGGTTAAGTTTCAGAGTTGCTTCTAATGTACCAAAGCTGGACTTAGACATAATTTCACTCTCACAACATTATGGCTGGTTGGAGAGAGTCCGAACCACAAGTACCAGGTCCATGGTTCTGGGCGTATACTGGGGGGACGGGGACGACTCCCATTAACCCCTGACTATACCGGGGATACGCTTATCACAATGCCTTTCTGGTCTGTGCTGAAGCAGGGCATTCTGGCAGCCAAGTGGCTTGACCTTTATTAGTGAGCCTGGTTACCCCCTCTCGGAACCACAGACTTAGAAATCGCCAGCTCATATACAGTGCATAAAATATATTTATATATATACCCTTATACACCATTTTAATAAAAAATATCACAAAATTCTTCTAAGTCCCTCGGGAAGAGTGAAAGACGCGCACGTTCATTTTCAGAGCTCCTAGACCTTCCTATAAGAAGTTAGCCAAAAAGTAGCTTCGAAAAACGCTTAGGTTAAGTTTCAGAGTTGCTTCTAATCTACCAAAGCTGGACTTAGACATAATTTCACTCTCACAACATTATGGCTGGTTGGAGAGAGTCCGAACCACAAGTACCGGGTCCATGGTTCTGGCCGTATACTGGGGGGACGGGGACGACTCCCATTAACCCCTGACTATACCGGGGATACGCTTATCACAATGCCTTTCTGGTCTGTGCTGAAGCAGGGCATTCTGGGAGCCAAGTTGCTTGACCTTTATTAGTGAGCCTGGTTACCCCCTCTCGGAACCACAGACTTAGAAATCGCCAGCTCATATACAGTGCATAAAATATATTTATATATATACCCTTATACACCATTTTAATAAAAAATATCACAAAATTCTTCTAAGTCCCTCGGAAAGAGTGAAAGACGCGCACATTAATTTTCAGTGCTCCTAGACCTTCCTATAAGAAGTTAGCCAAAAAGTAGCTTCGAAAAACGCTTAGGTTAAGTTTCAGAGTTGCTTCTAATGTACCAAAGCTGGACTTAGACATAATTTCACTCTCACAACATTATGGCTGGTTGGAGAGAGTCCGAACCACAAGTACCGGGTCCATGGTTCTGGCCATATACTGGGGGGACGACGACGACTCCCATTAACCCCTGACTATACCGGGGATACGCTTATCACAATGCCTTTCTGGTCTGTGCTGAAGCAGGGCATTCTGGCAGCCAAGTGTCTTGACCTTTATTAGTGAGCCTGGTTACCCCCTCTCGGAACCACAGACTTAGAAATCTCCAGCTCATATACAGTGCATAAAATATATTTATATATATACCCTTATACACCATTTTAATAAAAAATATCACAAAATTCTTCTAAGTCCCTCGGGAAGAGTGAAAGACGCGCACGTTCATTTTCAGAGCTCCTAGACCTTCCTATAAGAAGTTAGCCAAAAAGTAGCTTCGAAAAACGCTTAGGTTAAGTTTCAGAGTTGCTTCTAATGTACCAAAGCTGGACTTAGACATAATTTCACTCTCACAACATTATGGCTGGTTGGAGAGAGTCCGAACCACAAGTACCGGGTCCATGGTTCTGGCCGTATACTGGGGGGACGGGGACGACTCCCATTAACCCCTGACTATACCGGGGATACGCTTATCACAATGCCTTTCTGGTCTGTGCTGAAGCAGGGCATTCTGGCAGCCAAGTGGCTTGACCTTTATTAGTGAGCCTGGTTACCCCCTCTCGGAACCACAGACTTAGATATCGCCAGCTCATATACAGTGCATAAAATATATTTATATATATACCCTTATACACCATTTTAATAAAAAATATCACAAAATTCTTCTACGTCCCTCGGGAAGAGTGAAAGACGCGCACGTTCATTTTCAGAGCTCCTAGACCTTCCTATAAGAAGTTAGCCAAAAAGTAGCTTCAAAAAACGCTTAGGTTAAGTTTCAGAGTTGCTTCTAATGTACCAAAGCTGGAATTAGACATAATTTCACTCTCACAACATTATGGCTGGTTGGAGAGAGTCCGAACCACAAGTACCAGGTCCATGGTTCTGGGCGTATACTGGGGGGACGGGGACGACTCCCATTAACCCCTGACTATACCGGGGATACGCTTATCACAATGCCTTTCTGGTCTGTGCTGAAGCAGGGCATTCTGGCAGCCAAGTGGCTTGACCTTTATTAGTGAGCCTGGTTACCCCCTCTCGGAACCACAGACTTAGAAATCGCCAGCTCATATACAGTGCATAAAATATATTTATATATATACCCTTATACACCATTTTAATAAAAAATATCACAAAATTCTTCTAAGTCCCTCGGGAAGAGTGAATGACGCGCACGTTCATTTTCAGAGCTCCTAGGCCTTCCTATAAGAAGTTAGCCAAAAAGTAGCTTCGAAAAACGCTTAGGTTAAGTTTCAGAGTTGCTTCTAATGTACCAAATCTGGACTTAGACATAATTTCACTCTCACAACATTATGGCTGGTTGGAGACAGTCCGAACCACAAGTACCGGGTCCATGGTTCTGGCCGTATACTGGGGGGACGGGGACGACTCCCATTAACCCCTGACTATACCGGGGATACGCTTATCACAATGCCTTTCTGGTCTGTGCTGAAGCAGGGCATTCTGGCAGCCAAGTGGCTTGACCTTTATTAGTGAGCCTGGTTACCCCCTCTCGGAACCACAGACTTAGAAATCGCCAGCTCATATACAGTGCATAAAATATATTTATATATATACCCTTATACACCATTTTAATAAAAAATATCACAAAATTCTTCTAAGTCCCTCGGGAAGAGTGAATGACTCCCAAGTTCATTTTCAGAGCTCCTAGACCTTCCTATAAGAAGTTAGCCAAAAAGTAGCTTCGAAAAACGCTTAGGTAAAGTTTCAGAGTTGCTTCTAATGTACCAAAGCTGGACTTAGACATAATTTCACTCTCGCAACATTATGGCTGGTTGGAGACAGTCCGAACCACAAGTACCGGGTCCATGGTTCTGGGAGTATACTGGGTGGACGGGGACGACTCCCATTAACCCCTGACTATACCGGGGATACGCTTATCACAATGCCTTTCTGGTCTGTGCTGAAGCAGGGCATTCTGGCAGCCAAGTGGCTTGACATTTATTAGTGAGCCTGGTTACCCCCTCTCTGAACCACAGACTTAGAAATCGCCAGCTCATATACAGTGCATAAAATATATTTATATATATATACCCTTATACACCATTTTAATAAAAAATATCACAACATTCTTCTAAGTCCCTCGGGAAGAGTGAAAGACGCGCACGTTCATTTTCAGAGCTCCTAGACCTTCTTATAAGTAGTTAGCCAAAAAGTAGCTTCGAAAAACGCTTAGGTTAAGTTTCAGAGTTGCTTCTAATGTACCAAAGCTGGACTTAGACATAATTTCACTCTCACAACATTATGGCTGGTTGGAGACAGTCCGAACCACAAGTACCGGGTCCATGGTTCTGGCCGTATACTGGGGGGACGGGGACGACTCCCATTAACCCCTGACTATACCGGGGATACGCTTATCACAATGCCTTTCTGGTCTGTGCTGAAGCAGGGCATTCTGGCAGCCAAGTGGCTTGACCTTTATTAGTGAGCCTGGTTACCCCCTCTCGGAACCACAGACTTAGAAATCGCCAGCTCATATACAGTGCATAAAATATATTTATATATATACCCTTATACACCATTTTAATAAAAAATATCACAAAATTCTTCTAAGTCCCTCGGGAAGAGTGATTGACTCCCACGTTCATTTTCAGAGCTCCTAGACCTTCCTATAAGAAGTTAGCCAAAAAGTAGCTTCGAAAAACGCTTAGGTAAAGTTTCAGAGTTGCTTCTAATGTACCAAAGCTGGACTTAGACATAATTTCACTCTCGCAACATTATGGCTGGTTGGAGACAGTCCGAACCACAAGTACCGGGTCCATGGTTCTGGGCGTATACTGGGTGGACGGGGACGACTCCCATTAACCCCTGACTATACCGGGGATACGCTTATCACAATGCCTTTCTGGTCTGTGCTGAAGCAGGGCATTCTGGCAGCCAAGTGGCTTGACATTTATTAGTGAGCCTGGTTACCCCCTCTCGGAACCACAGACTTAGAAATCGCCAGCTCATATACAGTGCATAAAATATATTTATATATATATACCCTTATACACCATTTTAATAAAAAATATCACAACATTCTTCTAAGTCCCTCGGGAAGAGTGAAAGACGCGCACGTTCATTTTCAGAGCTCCTAGACCTTCTTATAAGTAGTTAGCCAAAAAGTAGCTTCGAAAAACGCTTAGGTTAAGTTTCAGAGTTGCTTCTAATGTACCAAAGCTGGACTTAGACATAATTTCACTCTCACAACATTATGGCTGGTTGGAGACAGTCCGAACCACAAGTACCGGGTCCATGGTTCTGGCCGTATACTGGGGGGACGGGGACGACTCCCATTAACCCCTGACTATACCGGGGATACGCTTATCACAATGCCTTTCTGGTCTGTGCTGAAGCAGGGCATTCTGGCAGCCAAGTGGCTTGACCTTTATTAGTGAGCCTGGTTACCCCCTCTCGGAACCACAGACTTAGAAATCGCCAGCTCATATACAGTGCATAAAATATATTTATATATATACCCTTATACACCATTTTAATAAAAAATATCACAAAATTCTTCTAAGTCCCTCGGGAAGAGTGAATGACGCGCACGTTCATTTTCAGAGCTCCTAGATCTTCCTATAAGAAGTTAGCCAAAAAGTAGCTTCGAAAAACGCTTAGGTTAAGTTTCAGAGTTGCTTCTAATGTACCAAAGCTGGACTTAGACATAATTTCACTCTCACAACATTATGGCTGGTTGGAGACAGTCCGAACCACAAGTACCGGGTCCATGGTTCTGGCCGTATACTGGGGGGACGGGGACGACTCCCATTAACCCCTGACTATACCGGGGATACGCTTATCACAATGCCTTTCTGGTCTGTGCTGAAGCAGGGCATTCTGGCAGCCAAGTGGCTTGACATTTATTAGTGAGCCTGGTTACCCCCTCTCGGAACCACAGACTTAGAAATCGCCAGCTCATATACAGTGCATAAAATATATTTATATATACAGTATATACCCTTATACACCATTTAATAAAAAAAATCACAACATTCTTCTAAGTCCCTCGGGAAGAGTGAAAGACGCGCACGTTCATTTTCAGAGCTCCTAGACCTTCCTATAAGAAGTTAGCCAAAAAGTAGCTTCAAAAAACGCTTAGGTTAAGTTTCAGAGTTGCTTCTAATGTACCAAAGCTGGAATTAGACATAATTTCACTCTCACAACATTATGGCTGGTTGGAGAGAGTCCGAACCACAAGTACCAGGTCCATGGTTCTGGGCGTATACTGGGGGGACGGGGACGACTCCCATTAACCCCTGACTATACCGGGGATACGCTTATCACAATGCCTTTCTGGTCTGTGCTGAAGCAGGGCATTCTGGCAGCCAAGTGGCTTGACCTTTATTAGTGAGCCTGGTTACCCCCTCTCGGAACCACAGACTTAGAAATCGCCAGCTCATATACAGTGCATAAAATATATTTATATATATACCCTTATACACCATTTTAATAAAAAATATCACAAAATTCTTCTAAGTCCCTCGGGAAGAGTGAATGACGCGCACGTTCATTTTCAGAGCTCCTAGGCCTTCCTATAAGAAGTTAGCCAAAAAGTAGCTTCGAAAAACGCTTAGGTTAAGTTTCAGAGTTGCTTCTAATGTACCAAATCTGGACTTAGACATAATTTCACTCTCACAACATTATGGCTGGTTGGAGACAGTCCGAACCACAAGTACCGGGTCCATGGTTCTGGCCGTATACTGGGGGGACGGGGACGACTCCCATTAACCCCTGACTATACCGGGGATACGCTTATCACAATGCCTTTCTGGTCTGTGCTGAAGCAGGGCATTCTGGCAGCCAAGTGGCTTGACCTTTATTAGTGAGCCTGGTTACCCCCTCTCGGAACCACAGACTTAGAAATCGCCAGCTCATATACAGTGCATAAAATATATTTATATATATACCCTTATACACCATTTTAATAAAAAATATCACAAAATTCTTCTAAGTCCCTCGGGAAGAGTGAATGACTCCCACGTTCATTTTCAGAGCTCCTAGACCTTCCTATAAGAAGTTAGCCAAAAAGTAGCTTCGAAAAACGCTTAGGTAAAGTTTCAGAGTTGCTTCTAATGTACCAAAGCTGGACTTAGACATAATTTCACTCTCGCAACATTATGGCTGGTTGGAGACAGTCCGAACCACAAGTACCGGGTCCATGGTTCTGGGCGTATACTGGGTGGACGGGGACGACTCCCATTAACCCCTGACTATACCGGGGATACGCTTATCACAATGCCTTTCTGGTCTGTGCTGAAGCAGGGCATTCTGGCAGCCAAGTGGCTTGACATTTATTAGTGAGCCTGGTTACCCCCTCTCGGAACCACAGACTTAGAAATCGCCAGCTCATATACAGTGCATAAAATATATTTATATATATATACCCTTATACACCATTTTAATAAAAAATATCACAAAATTCTTCTAAGTCCCTCGGAAAGAGTGAAAGACGCGCACATTAATTTTCAGTGCTCCTAGACCTTCCTATAAGAAGTTAGCCAAAAAGTAGCTTCGAAAAACGCTTAGGTTAAGTTTCAGAGTTGCTTCTAATGTACCAAAGCTGGACTTAGACATAATTTCACTCTCACAACATTATGGCTGGTTGGAGACAGTCCGAACCACAAGTACCGGGTCCATGGTTCTGGCCGTATACTGGGGGGACGGGGACGACTCCCATTAACCCCTGACTATACCGGGGATACGCTTATCACAATGCCTTTCTGGTCTGTGCTGAAGCAGGGCATTCTGGCAGCCAAGTGGCTTGACCTTTATTAGTGAGCCTGGTTACCCCCTCTCGGAACCACAGACTTAGAAATCGCCAGCTCATATACAGTGCATAAAATATATTTATATATATACCCTTATACACCATTTTAATAAAAAATATCACAAAATTCTTCTAAGTCCCTCGGGAAGAGTGAATGACTCCCACGTTCATTTTCAGAGCTCCTAGACCTTCCTATAAGAAGTTAGCCAAAAAGTAGCTTCGAAAAACGCTTAGGTAAAGTTTCAGAGTTGCTTCTAATGTACCAAAGCTGGACTTAGACATAATTTCACTCTCGCAACATTATGGCTGGTTGGAGAGAGTCCGAACCACAAGTACCAGGTCCATGGTTCTGGGCGTATACTGGGGGGACGGGGACGACTCCCATTAACCCCTGACTATGCCGGGGATACGCTTATCACAATGCTTTTCTGGTCTGTGCTGAAGCAGGGCATTCTGGCAGCCAAGTGGCTTGACCTTTATTAGTGAGCCTGGTTACCCCCTCTCGGAACCACAGACTTAGAAATCGCCAGCTCATATACAGTGCATAAAATATATTTATATATATACCCTTATACACCATTTTAATAAAAAATATCACAAAATTCTTCTAAGTCCCTCGGGAAGAGTGAAAGACGCGCACGTTCATTTTCAGAGCTCCTAGACCTTCCTATAAGAAGTTAGCCAAAAAGTAGCTTCGAAAAACGCTTAGGTTAAGTTTCAGAGTTGCTTCTAATCTACCAAAGCTGGACTTAGACATAATTTCACTCTCACAACATTATGGCTGGTTGGAGAGAGTCCGAACCACAAGTACCGGGTCCATGGTTCTGGCCGTATACTGGGGGGACGGGGACGACTCCCATTAACCCCTGACTATACCGGGGATACGCTTATCACAATGCCTTTCTGGTCTGTGCTGAAGCAGGGCATTCTGGGAGCCAAGTTGCTTGACCTTTATTAGTGAGCCTGGTTACCCCCTCTCGGAACCACAGACTTAGAAATCGCCAGCTCATATACAGTGCATAAAATATATTTATATATATACCCTTATACACCATTTTAATAAAAAATATCACAAAATTCTTCTAAGTCCCTCGGAAAGAGTGAAAGACGCGCACATTAATTTTCAGTGCTCCTAGACCTTCCTATAAGAAGTTAGCCAAAAAGTAGCTTCGAAAAACGCTTAGGTTAAGTTTCAGAGTTGCTTCTAATGTACCAAAGCTGGACTTAGACATAATTTCACTCTCACAACATTATGGCTGGTTGGAGACAGTCCGAACCACAAGTACCGGGTCCATGGTTCTGGCCGTATACTGGGGGGACGGGGACGACTCCCATTAACCCCTGACTATACCGGGGATACGCTTATCACAATGCCTTTCTGGTCTGTGCTGAAGCAGGGCATTCTGGCAGCCAAGTGGCTTGACATTTATTAGTGAGCCTGGTTAACCCCTCTCGGAACCACAGACTTAGAAATCGCCAGCTCATATACAGTGCATAAAATATATTTATATATATACCCTTATACACCATTTTAATAAAAAATATCACAAAATTCTTCTAAGTCCCTCGGGAAGAGTGAAAGACGCGCACGTTCATTTTCAGAGCTCCTAGACCTTCCTATAAGAAGTTAGCCAAAAAGTAGCTTCGAAAAACGCTTAGGTTAAGTTTCAGAGTTGCTTCTAATGTACCAAAGCTGGACTTAGACATAATTTCACTCTCACAACATTATGGCTGGTTGGAGACAGTCCGAACCACAAGTACCGGGTCCATGGTTCTGGCCGTATACTGGGGGGACGGGGACGACTCCCATTAACCCCTGACTATACCGGGGATACGCTTATCACAATGCCTTTCTGGTCTGTGCTGAAGCAGGGCATTCTGGCAGCCAAGTGGCTTGACCTTTATTAGTGAGCCTGGTTACCCCCTCTCGGAACCACAGACTTAGAAATCGCCAGCTCATATACAGTGCATAAAATATATTTATATATATACCCTTATACACCATTTTAATAAAAAATATCACAAAATTCTTCTAAGTCCCTCGGAAAGAGTGAAAGACGCGCACATTAATTTTCAGTGCTCCTAGACCTTCCTATAAGAAGTTAGCCAAAAAGTAGCTTCGAAAAACGCTTAGGTTAAGTTTCAGAGTTGCTTCTAATGTACCAAAGCTGGACTTAGACATAATTTCACTCTCACAACATTATGGCTGGTTGGAGACAGTCCGAACCACAAGTACCGGGTCCATGGTTCTGGCCGTATACTGGGGGGACGGGGACGACTCCCATTAACCCCTGACTATACCGGGGATACGCTTATCACAATGCCTTTCTGGTCTGTGCTGAAGCAGGGCATTCTGGCAGCCAAGTGGCTTGACATTTATTAGTGAGCCTGGTTAACCCCTCTCGGAACCACAGACTTAGAAATCGCCAGCTCATATACAGTGCATAAAATATATTTATATATATATACCCTTATACACCATTTTAATAAAAAATATCACAAAATTCTTCTAAGTCCCTCGGGAAGAGTGAAAGACGCGCACGTTCATTTTCAGAGCTCCTAGACCTTCCTATAAGAAGTTAGCCAAAAAGTAGCTTCGAAAAACGCTTAGGTTAAGTTTCAGAGTTGCTTCTAATGTACCAAAGCTGGACTTAGACATAATTTCACTCTCACAACATTATGGCTGGTTGGAGAGAGTCCGAACCACAAGTACCGGGTCCATGGTTCTGGCCATATACTGGGGGGACGGGGACGACTCCCATTAACCCCTGACTATACCGGGGATACGCTTATCACAATGCCTTTCTGGTCTGTGCTGAAGCAGGGCATTCTGGCAGCCAAGTGTCTTGACCTTTATTAGTGAGCCTGGTTACCCCCTCTCGGAACCACAGACTTAGAAATCTCCAGCTCATATACAGTGCATAAAATATATTTATATATATACCCTTATACACCATTTTAATAAAAAATATCACAAAATTCTTCTAAGTCCCTCGGGAAGAGTGAAAGACGCGCACGTTCATTTTCAGAGCTCCTAGACCTTCCTATAAGAAGTTAGCCAAAAAGTAGCTTCGAAAAACGCTTAGGTTAAGTTTCAGAGTTGCTTCTAATGTACCAAAGCTGGACTTAGACATAATTTCACTCTCACAACATTATGGCTGGTTGGAGACAGTCCGAACCACAAGTACCGGGTCCATGGTTCTGGCCGTATACTGGGGGGACGGGGACGACTCCCATTAACCCCTGACTATACCGGGGATACGCTTATCACAATGCCTTTCTGGTCTGTGCTGAAGCAGGGCATTCTGGCAGCCAAGTGGCTTGACCTTTATTAGTGAGCCTGGTTACCCCCTCTCGGAACCACAGACTTAGAAATCGCCAGCTCATATACAGTGCATAAAATATATTTATATATATACCCTTATACACCATTTTAATAAAAAATATCACAAAATTCTTCTAAGTCCCTCGGGAAGAGTGAATGACGCGCACGTTCATTTTCAGAGCTCCTAGATCTTCCTATAAGAAGTTAGCCAAAAAGTAGCTTCGAAAAACGCTTAGGTTAAGTTTCAGAGTTGCTTCTAATGTACCAAAGCTGGACTTAGACATAATTTCACTCTCACAACATTATGGCTGGTTGGAGACAGTCCGAACCACAAGTACCGGGTCCATGGTTCTGGCCGTATACTGGGGGGACGGGGACGACTCCCATTAACCCCTGACTATACCGGGGATACGCTTATCACAATGCCTTTCTGGTCTGTGCTGAAGCAGGGCATTCTGGCAGCCAAGTGGCTTGACATTTATTAGTGAGCCTGGTTACCCCCTCTCGGAACCACAGACTTAGAAATCGCCAGCTCATATACAGTGCATAAAATATATTTATATATACAGTATATACCCTTATACACCATTTTAATAAAAAAAATCACAACATTCTTCTAAGTCCCTCGGGAAGAGTGAAAGACGCGCACGTTCATTTTCAGAGCTCCTAGACCTTCCTATAAGAAGTTAGCCAAAAAGTAGCTTCAAAAAACGCTTAGGTTAAGTTTCAGAGTTGCTTCTAATGTACCAAAGCTGGAATTAGACATAATTTCACTCTCACAACATTATGGCTGGTTGGAGAGAGTCCGAACCACAAGTACCAGGTCCATGGTTCTGGGCGTATACTGGGGGGACGGGGACGACTCCCATTAACCCCTGACTATACCGGGGATACGCTTATCACAATGCCTTTCTGGTCTGTGCTGAAGCAGGGCATTCTGGCAGCCAAGTGGCTTGACCTTTATTAGTGAGCCTGGTTACCCCCTCTCGGAACCACAGACTTAGAAATCGCCAGCTCATATACAGTGCATAAAATATATTTATATATATACCCTTATACACCATTTTAATAAAAAATATCACAAAATTCTTCTAAGTCCCTCGGGAAGAGTGAATGACGCGCACGTTCATTTTCAGAGCTCCTAGGCCTTCCTATAAGAAGTTAGCCAAAAAGTAGCTTCGAAAAACGCTTAGGTTAAGTTTCAGAGTTGCTTCTAATGTACCAAATCTGGACTTAGACATAATTTCACTCTCACAACATTATGGCTGGTTGGAGACAGTCCGAACCACAAGTACCGGGTCCATGGTTCTGGCCGTATACTGGGGGGACGGGGACGACTCCCATTAACCCCTGACTATACCGGGGATACGCTTATCACAATGCCTTTCTGGTCTGTGCTGAAGCAGGGCATTCTGGCAGCCAAGTGGCTTGACCTTTATTAGTGAGCCTGGTTACCCCCTCTCGGAACCACAGACTTAGAAATCGCCAGCTCATATACAGTGCATAAAATATATTTATATATATACCCTTATACACCATTTTAATAAAAAATATCACAAAATTCTTCTAAGTCCCTCGGGAAGAGTGAATGACTCCCACGTTCATTTTCAGAGCTCCTAGACCTTCCTATAAGAAGTTAGCCAAAAAGTAGCTTCGAAAAACGCTTAGGTAAGGTTTCAGAGTTGCTTCTAATGTACCAAAGCTGGACTTAGACATAATTTCACTCTCGCAACATTATGGCTGGTTGGAGACAGTACGAACCACAAGTACCGGGTCCATGGTTCTGGGCGTATACTGGGTGGACGGGGACGACTCCCATTAACCCCTGACTATACCGGGGATACGCTTATCACAATGCCTTTCTGGTCTGTGCTGAAGCAGGGCATTCTGGCAGCCAAGTGGCTTGACATTTATTAGTGAGCCTGGTTACCCCCTCTCGGAACCACAGACTTAGAAATCGCCAGCTCATATACAGTGCATAAAATATATTTATATATATATACCCTTATACACCATTTTAATAAAAAATATCACAACATTCTTCTAAGTCCCTCGGGAAGAGTGAAAGACGCGCACGTTCATTTTCAGAGCTCCTAGACCTTCTTATAAGTAGTTAGCCAAAAAGTAGCTTCGAAAAACGCTTAGGTTAAGTTTCAGAGTTGCTTCTAATGTACCAAAGCTGGACTTAGACATAATTTCACTCTCACAACATTATGGCTGGTTGGAGACAGTCCGAACCACAAGTACCGGGTCCATGGTTCTGGCCGTATACTGGGGGGACGGGGACGACTCCCATTAACCCCTGACTATACCGGGGATACGCTTATCACAATGCCTTTCTGGTCTGTGCTGAAGCAGGGCATTCTGGCAGCCAAGTGGCTTGACCTTTATTAGTGAGCCTGGTTACCCCCTCTCGGAACCACAGACTTAGAAATCGCCAGCTCATATACAGTGCATAAAATATATTTATATATATACCCTTATACACCATTTTAATAAAAAATATCACAAAATTCTTCTAAGTCCCTCGGGAAGAGTGAATGACTCCCACGTTCATTTTCAGAGCTCCTAGACCTTCCTATAAGAAGTTAGCCAAAAAGTAGCTTCGAAAAACGCTTAGGTAAAGTTTCAGAGTTGCTTCTAATGTACCAAAGCTGGACTTAGACATAATTTCACTCTCGCAACATTATGGCTGGTTGGAGAGAGTCCGAACCACAAGTACCAGGTCCATGGTTCTGGGCGTATACTGGGGGGACGGGGACGACTCCCATTAACCCCTGACTATGCCGGGGATACGCTTATCACAATGCTTTTCTGGTCTGTGCTGAAGCAGGGCATTCTGGCAGCCAAGTGGCTTGACCTTTATTAGTGAGCCTGGTTACCCCCTCTCGGAACCACAGACTTAGAAATCGCCAGCTCATATACAGTGCATAAAATATATTTATATATATACCCTTATACACCATTTTAATAAAAAATATCACAAAATTCTTCTAAGTCCCTCGGGAAGAGTGAAAGACGCGCACGTTCATTTTCAGAGCTCCTAGACCTTCCTATAAGAAGTTAGCCAAAAAGTAGCTTCGAAAAACGCTTAGGTTAAGTTTCAGAGTTGCTTCTAATCTACCAAAGCTGGACTTAGACATAATTTCACTCTCACAACATTATGGCTGGTTGGAGAGAGTCCGAACCACAAGTACCGGGTCCATGGTTCTGGCCGTATACTGGGGGGACGGGGACGACTCCCATTAACCCCTGACTATACCGGGGATACGCTTATCACAATGCCTTTCTGGTCTGTGCTGAAGCAGGGCATTCTGGGAGCCAAGTTGCTTGACCTTTATTAGTGAGCCTGGTTACCCCCTCTCGGAACCACAGACTTAGAAATCGCCAGCTCATATACAGTGCATAAAATATATTTATATATATACCCTTATACACCATTTTAATAAAAAATATCACAAAATTCTTCTAAGTCCCTCGGAAAGAGTGAAAGACGCGCACATTAATTTTCAGTGCTCCTAGACCTTCCTATAAGAAGTTAGCCAAAAAGTAGCTTCGAAAAACGCTTAGGTTAAGTTTCAGAGTTGCTTCTAATGTACCAAAGCTGGACTTAGACATAATTTCACTCTCACAACATTATGGCTGGTTGGAGACAGTCCGAACCACAAGTACCGGGTTCATGGTTCTGGCCGTATACTGGGGGGACGGGGACGACTCCCATTAACCCCTGACTATACCGGGGATACGCTTATCACAATGCCTTTCTGGTCTGTGCTGAAGCAGGGCATTCTGGCAGCCAAGTGGCTTGACATTTATTAGTGAGCCTGGTTAACCCCTCTCGGAACCACAGACTTAGAAATCGCCAGCTCATATACAGTGCATAAAATATATTTATATATATATACCCTTATACACCATTTTAATAAAAAATATCACAAAATTCTTCTAAGTCCCTCGGGAAGAGTGAAAGACGCGCACGTTCATTTTCAGAGCTCCTAGACCTTCCTATAAGAAGTTAGCCAAAAAGTAGCTTCGAAAAACGCTTAGGTTAAGTTTCAGAGTTGCTTCTAATGTACCAAAGCTGGACTTAGACATAATTTCACTCTCACAACATTATGGCTGGTTGGAGAGAGTCCGAACCACAAGTACCGGGTCCATGGTTCTGGCCATATACTGGGGGGACGGGGACGACTCCCATTAACCCCTGACTATACCGGGGATACGCTTATCACAATGCCTTTCTGGTCTGTGCTGAAGCAGGGCATTCTGGCAGCCAAGTGTCTTGACCTTTATTAGTGAGCCTGGTTACCCCCTCTCGGAACCACAGACTTAGAAATCTCCAGCTCATATACAGTGCATAAAATATATTTATATATATACCCTTATACACCATTTTAATAAAAAATATCACAAAATTCTTCTAAGTCCCTCGGGAAGAGTGAAAGACGCGCACGTTCATTTTCAGAGCTCCTAGACCTTCCTATAAGAAGTTAGCCAAAAAGTAGCTTCGAAAAACGCTTAGGTTAAGTTTCAGAGTTGCTTCTAATGTACCAAAGCTGGACTTAGACATAATTTCACTCTCACAACATTATGGCTGGTTGGAGAGAGTCCGAACCACAAGTACCGGGTCCATGGTTCTGGCCGTATACTGGGGGGACGGGGACGACTCCCATTAACCCCTGACTATACCGGGGATACGCTTATCACAATGCCTTTCTGGTCTGTGCTGAAGCAGGGCATTCTGGCAGCCAAGTGGCTTGACCTTTATTAGTGAGCCTGGTTACCCCCTCTCGGAACCACAGACTTAGATATCGCCAGCTCATATACAGTGCATAAAATATATTTATATATATACCCTTATACACCATTTTAATAAAAAATATCACAAAATTCTTCTACGTCCCTCGGGAAGAGTGAAAGACGCGCACGTTCATTTTCAGAGCTCCTAGACCTTCCTATAAGAAGTTAGCCAAAAAGTAGCTTCAAAAAACGCTTAGGTTAAGTTTCAGAGTTGCTTCTAATGTACCAAAGCTGGAATTAGACATAATTTCACTCTCACAACATTATGGCTGGTTGGAGAGAGTCCGAACCACAAGTACCAGGTCCATGGTTCTGGGCGTATACTGGGGGGACGGGGACGACTCCCATTAACCCCTGACTATACCGGGGATACGCTTATCACAATGCCTTTCTGGTCTGTGCTGAAGCAGGGCATTCTGGCAGCCAAGTGGCTTGACCTTTATTAGTGAGCCTGGTTACCCCCTCTCGGAACCACAGACTTAGAAATCGCCAGCTCATATACAGTGCATAAAATATATTTATATATATACCCTTATACACCATTTTAATAAAAAATATCACAAAATTCTTCTAAGTCCCTCGGGAAGAGTGAATGACGCGCACGTTCATTTTCAGAGCTCCTAGGCCTTCCTATAAGAAGTTAGCCAAAAAGTAGCTTCGAAAAACGCTTAGGTTAAGTTTCAGAGTTGCTTCTAATGTACCAAATCTGGACTTAGACATAATTTCACTCTCACAACATTATGGCTGGTTGGAGACAGTCCGAACCACAAGTACCGGGTCCATGGTTCTGGCCGTATACTGGGGGGACGGGGACGACTCCCATTAACCCCTGACTATACCGGGGATACGCTTATCACAATGCCTTTCTGGTCTGTGCTGAAGCAGGGCATTCTGGCAGCCAAGTGGCTTGACCTTTATTAGTGAGCCTGGTTACCCCCTCTCGGAACCACAGACTTAGAAATCGCCAGCTCATATACAGTGCATAAAATATATTTATATATATATACCCTTATACACCATTTTAATAAAAAATATCACAACATTCTTCTAAGTCCCTCGGGAAGAGTGAAAGACGCGCACGTTCATTTTCAGAGCTCCTAGACCTTCTTATAAGTAGTTAGCCAAAAAGTAGCTTCGAAAAACGCTTAGGTTAAGTTTCAGAGTTGCTTCTAATGTACCAAAGCTGGACTTAGACATAATTTCACTCTCACAACATTATGGCTGGTTGGAGACAGTCCGAACCACAAGTACCGGGTCCATGGTTCTGGCCGTATACTGGGGGGACGGGGACGACTCCCATTAACCCCTGACTATACCGGGGATACGCTTATCACAATGCCTTTCTGGTCTGTGCTGAAGCAGGGCATTCTGGCAGCCAAGTGGCTTGACCTTTATTAGTGAGCCTGGTTACCCCCTCTCGGAACCACAGACTTAGAAATCGCCAGCTCATATACAGTGCATAAAATATATTTATATATATACCCTTATACACCATTTTAATAAAAAATATCACAAAATTCTTCTAAGTCCCTCGGGAAGAGTGAATGACTCCCACGTTCATTTTCAGAGCTCCTAGACCTTCCTATAAGAAGTTAGCCAAAAAGTAGCTTCGAAAAACGCTTAGGTAAAGTTTCAGAGTTGCTTCTAATGTACCAAAGCTGGACTTAGACATAATTTCACTCTCGCAACATTATGGCTGGTTGGAGACAGTCCGAACCACAAGTACCGGGTCCATGGTTCTGGGCGTATACTGGGTGGACGGGGACGACTCCCATTAACCCCTGACTATACCGGGGATACGCTTATCACAATGCCTTTCTGGTCTGTGCTGAAGCAGGGCATTCTGGCAGCCAAGTGGCTTGACATTTATTAGTGAGCCTGGTTACCCCCTCTCGGAACCACAGACTTAGAAATCGCCAGCTCATATACAGTGCATAAAATATATTTATATATATATACCCTTATACACCATTTTAATAAAAAATATCACAACATTCTTCTAAGTCCCTCGGGAAGAGTGAAAGACGCGCACGTTCATTTTCAGAGCTCCTAGACCTTCTTATAAGTAGTTAGCCAAAAAGTAGCTTCGAAAAACGCTTAGGTTAAGTTTCAGAGTTGCTTCTAATGTACCAAAGCTGGACTTAGACATAATTTCACTCTCACAACATTATGGCTGGTTGGAGACAGTCCGAACCACAAGTACCGGGTCCATGGTTCTGGCCGTATACTGGGGGGACGGGGACGACTCCCATTAACCCCTGACTATACCGGGGATACGCTTATCACAATGCCTTTCTGGTCTGTGCTGAAGCAGGGCATTCTGGCAGCCAAGTGGCTTGACCTTTATTAGTGAGCCTGGTTACCCCCTCTCGGAACCACAGACTTAGAAATCGCCAGCTCATATACAGTGCATAAAATATATTTATATATATACCCTTATACACCATTTTAATAAAAAATATCACAAAATTCTTCTAAGTCCCTCGGGAAGAGTGAATGACGCGCACGTTCATTTTCAGAGCTCCTAGATCTTCCTATAAGAAGTTAGCCAAAAAGTAGCTTCGAAAAACGCTTAGGTTAAGTTTCAGAGTTGCTTCTAATGTACCAAAGCTGGACTTAGACATAATTTCACTCTCACAACATTATGGCTGGTTGGAGACAGTCCGAACCACAAGTACCGGGTCCATGGTTCTGGCCGTATACTGGGGGGACGGGGACGACTCCCATTAACCCCTGACTATACCGGGGATACGCTTATCACAATGCCTTTCTGGTCTGTGCTGAAGCAGGGCATTCTGGCAGCCACGTGGCTTGACATTTATTAGTGAGCCTGGTTACCCCCTCTCGGAACCACAGACTTAGAAATCGCCAGCTCATATACAGTGCATAAAATATATTTATATATACAGTATATACCCTTATACACCATTTTAATAAAAAAAATCACAACATTCTTCTAAGTCCCTCGGGAAGAGTGAAAGACGCGCACGTTCATTTTCAGAGCTCCTAGACCTTCCTATAAGAAGTTAGCCAAAAAGTAGCTTCAAAAAACGCTTAGGTTAAGTTTCAGAGTTGCTTCTAATGTACCAAAGCTGGAATTAGACATAATTTCACTCTCACAACATTATGGCTGGTTGGAGAGAGTCCGAACCACAAGTACCAGGTCCATGGTTCTGGGCGTATACTGGGGGGACGGGGACGACTCCCATTAACCCCTGACTATACCGGGGATACGCTTATCACAATGCCTTTCTGGTCTGTGCTGAAGCAGGGCATTCTGGCAGCCAAGTGGCTTGACCTTTATTAGTGAGCCTGGTTACCCCCTCTCGGAACCACAGACTTAGAAATCGCCAGCTCATATACAGTGCATAAAATATATTTATATATATACCCTTATACACCATTTTAATAAAAAATATCACAAAATTCTTCTAAGTCCCTCGGGAAGAGTGAATGACGCGCACGTTCATTTTCAGAGCTCCTAGGCCTTCCTATAAGAAGTTAGCCAAAAAGTAGCTTCGAAAAACGCTTAGGTTAAGTTTCAGAGTTGCTTCTAATGTACCAAATCTGGACTTAGACATAATTTCACTCTCACAACATTATGGCTGGTTGGAGACAGTCCGAACCACAAGTACCGGGTCCATGGTTCTGGCCGTATACTGGGGGGACGGGGACGACTCCCATTAACCCCTGACTATACCGGGGATACGCTTATCACAATGCCTTTCTGGTCTGTGCTGAAGCAGGGCATTCTGGCAGCCAAGTGGCTTGACCTTTATTAGTGAGCCTGGTTACCCCCTCTCGGAACCACAGACTTAGAAATCGCCAGCTCATATACAGTGCATAAAATATATTTATATATATACCCTTATACACCATTTTAATAAAAAATATCACAAAATTCTTCTAAGTCCCTCGGGAAGAGTGAATGACTCCCACGTTCATTTTCAGAGCTCCTAGACCTTCCTATAAGAAGTTAGCCAAAAAGTAGCTTCGAAAAACGCTTAGGTAAAGTTTCAGAGTTGCTTCTAATGTACCAAAGCTGGACTTAGACATAATTTCACTCTCGCAACATTATGGCTGGTTGGAGACAGTCCGAACCACAAGTACCGGGTCCATGGTTCTGGGCGTATACTGGGTGGACGGGGACGACTCCCATTAACCCCTGACTATACCGGGGATACGCTTATCACAATGCCTTTCTGGTCTGTGCTGAAGCAGGGCATTCTGGCAGCCAAGTGGCTTGACATTTATTAGTGAGCCTGGTTACCCCCTCTCGGAACCACAGACTTAGAAATCGCCAGCTCATATACAGTGCATAAAATATATTTATATATATATACCCTTATACACCATTTTAATAAAAAATATCACAACATTCTTCTAAGTCCCTCCGGAAGAGTGAAAGACGCGCACGTTCATTTTCAGAGCTCCTAGACCTTCTTATAAGTAGTTAGCCAAAAAGTAGCTTCGAAAAACGCTTAGGTTAAGTTTCAGAGTTGCTTCTAATGTACCAAAGCTGGACTTAGACATAATTTCACTCTCACAACATTATGGCTGGTTGGAGACAGTCCGAACCACAAGTACCGGGTCCATGGTTCTGGCCGTATACTGGGGGGACGGGGACGACTCCCATTAACCCCTGACTATACCGGGGATACGCTTATCACAATGCCTTTCTGGTCTGTGCTGAAGCAGGGCATTCTGGCAGCCAAGTGGCTTGACCTTTATTAGTGAGCCTGGTTACCCCCTCTCGGAACCACAGACTTAGAAATCGCCAGCTCATATACAGTGCATAAAATATATTTATATATATACCCTTATACACCATTTTAATAAAAAATATCACAAAATTCTTCTAAGTCCCTCGGGAAGAGTGAATGACTCCCACGTTCATTTTCAGAGCTCCTAGACCTTCCTATAAGAAGTTAGCCAAAAAGTAGCTTCGAAAAACGCTTAGGTAAAGTTTCAGAGTTGCTTCTAATGTACCAAAGCTGGACTTAGACATAATTTCACTCTCGCAACATTATGGCTGGTTGGAGACAGTCCGAACCACAAGTACCGGGTCCATGGTTCTGGGCGTATACTGGGTGGACGGGGACGACTCCCATTAACCCCTGACTATACCGGGGATACGCTTATCACAATGCCTTTCTGGTCTGTGCTGAAGCAGGGCATTCTGGCAGCCAAGTGGCTTGACATTTATTAGTGAGCCTGGTTACCCCCTCTCGGAACCACAGACTTAGAAATCGCCAGCTCATATACAGTGCATAAAATATATTTATATATATATACCCTTATACACCATTTTAATAAAAAATATCACAACATTCTTCTAAGTCCCTCGGGAAGAGTGAAAGACGCGCACGTTCATTTTCAGAGCTCCTAGACCTTCTTATAAGTAGTTAGCCAAAAAGTAGCTTCGAAAAACGCTTAGGTTAAGTTTCAGAGTTGCTTCTAATGTACCAAAGCTGGACTTAGACATAATTTCACTCTCACAACATTATGGCTGGTTGGAGACAGTCCGAACCACAAGTACCGGGTCCATGGTTCTGGCCGTATACTGGGGGGACGGGGACGACTCCCATTAACCCCTGACTATACCGGGGATACGCTTATCACAATGCCTTTCTGGTCTGTGCTGAAGCAGGGCATTCTGGCAGCCAAGTGGCTTGACCTTTATTAGTGAGCCTGGTTACCCCCTCTCGGAACCACAGACTTAGAAATCGCCAGCTCATATACAGTGCATAAAATATATTTATATATATACCCTTATACACCATTTTAATAAAAAATATCACAAAATTCTTCTAAGTCCCTCGGGAAGAGTGAATGACGCGCACGTTCATTTTCAGAGCTCCTAGATCTTCCTATAAGAAGTTAGCCAAAAAGTAGCTTCGAAAAACGCTTAGGTTAAGTTTCAGAGTTGCTTCTAATGTACCAAAGCTGGACTTAGACATAATTTCACTCTCACAACATTATGGCTGGTTGGAGACAGTCCGAACCACAAGTACCGGGTCCATGGTTCTGGCCGTATACTGGGGGGACGGGGACGACTCCCATTAACCCCTGACTATACCGGGGATACGCTTATCACAATGCCTTTCTGGTCTGTGCTGAAGCAGGGCATTCTGGCAGCCAAGTGGCTTGACATTTATTAGTGAGCCTGGTTACCCCCTCTCGGAACCACAGACTTAGAAATCGCCAGCTCATATACAGTGCATAAAATATATTTATATATACAGTATATACCCTTATACACCATTTTAATAAAAAAAATCACAACATTCTTCTAAGTCCCTCGGGAAGAGTGAAAGACGCGCACGTTCATTTTCAGAGCTCCTAGACCTTCCTATAAGAAGTTAGCCAAAAAGTAGCTTCAAAAAACGCTTAGGTTAAGTTTCAGAGTTGCTTCTAATGTACCAAAGCTGGAATTAGACATAATTTCACTCTCACAACATTATGGCTGGTTGGAGAGAGTCCGAACCACAAGTACCAGGTCCATGGTTCTGGGCGTATACTGGGGGGACGGGGACGACTCCCATTAACCCCTGACTATACCGGGGATACGCTTATCACAATGCCTTTCTGGTCTGTGCTGAAGCAGGGCATTCTGGCAGCCAAGTGGCTTGACCTTTATTAGTGAGCCTGGTTACCCCCTCTCGGAACCACAGACTTAGAAATCGCCAGCTCATATACAGTGCATAAAATATATTTATATATATACCCTTATACACCATTTTAATAAAAAATATCACAAAATTCTTCTAAGTCCCTCGGGAAGAGTGAATGACGCGCACGTTCATTTTCAGAGCTCCTAGGCCTTCCTATAAGAAGTTAGCCAAAAAGTAGCTTCGAAAAACGCTTAGGTTAAGTTTCAGAGTTGCTTCTAATGTACCAAATCTGGACTTAGACATAATTTCACTCTCACAACATTATGGCTGGTTGGAGACAGTCCGAACCACAAGTACCGGGTCCATGGTTCTGGCCGTATACTGGGGGGACGGGGACGACTCCCATTAACCCCTGACTATACCGGGGATACGCTTATCACAATGCCTTTCTGGTCTGTGCTGAAGCAGGGCATTCTGGCAGCCAAGTGGCTTGACCTTTATTAGTGAGCCTGGTTACCCCCTCTCGGAACCACAGACTTAGAAATCGCCAGCTCATATACAGTGCATAAAATATATTTATATATATACCCTTATACACCATTTTAATAAAAAATATCACAAAATTCTTCTAAGTCCCTCGGGAAGAGTGAATGACTCCCACGTTCATTTTCAGAGCTCCTAGACCTTCCTATAAGAAGTTAGCCAAAAAGTAGCTTCGAAAAACGCTTAGGTTAAGTTTCAGAGTTGCTTCTAATGTACCAAAGCTGGACTTAGACATAATTTCACTCTCGCAACATTATGGCTGGTTGGAGACAGTCCGAACCACAAGTACCGGGTCCATGGTTCTGGGCGTATACTGGGTGGACGGGGACGACTCCCATTAACCCCTGACTATACCGGGGATACGCTTATCACAATGCCTTTCTGATCTGTGCTGAAGCAGGGCATTCTGGCAGCCAAGTGGCTTGACATTTATTAGTGAGCCTGGTTACCCCCTCTCGGAACCACAGACTTAGAAATCGCCAGCTCATATACAGTGCATAAAATATATTTATATATATATACCCTTATACACCATTTTAATAAAAAATATCACAAAATTCTTCTAAGTCCCTCGGGAAGAGTGAATGACGCGCACGTTCATTTTCAGAGCTCCTAGATCTTCCTATAAGAAGTTAGCCAAAAAGTAGCTTCGAAAAACGCTTAGGTTAAGTTTCAGAGTTGCTTCTAATGTACCAAAGCTGGACTTAGACATAATTTCACTCTCACAACATTATGGCTGGTTGGAGACAGTCCGAACCACAAGTACCGGGTCCATGGTTCTGGCCGTATACTGCGGGGACGGGGACGACTCCCATTAACCCCTGACTATACCGGGGATACGCTTATCACAATGCCTTTCTGGTCTGTGCTGAAGCAGGGCATTCTGGCAGCCAAGTGGCTTGACATTTATTAGTGAGCCTGGTTACCCCCTCTCGGAACCACAGACTTAGAAATCGCCAGCTCATATACAGTGCATAAAATATATTTATATATACAGTATATACCCTTATACACCATTTTAATAAAAAATATCACAAAATTCTTCTAAGTCCCTCGGGAAGAGTGAAAGACGCGCACGTTCATTTTCAGAGCTCCTAGACCTTCCTATAAGAAGTTAGCCAAAAAGTAGCTTCGAAAAACGCTTAGGTTAAGTTTCAGAGTTGCTTCTAATGTACCAAAGCTGGACTTAGACATAATTTCACTCTCACAACATTATGGCTGGTTGGAGACAGTCCGAACCACAAGTACCGGGTCCATGGTTCTGGCCGTATACTGGGGGGACGGGGACGACTCCCATTAACCCCTGACTATACCGGGGATACGCTTATCACAATGCCTTTCTGGTCTGTGCTGAAGCAGGGCATTCTGGCAGCCAAGTGGCTTGACCTTTATTAGTGAGCCTGGTTACCCCCTCTCGGAACCACAGACTTAGAAATCGCCAGCTCATATACAGTGCATAAAATATATTTATATATATACCCTTATACACCATTTTAATAAAAAATATCACAAAATTCTTCTAAGTCCCTCGGGAAGAGTGAATGACTCCCACGTTCATCTTCAGAGCTCCTAGACCTTCCTATAAGAAGTTAGCCAAAAAGTAGCTTCGAAAAACGCTTAGGTTAAGTTTCAGAGTTGCTTCTAATGTACCAAAGCTGGACTTAGACATAATTTCACTCTCGCAACATTATGGCTGGTTGGAGACAGTCCGAACCTCAAGTACCGGGTCTCTGGTTCTGGGCGTATACTGGGTGGACGGGGACGACTCCCATTAACCCCTGACTATACCGGGGATACGCTTATCACAATGCCTTTCTGGTCTGTGCTGAAGCAGGGCATTCTGGCAGCCAAGTGGCTTGACATTTATTAGTGAGCCTGGTTACCCCCTCTCGGAACCACAGACTTAGAAATCGCCAGCTCATATACAGTGCATAAAATATATTTATATATACAGTATATACCCTTATACACCATTTTAATAAAAAATATCACAACATTCTTCTAAGTCCCTCGGGAAGAGTGAAAGACGCGCACGTTCATTTTCAGAGCTCCTAGACCTTCTTATAAGTAGTTAGCCAAAAAGTAGCTTCGAAAAACGCTTAGGTTAAGTTTCAGAGTTGCTTCTAATGTACCAAAGCTGGACTTAGACATAATTTCACTCTCACAACATTATGGCTGGTTGGAGAGAGTCCGAACCACAAGTACCGGGTCCATGGTTCTGGGCGTATACTGGGAGGACGGGGACGACTCCCATTAACCCCTGACTATACCGGGGATACGCTTATCACAATGCCTTTCTGGTCTGTGCTGAAGCAGAGCATTCTGGCAGCCAAGTGGCTTGACATTTATTATTGAGCCTGGTTACCCCCTCTCGGAACCACAGACTTAGAAATCGCCAGCTCATATACAGTGCATAAAATATATTTATATAATATATTTATATATATACCCTTATACACCATTTTAATAAAAAATATCACAAAATTCTTCTAAGTCCCTCGGGAAGAGTGAAAGACGCGCACGTTCATTTTCAGAGCTCCTAGACCTTCCTATAAGAAGTTAGCCAAAAAGTAGCTTCGAAAAACGCTTAGGTTAAGTTTCAGAGTTGCTTCTAATGTACCAAAGCTGGACTTAGACATAATTTCACTCTCACAACATTATGGCTGGTTGGAGACAGTCCGAACCACAAGTACCGGGTCCATGGTTCTGGCCGTATACTGGGGGGACGGGGACGACTCCCATTAACCCCTGACTATACCGGGGATACGCTTATCACAATGCCTTTCTGGTCTGTGCTGAAGCAGGGCATTCTGGCAGCCAAGTGGCTTGACATTTATTAGTGAGCCTGGTTACCCCCTCTCGGAACCACAGACTTAGAAATCGCCAGCTCATATACAGTGCATAAAATATATTTATATATACAGTATATACCCTTATACACCATTTTAATAAAAAATATCACAACATTCTTCTAAGTCCCTCGGGAAGAGTGAAAGACGCGCACGTTCATTTTCAGAGCTCCTAGACCTTCTTATAAGTAGTTAGCCAAAAAGTAGCTTCGAAAAACGCTTAGGTTAAGTTTCAGAGTTGCTTCTAATGTACCAAAGCTGGACTTAGACATAATTTCACTCTCACAACATTATGGCTGGTTGGAGAGAGTCCGAACCACAAGTACCGGGTCCATGGTTCTGGGCGTATACTGGGAGGACGGGGACGACTCCCATTAACCCCTGACTATACCGGGGATACGCTTATCACAATGCCTTTCTGGTCTGTGCTGAAGCAGGGCATTCTGGCAGCCAAGTGGCTTGACCTTTATTAGTGAGCCTGGTTACCCCCTCTCGGAACCACAGACTTAGAAATCGCCAGCTCATATACAGTGCATAAAATATATTTATATATATACCCTTATACACCATTTTAATAAAAAATATCACAAAATTCTTCTAAGTCCCTCGGGAAGAGTGAATGACTCCCACGTTCATCTTCAGAGCTCCTAGACCTTCCTATAAGAAGTTAGCCAAAAAGTAGCTTCGAAAAACGCTTAGGTTAAGTTTCAGAGTTGCTTCTAATGTACCAAAGCTGGACTTAGACATAATTTCACTCTCACAACATTATGGCTGGTTGGAGAGAGTCCGAACCACAAGTACCGGGTCCATGGTTCTGGGCGTATACTGGGAGGACGGGGACGACTCCCATTAACCCCTGACTATACCGGGGATACGCTTATCACAATGCCTTTCTGGTCTGTGCTGAAGCAGAGCATTCTGGCAGCCAAGTGGCTTGACCTTTATTATTGAGCCTGGTTACCCCCTCTCGGAACCACAGACTTAGAAATCGCCAGCTCATATACAGTGCATAAAATATATTTATATAATATATTTATATATATACCCTTATACACCATTTTAATAAAAAATATCACAAAATTCTTCTAAGTCCCTCGGGAAGAGTGAAAGACGCGCACGTTCATTTTCAGAGCTCCTAGACCTTCCTATAAGAAGTTAGCCAAAAAGTAGCTTCGAAAAACGCTTAGGTTAAGTTTCAGAGTTGCTTCTAATGTACCAAAGCTGGACTTAGACATAATTTCACTCTCACAACATTATGGCTGGTTGGAGACAGTCCGAACCACAAGTACCGGGTCCATGGTTCTGGCCGTATACTGGGGGGACGGGGACGACTCCCATTAACCCCTGACTATACCGGGGATACGCTTATCACAATGCCTTTCTGGTCTGTGCTGAAGCAGGGCATTCTGGCAGCCAAGTGGCTTGACATTTATTAGTGAGCCTGGTTACCCCCTCTCGGAACCACAGACTTAGAAATCGCCAGCTCATATACAGTGCATAAAATATATTTATATATACAGTATATACCCTTATACACCATTTTAATAAAAAATATCACAACATTCTTCTAAGTCCCTCGGGAAGAGTGAAAGACGCGCACGTTCATTTTCAGAGCTCCTAGACCTTCTTATAAGTAGTTAGCCAAAAAGTAGCTTCGAAAAACGCTTAGGTTAAGTTTCAGAGTTGCTTCTAATGTACCAAAGCTGGACTTAGACATAATTTCACTCTCACAACATTATGGCTGGTTGGAGAGAGTCCGAACCACAAGTACCGGGTCCATGGTTCTGGGCGTATACTGGGAGGACGGGGACGACTCCCATTAACCCCTGACTATACCGGGGATACGCTTATCACAATGCCTTTCTGGTCTGTGCTGAAGCAGAGCATTCTGGCAGCCAAGTGGCTTGACCTTTATTATTGAGCCTGGTTACCCCCTCTCGGAACCACAGACTTAGAAATCGCCAGCTCATATACAGTGCATAAAATATATTTATATAATATATTTATATATATACCCTTATACACCATTTTAATAAAAAATATCACAAAATTCTTCTAAGTCCCTCGGGAAGAGTGAAAGACGCGCACGTTCATTTTCAGAGCTCCTAGACCTTCCTATAAGAAGTTAGCCAAAAAGTAGCTTCGAAAAACGCTTAGGTTAAGTTTCAGAGTTGCTTCTAATGTACCAAAGCTGGACTTAGACATAATTTCACTCTCACAACATTATGGCTGGTTGGAGACAGTCCGAACCACAAGTACCGGGTCCATGGTTCTGGCCGTATACTGGGGGGACGGGGACGACTCCCATTAACCCCTGACTATACCGGGGATACGCTTATCACAATGCCTTTCTGGTCTGTGCTGAAGCAGGGCATTCTGGCAGCCAAGTGGCTTGACCTTTATTAGTGAGCCTGGTTACCCCCTCTCGGAACCACAGACTTAGAAATCGCCAGCTCATATACAGTGCATAAAATATATTTATATATATACCCTTATACACCATTTTAATAAAAAATATCACAAAATTCTTCTAAGTCCCTCGGGAAGAGTGAATGACTCCCACGTTAATCTTCAGAGCTCCTAGACCTTCCTATAAGAAGTTAGCCAAAAAGTAGCTTCGAAAAACGCTTAGGTTAAGTTTCAGAGTTGCTTCTAATGTACCAAAGCTGGACTTAGACATAATTTCACTCTCGCAACATTATGGCTGGTTGGAGACAGTCCGAACCACAAGTACCGGGTCCATGGTTCTGGGCGTATACTGGGTGGACGGGGACGACTCCCATTAACCCCTGACTATACCGGGGATACGCTTATCACAATGCCTTTCTGGTCTGTGCTGAAGCAGGGCATTCTGGCAGCCAAGTGGCTTGACATTTATTAGTGAGCCTGGTTACCCCCTCTCGGAACCACAGACTTAGAAATCGCCAGCTCATATACAGTGCATAAAATATATTTATATATATATACCCTTATACACCATTTTAATAAAAAATATCACAACATTCTTCTAAGTCCCTCGGGTAGAGTGAAAGACGCGCACGTTCATTTTCAGAGCTCCTAGACCTTCTTATAAGTAGTTAGCCAAAAAGTAGCTTCGAAAAACGCTTAGGTTAAGTTTCAGAGTTGCTTCTAATGTACCAAAGCTGGACTTAGACATAATTTCACTCTCACAACATAATGGCTGGTTGGAGACAGTCCGAACCACAAGTACAGTGCATAAAATATATTTATATATATACCCTTATACACCATTTTAATAAAAAATATCACAAAATTCTTCTAAGTCCCTCGGGAAGAGTGAATGACGCGCACGTTCATTTTCAGAGCTCCTAGATCTTCCTATAAGAAGTTAGCCAAAAAGTAGCTTCGAAAAACGCTTAGGTTAAGTTTCAGAGTTGCTTCTAATGTACCAAAGCTGGACTTAGACATAATTTCACTCTCACAACATTATGGCTGGTTGGAGACAGTCCGAACCACAAGTACCGGGTCCATGGTTCTGGCCGTATACTGGGGGGACGGGGACGACTCCCATTAACCCCTGACTATACCGGGGATACGCTTATCACAATGCCTTTCTGGTCTGTGCTGAAGCAGGGCATTCTGGCAGCCAAGTGGCTTGACATTTATTAGTGAGCCTGGTTACCCCCTCTCGGAACCACAGACTTAGAAATCGCCAGCTCATATACAGTGCATAAAATATATTTATATATACAGTATATACCCTTATACACCATTTTAATAAAAAATATCACAACATTCTTCTAAGTCCCTCGGGAAGAGTGAAAGACGCGCACGTTCATTTTCAGAGCTCCTAGACCTTCTTATAAGTAGTTAGCCAAAAAGTAGCTTCGAAAAACGCTTAGGTTAAGTTTCAGAGTTGCTTCTAATGTACCAAAGCTGGACTTAGACATAATTTCACTCTCACAACATTATGGCTGGTTGGAGAGAGTCCGAACCACAAGTACCGGGTCCATGGTTCTGGGCGTATACTGGGAGGACGGGGACGACTCCCATTAACCCCTGACTATACCGGGGATACGCTTATCACAATGCCTTTCTGGTCTGTGCTGAAGCAGAGCATTCTGGCAGCCAAGTGGCTTGACCTTTATTATTGAGCCTGGTTACCCCCTCTCGGAACCACAGACTTAGAAATCGCCAGCTCATATACAGTGCATAAAATATATTTATATAATATATTTATATATATACCCTTATACACCATTTTAATAAAAAATATCACAAAATTCTTCTAAGTCCCTCGGGAAGAGTGAAAGACGCGCACGTTCATTTTCAGAGATCCTAGACCTTCCTATAAGAAGTTAGCCAAAAAGTAGCTTCGAAAAACGCTTAGGTTAAGTTTCAGAGTTGCTTCTAATGTACCAAAGCTGGACTTAGACATCATTTCACTCTCACAACATTATGGCTGGTTGGAGACAGTCCGAACCACAAGTACCGGGTCCATGGTTCTGGCCGTATACTGGGGGGACGGGGACGACTCCCATTAACCCCTGACTATACCGGGGATACGCTTATCACAATGCCTTTCTGGTCTGTGCTGAAGCAGGGCATTCTGGCAGCCAAGTGGCTTGACATTTATTAGTGAGCCTGGTTACCCCCTCTCGGAACCACAGACTTAGAAATCGCCAGCTCATATACAGTGCATAAAATATATTTATATATATATACCCTTATACACCATTTTAATAAAAAATATCACAAAATTCTTCTAAGTCCCTCGGGAAGAGTGAAAGACGCGCACGTTCATTTTCAGAGCTCCTAGACCTTCCTATAAGAAGTTAGCCAAAAAGTAGCTTTGAAAAACGCTTAGGTTAAGTTTCAGAGTTGCTTCTAATGTACCAAAGCTGGACTTAGACATAATTTCACTCTCACAACATTATGGCTGGTTGGAGACAGTCCGAACCACAAGTACCGGGTCCATGGTTCTGGCCGTATACTGGGGGGACGGGGACGACTCCCATTAACCCCTGACTATACCGGGGATACGCTTATCACAATGCCTTTCTGGTCTGTGCTGAAGCAGGGCATTCTGGCAGCCAAGTGGCTTGACCTTTATTAGTGAGCCTGGTTACCCCCTCTCGGAACCACAGACTTAGAAATCGCCAGCTCATATACAGTGCATAAAATATATTTATATATATACCCTTATACACCATTTTAATAAAAAATATCACAAAATTCTTCTAAGTCCCTCGGGAAGAGTGAAAGACGCGCATGTTCATTTTCAGATCTCCTAGACCTGCCTATAAGAAGTTAGCCAAAAAGTAGCTTCGAAAAACGCTTAGGTGAAGTTTCAGAGTTGCTTCTAATGTACCAAAGCTGGACTTAGACATAATTTCACTCTCACAACATTATGGCTGGTTGGAGAGAGTCCGAACCACAAGTACCGGGTCCATGGTTCTGGGCGTATACTGGGGGGACGGGGACGACTCCCATTAACCCCTGACTATACCGGGGATATGCTTATCACAATGCCTTTCTGGTCTGTGCTGAAGCAGGGCATTCTGGCAGCCAAGTGGCTTGACATTTATTAGTGAGCCTGGTTACCCCCTCTCGCAACCACAGACTTAGAAATCGCCAGCTCATATACAGTGCATAAAATATATTTATATAATATATTTATATATATATCCTTATACACCATTTTAATAAAAAATATCACAAAATTCTTCTAAGTCCCTAGGGAAGAGTGAAAGACGCGCACGTTCATTTTCAGAGCTCCTAGACCTTCCTATAAGAAGTTAGCCAAAAAGTAGCTTCGAAAAACGCTTAGGTTAAGTTTCAGAGTTGCTTCTAATGTACCAAAGCTGGACTTAGACATAATTTCACTCTCACAACATTATGGCTGGTTGGAGACAGTCCGAACCACAAGTACCGGGTCCATGGTTCTGGCCGTATACTGGGGGGACGGGGACGACTCCCATTAACCCCTGACTATACCGGGGATACGCTTATCACAATGCCTTTCTGGTCTGTGCTGAAGCAGGGCATTCTGGCAGCCAAGTGGCTTGACATTTATTAGTGAGCCTGGTTACCCCCTCTCGGAACCACAGACTTAGAAATCGCCAGCTCATATACAGTGCATAAAATATATTTATATATATATACCCTTATACACTATTTTAATAAAAAATATCACAAAATTATTCTAAGTCCATCGGGAAGAGTGAAAGACGCGCACGTTCATTTTCAGAGCTCCTAGACCTTCCTATAAGAAGTTAGCCAAAAAGTAGCTTCGAAAAACGCTTAGGTTAAGTTTCAGAGTTGCTTCTAATGTACCAAAGCTGGACTTAGACATAATTTCACTCTCACAACATTATGGCTGGTTGGAGACAGTCCGAACCACAAGTACCGGGTCCATGGTTCTGGCCGTATACTGGGGGGACGGGGACGACTCCCATTAACCCCTGACTATACCGGGGATACGCTTATCACAATGCCTTTCTTGTCTGTGCTGAAGCAGGGCATTCTGGCAGCCAAGTGGCTTGACCTTTATTAGTGAGCCTGGTTACCCCCTCTCGGAACCACAGACTTAGAAATCGCCAGCTCATATACAGTGCATAAAATATATTTATATATATACCCTTATACACCATTTTAATAAAAAATATCACAACATTCTTCTAAGTCCCTAGGGAAGAGTGAAAGACGCGCACGTTCATTTTCAGAGCTCCTAGACCTTCCTATAAGAAGTTAGCCAAAAGGTAGCTTCGAAAAACGCTTAGGTTAAGTTTCAGAGTTGCTTCTAATGTACCAAAGCTGGACTTAGACCTAATTTCACTCTCACAACATTATGGCTGGTTGGAGAGAGTCCGAACCACAAGTACCGGGTCCATGGTTCTGGGCGTATACTGGGGGGACGGGGACGACTCCCATTAACCCCTGACTATACCGGGGATACGCTTATCACAATGCCTTTCTGGTCTGTGCTGAAGCAGGGCATTCTGGCAGCCAAGTGGCTTGACATTTATTAGTGAGCCTGGTTACCCCCTCTCGGAACCACAGACTTAGAAATCGCCAGCTCATATACAGTGCATAAAATATATTTATATAATATATTTATATATATACCCTTATACACCATTTTAATAAAAAATATCACAAAATTCTTCTAAGTCCCTCGGGAAGAGTGACAGACGCGCACGTTCATTTTCAGAGCTCCTAGACCTTCCTATAAGAAGTTAGCCAAAAAGTAGCTTCGAAAAACGCTTAGGTTAAGTTTCAGAGTTGCTTCTAATGTACCAAAGCTTGACTTAGACATAATTTCACTCTCTCAACATTATGGCTGGTTGGAGAGAGTCCGAACCACAAGTACCGAGTCCATGGTTCTGGGCGTATACTGGGGGGACGGGGACGACTCCCATTAACCCCTGACTATACCGGGGATACGCTTATCACAATGGCTTTCTGGTCTGTGCTGAAGCAGGGCATTCTGGCAGCCAAGTGGCTTGACCTTTATTAGTGAGCCTGGTTACCCCCTCTCGGAACCACAAACTTAGAAATCGCCAGCTCATATACAGTGCATAAAATATATTTATATATATATACCCTTATACACCATTTTAATAAAAAATATCACAAAATTCTTCTATGTCCCTCGGGAAGAGTGAAAGACGCGCACGTTCATTTTTTGAGCTCCTAGACCTTCCTATAAGAAGTTAGCCAAAAAGTAGCTTCGAAAAACGCTTAGGTTAAGTTTCAGAGTTGCTTCTAATGTACCAAAGCTGGACTTAGACATAATTTCACTCTCACAACATTATGGCTGGTTGGAGACAGTCCGAACCACAAGTACCGGGTCCATGGTTCTGGCCGTATACTGGGGGGACGGGGACGACTCCCATTAACCCCTGACTATACCGGGGATACGCTTATCACAATGCCTTTCTTGTCTGTGCTGAAGCAGGGCATTCTGGCAGCCAAGTGGCTTGACCTTTATTAGTGAGCCTGGTTACCCCCTCTCGGAACCACAGACTTAGAAATCGCCAGCTCATATACAGTGCATAAAATATATTTATATATATACCCTTATACACCATTTTAATAAAAAATATCACAACATTCTTCTAAGTCCCTAGGGAAGAGTGAAAGACGCGCACGTTCATTTTCAGAGCTCCTAGACCTTCCTATAAGAAGTTAGCCAAAAGGTAGCTTCGAAAAACGCTTAGGTTAAGTTTCAGAGTTGCTTCTAATGTACCAAAGCTGGACTTAGACCTAATTTCACTCTCACAACATTATGGCTGGTTGGAGAGAGTCCGAACCACAAGTACCGGGTCCATGGTTCTGGGCGTATACTGGGGGGACGGGGACGACTCCCATTAACCCCTGACTATACCGGGGATACGCTTATCACAATGCCTTTCTGGTCTGTGCTGAAGCAGGGCATTCTGGCAGCCAAGTGGCTTGACATTTATTAGTGAGCCTGGTTACCCCCTCTCGGAACCACAGACTTAGAAATCGCCAGCTCATATACAGTGCATAAAATATATTTATATAATATATTTATATATATACCCTTATACACCATTTTAATAAAAAATATCACAAAATTCTTCTAAGTCCCTCGGGAAGAGTGACAGACGCGCACGTTCATTTTCAGAGCTCCTAGACCTTCCTATAAGAAGTTAGCCAAAAAGTAGCTTCGAAAAACGCTTAGGTTAAGTTTCAGAGTTGCTTCTAATGTACCAAAGCTTGACTTAGACATAATTTCACTCTCTCAACATTATGGCTGGTTGGAGAGAGTCCGAACCACAAGTACCGAGTCCATGGTTCTGGGCGTATACTGGGGGGACGGGGACGACTCCCATTAACCCCTGACTATACCGGGGATACGCTTATCACAATGGCTTTCTGGTCTGTGCTGAAGCAGGGCATTCTGGCAGCCAAGTGGCTTGACCTTTATTAGTGAGCCTGGTTACCCCCTCTCGGAACCACAAACTTAGAAATCGCCAGCTCATATACAGTGCATAAAATATATTTATATATATATACCCTTATACACCATTTTAATAAAAAATATCACAAAATTCTTCTATGTCCCTCGGGAAGAGTGAAAGACGCGCACGTTCATTTTTTGAGCTCCTAGACCTTCCTATAAGAAGTTAGCCAAAAAGTAGCTTCGAAAAACGCTTAGGTTAAGTTTCAGAGTTGCTTCTAATGAACCAAAGCTGGACTTAGACATAATTTCACTCTCACAACATTATGGCTGGTTGGAGACAGTCCGAACCACAAGTTCCGGGTCCATGGTTCTGGCCGTATACTGGGGGGACGGGGACGACTCCCATTAACCCCTGACTATACCGGGGATACGCTTATCACCATGCCTTTCTGGTCTGTGCTGAAGCAGGGCATTCTGGCAGCCAAGTGGCTTGACCTTTATTAGTGAGCCTGGTTACCCCCTCTCGGAACCACAGACTTAGAAATCGCCAGCTCATATACAGTGCATAAAATATATTTATATATATACCCTTATACACCATTTTAATAAAAAATATCACAAAATTCTTCTAAGTCCCTCGGGAAGAGTGAAAGACGCGCACGTTCATTTTCAGAGCTCCTAGACCTTCCTATAAGAAGTTAGCCAAAAAGTAGCTTCGAAAAACGCTTAGGTTAAGTTTCAGAGTTGCTTCTAATGTACCAAAGCTGGACTTAGACATAATTTCACTCTCACAACATTATGGCTGGTTGGAGACAGTCCGAACCACAAGTACCGAGTCCATGGTTCTGGGCGTATACTGGGGGGACGGGGACGACTCCCATTAACCCCTGACTATACCGGGGATACGCTTATCACAATGCCTTTCTGGTCTGTGCTGAAGCAGGGCATTCTGGCAGCCAAGTGGCTTGACCTTTATTAGTGAGCCTGGTTACCCCCTCTCGGAACCACAGACTTAGAAATCGCCAGCTCATATACAGTGCATAAAATATATTTATATATATACCCTTATACACCATTTTAATAAAAAATATCACAAAATTCTTCTAAGTCCCTCAGGAAGAGTGAAAGACGCGCACGTTCATTTTCAGAGCTCCTAGACCTTCCTATAAGAAGTTAGCCAAAAAGTAGCTTCGAAAAACGCTTAGGTTAAGTTTCAGAGTTGCTTCTAATGTACCAAAGCTGGACTTAGACATAATTTCACTCTCTCAACATTATGGCTGGTTGGAGAGAGTCCGAACCACAAGTACCGAGTCCATGGTTCTGGGCGTATACTGGGGGGACGGGGACGACTCCCATTAACCCCTGACTATACCGGGGATACGCTTATCACAATGGCTTTCTGGTCTGTGCTGAAGCAGGGCATTCTGGCAGCCAAGTGGCTTGACCTTTATTAGTGAGCCTGGTTACCCCCTCTCGGAACCACAAACTTAGAAATCGCCAGCTCATATACAGTGCATAAAATATATTTATATATATATACCCTTATACACCATTTTAATAAAAAATATCACAAAATTCTTCTATGTCCCTCGGGAAGAGTGAAAGACGCGCACGTTCATTTTCCGAGCTCCTAGACCTTCCTATAAGAAGTTAGCCAAAAAGTAGCTTCGAAAAACGCTTAGGTTAAGTTTCAGAGTTGCTTCTAATGAACCAAAGCTGGACTTAGACATAATTTCACTCTCACAACATTATGGCTGGTTGGAGACAGTCCGAACCACAAGTTCCGGGTCCATGGTTCTGGCCGTATACTGGGGGGACGGGGACGACTCCCATTAACCCCTGACTATACCGGGGATACGCTTATCACCATGCCTTTCTGGTCTGTGCTGAAGCAGGGCATTCTGGCAGCCAAGTGGCTTGACCTTTATTAGTGAGCCTGGTTACCCCCTCTCGAAACCACAGACTTAGAAATCGCCAGCTCATATACAGTGCATAAAATATATTTATATATATACCCTTATACACCATTTTAATAAAAAATATCACAAAATTCTTCTAAGTCCCTCGGGAAGAGTGAAAGACGCGCACGTTCATTTTCAGAACTCCTAGACCTTCCTATAAGAAGTTAGCCAAAAAGTAGCTTCGAAAAACGCTTAGGTTAAGTTTCAGAGTTGCTTCTAATGTACCAAAGCTGGACTTAGACATAATTTCACTCTCACAACATTATGGCTGGTTGGAGACAGTCCGAACCACAAGTACCGGGTCCATGGTTCTGGCCGTATACTGGGGGGACGGGGACGACTCCCATTAACCCCTGACTATACCGGGGATACGCTTATCACAATGCCTTTCTAGTCTGTGCTGAAGCAGGGCATTCTGGCAGCCAAGTGGCTTGACCTTTATTAGTGAGCCTGGTTACCCCCTCTCGGAACCACAGACTTAGAAATCGCCAGCTCATATACAGTGCATAAAATATATTTATATATATACCCTTATACACCATTTTAATAAAAAATATCACAAAATTCTTCTAAGTCCCTCGGGAAGAGTGAAAGACGCGCACGTTCATTTTCAGAGCTCCTAGACCTTCCTATAAGAAGTTAGCCAAAAAGTAGCTTCGAAAAACGCTTAGGTTAAGTTTCAGAGTTGCTTCTAATGTACCAAAGCTGGACTTAGACATAATTTCACTCTCACAACATTATGGCTGGTTGGAGACAGTCCGAACCACAAGTACCGAGTCCATGGTTCTGGGCGTATACTGGGGGGACGGGGACGACTCCCATTAACCCCTGACTATACCGGGGATACGCTTATCACAATGCCTTTCTGGTCTGTGCTGAAGCAGGGCATTCTGGCAGCCAAGTGGCTTGACCTTTATTAGTGAGCCTGGTTACCCCCTCTCGGAACCACAGACTTAGAAATCGCCAGCTCATATACAGTGCATAAAATATATTTATATATATACCCTTATACACCATTTTAATAAAAAATATCACAAAATTCTTCTAAGTCCCTCAGGAAGAGTGAAAGACGCGCACGTTCATTTTCAGAGCTCCTAGACCTTCCTATAAGAAGTTAGCCAAAAAGTAGCTTCGAAAAACGCTTAGGTTAAGTTTCAGAGTTGCTTCTAATGTACCAAAGCTGGACTTAGACATAATTTCACTCTCACAACATTATGGCTGGTTGGAGACAGTCCGAACCACAAGTACCGAGTCCATGGTTCTGGGCGTATACTGGGGGGACGGGGACGACTCCCATTAACCCCTGACTATACCGGGGATACGCTTATCACAATGGCTTTCTGGTCTGTGCTGAAGCAGGGCATTCTGGCAGCCAAGTGGCTTGACCTTTATTAGTGAGCCTGGTTACCCCCTCTCGGAACCACAAACTTAGAAATCGCCAGCTCATATACAGTGCATAAAATATATTTATATATATATACCCTTATACACCATTTTAATAAAAAATATCACAAAATTCTTCTATGTCCCTCGGGAAGAGTGAAAGACGCGCACGTTCATTTTCCGAGCTCCTAGACCTTCCTATAAGAAGTTAGCCAAAAAGTAGCTTCGAAAAACGCTTAGGTTAAGTTTCAGAGTTGCTTCTAATGAACCAAAGCTGGACTTAGACATAATTTCACTCTCACAACATTATGGCTGGTTGGAGACAGTCCGAACCACAAGTTCCGGGTCCATGGTTCTGGCCGTATACTGGGGGGACGGGGACGACTCCCATTAACCCCTGACTATACCGGGGATACGCTTATCACCATGCCTTTCTGGTCTGTGCTGAAGCAGGGCATTCTGGCAGCCAAGTGGCTTGACCTTTATTAGTGAGCCTGGTTACCCCCTCTCGAAACCACAGACTTAGAAATCGCCAGCTCATATACAGTGCATAAAATATATTTATATATATACCCTTATACACCATTTTAATAAAAAATATCACAAAATTCTTCTAAGTCCCTCGGGAAGAGTGAAAGACGCGCACGTTCATTTTCAGAACTCCTAGACCTTCCTATAAGAAGTTAGCCAAAAAGTAGCTTCGAAAAACGCTTAGGTTAAGTTTCAGAGTTGCTTCTAATGTACCAAAGCTGGACTTAGACATAATTTCACTCTCACAACATTATGGCTGGTTGGAGACAGTCCGAACCACAAGTACCGGGTCCATGGTTCTGGCCGTATACTGGGGGGACGGGGACGACTCCCATTAACCCCTGACTATACCGGGGATACGCTTATCACAATGCCTTTCTAGTCTGTGCTGAAGCAGGGCATTCTGGCAGCCAAGTGGCTTGACCTTTATTAGTGAGCCTGGTTACCCCCTCTCGGAACCACAGACTTAGAAATCGCCAGCTCATATACAGTGCATAAAATATATTTATATATATACCCTTATACACCATTTTAATAAAAAATATCACAAAATTCTTCTAAGTCCCTCAGGAAGAGTGAAAGACGCGCACGTTCATTTTCAGAGCTCCTAGACCTTCCTATAAGAAGTTAGCCAAAAAGTAGCTTCGAAAAACGCTTAGGTTAAGTTTCAGAGTTGCTTCTAATGTACCAAAGCTGGACTTAGACATAATTTCACTCTCACAACATTATGGCTGGTTGGAGACAGTCCGAACCACAAGTACCGAGTCCATGGTTCTGGGCGTATACTGGGGGGACGGGGACGACTCCCATTAACCCCTGACTATACCGGGGATACGCTTATCACAATGCCTTTCTGGTCTGTGCTGAAGCAGGGCATTCTGGCAGCCAAGTGGCTTGACCTTTATTAGTGAGCCTGGTTACCCCCTCTCGGAACCACAGACTTAGAAATCGCCAGCTCATATACAGTGCATAAAATATATTTATATATATACCCTTATACACCATTTTAATAAAAAATATCACAAAATTCTTCTAAGTCCCTCGGGAAGAGTGAGAGACGCGCACGTTCATTTTCAGAGCTCCTAGACCTTCCTATAAGAAGTTAGCCAAAAAGTAGCTTCGAAAAACGCTTAGGTTAAGTTTCAGAGTTGCTTCTAATGTACCAAAGCTGGACTTAGACATAATTTCACTCTCACAACATTATGGCTGGTTGGAGACAGTCCGAACCACAAGTACCGGGTCCATGGTTCTGGGCGTATACTGGGGGGACGGGGACGACTCCCATTAACCCCTGACTATACCGGGGATACGCTTATCACAATGCCTTTCTAGTCTGTGCTGAAGCAGGGCATTCTGGCAGCCAAGTGGCTTGACCTTTATTAGTGAGCCTGGTTACCCCCTCTCGGAACCACAGACTTAGAAATCGCCAGCTCATATACAGTGCATAAAATATATTTATATATATACCCTTATACACCATTTTAATAAAAAATATCACAAAATTCTTCTAAGTCCCTCGGGAAGAGTGAAAGACGCGCACGTTCATTTTCAGAGCTCCTAGACCTTCCTATAAGAAGTTAGCCAAAAAGTAGCTTCGAAAAACGCTTAGGTTAAGTTTCAGAGTTGCTTCTAATGTACAGTACCAAAGCTGGACTTAGACATAATTTCACTCTCACAACATTATGGCTGGTTGGAGACAGTCCGAACCACAAGTACCGAGTCCATGGTTCTGGGCGTATACTGGGGGGACGGGGACGACTCCCATTAACCCCTGACTATACCGGGGATACGCTTATCACAATGCCTTTCTGGTCTGTGCTGAAGCAGGGCATTCTGGCAGCCAAGTGGCTTGACCTTTATTAGTGAGCCTGGTTACCCCCTCTCGGAACCACAGACTTAGAAATCGCCAGCTCATATACAGTGCATAAAATATATTTATATATATACCCTTATACACCATTTTAATAAAAAATATCACAACATTCTTCTAAGTCCCTAGGGAAGAGTGAAAGACGCGCACGTTCATTTTCAGAGCTCCTAGACCTTCCTATAAGAAGTTAGCCAAAAGGTAGCATCGAAAAACGCTTAGGTTAAGTTTCAGAGTTGCTTCTAATGTACCAAAGCTGGACTTAGACCTAATTTCACTCTCACAACATTATGGCTGGTTGGAGACAGTCCGAACCACAAGTACCGAGTCCATGGTTCTGGGCGTATACTGGGGGGACGGGGACGACTCCCATTAACCCCTGACTATACCGGGGATACGCTTATCACAATGCCTTTCTGGTCTGTGCTGAAGCAGGGCATTCTGGCAGCCAAGTGGCTTGACCTTTATTAGTGAGCCTGGTTACCCCCTCTCGGAACCACAGACTTAGAAATCGCCAGCTCATATACAGTGCATAAAATATATTTATACAGTATATATACCCTTATACACCATTTTAATAAAAAATATCACAAAATTCTTCTAAGTCCCTCAGGAAGAGTGAAAGACGCGCACGTTCATTTTCAGAGCTCCTAGACCTTCCTATAAGAAGTTAGCCAAAAAGTAGCTTCGAAAAACGCTTAGGTTAAGTTTCAGAGTTGCTTCTAATGTACCAAAGCTGGACTTAGACATAATTTCACTCTCACAACATTATGGCTGGTTGGAGACAGTCCGAACCACAAGTACCGAGTCCATGGTTCTGGGCGTATACTGGGGGGACGGGGACGACTCCCATTAACCCCTGACTATACCGGGGATACGCTTATCACAATGCCTTTCTGGTCTGTGCTGAAGCAGGGCATTCTGGCAGCCAAGTGGCTTGACCTTTATTAGTGAGCCTGGTTACCCCCTCTCGGAACCACAGACTTAGAAATCGCCAGCTCATATACAGTGCATAAAATATATTTATATATATACCCTTATACACCATTTTAATAAAAAATATCACAAAATTCTTCTAAGTCCCTCGGGAAGAGTGAGAGACGCGCACGTTCATTTTCAGAGCTCCTAGACCTTCCTATAAGAAGTTAGCCAAAAAGTAGCTTCGAAAAACGCTTAGGTTAAGTTTCAGAGTTGCTTCTAATGTACCAAAGCTGGACTTAGACATAATTTCACTCTCACAACATTATGGCTGGTTGGAGACAGTCCGAACCACAAGTACCGAGTCCATGGTTCTGGGCGTATACTGGGGGGACGGGGACGACTCCCATTAACCCCTGACTATACCGGGGATACGCTTATCACAATGCCTTTCTGGTCTGTGCTGAAGCAGGGCATTCTGGCAGCCAAGTGGCTTGACATTTATTAGTGAGCCTGGTTACCCCCTCTCGGAACCACAGACTTAGAAATCGCCAGCTCATATACAGTGCATAAAATATATTTATATATATACCCTTATACACCATTTTAATAAAAAATATCACAACATTCTTCTAAGTCCCTAGGGAAGAGTGAAAGACGCGCACGTTCATTTTCAGAGCTCCTAGACCTTCCTATAAGAAGTTAGCCAAAAGGTAGCTTCGAAAAACGCTTAGGTTAAGTTTCAGAGTTGCTTCTAATGTACCAAAGCTGGACTTAGACCTAATTTCACTCTCACAACATTATGGCTGGTTGGAGAGAGTCCGAACCACAAGTACCGGGTCCATGGTTCTGGGCGTATACTGGGGGGACGGGGACGACTCCCATTAACCCCTGACTATACCGGGGATACGCTTATCACAATGCCTTTCTGGTCTGTGCTGAAGCAGGGCATTCTGGCAGCCAAGTGGCTTGACATTTATTAGTGAGCCTGGTTACCCCCTCTCGGAACCACAGACTTAGAAATCGCCAGCTCATATACAGTGCATAAAATATATTTATATAATATATTTATATATATACCCTTATACACCATTTTAATAAAAAATATCACAAAATTCTTCTAAGTCCCTCGGGAAGAGTGACAGACGCGCACGTTCATTTTCAGAGCTCCTAGACCTTCCTATAAGAAGTTAGCCAAAAAGTAGCTTCGAAAAACGCTTAGGTTAAGTTTCAGAGTTGCTTCTAATGTACCAAAGCTTGACTTAGACATAATTTCACTCTCTCAACATTATGGCTGGTTGGAGAGAGTCCGAACCACAAGTACCGAGTCCATGGTTCTGGGCGTATACTGGGGGGACGGGGACGACTCCCATTAACCCCTGACTATACCGGGGATACGCTTATCACAATGGCTTTCTGGTCTGTGCTGAAGCAGGGCATTCTGGCAGCCAAGTGGCTTGACCTTTATTAGTGAGCCTGGTTACCCCCTCTCGGAACCACAAACTTAGAAATCGCCAGCTCATATACAGTGCATAAAATATATTTATATATATATACCCTTATACACCATTTTAATAAAAAATATCACAAAATTCTTCTATGTCCCTCGGGAAGAGTGAAAGACGCGCACGTTCATTTTTTGAGCTCCTAGACCTTCCTATAAGAAGTTAGCCAAAAAGTAGCTTCGAAAAACGCTTAGGTTAAGTTTCAGAGTTGCTTCTAATGAACCAAAGCTGGACTTAGACATAATTTCACTCTCACAACATTATGGCTGGTTGGAGACAGTCCGAACCACAAGTTCCGGGTCCATGGTTCTGGCCGTATACTGGGGGGACGGGGACGACTCCCATTAACCCCTGACTATACCGGGGATACGCTTATCACCATGCCTTTCTGGTCTGTGCTGAAGCAGGGCATTCTGGCAGCCAAGTGGCTTGACCTTTATTAGTGAGCCTGGTTACCCCCTCTCGGAACCACAGACTTAGAAATCGCCAGCTCATATACAGTGCATAAAATATATTTATATATATACCCTTATACACCATTTTAATAAAAAATATCACAAAATTCTTCTAAGTCCCTCGGGAAGAGTGAAAGACGCGCACGTTCATTTTCAGAGCTCCTAGACCTTCCTATAAGAAGTTAGCCAAAAAGTAGCTTCGAAAAACGCTTAGGTTAAGTTTCAGAGTTGCTTCTAATGTACCAAAGCTGGACTTAGACATAATTTCACTCTCACAACATTATGGCTGGTTGGAGACAGTCCGAACCACAAGTACCGAGTCCATGGTTCTGGGCGTATACTGGGGGGACGGGGACGACTCCCATTAACCCCTGACTATACCGGGGATACGCTTATCACAATGCCTTTCTGGTCTGTGCTGAAGCAGGGCATTCTGGCAGCCAAGTGGCTTGACCTTTATTAGTGAGCCTGGTTACCCCCTCTCGGAACCACAGACTTAGAAATCGCCAGCTCATATACAGTGCATAAAATATATTTATATATATACCCTTATACACCATTTTAATAAAAAATATCACAAAATTCTTCTAAGTCCCTCAGGAAGAGTGAAAGACGCGCACGTTCATTTTCAGAGCTCCTAGACCTTCCTATAAGAAGTTAGCCAAAAAGTAGCTTCGAAAAACGCTTAGGTTAAGTTTCAGAGTTGCTTCTAATGTACCAAAGCTGGACTTAGACATAATTTCACTCTCTCAACATTATGGCTGGTTGGAGAGAGTCCGAACCACAAGTACCGAGTCCATGGTTCTGGGCGTATACTGGGGGGACGGGGACGACTCCCATTAACCCCTGACTATACCGGGGATACGCTTATCACAATGGCTTTCTGGTCTGTGCTGAAGCAGGGCATTCTGGCAGCCAAGTGGCTTGACCTTTATTAGTGAGCCTGGTTACCCCCTCTCGGAACCACAAACTTAGAAATCGCCAGCTCATATACAGTGCATAAAATATATTTATATATATATACCCTTATACACCATTTTAATAAAAAATATCACAAAATTCTTCTATGTCCCTCGGGAAGAGTGAAAGACGCGCACGTTCATTTTCCGAGCTCCTAGACCTTCCTATAAGAAGTTAGCCAAAAAGTAGCTTCGAAAAACGCTTAGGTTAAGTTTCAGAGTTGCTTCTAATGAACCAAAGCTGGACTTAGACATAATTTCACTCTCACAACATTATGGCTGGTTGGAGACAGTCCGAACCACAAGTTCCGGGTCCATGGTTCTGGCCGTATACTGGGGGGACGGGGACGACTCCCATTAACCCCTGACTATACCGGGGATACGCTTATCACCATGCCTTTCTGGTCTGTGCTGAAGCAGGGCATTCTGGCAGCCAAGTGGCTTGACCTTTATTAGTGAGCCTGGTTACCCCCTCTCGAAACCACAGACTTAGAAATCGCCAGCTCATATACAGTGCATAAAATATATTTATATATATACCCTTATACACCATTTTAATAAAAAATATCACAAAATTCTTCTAAGTCCCTCGGGAAGAGTGAAAGACGCGCACGTTCATTTTCAGAACTCCTAGACCTTCCTATAAGAAGTTAGCCAAAAAGTAGCTTCGAAAAACGCTTAGGTTAAGTTTCAGAGTTGCTTCTAATGTACCAAAGCTGGACTTAGACATAATTTCACTCTCACAACATTATGGCTGGTTGGAGACAGTCCGAACCACAAGTACCGGGTCCATGGTTCTGGCCGTATACTGGGGGGACGGGGACGACTCCCATTAACCCCTGACTATACCGGGGATACGCTTATCACAATGCCTTTCTAGTCTGTGCTGAAGCAGGGCATTCTGGCAGCCAAGTGGCTTGACCTTTATTAGTGAGCCTGGTTACCCCCTCTCGGAACCACAGACTTAGAAATCGCCAGCTCATATACAGTGCATAAAATATATTTATATATATACCCTTATACACCATTTTAATAAAAAATATCACAAAATTCTTCTAAGTCCCTCGGGAAGAGTGAAAGACGCGCACGTTCATTTTCAGAGCTCCTAGACCTTCCTATAAGAAGTTAGCCAAAAAGTAGCTTCGAAAAACGCTTAGGTTAAGTTTCAGAGTTGCTTCTAATGTACCAAAGCTGGACTTAGACATAATTTCACTCTCACAACATTATGGCTGGTTGGAGACAGTCCGAACCACAAGTACCGAGTCCATGGTTCTGGGCGTATACTGGGGGGACGGGGACGACTCCCATTAACCCCTGACTATACCGGGGATACGCTTATCACAATGCCTTTCTGGTCTGTGCTGAAGCAGGGCATTCTGGCAGCCAAGTGGCTTGACCTTTATTAGTGAGCCTGGTTACCCCCTCTCGGAACCACAGACTTAGAAATCGCCAGCTCATATACAGTGCATAAAATATATTTATATATATACCCTTATACACCATTTTAATAAAAAATATCACAAAATTCTTCTAAGTCCCTCAGGAAGAGTGAAAGACGCGCACGTTCATTTTCAGAGCTCCTAGACCTTCCTATAAGAAGTTAGCCAAAAAGTAGCTTCGAAAAACGCTTAGGTTAAGTTTCAGAGTTGCTTCTAATGTACCAAAGCTGGACTTAGACATAATTTCACTCTCACAACATTATGGCTGGTTGGAGACAGTCCGAACCACAAGTACCGAGTCCATGGTTCTGGGCGTATACTGGGGGGACGGGGACGACTCCCATTAACCCCTGACTATACCGGGGATACGCTTATCACAATGCCTTTCTGGTCTGTGCTGAAGCAGGGCATTCTGGCAGCCAAGTGGCTTGACCTTTATTAGTGAGCCTGGTTACCCCCTCTCGGAACCACAGACTTAGAAATCGCCAGCTCATATACAGTGCATAAAATATATTTATATATATACCCTTATACACCATTTTAATAAAAAATATCACAAAATTCTTCTAAGTCCCTCGGGAAGAGTGAGAGACGCGCACGTTCATTTTCAGAGCTCCTAGACCTTCCTATAAGAAGTTAGCCAAAAAGTAGCTTCGAAAAACGCTTAGGTTAAGTTTCAGAGTTGCTTCTAATGTACCAAAGCTGGACTTAGACATAATTTCACTCTCACAACATTATGGCTGGTTGGAGACAGTCCGAACCACAAGTACCGGGTCCATGGTTCTGGGCGTATACTGGGGGGACGGGGACGACTCCCATTAACCCCTGACTATACCGGGGATACGCTTATCACAATGCCTTTCTAGTCTGTGCTGAAGCAGGGCATTCTGGCAGCCAAGTGGCTTGACCTTTATTAGTGAGCCTGGTTACCCCCTCTCGGAACCACAGACTTAGAAATCGCCAGCTCATATACAGTGCATAAAATATATTTATATATATACCCTTATACACCATTTTAATAAAAAATATCACAAAATTCTTCTAAGTCCCTCGGGAAGAGTGAAAGACGCGCACGTTCATTTTCAGAGCTCCTAGACCTTCCTATAAGAAGTTAGCCAAAAAGTAGCTTCGAAAAACGCTTAGGTTAAGTTTCAGAGTTGCTTCTAATGTACAGTACCAAAGCTGGACTTAGACATAATTTCACTCTCACAACATTATGGCTGGTTGGAGACAGTCCGAACCACAAGTACCGAGTCCATGGTTCTGGGCGTATACTGGGGGGACGGGGACGACTCCCATTAACCCCTGACTATACCGGGGATACGCTTATCACAATGCCTTTCTGGTCTGTGCTGAAGCAGGGCATTCTGGCAGCCAAGTGGCTTGACCTTTATTAGTGAGCCTGGTTACCCCCTCTCGGAACCACAGACTTAGAAATCGCCAGCTCATATACAGTGCATAAAATATATTTATATATATACCCTTATACACCATTTTAATAAAAAATATCACAAAATTCTTCTAAGTCCCTCGGGAAGAGTGAAAGACGCGCACGTTCATTTTCAGAGCTCCTAGACCTTCCTATAAGAAGTTAGCCAAAAAGTAGCTTCGAAAAACGCTTAGGTTAAGTTTCAGAGTTGCTTCTAATGTACCAAAGCTGGACTTAGACATAATTTCACTCTCACAACATTATGGCTGGTTGGAGACAGTCCGAACCACAAGTACCGAGTCCATGGTTCTGGGCGTATACTGGGGGGACGGGGACGACTCCCATTAACCCCTGACTATACCGGGGATACGCTTATCACAATGCCTTTCTGGTCTGTGCTGAAGCAGGGCATTCTGGCAGCCAAGTGGCTTGACCTTTATTAGTGAGCCTGGTTACCCCCTCTCGGAACCACAGACTTAGAAATCGCCAGCTCATATACAGTGCATAAAATATATTTATATATATACCCTTATACACCATTTTAATAAAAAATATCACAAAATTCTTCTAAGTCCCTCGGGAAGAGTGAAAGACGCGCACGTTCATTTTCAGAGCTCCTAGACCTTCCTATAAGAAGTTAGCCAAAAAGTAGCTTCGAAAAACGCTTAGGTTAAGTTTCAGAGTTGCTTCTAATGTACCAAAGCTGGACTTAGACATAATTTCACTCTCACAACATTATGGCTGGTTGGAGACAGTCCGAACCACAAGTACCGAGTCCATGGTTCTGGGCGTATACTGGGGGGACGGGGACGACTCCCATTAACCCCTGACTATACCGGGGATACGCTTATCACAATGCCTTTCTGGTCTGTGCTGAAGCAGGGCATTCTGGCAGCCAAGTGGCTTGACCTTTATTAGTGAGCCTGGTTACCCCCTCTCGGAACCACAGACTTAGAAATCGCCAGCTCATATACAGTGCATAAAATATATTTATATATATATACCCTTATACACCATTTTAATAAAAAATATCACAAAATTCTTCTAAGTCCCTCAGGAAGAGTGAAAGACGCGCACGTTCATTTTCAGAGCTCCTAGACCTTCCTATAAGAAGTTAGCCAAAAAGTAACTTCGAAAAACGCTTAGGTTAAGTTTCAGAGTTGCTTCTAATGTACCAAAGCTGGACTTAGACATAATTTCACTCTCACAACATTATGGCTGGTTGGAGACAGTCCGAACCACAAGTACCGAGTCCATGGTTCTGGGCGTATACTGGGGGGACGGGGACGACTCCCATTAACCCCTGACTATACCGGGGATACGCTTATCACAATGCCTTTCTGGTCTGTGCTGAAGCAGGGCATTCTGGCAGCCAAGTGGCTTGACCTTTATTAGTGAGCCTGGTTACCCCCTCTCGGAACCACAGACTTAGAAATCGCCAGCTCATATACAGTGCATAAAATATATTTATATATATACCCTTATACACCATTTTAATAAAAAATATCACAAAATTCTTCTAAGTCCCTCGGGAAGAGTGAGAGACGCGCACGTTCATTTTCAGAGCTCCTAGACCTTCCTATAAGAAGTTAGCCAAAATGTAGCTTCGAAAAACGCTTAGGTTAAGTTTCAGAGTTGCTTCTAATGTACCAAAGCTGGACTTAGACATAATTTCACTCTCACAACATTATGGCTGGTTGGAGACAGTCCGAACCACAAGTACCGGGTCCATGGTTCTGGCCGTATACTGGGGGGACGGGGACGACTCCCATTAACCCCTGACTATACCGGGGATACGCTTATCACAATGCCTTTCTAGTCTGTGCTGAAGCAGGGCATTCTGGCAGCCAAGTGGCTTGACCTTTATTAGTGAGCCTGGTTACCCCCTCTCGGAACCACAGACTTAGAAATCGCCAGCTCATATACAGTGCATAAAATATATTTATATATATACCCTTATACACCATTTTAATAAAAAATATCACAAAATTCTTCTAAGTCCCTCGGGAAGAGTGAGAGACGCGCACGTTCATTTTCAGAGCTCCTAGACCTTCCTATAAGAAGTTAGCCAAAAAGTAGCTTCGAAAAACGCTTAGGTTAAGTTTCAGAGTTGCTTCTAATGTACCAAAGCTGGACTTAGACATAATTTCACTCTCACAACATTATGGCTGGTTGGAGACAGTCCGAACCACAAGTACCGGGTCCATGGTTCTGGGCATATACTGGGGGGACGGGGACGACTCCCATTAACCCCTGACTATACCGGGGATACGCTTATCACAATGCCTTTCTAGTCTGTGCTGAAGCAGGGCATTCTGGCAGCCAAGTGGCTTGACCTTTATTAGTGAGCCTGGTTACCCCCTCTCGGAACCACAGACTTAGAAATCGCCAGCTCATATACAGTGCATAAAATATATTTATATATATACCCTTATACACCATTTTAATAAAAAATATCACAAAATTCTTCTAAGTCCCTCGGGAAGAGTGAAAGACGCGCACGTTCATTTTCAGAGCTCCTAGACCTTCCTATAAGAAGTTAGCCAAAAAGTAGCTTCGAAAAACGCTTAGGTTAAGTTTCAGAGTTGCTTCTAATGTACCAAAGCTGGACTTAGACATAATTTCACTCTCACAACATTATGGCTGGTTGGAGACAGTCCGAACCACAAGTACCGAGTCCATGGTTCTGGGCGTATACTGGGGGGACGGGGACGACTCCCATTAACCCCTGACTATACCGGGGATACGCTTATCACAATGCCTTTCTGGTCTGTGCTGAAGCAGGGCATTCTGGCAGCCAAGTGGCTTGACCTTTATTAGTGAGCCTGGTTACCCCCTCTCGGAACCACAGACTTAGAAATCGCCAGCTCATATACAGTGCATAAAATATATTTATATATATACCCTTATACACCATTTTAATAAAAAATATCACAAAATTCTTCTAAGTCCCTCGGGAAGAGTGAAAGACGCGCACGTTCATTTTCAGAGCTCCTAGACCTTCCTATAAGAAGTTAGCCAAAAAGTAGCTTCGAAAAACGCTTAGGTTAAGTTTCAGAGTTGCTTCTAATGTACCAAAGCTGGACTTAGACATAATTTCACTCTCACAACATTATGGCTGGTTGGAGACAGTCCGAACCACAAGTACCGAGTCCATGGTTCTGGGCGTATACTGGGGGGACGGGGACGACTCCCATTAACCCCTGACTATACCGGGGATACGCTTATCACAATGCCTTTCTGGTCTGTGCTGAAGCAGGGCATTCTGGCAGCCAAGTGGCTTGACCTTTATTAGTGAGCCTGGTTACCCCCTCTCGGAACCACAGACTTAGAAATCGCCAGCTCATATACAGTGCATAAAATATATTTATATATATACCCTTATACACCATTTTAATAAAAAATATCACAAAATTCTTCTAAGTCCCTCGGGAAGAGTGAGAGACGCGCACGTTCATTTTCAGAGCTCCTAGACCTTCCTATAAGAAGTTAGCCAAAATGTAGCTTCGAAAAACGCTTAGGTTAAGTTTCAGAGTTGCTTCTAATGTACCAAAGCTGGACTTAGACATAACTTCACTCTCACAACATTATGGCTGGTTGGAGACAGTCCGAACCACAAGTACCGGGTCCATGGTTCTGGCCGTATACTGGGGGGACGGGGACGACTCATATTAACCCCTGACTATACCGGGGATACGCTTATCACAATGCCTTTCTGGTCTGTGCTGAAGCAGGGCATTCTGGCAGCCAAGTGGCTTGACCTTTATTAGTGAGCCTGGTTACCCCCTCTCGGAACCACAGACTTAGAAATCGCCAGCTCATATACAGTGCATAAAATATATTTATATATATACCCTTATACACCATTTTAATAAAAAATATCACAAAATTCTTCTAAGTCCCTCGGGAAGAGTGAAAGACGCGCACGTTCATTTTCAGAGCTCCTAGACCTTCCTATAAGAAGTTAGCCAAAAAGTAGCTTCGAAAAACGCTTAGGTTAAGTTTCAGAGTTGCTTCTAATGTACCAAAGCTGGACTTAGACATAATTTCACTCTCACAACATTATGGCTGGTTGGAGACAGTCCGAACCACAAGTACCGAGTCCATGGTTCTGGGCGTATACTGGGGGGACGGGGACGACTCCCATTAACCCCTGACTATACCGGGGATACGCTTATCACAATGCCTTTCTGGTCTGTGCTGAAGCAGGGCATTCTGGCAGCCAAGTGGCTTGACCTTTATTAGTGAGCCTGGTTACCCCCTCTCGGAACCACAGACTTAGAAATCGCCAGCTCATATACAGTGCATAAAATATATTTATATATATACCCTTATACACCATTTTAATAAAAAATATCACAAAATTCTTCTAAGTCCCTCGGGAAGAGTGAGAGACGCGCACGTTCATTTTCAGAGCTCCTAGACCTTCCTATAAGAAGTTTTATAAAATGTAGCTTCGAAAAACGCTTAGGTTAAGTTTCAGAGTTGCTTCTAATGTACCAAAGCTGGACTTAGACATAATTTCACTCTCACAACATTATGGCTGGTTGGAGACAGTCCGAACCACAAGTTCCGGGTCCATGGTTCTGGCCGTATACTGGGGGGACGGGGACGACTCCCATTAACCCCTGACTATACCGGGGATACGCTTATCACAATGCCTTTCTGGTCTGTGCTGAAGCAAGGCATTCTGGCAGCCAAGTGGCTTGACCTTTATTAGTGAGCCTGGTTACCCCCTCTCGGAACCACAGACTTAGAAATCGCCAGCTCATATACAGTGCATAAAATATATTTATATATATACCCTTATACACCATTTTAATAAAAAATATCACAAAATTCTTCTAAGTCCCTCGGGAAGAGTGAAAGACCCGCACGTTCATTTTCAGAACTCCTAGACATTCCTATAAGAAGTTAGCCAAAAAGTAGCTTCGAAAAACGCTTAGGTTAAGTTTCAGAGTTGCTTCTAATGTACCAAAGCTGGACTTAGACATAATTTCACTCTCACAACATTATGGCTGGTTGGAGACAGTCCGAACCACAAGTACCGGGTCCATGGTTCTGGCCGTATACTGGGGGGACGGGGACGACTCCCATTAACCCCTGACTATACCGGGGATACGCTTATCACAATGCCTTTCTAGTCTGTGCTGAAGCAGGGCATTCTGGCAGCCAAGTGGCTTGACCTTTATTAGTGAGCCTGGTTACCCCCTCTCGGAACCACAGACTTAGAAATCGCCAGCTCATATACAGTGCATAAAATATATTTATATATATACCCTTATACACCATTTTAATAAAAAATATCACAAAATTCTTCTAAGTCCCTCGGGAAGAGTGAGAGACGCGCACGTTCATTTTCAGAGCTCCTAGACCTTCCTATAAGAAGTTAGCCAAAAAGTAGCTTCGAAAAACGCTTAGGTTAAGTTTCAGAGTTGCTTCTAATGTACCAAAGCTGGACTTAGACATAATTTCACTCTCACAACATTATGGCTGGTTGGAGACAGTCCGAACCACAAGTACCGGGTCCATGGTTCTGGGCGTATACTGGGGGGACGGGGACGACTCCCATTAACCCCTGACTATACCGGGGATACGCTTATCACAATGCCTTTCTAGTCTGTGCTGAAGCAGGGCATTCTGGCAGCCAAGTGGCTTGACCTTTATTAGTGAGCCTGGTTACCCCCTCTCGGAACCACAGACTTAGAAATCGCCAGCTCATATACAGTGCATAAAATATATTTATATATATACCCTTATACACCATTTTAATAAAAAATATCACAAAATTCTTCTAAGTCCCTCGGGAAGAGTGAAAGACGCGCACGTTCATTTTCAGAGCTCCTAGACCTTCCTATAAGAAGTTAGCCAAAAAGTAGCTTCGAAAAACGCTTAGGTTAAGTTTCAGAGTTGCTTCTAATGTACCAAAGCTGGACTTAGACATAATTTCACTCTCACAACATTATGGCTGGTTGGAGACAGTCCGAACCACAAGTACCGAGTCCATGGTTCTGGGCGTATACTGGGGGGACGGGGACGACTCCCATTAACCCCTGACTATACCGGGGATACGCTTATCACAATGCCTTTCTGGTCTGTGCTGAAGCAGGGCATTCTGGCAGCCAAGTGGCTTGACCTTTATTAGTGAGCCTGGTTACCCCCTCTCGGAACCACAGACTTAGAAATCGCCAGCTCATATACAGTGCATAAAATATATTTATATATATATATACCCTTATACACCATTTTAATAAAAAATATCACAAAATTCTTCTAAGTCCCTCGGGAAGAGTGAGAGACGCGCACGTTCATTTTCAGAGCTCATAGACCTTCCTATAAGAAGTTAGCCAAAAAGTAGCTTCGAAAAACGCTTACTGTAGGTTAAGTTTCAGAGTTGCTTCTAATGAACCAAAGCTGAACTTAGACATAATTTCACTCTCACAACATTATGGCTGGTTGGAGACAGTCCGAACCACAAGTACCGGGTCCATGGTTCTGGGCGTATACTGGGGGGACGGGGATGACTCCCATTAACCCCTGACTATACCGGAGATACGCTTATCACAATGCCTTTCTGGTCTGTGCTGAAGCAGGGCATTCTGGCAGCCAAGTGGCTTGACCTTTATTAGTGAGCCTGGTTACCCCCTCTCGGAACCACAGACTTAGAAATCGCCAGCTCATATACTGTACAGTGCATAAAATATATTTATATAATAAATTTATATATATACCCTTATACACCATTTTAATAAAAAATATCACAAAATTCTTCTAAGTCCCTCGGGAAGAGTGAGAGACGCGCACGTTCATTTTCAGAGCTCCTAGACCTTCCTATAAGAAGTTAGCCAAAAAGTAGCTTCGAAAAACGCTTAGGTTAAGTTTCAGAGTTGCTTCTAATGTACCAAAGCTGGACTTAGACATAATTTCACTCTCACAACATTATGGCTGGTTGGAGAGAGTCCGAACCACAAGTACCGGGTCCATGGTTCTGGCCGTATACTGGGGGGACGGGGACGACTCCCATTAACCCCTGACTATACCGGGGATACGCTTATCACAATGCCTTTCTAGTCTGTGCTGAAGCAGGGCATTCTGGCAGCCAAGTGGCTTGACCTGTATTAGTGAGCCTGGTTACCCCCTCTCGGAACCACAGACTTAGAAATCGCCAGCTCATATACAGTGCATAAAATATATTTATATATATATACCCTTATACACCATTTTAATAAAAAATATCACAAAATTCTTCTATGTCCCTCGGGAAGAGTGAAAGACGCGCACGTTCATTTTCAGAGCTCGTAGACCTTCCTATAAGAAGTTAGCCAAAAAGTAGCTTCGAAAAACGCTTAGGTTAAGTTTCAGAGTTGCTTCTAATGTACCAAAGCTGGACTTCGACATAATTTCACTCTCACGACATTATGGCTGGTTGGAGACAGTCCGAACCACAAGTACCGGGTCCATGGTTCTGGGCGTATACTGGGGGGACGGGGACGACTCCCATTAACACCTGACTATACCGGGGATACGCTTATCACAATGGCTTTCTGGTCTGTGCTGAAGCAGGGCATTCTGGCAGCGAAATGGCTTGACCTTTATTAGTGAGCCTGGTTACCCCCTCTCGGAACCACAGACTTAGAAATCGCCAGCTCATATACAGTGCATAAAATATATTTATATATATACCCTTATACACCTTTTTAATAAAAAATATCACAAAATTCTTCTAAGTCCCTCGGGAAGAGTGAAAGACGCGCACGTTCATTTTCATAGCTCCTAGACCTTCCTATAAGAAGTTAGCCAAAAAGTAGCTTCGAAAAACGCTTAGGTTAAGTTTCAGAGTTGCTTCTAATGTACCAAAGCTGGACTTAGACATAATTTCACTCTCACAACATTATGGCTGGTTGGAGACAGTCCGAACCACAAGTTCCGGGTCCATGGTTCTGGCCGTATACTGGGGGGACGGGGACGACTCCCATTAACCCCTGACTATACCGGGGATACGCTTATCACAATGCCTTTCTGGTCTGTGCTGAAGCAAGGCATTCTGGCAGCCAAGTGGCTTGACCTTTATTAGTGAGCCTGGTTACCCCCTCTCGGAACCACAGACTTAGAAATCGCCAGCTCATATACAGTGCATAAAATATATTTATATATATACCCTTATACACCATTTTAATAAAAAATATCACAAAATTCTTCTAAGTCCCTCGGGAAGAGTGAAAGACGCGCACGTTCATTTTCAGAACTCCTAGACATTCCTATAAGAAGTTAGCCAAAAAGTAGCTTCGAAAAACGCTTAGGTTAAGTTTCAGAGTTGCTTCTAATGTACCAAAGCTGGACTTAGACATAATTTCACTCTCACAACATTATGGCTGGTTGGAGACAGTCCGAACCACAAGTACCGGGTCCATGGTTCTGGCCGTATACTGGGGGGACGGGGACGACTCCCATTAACCCCTGACTATACCGGGGATACGCTTATCACAATGCCTTTCTAGTCTGTGCTGAAGCAGGGCATTCTGGCAGCCAAGTGGCTTGACCTTTATTAGTGAGCCTGGTTACCCCCTCTCGGAACCACAGACTTAGAAATCGCCAGCTCATATACAGTGCATAAAATATATTTATATATATACCCTTATACACCATTTTAATAAAAAATATCACAAAATTCTTCTAAGTCCCTCGGAAAGAGTGAAAGACGCGCACGTTCATTTTCAGAGCTCCTAGACCTTCCTATAAGAAGTTAGCCAAAAAGTAGCTTCGAAAAACGCTTAGGTTAAGTTTCAGAGTTGCTTCTAATGTACCAAAGCTGGACTTAGACATAATTTCACTCTCACAACATTATGGCTGTTTGGAGACAGTCCGAACCACAAGTACCGAGTCCATGGTTCTGGGCGTATACTGGGGGGACGGGGACGACTCCCATTAACCCCTGACTATACCGGGGATACGCTTATCACAATGCCTTTCTGGTCTGTGCTGAAGCAGGGCATTCTGGCAGCCAAGTGGCTTGACCTTTATTAGTGAGCCTGGTTACCCCCTCTCGGAACCACAGACTTAGAAATCGCCAGCTCATATACAGTGCATAAAATATATTTATATATATATACCCTTATACACCATTTTAATAAAAAATATCACAAAATTCTTCTAAGTCCCTCGGGAAGAGTGAGAGACGCGCACGTTCATTTTCAGAGCTCCTAGACCTTCCTATAAGAAGTTAGCCAAAAAGTAGCTTCGAAAAACGCTTAGGTTAAGTTTCAGAGTTGCTTCTAATGAACCAAAGCTGAACTTAGACATAATTTCACTCTCACAACATTATGGCTGGTTGGAGACAGTCCGAACCACAAGTACCGGGTCCATGGTTCTGGGCGTATACTGGGGGGACGGGGATGACTCCCATTAACCCCTGACTATACCGGAGATACGCTTATCACAATGCCTTTCTGGTCTGTGCTGAAGCAGGGCATTCTGGCAGCCAAGTGGCTTGACCTTTATTAGTGAGCCTGGTTACCCCCTCTCGGAACCACAGACTTAGAAATCGCCAGCTCATATACAGTGCATAAAATATATTTATATATATACCCTTATACACCATTTTAATAAAAAATATCACAAAATTCTTCTAAGTCCCTCGGGAAGAGTGAAAGACGCGCACGTTCATTGTCAGAGCTCCTAGACCTTTCTATAAGAAGTTAGCCAAAAAGTAGCTTCGAAAAACGCTTAGGTTAAGTTTCAGAGTTGCTTCTAATGTACCAAAGCTGGACTTAGACATAATTTCACTCTCACAACATTATGGCTGGTTGGAGACAGTCCGAACCACAAGTTCCGGGTCCATGGTTCTGGCCGTATACTGGGGGGACGGGGACGACTCCCATTAACCCCTGACTATACCGGGGATACGCTTATCACAATGCCTTTCTGGTCTGTGCTGAAGCAGGGCATTCTGGCAGCCAAGTGGCTTGACCTTTATTAGTGAGCCTGGTTACCCCCTCTCGGAACCACAGACTTAGAAATCGCCAGCTCATATACAGTGCATAAAATATATTTATATATATACCCTTATACACCATTTTAATAAAAAATATCACAAAATTCTTCTAAGTCCCTAGGGAAGAGTGACAGACGCGCACGTTCATTTTCAGAGCTCCTAGACCTTCCTAGAAGAAGTTAGCCAAAAAGTAGCTTCGAAAAACGCTTAGGTTAAGTTTCAGAGTTGCTTCTAATGTACCAAAGCTGGACTTAGACATAATTTCACTCTCACAACATTATGGCTGGTTGGAGACAGTCCGAACCACAAGTACCGGGTCCATGGTTCTGGCCGTATACTGGGGGGACGGGGACGACTCCCATTAACCCCTGACTATACCGGGGATACGCTTATCACAATGCCTTTCTAGTCTGTGCTGAAGCAGGGCATTCTGGCAGCCAAGTGGCTTGACCTTTATTAGTGAGCCTGGTTACCCCCTCTCGGAACCACAGACTTAGAAATCGCCAGCTCATATACAGTGCATAAAATATATTTATATATATACCCTTATACACCATTTTAATAAAAAATATCACAAAATTCTTCTAAGTCCCTCGGGAAGAGTGAAAGACGCGCACGTTCATTTTCAGAGCTCCTAGACCTTCCTATTAGAAGTTAGCCAAAAAGTAGCTTCGAAAAACGCTTAGGTTAAGTTTCAGAGTTGCTTCTAATGTACCAAAGCTGGACTTAGACATAATTTCACTCTCACAACATTATGGCTGGTTGGAGACAGTCCGAACCACAAGTACCGAGTCCATGGTTCTGGGCGTATACTGGGGGGACGGGGACGACTCCCATTAACCCCTGACTATACCGGGGATACGCTTATCACAATGCCTTTCTGGTCTGTGCTGAAGCAGGGCATTCTGGCAGCCAAGTGGCTTGACATTTATTAGTGAGCCTGGTTACCCCCTCTCGGAACCACAGACTTAGAAATCGCCAGCTCATATACAGTGCATAAAATATATTTATATATATACCCTTATACACCATTTTAATAAAAAATATCACAAAATTCTTCTAAGTCCCTCGGGAAGAGTGAGAGACGCGCACGTTCATTTTCAGAGCTCCTAGACCTTCCTATAAGAAGTTAGCCAAAAAGTAGCTTCGAAAAACGCTTAGGTTAAGTTTCAGAGTTGCTTCTAATGTACCAAAGCTGGACTTAGACATAATTTCACTCTCACAATATTATGGCTGGTTGGAGACAGTCCGAACCACAAGTACCGAGTCCATGGTTCTGGGCGTATACTGGGGGGACGGGGACGACTCCCATTAACCCCTGACTATACCGGGGATACGCTTATCACAATGCCTTTCTGGTCTGTGCTGAAGCAGGGCATTCTGGCAGCCAAGTGGCTTGACATTTATTAGTGAGCCTGGTTACCCCCTCTCGGAACCACAGACTTAGAAATCGCCAGCTCATATACAGTGCATAAAATATATTTATATATATACCCTTATACACCATTTTAATAAAAAATATCACAAAATTCTTCTAAGTCCCTCGGGAAGAGTGAGAGACGCGCACGTTCATTTTCAGAGCTCCTAGACCTTCCTATAAGAAGTTAGCCAAAAAGTAGCTTCGAAAAACGCTTAGGTTAAGTTTCAGAGTTGCTTCTAATGTACCAAAGCTGGACTTAGACATAATTTCACTCTCACAATATTATGGCTGGTTGGAGACAGTCCGAACCACAAGTACCGGGTCCATGGTTCTGGCCGTATACTGGGGGGACGGGGACGACTCCCATTAACCCCTGACTATACCGGGGATACGCTTATCACAATGCCTTTCTAGTCTGTGCTGAAGCAGGGCATTCTGGCAGCCAAGTGGCTTGACCTTTATTAGTGAGCCTGGTTACCCCCTCTCGGAACCACAGACTTAGAAATCGCCAGCTCATATACAGTGCATAAAATATATTTATATATATATATACCCTTATACACCATTTTAATAAAAAATATCACAAAATTCTTCTATGTCCCTCGGGAAGAGTGAAAGACGCGCACGTTCATTTTCAGAGCTCCTAGACCTTCCTATAAGAAGTTAGCCAAAAAGTAGCTTCGAAAAACGCTTAGGTTAAGTTTCAGAGTTGCTTCTAATGTACCAAAGCTGGACTTAGACATAATTTCACTCTCACAACATTATGGCTGGTTGGAGACAGCCCGAACCACAAGTACCGAGTCCATGGTTCTGGGCGTATACTGGGGGGACGGGGACGACTCCCATTAACCCCTGACTATACCGGGGATACGCTTATCACAATGCCTTTCTGGTCTGTGCTGAAGCAGGGCATTCTGGCAGCCAAGTGGCTTGACCTTTATTAGTGAGCCTGGTTACCCCCTCTCGGAACCACAGACTTAGAAATCGCCAGCTCATATACAGTGCATAAAATATATTTATATATATACCCTTATACACCATTTTAATAAAAAATATCACAAAATTCTTCTAAGTCCCTCGGGAAGAGTGAAAGACGCGCACGTTCATTTTCAGAGCTCCTAGACCTTCCTATAAGAAGTTAGCCAAAAAGTAGCTTCGAAAAACGCTTAGGTTAAGTTTCAGAGTTGCTTCTAATGTACCAAAGCTGGACTTAGACATAATTTCACTCTCACAACATTATGGCTGGTTGGAGAGAGTCCGAACCACAAGTACCGGGTCCATGGTTCTGGCCGTATACTGGGGGGACGGGGACGACTCCCATTAACCCCTGACTATACCGGGGATACGCTTATCACAATGCCTTTCTAGTCTGTGCTGAAGCAGGGCATTCTGGCAGCCAAGTGGCTTGACCTTTATTAGTGAGCCTGGTTACCCCCTCTCGGAACCACAGACTTAGAAATCGCCAGCTCATATACAGTGCATAAAATATATTTATATATATATACCCTTATACACCATTTTAATAAAAAATATCACAAAATTCTTCTATGTCCCTCGGGAAGAGTGAAAGACGCGCACGTTCATTTTCAGAACTCGTAGACCTTCCTATAAGAAGTTAGCCAAAAAGTAGCTTCGAAAAACGCTTAGGTTAAGTTTCAGAGTTGCTTCTAATGTACCAAAGCTGGACTTCGACATAATTTCACTCTCACAACATTATGGCTGGTTGGAGACAGTCCGAACCACAAGTACCGGGTCCATGGTTCTGGGCGTATACTGGGGGGACGGGGACGACTCCCATTAACCCCTGACTATACCGGGGATACGCTTATCACAATGGCTTTCTGGTCTGTGCTGAAGCAGGGCATTCTGGCAGCTAAGTGGCTTGACCTTTATTAGTGAGCCTGGTTACCCCCTTTCGGAACCACAGACTTAGAAATCGCCAGCTCATATACAGTGCATACAATATATTTATATATATACCCTTATACACCATTTTAATAAAAAATATCACAAAATTCTTCTATGTCCCTCGGGAAGAGTGAAAGACGCGCACGTTCATTTTCAGAGCTCCTAGACCTTCCTATAAGAAGTTAGCCAAAAAGTAGCTTCGAAAAACGCTTAGGTTAAGTTTCAGAGTTGCTTCTAATGTACCAAAGCTGGACTTAGACATAATTTCACTCTCACAACATTATGGCTGGTTGGAGACAGCCCGAACCACAAGTACCGAGTCCATGGTTCTGGGCGTATACTGGGGGGACGGGGACGACTCCCATTAACCCCTGACTATACCGGGGATACGCTTATCACAATGCCTTTCTGGTCTGTGCTGAAGCAGGGCATTCTGGCAGCCAAGTGGCTTGACCTTTATTAGTGAGCCTGGTTACCCCCTCTCGGAACCACAGACTTAGAAATCGCCAGCTCATATACAGTGCATAAAATATATTTATATATATACCCTTCATACACCATTTTAATAAAAAATATCTCAAAATTCTTCTAAGTCCCTCGGGAAGAGTGAAAGACGCGCACGTTCATTTTCAGAGCTCCTAGACCTTCCTATAAGAAGTTAGCCAAAAAGTAGCTTCGAAAAACGCTTAGGTTAAGTTTCAGAGTTGCTTCTAATGTACCAAAGCTGGACTTAGACATAATTTCACTCTCACAACATTATGGCTGGTTGGAGAGAGTCCGAACCACAAGTACCGGGTCCATGGTTCTGGCCGTATACTGGGGGGACGGGGACGACTCCCATTAACCCCTGACTATACCGGGGATACGCTTATCACAATGCCTTTCTAGTCTGTGCTGAAGCAGGGCATTCTGGCAGCCAAGTGGCTTGACCTTTATTAGTGAGCCTGGTTACCCCCTCTCGGAACCACAGACTTAGAAATCGCCAGCTCATATACAGTGCATAAAATATATTTATATATATACCCTTATACACCATTTTAATAAAAAATATCACAAAATTCTTCTAAGTCCCTCGGGAAGAGTGAAAGACGCGCACGTTCATTTTCAGAGCTCCTAGACCTTCCTATAAGAAGTTAGCCAAAAAGTAGCTTCGAAAAACGCTTAGGTTAAGTTTCAGAGTTGCTTCTAATGTACCAAAGCTGGACTTAGACATAATTTCACTCTCACAACATTATGGCTGGTTGGAGACAGTCCGAACCACAAGTACCGGGTCCATGGTTCTGGCCGTATACTGGGGGGACGGGGACGACTCCCATTAACCCCTGACTATACCGGGGATACGCTTATCACAATGCCTTTCTAGTCTGTGCTGAAGCAGGGCATTCTGGCAGCCAAGTGGCTTGACCTTTATTAGTGAGCCTGGTTACCCCCTCTCGGAACCACAGACTTAGAAATCGCCAGCTCATATACAGTGCATAAAATATATTTATATATATATACCCTTATACACCATTTTAATAAAAAATATCACAAAATTCTTCTATGTCCCTCGGGAAGAGTGAAAGACGCGCACGTTCATTTTCAGAGCTCGTAGACCTTCCTATAAGAAGTTAGCCAAAAAGTAGCTTCGAAAAACGCTTAGGTTAAGTTTCAGAGTTGCTTCTAATGTACCAAAGCTGGACTTCGACATAATTTCACTCTCACAACATTATGGCTGGTTGGAGACAGTCCGAACCACAAGTACCGGGTCCATGGTTCTGGGCGTATACTGGGGGGACGGGGGGGACTCCCATTAACCCCTGACTATACCGGGGATACGCTTATCACAATGGCTTTCTGGTCTGTGCTGAAGCAGGGCATTCTGGCAGCTAAGTGGCTTGACCTTTATTAGTGAGCCTGGTTACCCCCTTTCGGAACCACAGACTTAGAAATCGCCAGCTCATATACAGTGCATACAATATATTTATATATATACCCTTATACACCATTTTAATAAAAAATATCACAAAATTCTTCTAAGTCCCTCGGGAAGAGTGAAAGACGCGCACGTTCATTTTCAGAGCTCCTAGACCTTCCTATAAGAAGTTAGCCAAAAAGTAGCTTCGAAAAACGCTTAGGTTAAGTTTCAGAGTTGCTTCTAATGTACCAAAGCTGGACTTAGACATAATTTCACTCTCACAACATTATGGCTGGTTGGAGAGAGTCCGAACAACAAGTACCGGGTCCATGGTTCTGGGCGTATACTGGGGGGACGGGGATGACTCCCATTAACCCCTGACTATACCGGGGATACGCTTATCACAATGCCTTTCTGGTCTGTGCTGAAGCAGGGCATTCTGGCAGCCAAGTGGCTTGACCTTTATTAGTGAGCCTGGTTACCCCCTCTCGGAACCACAGACTTAGAAATCGCCAGCTCATATACAGTGCATAAAATATATTTATATATATACCCTTATACACCATTTTAATAAAAAATATCACAAAATTCTTCTAAGTCCCTCGGGAAGAGTGAAAGACGCGCACGTTCATTTTCAGAGCTCCTAGACCTTCCTATAAGAAGTTAGCCAAAAAGTAGCTTCGAAAAACGCTTAGGTTAAGTTTCAGAGTTGCTTCTAATGTACCAAAGCTGGACTTAGACATACTTTCACTCTCACAACATTATGGCTGGTTGGAGACAGTCCGAACCACAAGTACCGAGTCCATGGTTCTGGGCGTATACTGGGGGGACGGGGACGACTCCCATTAACCCCTGACTATACCGGGGATACGCTTATCACAATGCCTTTCTGGTCTGTGCTGAAGCAGGGCATTCTGGCAGCCAAGTGGCTTGACCTTTATTAGTGAGCCTGGTTACCCCCTCTCGGAACCACAGACTTAGAAATCGCCAGCTCATATACAGTGCATAAAATATATTTATATATATATATACCCTTATACACCATTTTAATAAAAAATATCACAAAATTCTTCTATGTCCCTCGGGAAGAGTGAAAGACGCGCACGTTCATTTTCAGAGCTCCTAGACCTTCCTATAAGAAGTTAGCCAAAAAGTAGCTTCGAAAAACGCTTAGGTTAAGTTTCAGAGTTGCTTCTAATGTACCAAAGCTGGACTTAGACATAATTTCACTCGCACAACATTATGGCTGGTTGGAGACAGCCCGAACCACAAGTACCGAGTCCATGGTTCTGGGCGTATACTGGGGGGACGGGGACGACTCCCATTAACCCCTGACTATACCGGGGATACGCTTATCACAATGCCTTTCTGGTCTGTGCTGAAGCAGGGCATTCTGGCAGCCAAGTGGCTTGACCTTTATTAGTGAGCCTGGTTACCCCCTCTCGGAACCACAGACTTAGAAATCGCCAGCTCATATACAGTGCATACAATATATTTATATATATACCCTTATACACCATTTTAATAAAAAATATCACAAAATTCTTCTAAGTCCCTCGGGAAGAGTGAAAGACGCGCACGTTCATTTTCAGAGCTCCTAGACCTTCCTATAAGAAGTTAGCCAAAAAGTAGCTTCGAAAAACGCTTAGGTTAAGTTTCAGAGTTGCTTCTAATGTACCAAAGCTGGACTTAGACATAATTTCACTCTCACAACATTATGGCTGGTTGGAGAGAGTCCGAACAACAAGTACCGGGTCCATGGTTCTGGGCGTATACTGGGGGGACGGGGATGACTCCCATTAACCCCTGACTATACCGGGGATACGCTTATCACAATGCCTTTCTGGTCTGTGCTGAAGCAGGGCATTCTGGCAGCCAAGTGGCTTGACCTTTATTAGTGAGCCTGGTTACCCCCTCTCGGAACCACAGACTTAGAAATCGCCAGCTCATATACAGTGCATAAAATATATTTATATATATACCCTTATACACCATTTTAATAAAAAATATCACAAAATTCTTCTAAGTCCCTCGGGAAGAGTGAAAGACGCGCACGTTCATTTTCAGAGCTCCTAGACCTTCCTATAAGAAGTTAGCCAAAAAGTAGCTTCGAAAAACGCTTAGGTTAAGTTTCAGAGTTGCTTCTAATGTACCAAAGCTGGACTTAGACATACTTTCACTCTCACAACATTATGGCTGGTTGGAGACAGTCCGAACCACAAGTACCGAGTCCATGGTTCTGGGCGTATACTGGGGGGACGGGGACGACTCCCATTAACCCCTGACTATACCGGGGATACGCTTATCACAATGCCTTTCTGGTCTGTGCTGAAGCAGGGCATTCTGGCAGCCAAGTGGCTTGACCTTTATTAGTGAGCCTGGTTACCCCCTCTCGGAACCACAGACTTAGAAATCGCCAGCTCATATACAGTGCATAAAATATATTTATATATATATATACCCTTATACACCATTTTAATAAAAAATATCACAAAATTCTTCTATGTCCCTCGGGAAGAGTGAAAGACGCGCACGTTCATTTTCAGAGCTCCTAGACCTTCCTATAAGAAGTTAGCCAAAAAGTAGCTTCGAAAAACGCTTAGGTTAAGTTTCAGAGTTGCTTCTAATGTACCAAAGCTGGACTTAGACATAATTTCACTCTCACAACATTATGGCTGGTTGGAGACAGCCCGAACCACAAGTACCGAGTCCATGGTTCTGGGCGTATACTGGGGGGACGGGGACGACTCCCATTAACCCCTGACTATACCGGGGATACGCTTATCACAATGCCTTTCTGGTCTGTGCTGAAGCAGGGCATTCTGGCAGCCAAGTGGCTTGACCTTTATTAGTGAGCCTGGTTACCCCCTCTCGGAACCACAGACTTAGAAATCGCCAGCTCATATACAGTGCATAAAATATATTTATATATATACCCTTATACACCATTTTAATAAAAAATATCACAAAATTCTTCTAAGTCCCTCGGGAAGAGTGAAAGACGCGCACGTTCATTTTCAGAGCTCGTAGACCTTCCTATAAGAAGTTAGCCAAAAAGTAGCTTCGAAAAACGCTTAGGTTAAGTTTCAGAGTTGCTTCTAATGTACCAAAGCTGGACTTCGACATAATTTCACTCTCACAACATTATGGCTGGTTGGAGACAGTCCGAACCACAAGTACCGGGTCCATGGTTCTGGGCGTATACTGGGGGGACGGGGACGACTCCCATTAACCCCTGACTATACCGGGGATACGCTTATCACAATGGCTTTCTGGTCTGTGCTGAAGCAGGGCATTCTGGCAGCTAAGTGGCTTGACCTTTATTAGTGAGCCTGGTTACCCCCTTTCGGAACCACAGACTTAGAAATCGCCAGCTCATATACAGTGCATACAATATATTTATATATATACCCTTATACACCATTTTAATAAAAAATATCACAAAATTCTTCTAAGTCCCTCGGGAAGAGTGAAAGACGCGCACGTTCATTTTCAGAGCTCCTAGACCTTCCTATAAGAAGTTAGCCAAAAAGTAGCTTCGAAAAACGCTTAGGTTAAGTTTCAGAGTTGCTTCTAATGTACCAAAGCTGGACTTAGACATACTTTCACTCTCACAACATTATGGCTGGTTGGAGACAGTCCGAACCACAAGTACCGAGTCCATGGTTCTGGGCGTATACTGGGGGGACGGGGACGACTCCCATTAACCCCTGACTATACCGGGGATACGCTTATCACAATGCCTTTCTGGTCTGTGCTGAAGCAGGGCATTCTGGCAGCCAAGTGGCTTGACCTTTATTAGTGAGCCTGGTTACCCCCTCTCGGAACCACAGACTTAGAAATCGCCAGCTCATATACAGTGCATAAAATATATTTATATATATATATACCCTTATACACCATTTTAATAAAAAATATCACAAAATTCTTCTATGTCCCTCGGGAAGAGTGAAAGACGCGCACGTTCATTTTCAGAGCTCCTAGACCTTCCTATAAGAAGTTAGCCAAAAAGTAGCTTCGAAAAACGCTTAGGTTAAGTTTCAGAGTTGCTTCTAATGTACCAAAGCTGGACTTAGACATAATTTCACTCTCACAACATTATGGCTGGTTGGAGACAGCCCGAACCACAAGTACCGAGTCCATGGTTCTGGGCGTATACTGGGGGGACGGGGATGACTCCCATTAACCCCTGACTATACCGGGGATACGCTTATCACAATGCCTTTCTGGTCTGTGCTGAAGCAGGGCATTCTGGCAGCCAAGTGGCTTGACCTTTATTAGTGAGCCTGGTTACCCCCTCTCGGAACCACAGACTTAGAAATCGCCAGCTCATATACAGTGCATAAAATATATTTATATATATACCCTTATACACCATTTTAATAAAAAATATCACAAAATTCTTCTAAGTCCCTCGGGAAGAGTGAAAGACGCGCACGTTCATTTTCAGAGCTCCTAGACCTTCCTATAAGAAGTTAGCCAAAAAGTAGCTTCGAAAAACGCTTAGGTTAAGTTTCAGAGTTGCTTCTAATGTACCAAAGCTGGACTTCGACATAATTTCACTCTCACAACATTATGGCTGGTTGGAGACAGTCCGAACCACAAGTACCGGGTCCATGGTTCTGGGCGTATACTGGGGGGACGGGGACGACTCCCATTAACCCCTGACTATACCGGGGATACGCTTATCACAATGGCTTTCTGGTCTGTGCTGAAGCAGGGCATTCTGGCAGCTAAGTGGCTTGACCTTTATTAGTGAGCCTGGTTACCCCCTTTCGGAACCACAGACTTAGAAATCGCCAGCTCATATACAGTGCATACAATATATTTATATATATACCCTTATACACCATTTTAATAAAAAATATCACAAAATTCTTCTAAGTCCCTCGGGAAGAGTGAAAGACGCGCACGTTCATTTTCAGAGCTCCTAGACCTTCCTATAAGAAGTTAGCAAAAAAGTAGCTTCGAAAAACGCTTAGGTTAAGTTTCAGAGTTGCTTCTAATGTACCAAAGCTGGACTTAGACATAATTTCACTCTCACAACATTATGGCTGGTTGGAGAGAGTCCGAACAACAAGTACCGGGTCCATGGTTCTGGGCGTATACTGGGGGGACGGGGATGACTCCCATTAACCCCTGACTATACCGGGGATACGCTTATCACAATGCCTTTCTGGTCTGTGCTGAAGCAGGGCATTCTGGCAGCCAAGTGGCTTGACCTTTATTAGTGAGCCTGGTTACCCCCTCTCGGAACCACAGACTTAGAAATCGCCAGCTCATATACAGTGCATAAAATATATTTATATATATACCCTTATACACCATTTTAATAAAAAATATCACAAAATTCTTCTAAGTCCCTCGGGAAGAGTGAAAGACGCGCACGTTCATTTTCAGAGCTCCTAGACCTTCCTATAAGAAGTTAGCCAAAAAGTAGCTTCGAAAAACGCTTAGGTTAAGTTTCAGAGTTGCTTCTAATGTACCAAAGCTGGACTTAGACATACTTTCACTCTCACAACATTATGGCTGGTTGGAGACAGTCCGAACCACAAGTACCGAGTCCATGGTTCTGGGCGTATACTGGGGGGACGGGGACGACTCCCATTAACCCCTGACTATACCGGGGATACGCTTATCACAATGCCTTTCTGGTCTGTGCTGAAGCAGGGCATTCTGGCAGCCAAGTGGCTTGACCTTTATTAGTGAGCCTGGTTACCCCCTCTCGGAACCACAGACTTAGAAATCGCCAGCTCATATACAGTGCATAAAATATATTTATATATATATATACCCTTATACACCATTTTAATAAAAAATATCACAAAATTCTTCTATGTCCCTCGGGAAGAGTGAAAGACGCGCACGTTCATTTTCAGAGCTCCTAGACCTTCCTATAAGAAGTTAGCCAAAAAGTAGCTTCGAAAAACGCTTAGGTTAAGTTTCAGAGTTGCTTCTAATGTACCAAAGCTGGACTTAGACATAATTTCACTCTCACAACATTATGGCTGGTTGGAGACAGCCCGAACCACAAGTACCGAGTCCATGGTTCTGGGCGTATACTGGGGGGACGGGGACGACTCCCATTAACCCCTGACTATACCGGGGATACGCTTATCACAATGCCTTTCTGGTCTGTGCTGAAGCAGGGCATTCTGGCAGCCAAGTGGCTTGACCTTTATTAGTGAGCCTGGTTACCCCCTCTCGGAACCACAGACTTAGAAATCGCCAGCTCATATACAGTGCATAAAATATATTTATATATATACCCTTATACACCATTTTAATAAAAAATATCACAAAATTCTTCGAAGTCCCTCGGGAAGAGTGAAAGACGCGCACGTTCATTTTCAGAGCTCCTAGACCTTCCTATAAGAAGTTAGCCAAAAAGTAGCTTCGAAAAACGCTTAGGTTAAGTTTCAGAGTTGCTTCTAATGTACCAAAGCTGGACTTAGACATAATTTCACTCTCACAACATTATGGCTGGTTGGAGAGAGTCCGAACCACAAGTACCGGGTCCATGGTTCTGGCCGTATACTGGGGGGACGGGGACGACTCCCATTAACCCCTGACTATACCGGGGATACGCTTATCACAATGCCTTTCTAGTCTGTGCTGAAGCAGGGCATTCTGGCAGCCAAGTGGCTTGACCTTTATTAGTGAGCCTGGTTACCCCCTCTCGGAACCACAGACTTAGAAATCGCCAGCTCATATACAGTGCATAAAATATATTTATATATATACCCTTATACACCATTTTAATAAAAAATATCACAAAATTCTTCTAAGTCCCTCGGGAAGAGTGAAAGACGCGCACGTTCATTTTCAGAGCTCCTAGACCTTCCTATAAGAAGTTAGCCAAAAAGTAGCTTCGAAAAACGCTTAGGTTAAGTTTCAGAGTTGCTTCTAATGTACCAAAGCTGGACTTAGACATAATTTCACTCTCACAACATTATGGCTGGTTGGAGACAGTCCGAACCACAAGTACCGGGTCCATGGTTCTGGCCGTATACTGGGGGGACGGGGACGACTCCCATTAACCCCTGACTATACCGGGGATACGCTTATCACAATGCCTTTCTAGTCTGTGCTGAAGCAGGGCATTCTGGCAGCCAAGTGGCTTGACCTTTATTAGTGAGCCTGGTTACCCCCTCTCGGAACCACAGACTTAGAAATCGCCAGCTCATATACAGTGCATAAAATATATTTATATATATATACCCTTATACACCATTTTAATAAAAAATATCACAAAATTCTTCTATGTCCCTCGGGAAGAGTGAAAGACGCGCACGTTCATTTTCAGAGCTCGTAGACCTTCCTATAAGAAGTTAGCCAAAAAGTAGCTTCGAAAAACGCTTAGGTTAAGTTTCAGAGTTGCTTCTAATGTACCAAAGCTGGACTTCGACATAATTTCACTCTCACAACATTATGGCTGGTTGGAGACAGTCCGAACCACAAGTACCGGGTCCATGGTTCTGGGCGTATACTGGGGGGACGGGGACGACTCCCATTAACCCCTGACTATACCGGGGATACGCTTATCACAATGGCTTTCTGGTCTGTGCTGAAGCAGGGCATTCTGGCAGCTAAGTGGCTTGACCTTTATTAGTGAGCCTGGTTACCCCCTTTCGGAACCACAGACTTAGAAATCGCCAGCTCATATACAGTGCATACAATATATTTATATATATACCCTTATACACCATTTTAATAAAAAATATCACAAAATTCTTCTAAGTCCCTCGGGAAGAGTGAAAGACGCGCACGTTCATTTTCAGAGCTCCTAGACCTTCCTATAAGAAGTTAGCCAAAAAGTAGCTTCGAAAAACGCTTAGGTTAAGTTTCAGAGTTGCTTCTAATGTACCAAAGCTGGACTTAGACATAATTTCACTCTCACAACATTATGGCTGGTTGGAGAGAGTCCGAACCACAAGTACCGGGTCCATGGTTCTGGCCGTATACTGGGGGGACGGGGATGACTCCCATTAACCCCTGACTATACCGGGGATACGCTTATCACAATGCCTTTCTGGTCTGTGCTGAAGCAGGGCATTCTGGCAGCCAAGTGGCTTGACCTTTATTAGTGAGCCTAGTTACCCCCTCTCGGAACCACAGACTTAGAAATCGCCAGCTCATATACAGTGCATAAAATATATTTATATATATACCCTTATACACCATTTTAATAAAAAATATCACAAAATTCTTCTAAGTCCCTCGGGAAGAGTGAAAGACGCGCACGTTCATTTTCAGAGCTCCTAGACCTTCCTATAAGAAGTTAGCCAAAAAGTAGCTTCGAAAAACGCTTAGGTTAAGTTTCAGAGTTGCTTCTAATGTACCAAAGCTGGACTTAGACATACTTTCACTCTCACAACATTATGGCTGGTTGGAGACAGTCCGAACCACAAGTACCGAGTCCATGGTTCTGGGCGTATACTGGGGGGACGGGGACGACTCCCATTAACCCCTGACTATACCGGGGATACGCTTATCACAATGCCTTTCTGGTCTGTGCTGAAGCAGGGCATTCTGGCAGCCAAGTGGCTTGACCTTTATTAGTGAGCCTGGTTACCCCCTCTCGGAACCACAGACTTAGAAATCGCCAGCTCATATACAGTGCATAAAATATATTTATATATATACCCTTATACACCATTTTAATAAAAAATATCACAAAATTCTTCTAAGTCCCTCGGGAAGAGTGAAAGACGCGCACGTTCCTTTTCAGAGCTCCTAGACCTTCCTATAAGAAGTTAGCCAAAAAGTAGCTTCGAAAAACGCTTAGGTTAAGTTTCAGAGTTGCTTCTTATGTACCAAAGCTGGACTTCGACATAATTTCACTCTCACAACATTATGGCTGGTTGGAGACAGTCCGAACCACAAGTACCGGGTCCATGGTTCTGGGCGTATACTGGGGGGACGGGAACGACTCCCATTAACCCCTGACTATACCGGGGATACGCTTATCACTATGCCTTTCTGGTCTGTGCTGAAGCAGGGCATTCTGGCAGCCAAGTGGCTTGACCTTTATTAGTGAGCCTGGTTACCCCCTCTCGGAACCACAGACTTAGAAATCGCCAGCTCATATACAGTGCATAAAATATATTTATATATATACCCTTATACACCATTTTAATAAAAAATATCACAAAATTCTTCTAAGTCCCTCGGGAAGAGTGAAAGACGCGCACGTTCATTTTCAGAGCTCCTAGACCTTCCTATTAGAAGTTAGCCAAAAAGTAGCTTCGAAAAACGCTTAGGTTAAGTTTCAGAGTTGCTTCTAATGTACCAAAGCTGGACTTAGACATAATTTCACTCTCACAACATTATGGCTGGTTGGAGACAGTCCGAACCACAAGTACCGAGTCCATGGTTCTGGGCGTATACTGGGGGGACGGGGACGACTCCCATTAACCCCTGACTATACCGGGGATACGCTTATCACAATGCCTTTCTGGTCTGTGCTGAAGCAGGGCATTCTGGCAGCCAAGTGGCTTGACATTTATTAGTGAGCCTGGTTACCCCCTCTCGGAACCACAGACTTAGAAATCGCCAGCTCATATACAGTGCATAAAATATATTTATATATACTGTATACCCTTATACACCATTTTAATAAAAAATATCACAAAATTCTTCTAAGTCCCTCGGGAAGAGTGAGAGACGCGCACGTTCATTTTCAGAGCTCCTAGACCTTCCTATAAGAAGTTAGCCAAAAAGTAGCTTCGAAAAACGCTTAGGTTAAGTTTCAGAGTTGCTTCTAATGTACCAAAGCTGGACTTAGACATAATTTCACTCTCACAACATTATGGCTGGTTGGAGACAGCCCGAACCACAAGTACCGAGTCCATGGTTCTGGGCGTATACTGGGGGGACGGGGACGACTCCCATTAACCCCTGACTATACCGGGGATACGCTTATCACAATGCCTTTCTGGTCTGTGCTGAAGCAGGGCATTCTGGCAGCCAAGTGGCTTGACCTTTATTAGTGAGCCTGGTTACCCCCTCTCGGAACCACAGACTTAGAAATCGCCAGCTCATATACAGTGCATAAAATATATTTATATATATACCCTTATACACCATTTTAATAAAAAATATCACAAAATTCTTCTAAGTCCCTCGGGAAGAGTGAAAGACGCGCACGTTCATTTTCAGAGCTCCTAGACCTTCCTATAAGAAGTTAGCCAAAAAGTAGCTTCGAAAAACGCTTAGGTTAAGTTTCAGAGTTGCTTCTAATGTACCAAAGCTGGACTTAGACATAATTTCACTCTCACAACATTATGGCTGGTTGGAGAGAGTCCGTACCACAAGTACCGGGTCCATGGTTCTGGCCGTATACTGGGGGGACGGGGACGACTCCCATTAACCCCTGACTATACCGGGGATACGCTTATCACAATGCCTTTCTAGTCTGTGCTGAAGCAGGGCATTCTGGCAGCCAAGTGGCTTGACCTTTATTAGTGAGCCTGGTTACCCCCTCTCGGAACCACAGACTTAGAAATCGCCAGCTCATATACAGTGCATAAAATATATTTATATATATACCCTTATACACCATTTTAATAAAAAATATCACAAAATTCTTCTAAGTCCCTCGGGAAGAGTGAAAGACGCGCACGTTCATTTTCAGAGCTCCTAGACCTTCCTATAAGAAGTTAGCCAAAAAGTAGCTTCGAAAAACGCTTAGGTTAAGTTTCAGAGTTGCTTCTAATGTACCAAAGCTGGACTTAGACATAATTTCACTCTCACAACATTATGGCTGGTTGGAGACAGTCCGAACCACAAGTACCGGGTCCATGGTTCTGGGCATATACTGGGGGGACGGGGATGACTCCCATTAACCCCTGACTATACCGGGGATACGCTTATCACAATGCCTTTCTGGTCTGTGCTGAAGCAGGGCATTCTGGCAGCCAAGTGGCTTGACCTTTATTAGTGAGCCTGGTTACCCCCTCTCTGAACCACAGACTTAGAAATCGCCAGCTCATATACAGTGCATAAAATATATTTATATATATACCCTTATACACCATTTTAATAAAAAATATCACAAAATTCTTCTAAGTCCCTCGGGAAGAGTGAAAGACGCGCACGTTCATTTTCAGAGCTCCTAGACCTTCCTATAAGAAGTTAGCCAAAAAGTAGCTTTGAAAAACGCTTAGGTTAAGTTTCAGAGTTGCTTCTAATGTACCAAAGCTGGACTTAGACATAATATCACTCTCACAACATTATGGCTGGTTGGAGACAGTCCGAACCACAAGTACCGGGTCCATGGTTCTGGGCATATACTGGGGGGACGGGGATGACTCCCATTAACCCCTGACTATACCGGGGATACGCTTATCACAATGCCTTTCTGGTCTGTGCTGAAGCAGGTCATTCTGGCAGTCAAGTGGCTTGACCTTTATTAGTGAGCCTGGTTACCCCCTCTCTGAACCACAGACTTAGAAATCGCCAGCTCATATACAGTGCATAAAATATATTTATATATATACCCTTATACACCATTTTAATAAAAAATATCACAAAATTCTTCTAAGTCCCTCAGGAAGAGTGAAAGACGCGCACGTTCATTTTCAGAGCTCCTAGACCTTCCTATAAGAAGTTAGCCAAAAAGTAGCTTCGAAAAACGCTTAGGTTAAGTTTCAGAGTTGCTTCTAATGTACCAAAGCTGGACTTAGACATAATTTCACTCTCACAACATTATGGCTGGTTGGAGACAGTCCGAACCACAAGTACCGGGTCCATGGTTCTGGGCATATACTGGGGGGACGGGGATGACTCCCATTAACCCCTGACTATACCGGGGATACGCTTATCACAATGCCTTTCTGGTCTGTGCTGAAGCAGGGCATTCTGGCAGCCAAGTGGCTTGACCTTTATTAGTGAGCCTGGTTACCCCCTCTTGGAACCACAGACTTAGAAATCGCCAGCTCATATACAGTGCATAAAATATATTTATATATATACCCTTATACACCATTTTAATAAAAAATATCACAAAATTCTTCTAAGTCCCTCGGGAAGAGTGAAAGACGCGCACGTTCATTTTCAGAGCTCCTAGACCTTCCTATAAGAAGTTAGCCAAAAAGTAGCTTCGAAAAACGCTTAGGTTAAGTTTCAGAGTTGCTTCTAATGTACCAAAGCTGGACTTAGACATAATTTCACTCTCACAACATTATGGCTGGTTGGAGACAGTCCGAACCACAAGTACCGGGTCCATGGTTCTGGGCATATACTGGGGGGACGGGGATGACTCCCATTAACCCCTGACTATACCGGGGATACGCTTATCACAATGCCTTTCTGGTCTGTGCTGAAGCAGGGCATTCTGGCAGCCAAGTGGCTTGACCTTTATTAGTGATCCTGGTTACCCCCTCTCGGAACCACAGACTTAGAAATCGCCAGCTCATATACAGTGCATAAAATATATTTATATATATACCCTTATACACCATTTTAATAAAAAATATCACAAAATTCTTCTAAGTCCCTCGGGAAGAGTGAAAGACGCGCACGTTCATTTTCAGAGCTCCTAGACCTTCCTATAAGAAGTTAGCCAAAAAGTAGCTTCGAAAAACGCTTAGGTTAAGTTTCAGAGTTGCTTCTAATGTACCAAAGCTGGACTTAGACATAATTTCACTCTCACAACATTATGGCTGGTTGGAGACAGTCCGAACCACAAGTACCGGGTCCATGGTTCTGGGCATATACTGGGGGGACGGGGATGACTCCCATTAACCCCTGACTATACCGGGGATACGCTTATCACAATGCCTTTCTGGTCTGTGCCGAAGCAGGGCATTCTGGCAGCCAAGTGGCTTGACCTTTATTAGTGAGCCTGGTTACCCCCTCTCTGAACCACAGACTTAGAAATCGCCAGCTCATATACAGTGCATAAAATATATTTATATATATACCCTTATACACCATTTTAATAAAAAATATCACAAAATTCTTCTAAGTCCCTCGGGAAGAGTGAAAGACGCGCACGTTCATTTTCAGAGCTCCTAGACCTTCCTATAAGAAGTTAGCCAAAAAGTAGCTTCGAAAAACGCTTAGGTTAAGTTTCAGAGTTGCTTCTAATGTACCAAAGCTGGACTTAGACATAATTTCACTCTCACAACATTATGGCTGGTTGGAGACAGTCCGAACCACAAGTACCGGGTCCATGGTTCTGGGCATATACTGGGGGGACGGGGATGACTCCCATTAACCCCTGACTATACCGGGGATACGCTTATCACAATGCCTTTCTGGTCTGTGCTGAAGCAGGGCATTCTGGCAGCCAAGTGGCTTGACCTTTATTAGTGAGCCTGGTTACCCCCTCTCGGAACCACAGACTTAGAAATCGCCAGCTCATATACAGTGCATAAAATATATTTATATATATACCCTTATACACCATTTTAATAAAAAATATCACAAAATTCTTCTAAGTCCCTCGGGAAGAGTGAAAGACGCGCACGTTCATTTTCAGAGCTCCTAGACCTTCCTACTGTATAAGAAGTTAGCCAAAAAGTAGCTTCGAAAAACGCTTAGGTTAAGTTTCAGAGTTGCTTCTAATGTACCAAAGCTGGACTTAGACATAATTTCACTCTCACAACATTATGGCTGGTTGGAGACAGTCCGAACCACAAGTACCGAGTCCATGGTTCTGGGCGTATACTGGGGGGACGGGGACGACTCCCATTAACCCCTGACTATACCGGGGACACGCTTATCACAATGGCTTTCTGGTCTGTGCTGAAGCAGGGCATTCTGGCAGCCAAGTGGCTTGACCTTTATTAGTGAGCCTGGTTACCCCCTCTCGGAACCACAGAGTTAAAAATCGCCAGCACATATACAGTGCATAAAATATATTTATATATATATACCCTTATACACCATTTTAATAAAAAATATAACAAAATTCTTCTATGTCCCTCGGGAAGAGTGAAAGACGCGCACGTTCATTTTCAGAGCTCCTAGACCTTCCTATAAGAAGTTAGCCAAAAAGTAGCTTCGAAAAACGCTTAGGTTAAGTTTCAGAGTTGCTTCTAATGAACCAAAGCTGGACTTAGACATAATTTCACTCTCACAACATTATGGCTGGTTGGAGACAGTCCGAACCACAAGTACCGGGTCCATGGTTCTGGGCGTATACTGGGGGGACGGGGATGACTCCCATTAACCCCTGACTATACCGGGGATACGCTTATCACAATGCCTTTCTGGTCTGTGCTGAAGCAGGGCATTCTGGCAGCCAAGTGGCTTGACCTTTATTAGTGAGCCTGGTTACCCCCTCTCGGAACCACAGACTTAGAAATCGCCAGCTCATATACAGTGCATAAAATATATTTATATATATACCCTTATACACCATTTTAATAAAAAATATCACAAAATTCTTCTAAGTCCCTCGGGAAGAGTGAAAGACGCGCACATTCATTTTCAGAGCTCCTAGACCTTCCTATAAGAAGTTAGCCAAAAAGTAGCTTCGAAAAACGCTTAGGTTAAGTTTCAGAGTTGCTTCTAATGTACCAAAGCTGGACTTAGACATCATTTCACTCTCACAACATTATGGCTGGTTGGAGACAGTCCGAACCACAAGTACCGAGTCCATGGTTCTGGGCGTATACTGGGGGGACGGGGACGACTCCCATTAACCCCTGACTATACCGGGGATACGCTTATCACAATGGCTTTCTGGTCTGTGCTGAAGCAGGGCATTCTGGCAGCCAAGTGGCTTGACCTTTATTAGTGAGCCTGGTTACCCCCTCTCGGAACCACAGACTTAGAAATCGCCAGCTCATATACAGTGCATAAAATATATTTATATATATATACCCTTATACACCATTTTAATAAAAAATATCACAAAATTCTTCTATGTCCCTCGGGAAGAGTGAAAGACGCGCACGTTCATTTTCAGAGCTCCTAGACCTTCCTATAAGAAGTTAGCCATAAAGTAGCTTCGAAAAACGCTTAGGTTAAGTTTCAGAGTTGCTTCTAATGAACCAAAGCTGGACTTAGACATAATTTCACTCTCACAACATTATGGCTGGTTGGAGACAGTCCGAACCACAAGTACCGGGTCCATGGTTCTGGGCGTATACTGGGGGGACGGGGACGACTCCCATTAACCCCTGACTATACCGGGGATACGCTTATCACAATGCCTTTCTGGTCTGTGCTGAAGCAGGGCATTCTGGCAGCCAAGTGGCTTGACCTTTATTAGTGAGCCTGGTTACCCCCTCTCGGAACCACAGACTTAGAAATCGCCAGCTCATATACAGTGCATAAAATATATTTATATATATACCCTTATACACCATTTTAATAAAAAATATCACAAAATTCTTCTAAGTCCCTCGGGAAGAGTGAAAGACGCGCACGTTCATTTTCAGAGCTCCTAGACCTTCCTATAAGAAGTTAGCCAAAAAGTAGCTTTGAAAAACGCTTAGGTTAAGTTTCAGAGTTGCTTCTAATGTACCAAAGCTGGACTTAGACATAATATCACTCTCACAACATTATGGCTGGTTGGAGACAGTCCGAACCACAAGTACCGGGTCCATGGTTCTGGGCATATACTGGGGGGACGGGGATGACTCCCATTAACCCCTGACTATACCGGGGATACGCTTATCACAATGCCTTTCTGGTCTGTGCTGAAGCAGGTCATTCTGGCAGCCAAGTGGCTTGACCTTTATTAGTGAGCCTGGTTACCCCCTCTCTGAACCACAGACTTAGAAATCGCCAGCTCATATACAGTGCATAAAATATATTTATATATATACCCTTATACACCATTTTAATAAAAAATATCACAAAATTCTTCTAAGTCACTCAGGAAGAGTGAAAGACGCGCACGTTCATTTTCAGAGCTCCTAGACCTTCCTATAAGAAGTTAGCCAAAAAGTAGCTTCGAAAAACGCTTAGGTTAAGTTTCAGAGTTGCTTCTAATGTACCAAAGCTGGACTTAGACATAATTTCACTCTCACAACATTATGGCTGGTTGGAGACAGTCCGAACCACAAGTACCGGGTCCATGGTTCTGGGCATATACTGGGGGGACGGGGATGACTCCCATTAACCCCTGACTATACCGGGGATACGCTTATCACAATGCCTTTCTGGTCTGTGCTGAAGCAGGGCATTCTGGCAGCCAAGTGGCTTGACCTTTATTAGTGAGCCTGGTTACCCCCTCTTGGAACCACAGACTTAGAAATCGCCAGCTCATATACAGTGCATAAAATATATTTATATATATACCCTTATACACCATTTTAATAAAAAATATCACAAAATTCTTCTAAGTCCCTCGGGAAGAGTGAAAGACGCGCACGTTCATTTTCATAGCTCCTAGACCTTCCTATAAGAAGTTAGCCAAAAAGTAGCTTCGAAAAACGCTTAGGTTAAGTTTCAGAGTTGCTTCTAATGTACCAAAGCTGGACTTAGACATAATTTCACTCTCACAACATTATGGCTGGTTGGAGACAGTCCGAACCACAAGTACCGGGTCCATGGTTCTGGGCATATACTGGGGGGACGGGGATGACTCCCATTAACCCCTTACTATACCGGGGATACGCTTATCACAATGCCTTTCTGGTCTGTGCTGAAGCAGGGCATTCTGGCAGCCAAGTGGCTTGACCTTTATTAGTGATCCTGGTTACCCCCTCTCGGAACCACAGACTTAGAAATCGCCAGCTCATATACAGTGCATAAAATATATTTATATATATACCCTTATACACCATTTTAATAAAAAATATCACAAAATTCTTCTAAGTCCCTCGGGAAGAGTGAAAGACGCGCACGTTCATTTTCAGAGCTCCTAGACCTTCCTATAAGAAGTTAGCCAAAAAGTAGCTTCGAAAAACGCTTAGGTTAAGTTTCAGAGTTGCTTCTAATGTACCAAAGCTGGACTTAGACATAATTTCACTCTCACAACATTATGGCTGGTTGGAGACAGTCCGAACCACAAGTACCGGGTCCATGGTTCTGGGCATATACTGGGGGGACGGGGATGACTCCCATTAACCCCTGACTATACCGGGGATACGCTTATCACAATGCCTTTCTGGTCTGTGCCGAAGCAGGGCATTCTGGCAGCCAAGTGGCTTGACCTTTATTAGTGAGCCTGGTTACCCCCTCTCGGAACCACAGACTTAGAAATCGCCAGCTCATATACAGTGCATAAAATATATTTATATATATACCCTTATACACCATTTTAATAAAAAATATCACAAAATTCTTCTAAGTCCCTCGGGAAGAGTGAAAGACGCGCACGTTCATTTTCAGAGCTCCTAGACCTTCCTATAAGAAGTTAGCCAAAAAGTAGCTTTGAAAAACGCTTAGGTTAAGTTTCAGAGTTGCTTCTAATGTACCAAAGCTGGACTTAGACATAATATCACTCTCACAACATTATGGCTGGTTGGAGACAGTCCGAACCACAAGTACCGGGTCCATGGTTCTGGGCATATACTGGGGGGACGGGGATGACTCCCATTAACCCCTGACTATACCGGGGATACGCTTATCACAATGCCTTTCTGGTCTGTGCTGAAGCAGGTCATTCTGGCAGCCAAGTGGCTTGACCTTTATTAGTGAGCCTGGTTACCCCCTCTCTGAACCACAGACTTAGAAATCGCCAGCTCATACACTGGCGACACACTTTATTCGAGCTTGGCTAGTCCCACGAATTCGGATATACCCGGGTGTATTGAGGTTTGTGACTGTTTTCTGCCCGAGTACATTGAGTTATTTTCCAAGCAGGGATTGAAGCATTTTATTCCCGCTGGCTGCAATACTGCACAGTATATATATATAAACTGCATTACAATTCATGAATTTATGCCATCTGGTAGACACGCGAAGCATTGCAGCCTATTAAATCCTAATCATTATCATTTAACAGATCAGCCGCCCATCACCCAGGCATGAACCCAGGCTGGGAAGGCAAATGCAACGGGGCTTGTCAGAGGTTAGGAGTGGCGCATTCCAGGTATCTGCCAGGTACATACCGGGTATTTGCTCGAATAAAGTGTGTCGGTGCAGTATACAGTGCATAAAATATATTTATATATATACCCTTATACACCATTTTAATAAAAAATATCACAAAATTCTTCTAAGTCACTCAGGAAGAGTGAAAGACGCGCACGTTCATTTTCAGAGCTCCTAGACCTTCCTATAAGAAGTTAGCCAAAAAGTAGCTTCGAAAAACGCTTAGGTTAAGTTTCAGAGTTGCTTCTAATGTACCAAAGCTGGACTTAGACATAATTTCACTCTCACAACATTATGGCTGGTTGGAGACAGTCCGAACCACAAGTACCGGGTCCATGGTTCTGGGCATATACTGGGGGGACGGGGATGACTCCCATTAACCCCTGACTATACCGGGGATACGCTTATCACAATGCCTTTCTGGTCTGTGCTGAAGCAGGGCATTCTGGCAGCCAAGTGGCTTGACCTTTATTAGTGAGCCTGGTTACCCCCTCTTGGAACCACAGACTTAGAAATCGCCAGCTCATATACAGTGCATAAAATATATTTATATATATACCCTTATACACCATTTTAATAAAAAATATCACAAAATTCTTCTAAGTCCCTCGGGAAGAGTGAAAGACGCGCACGTTCATTTTCATAGCTCCTAGACCTTCCTATAAGAAGTTAGCCAAAAAGTAGCTTCGAAAAACGCTTAGGTTAAGTTTCAGAGTTGCTTCTAATGTACCAAAGCTGGACTTAGACATAATTTCACTCTCACAACATTATGGCTGGTTGGAGACAGTCCGAACCACAAGTACCGGGTCCATGGTTCTGGGCATATACTGGGGGGACGGGGATGACTCCCATTAACCCCTTACTATACCGGGGATACGCTTATCACAATGCCTTTCTGGTCTGTGCTGAAGCAGGGCATTCTGGCAGCCAAGTGGCTTGACCTTTATTAGTGATCCTGGTTACCCCCTCTCGGAACCACAGACTTAGAAATCGCCAGCTCATATACAGTGCATAAAATATATTTATATATATACCCTTATACACCATTTTAATAAAAAATATCACAAAATTCTTCTAAGTCCCTCGGGAAGAGTGAAAGACGCGCACGTTCATTTTCAGAGCTCCTAGACCTTCCTATAAGAAGTTAGCCAAAAAGTAGCTTCGAAAAACGCTTAGGTTAAGTTTCAGAGTTGCTTCTAATGTACCAAAGCTGGACTTAGACATAATTTCACTCTCACAACATTATGGCTGGTTGGAGACAGTCCGAACCACAAGTACCGGGTCCATGGTTCTGGGCATATACTGGGGGGACGGGGATGACTCCCATTAACCCCTGACTATACCGGGGATACGCTTATCACAATGCCTTTCTGGTCTGTGCCGAAGCAGGGCATTCTGGCAGCCAAGTGGCTTGACCTTTATTAGTGAGCCTGGTTACCCCCTCTCTGAACCACAGACTTAGAAATCGCCAGCTCATATACAGTGCATAAAATATATTTATATATATACCCTTATACACCATTTTAATAAAAAATATCACAAAATTCTTCTAAGTCCCTCGGGAAGAGTGAAAGACGCGCACGTTCATTTTCAGAGCTCCTAGACCTTCCTATAAGAAGTTAGCCAAAAAGTAGCTTCGAAAAACGCTTAGGTTAAGTTTCAGAGTTGCTTCTAATGTACCAAAGCTGGACTTAGACATAATTTCACTCTCACAACATTATGGCTGGTTGGAGACAGTCCGAACCACAAGTACCGAGTCCATGGTTCTGGGCGTATACTGGGGGGACGGGGACGACTCCCATTAACCCCTGACTATACCGGGGACACGCTTATCACAATGGCTTTCTGGTCTGTGCTGAAGCAGGGCATTCTGGCAGCCAAGTGGCTTGACCTTTATTAGTGAGCCTGGTTACCCCCTCTCGGAACCACAGAGTTAGAAATCGCCAGCTCATATACAGTGCATAAAATATATTTATATATATATACCCTTATACACCATTTTAATAAAAAATATAACAAAATTCTTCTATGTCCCTCGGGAAGAGTGAAAGACGCGCACGTTCATTTTCAGAGCTCCTAGACCTTCCTATAAGAAGTTAGCCAAAAAGTAGCTTCGAAAAACGCTTAGGTTAAGTTTCAGAGTTGCTTCTAATGAACCAAAGCTGGACTTAGACATAATTTCACTCTCACAACATTATGGCTGGTTGGAGACAGTCCGAACCACAAGTACCGGGTCCATGGTTCTGGGCGTATACTGGGGGGACGGGGATGACTCCCATTAACCCCTGACTATACCGGGGATACGCTTATCACAATGCCTTTCTGGTCTGTGCTGAAGCAGGGCATTCTGGCAGCCAAGTGGCTTGACCTTTATTAGTGAGCCTGGTTACCCCCTCTCGGAACCACAGACTTAGAAATCGCCAGCTCATATACAGTGCATAAAATATATTTATATATATACCCTTATACACCATTTTAATAAAAAATATCACAAAATTCTTCTAAGTCCCTCGGGAAGAGTGAAAGACGCGCACATTCATTTTCAGAGCTCCTAGACCTTCCTATAAGAAGTTAGCCAAAAAGTAGCTTCGAAAAACGCTTAGGTTAAGTTTCAGAGTTGCTTCTAATGTACCAAAGCTGGACTTAGACATCATTTCACTCTCACAACATTATGGCTGGTTGGAGACAGTCCGAACCACAAGTACCGAGTCCATGGTTCTGGGCGTATACTGGGGGGACGGGGACGACTCCCATTAACCCCTGACTATACCGGGGATACGCTTATCACAATGGCTTTCTGGTCTGTGCTGAAGCAGGGCATTCTGGCAGCCAAGTGGCTTGACCTTTATTAGTGAGCCTGGTTACCCCCTCTCGGAACCACAGACTTAGAAATCGCCAGCTCATATACAGTGCATAAAATATATTTATATATATATACCCTTATACACCATTTTAATAAAAAATATCACAAAATTCTTCTATGTCCCTCGGGAAGAGTGAAAGACGCGCACGTTCATTTTCAGAGCTCCTAGACCTTCCTATAAGAAGTTAGCCATAAAGTAGCTTCGAAAAACGCTTAGGTTAAGTTTCAGAGTTGCTTCTAATGAACCAAAGCTGGACTTAGACATAATTTCACTCTCACAACATTATGGCTGGTTGGAGACAGTCCGAACCACAAGTACCGGGTCCATGGTTCTGGGCGTATACTGGGGGGACGGGGACGACTCCCATTAACCCCTGACTATACCGGGGATACGCTTATCACAATGCCTTTCTGGTCTGTGCTGAAGCAGGGCATTCTGGCAGCCAAGTGGCTTGACCTTTATTAGTGAGCCTGGTTACCCCCTCTCGGAACCACAGACTTAGAAATCGCCAGCTCATATACAGTGCATAAAATATATTTATATATATACCCTTATACACCATTTTAATAAAAAATATCACAAAATTCTTCTAAGTCCCTCGGGAAGAGTGAAAGACGCGCACGTTCATTTTCAGAGCTCCTAGACCTTCCTATAAGAAGTTAGCCAAAAAGTAGCTTCGAAAAACGCTTAGGTAAAGTTTCAGTGTTGCTTCGAATGTACCAAAGCTGGACTTCGACATAATTTCACTCTCACAACATTATGGCTGGTTGGAGACAGTCCGAACCACAAGTACCGGGTCCATGGTTCTGGGCGTATACTGGGGGGACGGGGACGACTCCCATTAACCCCTGACTATACCGGGGATACGCTTATCACAATGGCTTTCTGGTCTGTGCTGAAGCAGGGCATTCTGGCAGCTAAGTGGCTTGACCTTTATTAGTGAGCCTGGTTACCCCCTCTCGGAACCACAGACTTAGAAATCGCCAGCTCATATACAGTGCATAAAATATATTTATATATATACCCTTATACACCATTTTAATAAAAAATATCACAAAATTCTTCTAAGTCCCTCGGGAAGAGTGAAAGACGCGCACGTTCATTTTCAGAGCTCCTAGACCTTCCTATAAGAAGTTAGCCAAAAAGTAGCTTCGAAAAACGCTTAGGTTAAGTTTCAGAGTTGCTTCTAATGTACCAAAGCTGGACTTAGACATAATTTCACTCTCACAACATTATGGCTGGTTGGAGACAGCCCGAACCACAAGTACCGAGTCCATGGTTCTGGGCGTATACTGGGGGGACGGGGACGACTCCCATTAACCCCTGACTATACCGGGGATACGCTTATCACAATGCCTTTCTGGTCTGTGCTGAAGCAGGGCATTCTGGCAGCCAAGTGGCTTGACCTTTATTAGTGAGCCTGGTTACCCCCTCTCGGAACCACAGACTTAGAAATCGCCAGCTCATATACAGTGCATAAAATATATTTATATATATACCCTTATACACCATTTTAATAAAAAATATCACAACATTCTTCTAAGTCCCTCGGGAAGAGTGAAAGACGCGCACGTTCATTTTCAGAGCTCGTAGACCTTCCTATAAGAAGTTAGCCAAAAAGTAGCTTCGAAAAACGCTTAGGTTAAGTTTCAGAGTTGCTTCTAATGTACCAAAGCTGGACTTAGACATAATTTCACTCTCACAACATTATGGCTGGTTGGAGACATTCCGAACCACAAGTTCCGGGTCCATGGTTCTGGCCGTATACTGGGGGGACGGGGACGACTCCCATTAACCCCTGACTATACCGGGGATACGCTTATCACCATGCCTTTCTGGTCTGTGCTGAAGCAGGGCATTCTGGCAGCCAAGTGGCTTGACCTTTATTAGTGAGCCTGGTTACCCCCTCTCGGAACCACAGACTTAGAAATCGCCAGCTCATATACAGTGCATAAAATATATTTATATATATACCCTTATACACCATTTTAATAAAAAATATCACAAAATTCTTCTAAGTCCCTCGGGAAGAGTGAAAGACGCGCACGTTCATTTGCAGAGCTCTTAGACCTTCCTATAAGAAGTCAGCCAAAAGGTAGCTTCGAAAAACGCTTAGGTTAAGTTTCAGAGTTGCTTCTAATGTACCAAAGCTGGACTTAGACATAATTTCACTCTCACAACATTATGGCTGGTTGGAGACAGTCCGAACCACAAGTACCGGGTCCATGGTTCTGGGCGTATACTGGGGGGACGGGGACGACTCCCATTAACCCCTGACTATACCGGGGATACGCTTATCACAATGGCTTTCTGGTCTGTGCTGAAGCAGGGCATTCTGGCAGCTAAGTGGCTTGACCTTTATTAGTGAGCCTGGTTACCCCCTCTCGGAACCACAGACTTAGAAATCGCCAGCTCATATACAGTGCATAAAATATATTTATATATATACCCTTATACACCATTTTAATAAAAAATATCACAAAATTCTTCTAAGTCCCTCGGGAAGAGTGAAAGACGCGCACGTTCATTTTCAGAGCTCCTAGACCTTCCTATAAGAAGTTAGCCAAAAAGTAGCTTCGAAAAACGCTTAGGTTAAGTTTCAGAGTTGCTTCTAATGTACCAAAGCTGGACTTAGACATAATTTCACTCTCACAACATTATGGCTGGTTGGAGACAGCCCGAACCACAAGTACCGAGTCCATGGTTCTGGGCGTATACTGGGGGGACGGGGACGACTCCCATTAACCCCTGACTATACCGGGGATACGCTTATCACAATGCCTTTCTGGTCTGTACTGAAGCAGGGCATTCTGGCAGCCAAGTGGCTTGACCTTTATTAGTGAGCCTGGTTACCCCCTCTCGGAACCACAGACTTAGAAATCGCCAGCTCATATACAGTGCATAAAATATATTTATATATATACCCTTATACACCATTTTAATAAAAAATATCACAACATTCTTCTAAGTCCCTCGGGAAGAGTGAAAGACGCGCACGTTCATTTTCAGAGCTCGTAGACCTTCCTATAAGAAGTTAGCCAAAAAGTAGCTTCGAAAAACGCTTAGGTTAAGTTTCAGAGTTGCTTCTAATGTACCAAAGCTGGACTTAGACATAATTTCACTCTCACAACATTATGGCTGGTTGGAGACATTCCGAACCACAAGTTCCGGGTCCATGGTTCTGGCCGTATACTGGGGGGACGGGGACGACTCCCATTAACCCCTGACTATACCGGGGATACGCTTATCACCATGCCTTTCTGGTCTGTGCTGAAGCAGGGCATTCTGGCAGCCAAGTGGCTTGACCTTTATTAGTGAGCCTGGTTACCCCCTCTCGGAACCACAGACTTAGAAATCGCCAGCTCATATACAGTGCATAAAATATATTTATATATATACCCTTATACACCATTTTAATAAAAAATATCACAAAATTCTTCTAAGTCCCTCGGGAAGAGTGAAAGACGCGCACGTTCATTTTCAGAACTCCTAGACCTTCCTATAAGAAGTTAGCCAAAAAGTAGCTTCGAAAAACGCTTAGGTTAAGTTTCAGAGTTGCTTCTAATGTACCAAAGCTGGACTTAGACATAATTTCACTCTCACAACATTATGGCTGGTTGGAGACAGTCCGAACCACAAGTACCGGGTCCATGGTTCTGGCCGTATACTGGGGGGACGGGGACGACTCCCATTAACCCCTGACTATACCGGGGATACGCTTATCACAATGCCTTTCTAGTCTGTGCTGAAGCAGGGCATTCTGGCAGCCAAGTGGCTTGACCTTTATTAGTGAGCCTGGTTACCCCCTCTCGGAACCACAGACTTAGAAATCGCCAGCTCATATACAGTGCATAAAATATATTTATATATATACCCTTATACACCATTTTAATAAAAAATATCACAAAATTCTTCTAAGTCCCTCGCGAAGAGTGAGAGACGCGCACGTTCATTTTCAGAGCTCCTAGACCTTCCTATAAGAAGTTAGCCAAAAAGTAGCTTCGAAAAACGCTTAGGTTAAGTTTCAGAGTTGCTTCTAATGTACCAAAGCTGGACTTAGACATAATTTCACTCTCACAACATTATGGCTGGTTGGAGACAGTCCGAACCACAAGTACCGAGTCCATGGTTCTGGGCGTATACTGGGGGGACGGGGACGACTCCCATTAACCCCTGACTATACCGGGGATACGCTTATCACAATGCCTTTCTGGTCTGTGCTGAAGCAGGGCATTCTGGCAGCCAAGTGGCTTGACCTTTATTAGTGAGCCTGGTTACCCCCTCTCGGAACCACAGACTTAGAAATCGCCAGCTCATATACAGTGCATAAAATATATTTATATATATACCCTTATACACCATTTTAATAAAAAATATCACAAAATTCTTCTAAGTCCCTCGGGAAGAGTGAGAGACGCGCACGTTCATTTTCAGAGCTCCTAGACCTTCCTATAAGAAGTTAGCCAAAAAGTAGCTTCGAAAAACGCTTAGGTTAAGTTTCAGAGTTGCTTCTAATGTACCAAAGCTGGACTTAGACATAATTTCACTCTCACAACATTATGGCTGGTTGGAGACAGTCCGAACCACAAGTACCGAGTCCATGGTTCTGGGCGTATACTGGGGGGACGGGGACGACTCCCATTAACCCCTGACTATACCGGGGATACGCTTATCACAATGCCTTTCTGGTCTGTGCTGAAGCAGGGCATTCTGGCAGCCAAGTGGCTTGACCTTTATTAGTGAGCCTGGTTACCCCCTCTCGGAACCACAGACTTAGAAATCGCCAGCTCATATACAGTGCATAAAATATATTTATATATATACCCTTATACACCATTTTAATAAAAAATATCACAAAATTCTTCTAAGTCCCTCGGGAAGAGTGAAAGACGCGCACGTTCATTTTCAGAACTCCTAGACCTTCCTATAAGAAGTTAGCCAAAAAGTAGCTTCGAAAAACGCTTAGGTTAAGTTTCAGAGTTGCTTCTAATGTACCAAAGCTGGACTTAGACATAATTTCACTCTCACAACATTATGGCTGGTTGGAGACAGTCCGAACCACAAGTACCGGGTCCATGGTTCTGGCCGTATACTGGGGGGACGGGGACGACTCCCATTAACCCCTGACTATACCGGGGATACGCTTATCACAATGCCTTTCTAGTCTGTGCTGAAGCAGGGCATTCTGGCAGCCAAGTGGCTTGACCTTTATTAGTGAGCCTGGTTACCCCCTCTCGGAACCACAGACTTAGAAATCGCCAGCTCATATACAGTGCATAAAATATATTTATATATATACCCTTATACACCATTTTAATAAAAAATATCACAAAATTCTTCTAAGTCCCTCGCGAAGAGTGAGAGACGCGCACGTTCATTTTCAGAGCTCCTAGACCTTCCTATAAGAAGTTAGCCAAAAAGTAGCTTCGAAAAACGCTTAGGTTAAGTTTCAGAGTTGCTTCTAATGTACCAAAGCTGGACTTAGACATAATTTCACTCTCACAACATTATGGCTGGTTGGAGACAGTCCGAACCACAAGTACCGAGTCCATGGTTCTGGGCGTATACTGGGGGGACGGGGACGACTCCCATTAACCCCTGACTATACCGGGGATACGCTTATCACAATGCCTTTCTGGTCTGTGCTGAAGCAGGGCATTCTGGCAGCCAAGTGGCTTGACCTTTATTAGTGAGCCTGGTTACCCCCTCTCGGAACCACAGACTTAGAAATCGCCAGCTCATATACAGTGCATAAAATATATTTATATATATACCCTTATACACCATTTTAATAAAAAATATCACAAAATTCTTCTAAGTCCCTCGGGAAGAGTGAGAGACGCGCACGTTCATTTTCAGAGCTCCTAGACCTTCCTATAAGAAGTTAGCCAAAAAGTAGCTTCGAAAAACGCTTAGGTTAAGTTTCAGAGTTGCTTCTAATGTACCAAAGCTGGACTTAGACATAATTTCACTCTCACAACATTATGGCTGGTTGGAGACAGTCCGAACCACAAGTACCGAGTCCATGGTTCTGGGCGTATACTGGGGGGACGGGGACGACTCCCATTAACCCCTGACTATACCGGGGATACGCTTATCACAATGCCTTTCTGGTCTGTGCTGAAGCAGGGCATTCTGGCAGCCAAGTGGCTTGACCTTTATTAGTGAGCCTGGTTACCCCCTCTCGGAACCACAGACTTAGAAATCGCCAGCTCATATACAGTGCATAAAATATATTTATATATATACCCTTATACACCATTTTAATAGAAAATATCACAAAATTCTTCTAAGTCCCTCGGGAAGAGTGAGAGACGCGCACGTTCATTTTCAGAGCTCCTAGACCTTCCTATAAGAAGTTAGCCAAAATGTAGCTTCGAAAAACGCTTAGGTTAAGTTTCAGAGTTGCTTCTAATGTACCAAAGCTGGACTTAGACATAATTTCACTCTCACAACATTATGGCTGGTTGGAGACAGTCCGAACCACAAGTACCGGGTCCATGGTTCTGGCCGTATACTGGGGGGACGGGGACGACTCCCATTAACCCCTGACTATACCGGGGATACGCTTATCACAATGCCTTTCTAGTCTGTGCTGAAGCAGGGCATTCTGGCAGCCAAGTGGCTTGACCTGTATTAGTGAGCCTGGTTACCCCCTCTCGGAACCACAGACTTAGAAATCGCCAGCTCATATACAGTGCATAAAATATATTTATATATATATACCCTTATACACCATTTTAATAAAAAATATCACAAAATTCTTCTATGTCCCTCGGGAAGAGTGAAAGACGCGCACGTTCATTTTCAGAGCTCGTAGACCTTCCTATAAGAAGTTAGCCAAAAAGTAGCTTCGAAAAACGCTTAGGTTAAGTTTCAGAGTTGCTTCTAATGTACCAAAGCTGGACTTCGACATAATTTCACTCTCACAACATTATGGCTGGTTGGAGACAGTCCGAACCACAAGTACCGGGTCCATGGTTCTGGGCGTATACTGGGGGGACGGGGACGACTCCCATTAACCCCTGACTATACCGGGGATACGCTTATCACAATGGCTTTCTGGTCTGTGCTGAAGCAGGGCATTCTGGCAGCCAAGTGGCTTGACCTTTATTAGTGAGCCTGGTTACCCCCTCTCGGAACCACAGACTTAGAAATCGCCAGCTCATATACAGTGCATAAAATATATTTATATATATATACCCTTATACACCATTTTAATAAAAAATATAACAAAATTCTTCTATGTCCCTCGGGAAGAGTGAAAGACGCGCACGTTCATTTTCAGAGCTCCTAGACCTTCCTATAAGAAGTTAGCCAAAAAGTAGCTTCGAAAAACGCTTAGGTTAAGTTTCAGAGTTGCTTCTAATGAACCAAAGCTAGACTTAGACATAATTTCACTCTCACAACATTATGGCTGGTTGGAGACAGTCCGAACCACAAGTACCGGGTCCATGGTTCTGGGCGTATACTAGGGGGACGGGGATGACTCCCATTAACCCCTGACTATACCGGGGATACGCTTATCACAATGCCTTTCTGGTCTGTGCTGAAGCAGGGCATTCTGGCAGCCAAATGGCTTGACCTTTATTAGTGAGCCTGGTTACCCCCTCTCGGAACCACAGACTTAGAAATCGCCAGCTCATATACAGTGCATAAAATATATTTATATATATACCCTTATACACCTTTTTAATAAAAAATATCACAAAATTCTTCTAAGTCCCTCGGGAAGAGTGAAAGACGCGCACGTTCATTTTCATAGCTCCTAGACCTTCCTATAAGAAGTTAGCCAAAAAGTAGCTTCGAAAAACGCTTAGGTTAAGTTTCAGAGTTGCTTCTAATGTACCAAAGCTGGACTTAGACATAATTTCACTCTCACAACATTATGGCTGGTTGGAGACAGTCCGAACCACAAGTTCCGGGTCCATGGTTCTGGCCGTATACTGGGGGGACGGGGACGACTCCCATTAACCCCTGACTATACCGGGGATACGCTTATCACAATGCCTTTCTGGTCTGTGCTGAAGCAAGGCATTCTGGCAGCCAAGTGGCTTGACCTTTATTAGTGAGCCTGGTTACCCCCTCTCGGAACCACAGACTTAGAAATCGCCAGCTCATATACAGTGCATAAAATATATTTATATATATACCCTTATACACCATTTTAATAAAAAATATCACAAAATTCTTCTAAGTCCCTCGGGAAGAGTGAAAGACGCGCACGTTCATTTTCAGAACTCCTAGACATTCCTATAAGAAGTTAGCCAAAAAGTAGCTTCGAAAAACGCTTAGGTTAAGTTTCAGAGTTGCTTCTAATGTACCAAAGCTGGACTTAGACATAATTTCACTCTCACAACATTATGGCTGGTTGGAGACAGTCCGAACCACAAGTACCGGGTCCATGGTTCTGGCCGTATACTGGGGGGACGGGGACGACTCCCATTAACCCCTGACTATACCGGGGATACGCTTATCACAATGCCTTTCTAGTCTGTGCTGAAGCAGGGCATTCTGGCAGCCAAGTGGCTTGACCTTTATTAGTGAGCCTGGTTACCCCCTCTCGGAACCACAGACTTAGAAATCGCCAGCTCATATACAGTGCATAAAATATATTTATATATATACCCTTATACACCATTTTAATAAAAAATATCACAAAATTCTTCTAAGTCCCTCGGAAAGAGTGAAAGACGCGCACGTTCATTTTCAGAGCTCCTAGACCTTCCTATAAGAAGTTAGCCAAAAAGTAGCTTCGAAAAACGCTTAGGTTAAGTTTCAGAGTTGATTCTAATGTACCAAAGCTGGACTTAGACATAATTTCACTCTCACAACATTATGGCTGGTTGGAGACAGTCCGAACCACAAGTACCGAGTCCATGGTTCTGGGCGTATACTGGGGGGACGGGGACGACTCCCATTAACCCCTGACTATACCGGGGATACGCTTATCACAATGCCTTTCTGGTCTGTGCTGAAGCAGGGCATTCTGGCAGCCAAGTGGCTTGACCTTTATTAGTGAGCCTGGTTACCCCCTCTCGGAACCACAGACTTAGAAATCGCCAGCTCATATACAGTGCATAAAATATATTTATATATATACCCTTATACACCATTTTAATAAAAAATATCACAAAATTCTTCTAAGTCCCTCGGGAAGAGTGAGAGACGCGCACGTTCATTTTCAGAGCTCCTAGACCTTCCTATAAGAAGTTAGCCAAAAAGTAGCTTCGAAAAACGCTTAGGTTAAGTTTCAGAGTTGCTTCTAATGAACCAAAGCTGAACTTAGACATAATTTCACTCTCACAACATTATGGCTGGTTGGAGACAGTCCGAACCACAAGTACCGGGTCCATGGTTCTGGGCGTATACTGGGGGGACGGGGATGACTCCCATTAACCCCTGACTATACCGGGGATACGCTTATCACAATGCCTTTCTGGTCTGTGCTGAAGCAGGGCATTCTGGCAGCCAAGTGGCTTGACCTTTATTAGTGAGCCTGGTTACCCCCTCTCGGAACCACAGACTTAGAAATCGCCAGCTCATATACAGTGCATAAAATATATTTATATATATATACCCTTATACACCATTTTAATAAAAAATATCACAAAATTCTTCTAAGTCCCTCGGGAAGAGTGAAAGACGCGCACGTTCATTTTCAGAGCTCCTAGACCTTCCTATAAGAAGTTAGCCAAAAAGTAGCTTCGAAAAACGCTTAGGTTAAGTTTCAGAGTTGCTTCTAATGTACCAAAGCTGGACTTAGACATAATTTCACTCTCACAACATTATGGCTGGTTGGAGACAGTCCGAACCACAAGTTCCGGGTCCATGGTTCTGGCCGTATACTGGGGGGACGGGGACGACTCCCATTAACCCCTGACTATACCGGGGATACGCTTATCACAATGCCTTTCTGGTCTGTGCTGAAGCAGGGCATTCTGGCAGCCAAGTGGCTTGACCTTTATTAGTGAGCCTGGTTACCCCCTCTCGGAACCACAGACTTAGAAATCGCCAGCTCATATACAGTGCATAAAATATATTTATATATATACCCTTATACACCATTTTAATAAAAAATATCACAAAATTCTTCTAAGTCCCTCGGGAAGAGTGAAAGACGCGCACGTTCATTTTCAGAGCTCCTAGACCTTCCTATTAGAAGTTAGCCAAAAAGTAGCTTCGAAAAACGCTTAGGTTAAGTTTCAGAGTTGCTTCTAATGTACCAAAGCTGGACTTAGACATAATTTCACTCTCACAACATTATGGCTGGTTGGAGACAGTCCGAACCACAAGTACCGATTCCATGGTTCTGGGCGTATACTGGGGGGACGGGGACGACTCCCATTAACCCCTGACTATACCGGGGATACGCTTATCACAATGCCTTTCTGGTCTGTGCTGAAGCAGGTCATTCTGGCAGCCAAGTGGCTTGACATTTATTAGTGAGCCTGGTTACCCCCTCTCGGAACCACAGACTTAGAAATCGCCAGCTCATATACAGTGCATAAAATATATTTATATATATACCCTTATACAGCATTTTAATAAAAAATATCACAAAATTCTTCTAAGTCCCTCGGGAAGAGTGAGAGACGCGCACGTTCATTTTCAGAGCTCCTAGACCTTCCTATAAGAAGTTAGCCAAAAAGTAGCTTCGAAAAACGCTTAGGTTAAGTTTCAGAGTTGCTTCTAATGTACCAAAGCTGGACTTAGACATAATTTCACTCTCACAACATTATGGCTGGTTGGAGACAGCCCGAACCACAAGTACCGAGTCCATGGTTCTGGGCGTATACTGGGGGGACGGGGACGACTCCCATTAACCCCTGACTATACCGGGGATACGCTTATCACAATGCCTTTCTGGTCTGTGCTGAAGCAGGGCATTCTGGTAGCCAAGTGGCTTGACCTTTATTAGTGAGCCTGGTTACCCCCTCTCGGAACCACAGACTTAGAAATCGCCAGCTCATATACAGTGCATAAAATATATTTATATATATACCCTTATACACCATTTTAATAAAAAATATCACAAAATTCTTCTAAGTCCCTCGGGAAGAGTGAAAGACGCGCACGTTCATTTTCAGAGCTCCTAGACCTTCCTATAAGAAGTTAGCCAAAAAGTAGCTTCGAAAAACGCTTAGGTTAAGTTTCAGAGTTGCTTCTAATGTACCAAAGCTGGACTTAGACATAATTTCACTCTCACAACATTATGGCTGGTTGGAGACAGCCCGAACCACAAGTACCGAGTCCATGGTTCTGGGCGTATACTGGGGGGACGGGGACGACTCCCATTAACCCCTGACTATACCGGGGATACGCTTATCACAATGCCTTTCTGGTCTGTGCTGAAGCAGGGCATTCTGGTAGCCAAGTGGCTTGACCTTTATTAGTGAGCCTGGTTACCCCCTCTCGGAACCACAGACTTAGAAATCGCCAGCTCATATACAGTGCATAAAATATATTTATATATATACCCTTATACACCATTTTAATAAAAAATATCACAAAATTCTTCTAAGTCCCTCGGGAAGAGTGGAAGACGCGCACGTTCATTTTCAGAGCTCCTAGACCTTCCTATAAGAAGTTAGCCAAAAAGTAGCTTCGAAAAACGCTTAGGTTAAGTTTCAGAGTTGCTTCTAATGTACCAAAGCTGGACTTAGACATAATTTCACTCTCACAACATTATGGCTGGTTGGAGAGAGTCCGAACCACAAGTACCGGGTCCATGGTTCTGGCCGTATACTGGGGGGACGGGGACGACTCCCATTAACCCCTGACTATACCGGGGATACGCTTATCACAATGCCTTTCTAGTCTGTGCTGAAGCAGGGCATTCTGGCAGCCAAGTGGCTTGACCTTTATTAGTGAGCCTGGTTACCCCCTCTCGGAACCACAGACTTAGAAATCGCCAGCTCATATACAGTGCATAAAATATATTTATATATATACCCTTATACACCATTTTAATAAAAAATATCACAAAATTCATCTGGCTGCAATACTGCACAGTACATATATATATACTGCATTACAATTCATGAATTTATGCCATCTGGTAGACACGCGAAGCATTGCAGCCTATTAAATCCTAATCATTATCATTTAACAGATCAGCCGCCCATCAGCCAGGCATGAACCCAGGCTGGGAAGGCAAACACAACGGGGCTTGCCAGAGGTGAGGAGTGGCGCATTCCAGGTATCTGCCAGGTACATACCGGGTATTTGCTCGAATAAAGTGTGTCGGTGCAGTAAGTCCCTCGGGAAGAGTGAAAGACGCGCACGTTCATTTTCAGAGCTCCTAGACCTTCCTATAAGAAGTTAGCCAAAAAGTAGCTTCGAAAAACGCTTAGGTTAAGTTTCAGAGTTGCTTCTAATGTACCAAAGCTGGACTTAGACATAATTTCACTCTCACAACATTATGGCTGGTTGGAGAGAGTCCGAACAACAAGTACCGGGTCCATGGTTCTGGGCGTATACTGGGGGGACGGGGATGACTCCCATTAACCCCTGACTATACCGGGGATACGCTTATCACAATGCCTTTCTGGTCTGTGCTGAAGCAGGGCATTCTGGCAGCCAAGTGGCTTGACCTTTATTAGTGAGCCTGGTTACCCCCTCTCGGAACCACAGACTTAGAAATCGCCAGCTCATATACAGTGCATAAAATATATTTATATATATACCCTTATACACCATTTTAATAAAAAATATCACAAAATTCTTCTAAGTCCCTCGGGAAGAGTGAAAGACGCGCACGTTCATTTTCAGAGCTCCTAGACCTTCCTATAAGAAGTTAGCCAAAAAGTAGCTTCGAAAAACGCTTAGGTTAAGTTTCAGAGTTGCTTCTAATGTACCAAAGCTGGACTTAGACATACTTTCACTCTCACAACATTATGGCTGGTTGGAGACAGTCCGAACCACAAGTACCGAGTCCATGGTTCTGGGCGTATACTGGGGGGACGGGGACGACTCCCATTAACCCCTGACTATACCGGGGATACGCTTATCACAATGCCTTTCTGGTCTGTGCTGAAGCAGGGCATTCTGGCAGCCAAGTGGCTTGACCTTTATTAGTGAGCCTGGTTACCCCCTCTCGGAACCACAGACTTAGAAATCGCCAGCTCATATACAGTGCATAAAATATATTTATATATATATACCCTTATACACCATTTTAATAAAAAATATAACAAAATTCTTCTATGTCCCTCGAGAAGAGTGAAAGACGCGCACGTTCATTTTCAGAGCTCCTAGACCTTCCTATAAGAAGTTAGCCAAAAAGTAGCTTCGAAAAACGCTTAGGTTAAGTTTCAGAGTTGCTTCTAATGAACCAAAGCTGGACTTAGACATAATTTCACTCTCACAACATTATGGCTGGTTGGAGACAGTCCGAACCACAAGTACCGGGTCCATGGTTCTGGGCGTATACTGGGGGGACGGGGATGACTCCCATTAACCCCTGACTATACCGGGGATACGCTTATCACAATGCCTTTCTGGTCTGTGCTGAAGCAGGGCATTCTGGCAGCCAAGTGGCTTGACCTTTATTAGTGAGCCTGGTTACCCCCTCTCGGAACCACAGACTTAGAAATCGCCAGCTCATATACAGTGCATAAAATATATTTATATATATACCCTTATACACCATTTTAATAAAAAATATCACAAAATTCTTCTAAGTCCCTCGGGAAGAGTGAAAGACGCGCACGTTCATTTTCAGAGCTCCTAGACCTTCCTATAAGAAGTTAGCCAAAAAGTAGCTTCGAAAAACGCTTAGGTTAAGTTTCAGAGTTGCTTCTAATGTACCAAAGCTGGACTTAGACATAATTTCACTCTCACAACATTATGGCTGGTTGGAGAGAGTCCGAACCACAAGTACCGGGTCCATGGTTCTGGCCGTATACTGGGGGGACGGGGACGACTCCCATTAACCCCTGACTATACCGGGGATACGCTTATCACAATGCCTTTCTAGTCTGTGCTGAAGCAGGGCATTCTGGCAGCCAAGTGGCTTGACCTTTATTAGTGAGCCTGGTTACCCCCTCTCGGAACCACAGACTTAGAAATCGCCAGCTCATATACAGTGCATAAAATATATTTATATATATACCCTTATACACCATTTTAATAAAAAATATCACAAAATTCATCTAAGTCCCTCGGGAAGAGTGAAAGACGCGCACGTTCATTTTCAGAGCTCCTAGACCTTCCTATAAGAAGTTAGCCAAAAAGTAGCTTCGAAAAACGATTAGGTTAAGTTTCAGAGTTGCTTCTAATGTACCAAAGCTGGACTTAGACATAATTTCACTCTCACAACATTATGGCTGGTTGGAGAGAGTCCGAACAACAAGTACCGGGTCCATGGTTCTGGGCGTATACTGGGGGGACGGGGATGACTCCCATTAACCCCTGACTATACCGGGGATACGCTTATCACAATGCCTTTCTGGTCTGTGCTGAAGCAGGGCATTCTGGCAGCCAAGTGGCTTGACCTTTATTAGTGAGCCTGGTTACCCCCTCTCGGAACCACAGACTTAGAAATCGCCAGCTCATATACAGTGCATAAAATATATTTATATATATACCCTTATACACCATTTTAATAAAAAATATCACAAAATTCTTCTAAGTCCCTCGGGAAGAGTGAAAGACGCGCACGTTCATTTTCAGAGCTCCTAGACCTTCCTATAAGAAGTTAGCCAAAAAGTAGCTTCGAAAAACGCTTAGGTTAAGTTTCAGAGTTGCTTCTAATGTACCAAAGCTGGACTTAGACATACTTTCACTCTCACAACATTATGGCTGGTTGGAGACAGTCCGAACCACAAGTACCGAGTCCATGGTTCTGGGCGTATACTGGGGGGACGGGGACGACTCCCATTAACCCCTGACTATACCGGGGATACGCTTATCACAATGCCTTTCTGGTCTGTGCTGAAGCAGGGCATTCTGGCAGCCAAGTGGCTTGACCTTTATTAGTGAGCCTGGTTACCCCCTCTCGGAACCACAGACTTAGAAATCGCCAGCTCATATACAGTGCATAAAATATATTTATATATATACCCTTATACACCATTTTAATAAAAAATATCACAAAATTCTTCTAAGTCCCTCGGGAAGAGTGAAAGACGCGCACGTTCCTTTTCAGAGCTCCTAGACCTTCCTATAAGAAGTTAGCCAAAAAGTAGCTTCGAAAAACGCTTAGGTTAAGTTTCAGAGTTGCTTCTTATGTACCAAAGCTGGACTTCGACATAATTTCACTCTCACAACATTATGGCTGGTTGGAGACAGTCCGAACCACAAGTACCGGGTCCATGGTTCTGGGCGTATACTGGGGGGACGGGGACGACTCCCATTAACCCCTGACTATACCGGGGATACGCTTATCACAATGCCTTTCTGGTCTGTGCTGAAGCAGGGCATTCTGGCAGCCAAGTGGCTTGACCTTTATTAGTGAGCCTGGTTACCCCCTCTCGGAACCACAGACTTAGAAATCGCCAGCTCATATACAGTGCATAAAATATATTTATATATATATATACCCTTATACACCATTTTAATAAAAAATATAACAAAATTCTTCTATGTCCCTCGAGAAGAGTGAAAGACGCGCACGTTCATTTTCAGAGCTCCTAGACCTTCCTATAAGAAGTTAGCCAAAAAGTAGCTTCGAAAAACGCTTAGGTTAAGTTTCAGAGTTGCTTCTAATGAACCAAAGCTGGACTTAGACATAATTTCACTCTCACAACATTATGGCTGGTTGGAGACAGTCCGAACCACAAGTACCGGGTCCATGGTTCTGGGCATATACTGGGGGGACGGGGATGACTCCCATTAACCCCTGACTATACCGGGGATACGCTTATCACAATGCCTTTCTGGTCTGTGCTGAAGCAGGGCATTCTGGCAGCCAAGTGGCTTGACCTTTATTAGTGAGCCTGGTTACCCCCTCTCGGAACCACAGACTTAGAAATCGCCAGCTCATATACAGTGCATAAAATATATTTATATATATACCCTTATACACCATTTTAATAAAAAATATCACAAAGTTCTTCTAAGTCCCTCGGGAAGAGTGAAAGACGCGCACGTTCATTTTCAGAGCTCCTAGACCTTCCTATAAGAAGTTAGCCAAAAAGTAGCTTCGAAAAACGCTTAGGTTAAGTTTCAGAGTTGCTTCTAATGTACCAAAGCTGGACTTAGACATACTTTCACTCTCACAACATTATGGCTGGTTGGAGACAGTCCGAACCACAAGTACCGAGTCCATGGTTCTGGGCGTATACTGGGGGGACGGGGACGACTCCCATTAACCCCTGACTATACCGGGGATACGCTTATCACAATGCCTTTCTGGTCTGTGCTGAAGCAGGGCATTCTGGCAGCCAAGTGGCTTGACCTTTATTAGTGAGCCTGGTTACCCCCTCTCGGAACCACAGACTTAGAAATCGCCAGCTCATATACAGTGCATAAAATATATTTATATATATACCCTTATACACCATTTTAATAAAAAATATCACAAAATTCTTCTAAGTCCCTCGGGAAGAGTGAAAGACGCGCACATTCATTTTCAGAGCTCCTAGACCTTCCTATAAGAAGTTAGCCAAAAAGTAGCTTCGAAAAACGCTTAGGTTAAGTTTCAGAGTTGCTTCTAATGTACCAAAGCTGGACTTAGACATAATTTCACTCTCACAACATTATGGCTGGTTGGAGACAGTCCGAACCACAAGTACCGAGTCCATGGTTCTGGGCGTATACTGGGGGGACGGGGACGACTCCCATTAACCCCTGACTATACCGGGGATACGCTTATCACAATGCCTTTCTGGTCTGTGCTGAAGCAGGGCATTCTGGCAGCCAAGTGGCTTGACCTTTATTAGTGAGCCTGGTTACCCCCTCTCGGAACCACAGACTTAGAAATCGCCAGCTCATATACAGTGCATAAAATATATTTATATATATACCCTTATACACCATTTTAATAAAAAATATCACAAAATTCTTCTAAGTCCCTCGGGAAGAGTGAAAGACGCGCACGTTCCTTTTCAGAGCTCCTAGACCTTCCTATAAGAAGTTAGCCAAAAAGTAGCTTCGAAAAACGCTTAGGTTAAGTTTCAGAGTTGCTTCTTATGTACCAAAGCTGGACTTCGACATAATTTCACTCTCACAACATTATGGCTGGTTGGAGACAGTCCGAACCACAAGTACCGGGTCCATGGTTCTGGGCGTATACTGGGGGGACGGGGACGACTCCCATTAACCCCTGACTATACCGGGGATACGCTTATCACAATGGCTTTCTGGTCTGTGCTGAAGCAGGGCATTCTGGCAGCCAAGTGGCTTGACCTTTATTAGTGAGCCTGGTTACCCCCTCTCGGAACCACAGACTTAGAAATCGCCAGCTCATATACAGTGCATAAAATATATTTATATATATATACCCTTATACACCATTTTAATAAAAAATATAACAAAATTCTTCTATGTCCCTCGGGAAGAGTGAAAGACGCGCACGTTCATTTTCAGAGCTCCTAGACCTTCCTATAAGAAGTTAGCCAAAAAGTAGCTTCGAAAAACGCTTAGGTTAAGTTTCAGAGTTGCTACTAATGAACCAAAGCTGGACTTAGACATAATTTCACTCTCACAACATTATGGCTGGTTGGAGACAGTCCGAACCACAAGTACCGGGTCCATGGTTCTGGGCGTATACTGGGGGGACGGGGATGACTCCCATTAACCCCTGACTATACCGGGGATACGCTTATCACAATGCCTTTCTGGTCTGTGCTGAAGCAGGGCATTCTGGCAGCCAAGTGGCTTGACCTTTATTAGTGAGCCTGGTTACCCCCTCTCGGAACCACAGACTTAGAAATCGCCAGCTCATATACAGTGCATAAAATATATTTATATATATACCCTTATACACCATTTTAATAAAAAATATCACAAAATTCTTCTAAGTCCCTCGGGAAGAGTGAAAGACGCGCACGTTCATTTTCAGAGCTCCTAGACCTTCCTATAAGAAGTTAGCCAAAAAGTAGCTTCGAAAAACGCTTAGGTTAAGTTTCAGAGTTGCTTCTAATGTACCAAAGCTGGACTTAGACATAATTTCACTCTCACAACATTATGGCTGGTTGGAGACAGTCCGAACCACAAGTACCGGGTCCATGGTTCTGGGCATATACTGGGGGGACGGGGATGACTCCCATTAACCCCTGACTATACCGGGGATACGCTTATCACAATGCCTTTCTGGTCTGTGCTGAAGCAGGGCATTCTGGCAGCCAAGTGGCTTGACCTTTATTAGTGAGCCTGGTTACCCCCTCTTGGAACCACAGACTTAGAAATCGCCAGCTCATATACAGTGCATAAAATATATTTATATATATACCCTTATACACCATTTTAATAAAAAATATCACAAAATTCTTCTAAGTCCCTCGGGAAGAGTGAAAGACGCGCACGTTCATTTTCAGAGCTCCTAGACCTTCCTATAAGAAGTTAGCCAAAAAGTAGCTTCGAAAAACGCTTAGGTTAAGTTTCAGAGTTGCTTCTAATGTACCAAAGCTGGACTTAGACATAATTTCACTCTCACAACATTATGGCTGGTTGGAGACAGTCCGAACCACAAGTACCGGGTCCATGGTTCTGGGCATATACTGGGGGGACGGGGATGACTCCCATTAACCCCTGACTATACCGGGGATACGCTTGTCACAATGCCTTTCTGGTCTGTGCTGAAGCAGGGCATTCTGGCAGCCAAGTGGCTTGACCTTTATTAGTGAGCCTGGTTACCCCCTCTCGGAACCACAGACTTAGAAATCGCCAGCTCATATACAGTGCATAAAATATATTTATATATATACCCTTATACACCATTTTAATAAAAAATATCACAAAATTCTTCTAAGTCCCTCGGGAAGAGTGAAAGACGCGCACGTTCATTTTCAGAGCTCCTAGACCTTCCTATAAGAAGTTAGCCAAAAAGTAGCTTCGAAAAACGCTTAGGTTAAGTTTCAGAGTTGCTTCTAATGTACCAAAGCTGGACTTAGACATAATTTCACTCTCACAACATTATGGCTGGTTGGAGACAGTCCGAACCAAAAGTACCGGGTCCATGGTTCTGGGCATATACTGGGGGGACGGGGATGACTCCCATTAACCCCTGACTATACCGGGGATACGCTTATCACAATGCCTTTCTGGTCTGTGCTGAAGCAGGGCATTCTGGCAGCCAAGTGGCTTGACCTTTATTAGTGAGCCTGGTTACCCCCTCTCGGAACCACAGACTTAGAAATCGCCAGCTCATATACAGTGCATAAAATATATTTATATATATACCCTTATACACCATTTTAATAAAAAATATCACAAAATTCTTCTAAGTCCCTCGGGAAGAGTGAAAGACGCGCACGTTCCTTTTCAGAGCTCCTAGACCTTCCTATAAGAAGTTAGCCAAAAAGTAGCTTCGAAAAACGCTTAGGTTAAGTTTCAGAGTTGCTTCTTATGTATCAAAGCTGGACTTCGACATAATTTCACTCTCACAACATTATGGCTGGTTGGAGACAGTCCGAACCACAAGTACCGGGTCCATGGTTCTGGGCGTATACTGGGGGGACGGGGACGACTCCCATTAACCCCTGACTATACCGGGGATACGCTTATCACAATGCCTTTCTGGTCTGTGCTGAAGCAGGGCATTCTGGCAGCCAAGTGGCTTGACCTTTATTAGTGAGCCTGGTTACCCCCTCTCGGAACCACAGACTTAGAAATCGCCAGCTCATATACAGTGCATAAAATATATTTATATATATATACCCTTATACACCATTTTAATAAAAAATATAACAAAATTCTTCTATGTCCCTCGGGAAGAGTGAAAGACGCGCACGTTCATTTTCAGAGCTCCTAGACCTTCCTATAAGAAGTTAGCCAAAAAGTAGCTTCGAAAAACGCTTAGGTTAAGTTTCAGAGTTGCTTCTAATGAACCAAAGCTGGACTTAGACATAATTTCACTCTCACAACATTATGGCTGGTTGGAGACAGTCCGAACCACAAGTACCGGGTCCATGGTTCTGGGCGTATACTGGGGGGACGGGGATGACTCCCATTAACCCCTGACTATACCGGGGATACGCTTATCACAATGCCTTTCTGGTCTGTGCTGAAGCAGGGCATTCTGGCAGCCAAGTGGCTTGACCTTTATTAGTGAGCCTGGTTACCCCCTCTCGGAACCACAGACTTAGAAATCGCCAGCTCATATACAGTGCATAAAATATATTTATATATATACCCTTATACACCATTTTAATAAAAAATATCACAAAATTCTTCTAAGTCCCTCGGGAAGAGTGAAAGACGCGCACGTTCATTTTCAGAGCTCCTAGACCTTCCTATAAGAAGTTAGCCAAAAAGTAGCTTCGAAAAACGCTTAGGTTAAGTTTCAGAGTTGCTTCTAATGTACCAAAGCTGGACTTAGACATAATTTCACTCTCACAACATTATGGCTGGTTGGAGAGAGTCCGAACCACAAGTACCGGGTCCATGGTTCTGGCCGTATACTGGGGGGACGGGGACGACTCCCATTAACCCCTGACTATACCGGGGATACGCTTATCACAATGCCTTTCTGGTCTGTGCTGAAGCAGGGCATTCTGGCAGCCAAGTGGCTTGACCTTTATTAGTGAGCCTGGTTACCCCCTCTCGGAACCACAGACTTAGAAATCGCCAGCTCATATACAGTGCATAAAATATATTTATATATATACCCTTATACACCATTTTAATAAAAAATATCACAAAATTCTTCTAAGTCCCTCGGGAAGAGTGAAAGACGCGCACGTTCATTTTCAGAGCTCCTAGACCTTCCTATAAGAAGTTAGCCAAAAAGTAGCTTCGAAAAACGCTTAGGTTAAGTTTCAGAGTTGCTTCTAATGTACCAAAGCTGGACTTAGACATACTTTCACTCTCACAACATTATGGCTGGTTGGAGACAGTCCGAACCACAAGTACCGAGTCCATGGTTCTGGGCGTATACTGGGGGGACGGGGACGACTCCCATTAACCCCTGACTATACCGGGGATACGCTTATCACAATGCCTTTCTGGTCTGTGCTGAAGCAGGGCATTCTGGCAGCCAAGTGGCTTGACCTTTATTAGTGAGCCTGGTTACCCCCTCTCGGAACCACAGACTTAGAAATCGCCAGCTCATATACAGTGCATAAAATATATTTATATATATACCCTTATACACCATTTTAATAAAAAATATCACAAAATTCTTCTAAGTCCCTCGGGAAGAGTGAAAGACGCGCACATTCATTTTCAGAGCTCCTAGACCTTCCTATAAGAAGTTAGCCAAAAAGTAGCTTCGAAAAACGCTTAGGTTAAGTTTCAGAGTTGCTTCTAATGTACCAAAGCTGGACTTAGACATAATTTCACTCTCACAACATTATGGCTGGTTGGAGACAGTCCGAACCACAAGTACCGAGTCCATGGTTCTGGGCGTATACTGGGGGGACGGGGACGACTCCCATTAACCCCTGACTATACCGGGGATACGCTTATCACAATGCCTTTCTGGTCTGTGCTGAAGCAGGGCATTCTGGCAGCCAAGTGGCTTGACCTTTATTAGTGAGCCTGGTTACCCCCTCTCGGAACCACAGACTTAGAAATCGCCAGCTCATATACAGTGCATAAAATATATTTATATATATACCCTTATACACCATTTTAATAAAAAATATCACAAAATTCTTCTAAGTCCCTCGGGAAGAGTGAAAGACGCGCACATTCATTTTCAGAGCTCCTAGACCTTCCTATAAGAAGTTAGCCAAAAAGTAGCTTCGAAAAACGCTTAGGTTAAGTTTCAGAGTTGCTTCTAATGTACCAAAGCTGGACTTAGACATAATTTCACTCTCACAACATTATGGCTGGTTGGAGACAGTCCGAACCACAAGTACCGAGTCCATGGTTCTGGGCGTATACTGGGGGGACGGGGACGACTCCCATTAACCCCTGACTATACCGGGGATACGCTTATCACAATGCCTTTCTGGTCTGTGCTGAAGCAGGGCATTCTGGCAGCCAAGTGGCTTGACCTTTATTAGTGAGCCTGGTTACCCCCTCTCGGAACCACAGACTTAGAAATCGCCAGCTCATATACAGTGCATAAAATATATTTATATATATACCCTTATACACCATTTTAATAAAAAATATCACAAAATTCTTCTAAGTCCCTCGGGAAGAGTGAAAGACGCGCACGTTCCTTTTCAGAGCTCCTAGACCTTCCTATAAGAAGTTAGCCAAAAAGTAGCTTCGAAAAACGCTTAGGTTAAGTTTCAGAGTTGCTTCTTATGTACCAAAGCTGGACTTCGACATAATTTCACTCTCACAACATTATGGCTGGTTGGAGACAGTCCGAACCACAAGTACCGGGTCCATGGTTCTGGGCGTATACTGGGGGGACGGGGACGACTCCCATTAACCCCTGACTATACCGGGGATACGCTTATCACAATGGCTTTCTGGTCTGTGCTGAAGCAGGGCATTCTGGCAGCCAAGTGGCTTGACCTTTATTAGTGAGCCTGGTTACCCCCTCTCGGAACCACAGACTTAGAAATCGCCAGCTCATATACAGTGCATAAAATATATTTATATATATATACCCTTATACACCATTTTAATAAAAAATATAACAAAATTCTTCTATGTCCCTCGGGAAGAGTGAAAGACGCGCACGTTCATTTTCAGAGCTCCTAGACCTTCCTATAAGAAGTTAGCCAAAAAGTAGCTTCGAAAAACGCTTAGGTTAAGTTTCAGAGTTGCTACTAATGAACCAAAGCTGGACTTAGACATAATTTCACTCTCACAACATTATGGCTGGTTGGAGACAGTCCGAACCACAAGTACCGGGTCCATGGTTCTGGGCGTATACTGGGGGGACGGGGATGACTCCCATTAACCCCTGACTATACCGGGGATACGCTTATCACAATGCCTTTCTGGTCTGTGCTGAAGCAGGGCATTCTGGCAGCCAAGTGGCTTGACCTTTATTAGTGAGCCTGGTTACCCCCTCTCGGAACCACAGACTTAGAAATCGCCAGCTCATATACAGTGCATAAAATATATTTATATATATACCCTTATACACCATTTTAATAAAAAATATCACAAAATTCTTCTAAGTCCCTCGGGAAGAGTGAAAGACGCGCACGTTCATTTTCAGAGCTCCTAGACCTTCCTATAAGAAGTTAGCCAAAAAGTAGCTTCGAAAAACGCTTAGGTTAAGTTTCAGAGTTGCTTCTAATGTACCAAAGCTGGACTTAGACATAATTTCACTCTCACAACATTATGGCTGGTTGGAGACAGTCCGAACCACAAGTACCGGGTCCATGGTTCTGGGCATATACTGGGGGGACGGGGATGACTCCCATTAACCCCTGACTATACCGGGGATACGCTTATCACAATGCCTTTCTGGTCTGTGCTGAAGCAGGGCATTCTGGCAGCCAAGTGGCTTGACCTTTATTAGTGAGCCTGGTTACCCCCTCTTGGAACCACAGACTTAGAAATCGCCAGCTCATATACAGTGCATAAAATATATTTATATATATACCCTTATACACCATTTTAATAAAAAATATCACAAAATTCTTCTAAGTCCCTCGGGAAGAGTGAAAGACGCGCACGTTCATTTTCAGAGCTCCTAGACCTTCCTATAAGAAGTTAGCCAAAAAGTAGCTTCGAAAAACGCTTAGGTTAAGTTTCAGAGTTGCTTCTAATGTACCAAAGCTGGACTTAGACATAATTTCACTCTCACAACATTATGGCTGGTTGGAGACAGTCCGAACCACAAGTACCGGGTCCATGGTTCTGGGCATATACTGGGGGGACGGGGATGACTCCCATTAACCCCTGACTATACCGGGGATACGCTTGTCACAATGCCTTTCTGGTCTGTGCTGAAGCAGGGCATTCTGGCAGCCAAGTGGCTTGACCTTTATTAGTGAGCCTGGTTACCCCCTCTCGGAACCACAGACTTAGAAATCGCCAGCTCATATACAGTGCATAAAATATATTTATATATATACCCTTATACACCATTTTAATAAAAAATATCACAAAATTCTTCTAAGTCCCTCGGGAAGAGTGAAAGACGCGCACGTTCCTTTTCAGAGCTCCTAGACCTTCCTATAAGAAGTTAGCCAAAAAGTAGCTTCGAAAAACGCTTAGGTTAAGTTTCAGAGTTGCTTCTTATGTATCAAAGCTGGACTTCGACATAATTTCACTCTCACAACATTATGGCTGGTTGGAGACAGTCCGAACCACAAGTACCGGGTCCATGGTTCTGGGCGTATACTGGGGGGACGGGGACGACTCCCATTAACCCCTGACTATACCGGGGATACGCTTATCACAATGCCTTTCTGGTCTGTGCTGAAGCAGGGCATTCTGGCAGCCAAGTGGCTTGACCTTTATTAGTGAGCCTGGTTACCCCCTCTCGGAACCACAGACTTAGAAATCGCCAGCTCATATACAGTGCATAAAATATATTTATATATATATACCCTTATACACCATTTTAATAAAAAATATAACAAAATTCTTCTATGTCCCTCGGGAAGAGTGAAAGACGCGCACGTTCATTTTCAGAGCTCCTAGACCTTCCTATAAGAAGTTAGCCAAAAAGTAGCTTCGAAAAACGCTTAGGTTAAGTTTCAGAGTTGCTTCTAATGAACCAAAGCTGGACTTAGACATAATTTCACTCTCACAACATTATGGCTGGTTGGAGACAGTCCGAACCACAAGTACCGGGTCCATGGTTCTGGGCGTATACTGGGGGGACGGGGATGACTCCCATTAACCCCTGACTATACCGGGGATACGCTTATCACAATGCCTTTCTGGTCTGTGCTGAAGCAGGGCATTCTGGCAGCCAAGTGGCTTGACCTTTATTAGTGAGCCTGGTTACCCCCTCTCGGAACCACAGACTTAGAAATCGCCAGCTCATATACAGTGCATAAAATATATTTATATATATACCCTTATACACCATTTTAATAAAAAATATCACAAAATTCTTCTAAGTCCCTCGGGAAGAGTGAAAGACGCGCACGTTCATTTTCAGAGCTCCTAGACCTTCCTATAAGAAGTTAGCCAAAAAGTAGCTTCGAAAAACGCTTAGGTTAAGTTTCAGAGTTGCTTCTAATGTACCAAAGCTGGACTTAGACATAATTTCACTCTCACAACATTATGGCTGGTTGGAGAGAGTCCGAACCACAAGTACCGGGTCCATGGTTCTGGCCGTATACTGGGGGGACGGGGACGACTCCCATTAACCCCTGACTATACCGGGGATACGCTTATCACAATGCCTTTCTAGTCTGTGCTGAAGCAGGGCATTCTGGCAGCCAAGTGGCTTGACCTTTATTAGTGAGCCTGGTTACCCCCTCTCGGAACCACAGACTTAGAAATCGCCAGCTCATATACAGTGCATAAAATATATTTATATATATACCCTTATACACCATTTTAATAAAAAATATCACAAAATTCATCTAAGTCCCTCGGGAAGAGTGAAAGACGCGCACGTTCATTTTCAGAGCTCCTAGACCTTCCTATAAGAAGTTAGCCAAAAAGTAGCTTCGAAAAACGATTAGGTTAAGTTTCAGAGTTGCTTCTAATGTACCAAAGCTGGACTTAGACATAATTTCACTCTCACAACATTATGGCTGGTTGGAGAGAGTCCGAACAACAAGTACCGGGTCCATGGTTCTGGGCGTATACTGGGGGGACGGGGATGACTCCCATTAACCCCTGACTATACCGGGGATACGCTTATCACAATGCCTTTCTGGTCTGTGCTGAAGCAGGGCATTCTGGCAGCCAAGTGGCTTGACCTTTATTAGTGAGCCTGGTTACCCCCTCTCGGAACCACAGACTTAGAAATCGCCAGCTCATATACAGTGCATAAAATATATTTATATATATATACCCTTATACACCATTTTAATAAAAAATATAACAAAATTCTTCTATGTCCCTCGGGAAGAGTGAAAGACGCGCACGTTCATTTTCAGAGCTCCTAGACCTTCCTATAAGAAGTTAGCCAAAAAGTAGCTTCGAAAAACGCTTAGGTTAAGTTTCAGAGTTGCTTCTAATGTACCAAAGCTGGACTTAGACATACTTTCACTCTCACAACATTATGGCTGGTTGGAGACAGTCCGAACCACAAGTACCGAGTCCATGGTTCTGGGCGTATACTGGGGGGACGGGGACGACTCCCATTAACCCCTGACTATACCGGGGATACGCTTATCACAATGCCTTTCTGGTCTGTGCTGAAGCAGGGCATTCTGACAGCCAAGTGGCTTGACCTTTATTAGTGAGCCTGGTTACCCCCTCTCGGAACCACAGACTTAGAAATCGCCAGCTCATATACAGTGCATAAAATATATTTATATATATACCCTTATACACCATTTTAATAAAAAATATCACAAAATTCTTCTAAGTCCCTCGGGAAGAGTGAAAGACGCGCACATTCATTTTCAGAGCTCCTAGACCTTCCTATAAGAAGTTAGCCAAAAAGTAGCTTCGAAAAACGCTTAGGTTAAGTTTCAGAGTTGCTTCTAATGTACCAAAGCTGGACTTAGACATAATTTCACTCTCACAACATTATGGCTGGTTGGAGACAGTCCGAACCACAAGTACCGAGTCCATGGTTCTGGGCGTATACTGGGGGGACGGGGACGACTCCCATTAACCCCTGACTATACCGGGGATACGCTTATCACAATGCCTTTCTGGTCTGTGCTGAAGCAGGGCATTCTGGCAGCCAAGTGGCTTGACCTTTATTAGTGAGCCTGGTTACCCCCTCTCGGAACCACAGACTTAGAAATCGCCAGCTCATATACAGTGCATAAAATATATTTATATATATACCCTTATACACCATTTTAATAAAAAATATCACAAAATTCTTCTAAGTCCCTCGCGAAGAGTGAGAGACGCGCACGTTCATTTTCAGAGCTCCTAGACCTTCCTATAAGAAGTTAGCCAAAAAGTAGCTTCGAAAAACGCTTAGGTTAAGTTTCAGAGTTGCTTCTAATGTACCAAAGCTGGACTTAGACATAATTTCACTCTCACAACATTATGGCTGGTTGGAGACAGTCCGAACCACAAGTACCGAGTCCATGGTTCTGGGCGTATACTGGGGGGACGGGGACGACTCCCATTAACCCCTGACTATACCGGGGATACGCTTATCACAATGCCTTTCTGGTCTGTGCTGAAGCAGGGCATTCTGGCAGCCAAGTGGCTTGACCTTTATTAGTGAGCCTGGTTACCCCCTCTCGGAACCACAGACTTAGAAATCGCCAGCTCATATACAGTGCATAAAATATATTTATATATATACCCTTATACACCATTTTAATAAAAAATATCACAAAATTCTTCTAAGTCCCTCGGGAAGAGTGAGAGACGCGCACGTTCATTTTCAGAGCTCCTAGACCTTCCTATAAGAAGTTAGCCAAAAAGTAGCTTCGAAAAACGCTTAGGTTAAGTTTCAGAGTTGCTTCTAATGTACCAAAGCTGGACTTAGACATAATTTCACTCTCACAACATTATGGCTGGTTGGAGACAGTCCGAACCACAAGTACCGAGTCCATGGTTCTGGGCGTATACTGGGGGGACGGGGACGACTCCCATTAACCCCTGACTATACCGGGGATACGCTTATCACAATGCCTTTCTGGTCTGTGCTGAAGCAGGGCATTCTGGCAGCCAAGTGGCTTGACCTTTATTAGTGAGCCTGGTTACCCCCTCTCGGAACCACAGACTTAGAAATCGCCAGCTCATATACAGTGCATAAAATATATTTATATATATACCCTTATACACCATTTTAATAGAAAATATCACAAAATTCTTCTAAGTCCCTCGGGAAGAGTGAGAGACGCGCACGTTCATTTTCAGAGCTCCTAGACCTTCCTATAAGAAGTTAGCCAAAATGTAGCTTCGAAAAACGCTTAGGTTAAGTTTCAGAGTTGCTTCTAATGTACCAAAGCTGGACTTAGACATAATTTCACTCTCACAACATTATGGCTGGTTGGAGACAGTCCGAACCACAAGTACCGGGTCCATGGTTCTGGCCGTATACTGGGGGGACGGGGACGACTCCCATTAACCCCTGACTATACCGGGGATACGCTTATCACAATGCCTTTCTAGTCTGTGCTGAAGCAGGGCATTCTGGCAGCCAAGTGGCTTGACCTGTATTAGTGAGCCTGGTTACCCCCTCTCGGAACCACAGACTTAGAAATCGCCAGCTCATATACAGTGCATAAAATATATTTATATATATATACCCTTATACACCATTTTAATAAAAAATATCACAAAATTCTTCTATGTCCCTCGGGAAGAGTGAAAGACGCGCACGTTCATTTTCAGAGCTCGTAGACCTTCCTATAAGAAGTTAGCCAAAAAGTAGCTTCGAAAAACGCTTAGGTTAAGTTTCAGAGTTGCTTCTAATGTACCAAAGCTGGACTTCGACATAATTTCACTCTCACAACATTATGGCTGGTTGGAGACAGTCCGAACCACAAGTACCGGGTCCATGGTTCTGGGCGTATACTGGGGGGACGGGGACGACTCCCATTAACCCCTGACTATACCGGGGATACGCTTATCACAATGGCTTTCTGGTCTGTGCTGAAGCAGGGCATTCTGGCAGCCAAGTGGCTTGACCTTTATTAGTGAGCCTGGTTACCCCCTCTCGGAACCACAGACTTAGAAATCGCCAGCTCATATACAGTGCATAAAATATATTTATATATATATACCCTTATACACCATTTTAATAAAAAATATAACAAAATTCTTCTATGTCCCTCGGGAAGAGTGAAAGACGCGCACGTTCATTTTCATAGCTCCTAGACCTTCCTATAAGAAGTTAGCCAAAAAGTAGCTTCGAAAAACGCTTAGGTTAAGTTTCAGAGTTGCTTCTAATGAACCAAAGCTAGACTTAGACATAATTTCACTCTCACAACATTATGGCTGGTTGGAGACAGTCCGAACCACAAGTACCGGGTCCATGGTTCTGGGCGTATACTAGGGGGACGGGGATGACTCCCATTAACCCCTGACTATACCGGGGATACGCTTATCACAATGCCTTTCTGGTCTGTGCTGAAGCAGGGCATTCTGGCAGCCAAATGGCTTGACCTTTATTAGTGAGCCTGGTTACCCCCTCTCGGAACCACAGACTTAGAAATCGCCAGCTCATATACAGTGCATAAAATATATTTATATATATACCCTTATACACCATTTTAATAAAAAATATCACAAAATTCTTCTAAGTCCCTCGGGAAGAGTGAAAGACGCGCACGTTCATTTTCAGAACTCCTAGACATTCCTATAAGAAGTTAGCCAAAAAGTAGCTTCGAAAAACGCTTAGGTTAAGTTTCAGAGTTGCTTCTAATGTACCAAAGCTGGACTTAGACATAATTTCACTCTCACAACATTATGGCTGGTTGGAGACAGTCCGAACCACAAGTACCGGGTCCATGGTTCTGGCCGTATACTGGGGGGACGGGGACGACTCCCATTAACCCCTGACTATACCGGGGATACGCTTATCACAATGCCTTTCTAGTCTGTGCTGAAGCAGGGCATTCTGGCAGCCAAGTGGCTTGACCTTTATTAGTGAGCCTGGTTACCCCCTCTCGGAACCACAGACTTAGAAATCGCCAGCTCATATACAGTGCATAAAATATATTTATATATATACCCTTATACACCATTTTAATAAAAAATATCACAAAATTCTTCTAAGTCCCTCGGAAAGAGTGAAAGACGCGCACGTTCATTTTCAGAGCTCCTAGACCTTCCTATAAGAAGTTAGCCAAAAAGTAGCTTCGAAAAACGCTTAGGTTAAGTTTCAGAGTTGATTCTAATGTACCAAAGCTGGACTTAGACATAATTTCACTCTCACAACATTATGGCTGGTTGGAGACAGTCCGAACCACAAGTACCGAGTCCATGGTTCTGGGCGTATACTGGGGGGACGGGGACGACTCCCATTAACCCCTGACTATACCGGGGATACGCTTATCACAATGCCTTTCTGGTCTGTGCTGAAGCAGGGCATTCTGGCAGCCAAGTGGCTTGACCTTTATTAGTGAGCCTGGTTACCCCCTCTCGGAACCACAGACTTAGAAATCGCCAGCTCATATACAGTGCATAAAATATATTTATATATATACCCTTATACACCATTTTAATAAAAAATATCACAAAATTCTTCTAAGTCCCTCGGGAAGAGTGAGAGACGCGCACGTTCATTTTCAGAGCTCCTAGACCTTCCTATAAGAAGTTAGCCAAAAAGTAGCTTCGAAAAACGCTTAGGTTAAGTTTCAGAGTTGCTTCTAATGAACCAAAGCTGAACTTAGACATAATTTCACTCTCACAACATTATGGCTGGTTGGAGACAGTCCGAACCACAAGTACCGGGTCCATGGTTCTGGGCGTATACTGGGGGGACGGGGATGACTCCCATTAACCCCTGACTATACCGGGGATACGCTTATCACAATGCCTTTCTGGTCTGTGCTGAAGCAGGGCATTCTGGCAGCCAAGTGGCTTGACCTTTATTAGTGAGCCTGGTTACCCCCTCTCGGAACCACAGACTTAGAAATCGCCAGCTCATATACAGTGCATAAAATATATTTATATATATATACCCTTATACACCATTTTAATAAAAAATATCACAAAATTCTTCTAAGTCCCTCGGGAAGAGTGAAAGACGCGCACGTTCATTTTCAGAGCTCCTAGACCTTCCTATAAGAAGTTAGCCAAAAAGTAGCTTCGAAAAACGCTTAGGTTAAGTTTCAGAGTTGCTTCTAATGTACCAAAGCTGGACTTAGACATAATTTCACTCTCACAACATTATGGCTGGTTGGAGACAGTCCGAACCACAAGTTCCGGGTCCATGGTTCTGGCCGTATACTGGGGGGACGGGGACGACTCCCATTAACCCCTGACTATACCGGGGATACGCTTATCACAATGCCTTTCTGGTCTGTGCTGAAGCAGGGCATTCTGGCAGCCAAGTGGCTTGACCTTTATTAGTGAGCCTGGTTACCCCCTCTCGGAACCACAGACTTAGAAATCGCCAGCTCATATACAGTGCATAAAATATATTTATATATATACCCTTATACACCATTTTAATAAAAAATATCACAAAATTCTTCTAAGTCCCTCGGGAAGAGTGAAAGACGCGCACGTTCATTTTCAGAGCTCCTAGACCTTCCTATTAGAAGTTAGCCAAAAAGTAGCTTCGAAAAACGCTTAGGTTAAGTTTCAGAGTTGCTTCTAATGTACCAAAGCTGGACTTAGACATAATTTCACTCTCACAACATTATGGCTGGTTGGAGACAGTCCGAACCACAAGTACCGAGTCCATGGTTCTGGGCGTATACTGGGGGGACGGGGACGACTCCCATTAACCCCTGACTATACCGGGGATACGCTTATCACAATGCCTTTCTGGTCTGTGCTGAAGCAGGTCATTCTGGCAGCCAAGTGGCTTGACATTTATTAGTGAGCCTGGTTACCCCCTCTCGGAACCACAGACTTAGAAATCGCCAGCTCATATACAGTGCATAAAATATATTTATATATATACCCTTATACAGCATTTTAATAAAAAATATCACAAAATTCTTCTAAGTCCCTCGGGAAGAGTGAGAGACGCGCACGTTCATTTTCAGAGCTCCTAGACCTTCCTATAAGAAGTTAGCCAAAAAGTAGCTTCGAAAAACGCTTAGGTTAAGTTTCAGAGTTGCTTCTAATGTACCAAAGCTGGACTTAGACATAATTTCACTCTCACAACATTATGGCTGGTTGGAGACAGCCCGAACCACAAGTACCGAGTCCATGGTTCTGGGCGTATACTGGGGGGACGGGGACGACTCCCATTAACCCCTGACTATACCGGGGATACGCTTATCACAATGCCTTTCTGGTCTGTGCTGAAGCAGGGCATTCTGGTAGCCAAGTGGCTTGACCTTTATTAGTGAGCCTGGTTACCCCCTCTCGGAACCACAGACTTAGAAATCGCCAGCTCATATACAGTGCATAAAATATATTTATATATATACCCTTATACACCATTTTAATAAAAAATATCACAAAATTCTTCTAAGTCCCTCGGGAAGAGTGGAAGACGCGCACGTTCATTTTCAGAGCTCCTAGACCTTCCTATAAGAAGTTAGCCAAAAAGTAGCTTCGAAAAACGCTTAGGTTAAGTTTCAGAGTTGCTTCTAATGTACCAAAGCTGGACTTAGACATAATTTCACTCTCACAACATTATGGCTGGTTGGAGAGAGTCCGAACCACAAGTACCGGGTCCATGGTTCTGGCCGTATACTGGGGGGACGGGGACGACTCCCATTAACCCCTGACTATACCGGGGATACGCTTATCACAATGCCTTTCTAGTCTGTGCTGAAGCAGGGCATTCTGGCAGCCAAGTGGCTTGACCTTTATTAGTGAGCCTGGTTACCCCCTCTCGGAACCACAGACTTAGAAATCGCCAGCTCATATACAGTGCATAAAATATATTTATATATATACCCTTATACACCATTTTAATAAAAAATATCACAAAATTCATCTAAGTCCCTCGGGAAGAGTGAAAGACGCGCACGTTCATTTTCAGAGCTCCTAGACCTTCCTATAAGAAGTTAGCCAAAAAGTAGCTTCGAAAAACGCTTAGGTTAAGTTTCAGAGTTGCTTCTAATGTACCAAAGCTGGACTTAGACATAATTTCACTCTCACAACATTATGGCTGGTTGGAGAGAGTCCGAACAACAAGTACCGGGTCCATGGTTCTGGGCGTATACTGGGGGGACGGGGATGACTCCCATTAACCCCTGACTATACCGGGGATACGCTTATCACAATGCCTTTCTGGTCTGTGCTGAAGCAGGGCATTCTGGCAGCCAAGTGGCTTGACCTTTATTAGTGAGCCTGGTTACCCCCTCTCGGAACCACAGACTTAGAAATCGCCAGCTCATATACAGTGCATAAAATATATTTATATATATACCCTTATACACCATTTTAATAAAAAATATCACAAAATTCTTCTAAGTCCCTCGGGAAGAGTGAAAGACGCGCACGTTCATTTTCAGAGCTCCTAGACCTTCCTATAAGAAGTTAGCCAAAAAGTAGCTTCGAAAAACGCTTAGGTTAAGTTTCAGAGTTGCTTCTAATGTACCAAAGCTGGACTTAGACATACTTTCACTCTCACAACATTATGGCTGGTTGGAGACAGTCCGAACCACAAGTACCGAGTCCATGGTTCTGGGCGTATACTGGGGGGACGGGGACGACTCCCATTAACCCCTGACTATACCGGGGATACGCTTATCACAATGCCTTTCTGGTCTGTGCTGAAGCAGGGCATTCTGGCAGCCAAGTGGCTTGACCTTTATTAGTGAGCCTGGTTACCCCCTCTCGGAACCACAGACTTAGAAATCGCCAGCTCATATACAGTGCATAAAATATATTTATATATATATACCCTTATACACCATTTTAATAAAAAATATAACAAAATTCTTCTATGTCCCTCGAGAAGAGTGAAAGACGCGCACGTTCATTTTCAGAGCTCCTAGACCTTCCTATAAGAAGTTAGCCAAAAAGTAGCTTCGAAAAACGCTTAGGTTAAGTTTCAGAGTTGCTTCTAATGAACCAAAGCTGGACTTAGACATAATTTCACTCTCACAACATTATGGCTGGTTGGAGACAGTCCGAACCACAAGTACCGGGTCCATGGTTCTGGGCGTATACTGGGGGGACGGGGATGACTCCCATTAACCCCTGACTATACCGGGGATACGCTTATCACAATGCCTTTCTGGTCTGTGCTGAAGCAGGGCATTCTGGCAGCCAAGTGGCTTGACCTTTATTAGTGAGCCTGGTTACCCCCTCTCGGAACCACAGACTTAGAAATCGCCAGCTCATATACAGTGCATAAAATATATTTATATATATACCCTTATACACCATTTTAATAAAAAATATCACAAAATTCTTCTAAGTCCCTCGGGAAGAGTGAAAGACGCGCACGTTCATTTTCAGAGCTCCTAGACCTTCCTATAAGAAGTTAGCCAAAAAGTAGCTTCGAAAAACGCTTAGGTTAAGTTTCAGAGTTGCTTCTAATGTACCAAAGCTGGACTTAGACATAATTTCACTCTCACAACATTATGGCTGGTTGGAGAGAGTCCGAACCACAAGTACCGGGTCCATGGTTCTGGCCGTATACTGGGGGGACGGGGACGACTCCCATTAACCCCTGACTATACCGGGGATACGCTTATCACAATGCCTTTCTAGTCTGTGCTGAAGCAGGGCATTCTGGCAGCCAAGTGGCTTGACCTTTATTAGTGAGCCTGGTTACCCCCTCTCGGAACCACAGACTTAGAAATCGCCAGCTCATATACAGTGCATAAAATATATTTATATATATACCCTTATACACCATTTTAATAAAAAATATCACAAAATTCATCTAAGTCCCTCGGGAAGAGTGAAAGACGCGCACGTTCATTTTCAGAGCTCCTAGACCTTCCTATAAGAAGTTAGCCAAAAAGTAGCTTCGAAAAACGATTAGGTTAAGTTTCAGAGTTGCTTCTAATGTACCAAAGCTGGACTTAGACATAATTTCACTCTCACAACATTATGGCTGGTTGGAGAGAGTCCGAACAACAAGTACCGGGTCCATGGTTCTGGGCGTATACTGGGGGGACGGGGATGACTCCCATTAACCCCTGACTATACCGGGGATACGCTTATCACAATGCCTTTCTGGTCTGTGCTGAAGCAGGGCATTCTGGCAGCCAAGTGGCTTGACCTTTATTAGTGAGCCTGGTTACCCCCTCTCGGAACCACAGACTTAGAAATCGCCAGCTCATATACAGTGCATAAAATATATTTATATATATACCCTTATACACCATTTTAATAAAAAATATCACAAAATTCTTCTAAGTCCCTCGGGAAGAGTGAAAGACGCGCACGTTCATTTTCAGAGCTCCTAGACCTTCCTATAAGAAGTTAGCCAAAAAGTAGCTTCGAAAAACGCTTAGGTTAAGTTTCAGAGTTGCTTCTAATGTACCAAAGCTGGACTTAGACATACTTTCACTCTCACAACATTATGGCTGGTTGGAGACAGTCCGAACCACAAGTACCGAGTCCATGGTTCTGGGCGTATACTGGGGGGACGGGGACGACTCCCATTAACCCCTGACTATACCGGGGATACGCTTATCACAATGCCTTTCTGGTCTGTGCTGAAGCAGGGCATTCTGGCAGCCAAGTGGCTTGACCTTTATTAGTGAGCCTGGTTACCCCCTCTCGGAACCACAGACTTAGAAATCGCCAGCTCATATACAGTGCATAAAATATATTTATATATATACCCTTATACACCATTTTAATAAAAAATATCACAAAATTCTTCTAAGTCCCTCGGGAAGAGTGAAAGACGCGCACGTTCCTTTTCAGAGCTCCTAGACCTTCCTATAAGAAGTTAGCCAAAAAGTAGCTTCGAAAAACGCTTAGGTTAAGTTTCAGAGTTGCTTCTTATGTACCAAAGCTGGACTTCGACATAATTTCACTCTCACAACATTATGGCTGGTTGGAGACAGTCCGAACCACAAGTACCGGGTCCATGGTTCTGGGCGTATACTGGGGGGACGGGGACGACTCCCATTAACCCCTGACTATACCGGGGATACGCTTATCACAATGCCTTTCTGGTCTGTGCTGAAGCAGGGCATTCTGGCAGCCAAGTGGCTTGACCTTTATTAGTGAGCCTGGTTACCCCCTCTCGGAACCACAGACTTAGAAATCGCCAGCTCATATACAGTGCATAAAATATATTTATATATATATACCCTTATACACCATTTTAATAAAAAATATAACAAAATTCTTCTATGTCCCTCGAGAAGAGTGAAAGACGCGCACGTTCATTTTCAGAGCTCCTAGACCTTCCTATAAGAAGTTAGCCAAAAAGTAGCTTCGAAAAACGCTTAGGTTAAGTTTCAGAGTTGCTTCTAATGAACCAAAGCTGGACTTAGACATAATTTCACTCTCACAACATTATGGCTGGTTGGAGACAGTCCGAACCACAAGTACCGGGTCCATGGTTCTGGGCATATACTGGGGGGACGGGGATGACTCCCATTAACCCCTGACTATACCGGGGATACGCTTATCACAATGCCTTTCTGGTCTGTGCTGAAGCAGGGCATTCTGGCAGCCAAGTGGCTTGACCTTTATTAGTGAGCCTGGTTACCCCCTCTCGGAACCACAGACTTAGAAATCGCCAGCTCATATACAGTGCATAAAATATATTTATATATATACCCTTATACACCATTTTAATAAAAAATATCACAAAGTTCTTCTATGTCCCTCGGGAAGAGTGAAAGACGCGCACGTTCATTTTCAGAGCTCCTAGACCTTCCTATAAGAAGTTAGCCAAAAAGTAGCTTCGAAAAACGCTTAGGTTAAGTTTCAGAGTTGCTTCTAATGTACCAAAGCTGGACTTAGACATACTTTCACTCTCACAACATTATGGCTGGTTGGAGACAGTCCGAACCACAAGTACCGAGTCCATGGTTCTGGGCGTATACTGGGGGGACGGGGACGACTCCCATTAACCCCTGACTATACCGGGGATACGCTTATCACAATGCCTTTCTGGTCTGTGCTGAAGCAGGGCATTCTGGCAGCCAAGTGGCTTGACCTTTATTAGTGAGCCTGGTTACCCCCTCTCGGAACCACAGACTTAGAAATCGCCAGCTCATATACAGTGCATAAAATATATTTATATATATACCCTTATACACCATTTTAATAAAAAATATCACAAAATTCTTCTAAGTCCCTCGGGAAGAGTGAAAGACGCGCACATTCATTTTCAGAGCTCCTAGACCTTCCTATAAGAAGTTAGCCAAAAAGTAGCTTCGAAAAACGCTTAGGTTAAGTTTCAGAGTTGCTTCTTATGTACCAAAGCTGGACTTCGACATAATTTCACTCTCACAACATTATGGCTGGTTGGAGACAGTCCGAACCACAAGTACCGGGTCCATGGTTCTGGGCGTATACTGGGGGGACGGGGACGACTCCCATTAACCCCTGACTATACCGGGGATACGCTTATCACAATGGCTTTCTGGTCTGTGCTGAAGCAGGGCATTCTGGCAGCCAAGTGGCTTGACCTTTATTAGTGAGCCTAGTTACCCCCTCTCGGAACCACAGACTTAGAAATCGCCAGCTCATATACAGTGCATAAAATATATTTATATATATATACCCTTATACACCATTTTAATAAAAAATATAACAAAATTCTTCTATGTCCCTCGGGAAGAGTGAAAGACGCGCACGTTCATTTTCAGAGCTCCTAGACCTTCCTATAAGAAGTTAGCCAAAAAGTAGCTTCGAAAAACGCTTAGGTTAAGTTTCAGAGTTGCTACTAATGAACCAAAGCTGGACTTAGACATAATTTCACTCTCACAACATTATGGCTGGTTGGAGACAGTCCGAACCACAAGTACCGGGTCCATGGTTCTGGGCGTATACTGGGGGGACGGGGATGACTCCCATTAACCCCTGACTATACCGGGGATACGCTTATCACAATGCCTTTCTGGTCTGTGCTGAAGCAGGGCATTCTGGCAGCCAAGTGGCTTGACCTTTATTAGTGAGCCTGGTTACCCCCTCTCGGAACCACAGACTTAGAAATCGCCAGCTCATATACAGTGCATAAAATATATTTATATATATACCCTTATACACCATTTTAATAAAAAATATCACAAAATTCTTCTAAGTCCCTCGGGAAGAGTGAAAGACGCGCACGTTCATTTTCAGAGCTCCTAGACCTTCCTATAAGAAGTTAGCCAAAAAGTAGCTTCGAAAAACGCTTAGGTTAAGTTTCAGAGTTGCTTCTAATGTACCAAAGCTGGACTTAGACATAATTTCACTCTCACAACATTATGGCTGGTTGGAGACAGTCCGAACCACAAGTACCGGGTCCATGGTTCTGGGCATATACTGGGGGGACGGGGATGACTCCCATTAACCCCTGACTATACCGGGGATACGCTTATCACAATGCCTTTCTGGTCTGTGCTGAAGCAGGGCATTCTGGCAGCCAAGTGGCTTGACCTTTATTAGTGAGCCTGGTTACCCCCTCTTGGAACCACAGACTTAGAAATCGCCAGCTCATATACAGTGCATAAAATATATTTATATATATACCCTTATACACCATTTTAATAAAAAATATCACAAAATTCTTCTAAGTCCCTCGGGAAGAGTGAAAGACGCGCACGTTCATTTTCAGAGCTCCTAGACCTTCCTATAAGAAGTTAGCCAAAAAGTAGCTTCGAAAAACGCTTAGGTTAAGTTTCAGAGTTGCTTCTAATGTACCAAAGCTGGACTTAGACATAATTTCACTCTCACAACATTATGGCTGGTTGGAGACAGTCCGAACCACAAGTACCGGGTCCATGGTTCTGGGCATATACTGGGGGGACGGGGATGACTCCCATTAACCCCTGACTATACCGGGGATACGCTTGTCACAATGCCTTTCTGGTCTGTGCTGAAGCAGGGCATTCTGGCAGCCAAGTGGCTTGACCTTTATTAGTGAGCCTGGTTACCCCCTCTCGGAACCACAGACTTAGAAATCGCCAGCTCATATACAGTGCATAAAATATATTTATATATATACCCTTATACACCATTTTAATAAAAAATATCACAAAATTCTTCTAAGTCCCTCGGGAAGAGTGAAAGACGCGCACGTTCATTTTCAGAGCTCCTAGACCTTCCTATAAGAAGTTAGCCAAAAAGTAGCTTCGAAAAACGCTTAGGTTAAGTTTCAGAGTTGCTTCTAATGTACCAAAGCTGGACTTAGACATAATTTCACTCTCACAACATTATGGCTGGTTGGAGACAGTCCGAACCAAAAGTACCGGGTCCATGGTTCTGGGCATATACTGGGGGGACGGGGATGACTCCCATTAACCCCTGACTATACCGGGGATACGCTTATCACAATGCCTTTCTGGTCTGTGCTGAAGCAGGGCATTCTGGCAGCCAAGTGGCTTGACCTTTATTAGTGAGCCTGGTTACCCCCTCTCGGAACCACAGACTTAGAAATCGCCAGCTCATATACAGTGCATAAAATATATTTATATATATACCCTTATACACCATTTTAATAAAAAATATCACAAAATTCTTCTAAGTCCCTCGGGAAGAGTGAAAGACGCGCACGTTCCTTTTCAGAGCTCCTAGACCTTCCTATAAGAAGTTAGCCAAAAAGTAGCTTCGAAAAACGCTTAGGTTAAGTTTCAGAGTTGCTTCTTATGTATCAAAGCTGGACTTCGACATAATTTCACTCTCACAACATTATGGCTGGTTGGAGACAGTCCGAACCACAAGTACCGGGTCCATGGTTCTGGGCGTATACTGGGGGGACGGGGACGACTCCCATTAACCCCTGACTATACCGGGGATACGCTTATCACAATGCCTTTCTGGTCTGTGCTGAAGCAGGGCATTCTGGCAGCCAAGTGGCTTGACCTTTATTAGTGAGCCTGGTTACCCCCTCTCGGAACCACAGACTTAGAAATCGCCAGCTCATATACAGTGCATAAAATATATTTATATATATATACCCTTATACACCATTTTAATAAAAAATATAACAAAATTCTTCTATGTCCCTCGGGAAGAGTGAAAGACGCGCACGTTCATTTTCAGAGCTCCTAGACCTTCCTATAAGAAGTTAGCCAAAAAGTAGCTTCGAAAAACGCTTAGGTTAAGTTTCAGAGTTGCTTCTAATGAACCAAAGCTGGACTTAGACATAATTTCACTCTCACAACATTATGGCTGGTTGGAGACAGTCCGAACCACAAGTACCGGGTCCATGGTTCTGGGCGTATACTGGGGGGACGGGGATGACTCCCATTAACCCCTGACTATACCGGGGATACGCTTATCACAATGCCTTTCTGGTCTGTGCTGAAGCAGGGCATTCTGGCAGCCAAGTGGCTTGACCTTTATTAGTGAGCCTGGTTACCCCCTCTCGGAACCACAGACTTAGAAATCGCCAGCTCATATACAGTGCATAAAATATATTTATATATATACCCTTATACACCATTTTAATAAAAAATATCACAAAATTCTTCTAAGTCCCTCGGGAAGAGTGAAAGACGCGCACGTTCATTTTCAGAGCTCCTAGACCTTCCTATAAGAAGTTAGCCAAAAAGTAGCTTCGAAAAACGCTTAGGTTAAGTTTCAGAGTTGCTTCTAATGTACCAAAGCTGGACTTAGACATAATTTCACTCTCACAACATTATGGCTGGTTGGAGAGAGTCCGAACCACAAGTACCGGGTCCATGGTTCTGGCCGTATACTGGGGGGACGGGGACGACTCCCATTAACCCCTGACTATACCGGGGATACGCTTATCACAATGCCTTTCTGGTCTGTGCTGAAGCAGGGCATTCTGGCAGCCAAGTGGCTTGACCTTTATTAGTGAGCCTGGTTACCCCCTCTCGGAACCACAGACTTAGAAATCGCCAGCTCATATACAGTGCATAAAATATATTTATATATATACCCTTATACACCATTTTAATAAAAAATATCACAAAATTCTTCTAAGTCCCTCGGGAAGAGTGAAAGACGCGCACGTTCATTTTCAGAGCTCCTAGACCTTCCTATAAGAAGTTAGCCAAAAAGTAGCTTCGAAAAACGCTTAGGTTAAGTTTCAGAGTTGCTTCTAATGTACCAAAGCTGGACTTAGACATACTTTCACTCTCACAACATTATGGCTGGTTGGAGACAGTCCGAACCACAAGTACCGAGTCCATGGTTCTGGGCGTATACTGGGGGGACGGGGACGACTCCCATTAACCCCTGACTATACCGGGGATACGCTTATCACAATGCCTTTCTGGTCTGTGCTGAAGCAGGGCATTCTGGCAGCCAAGTGGCTTGACCTTTATTAGTGAGCCTGGTTACCCCCTCTCGGAACCACAGACTTAGAAATCGCCAGCTCATATACAGTGCATAAAATATATTTATATATATACCCTTATACACCATTTTAATAAAAAATATCACAAAATTCTTCTAAGTCCCTCGGGAAGAGTGAAAGACGCGCACATTCATTTTCAGAGCTCCTAGACCTTCCTATAAGAAGTTAGCCAAAAAGTAGCTTCGAAAAACGCTTAGGTTAAGTTTCAGAGTTGCTTCTAATGTACCAAAGCTGGACTTAGACATAATTTCACTCTCACAACATTATGGCTGGTTGGAGACAGTCCGAACCACAAGTACCGAGTCCATGGTTCTGGGCGTATACTGGGGGGACGGGGACGACTCCCATTAACCCCTGACTATACCGGGGATACGCTTATCACAATGCCTTTCTGGTCTGTGCTGAAGCAGGGCATTCTGGCAGCCAAGTGGCTTGACCTTTATTAGTGAGCCTGGTTACCCCCTCTCGGAACCACAGACTTAGAAATCGCCAGCTCATATACAGTGCATAAAATATATTTATATATATACCCTTATACACCATTTTAATAAAAAATATCACAAAATTCTTCTAAGTCCCTCGGGAAGAGTGAAAGACGCGCACATTCATTTTCAGAGCTCCTAGACCTTCCTATAAGAAGTTAGCCAAAAAGTAGCTTCGAAAAACGCTTAGGTTAAGTTTCAGAGTTGCTTCTAATGTACCAAAGCTGGACTTAGACATAATTTCACTCTCACAACATTATGGCTGGTTGGAGACAGTCCGAACCACAAGTACCGAGTCCATGGTTCTGGGCGTATACTGGGGGGACGGGGACGACTCCCATTAACCCCTGACTATACCGGGGATACGCTTATCACAATGCCTTTCTGGTCTGTGCTGAAGCAGGGCATTCTGGCAGCCAAGTGGCTTGACCTTTATTAGTGAGCCTGGTTACCCCCTCTCGGAACCACAGACTTAGAAATCGCCAGCTCATATACAGTGCATAAAATATATTTATATATATACCCTTATACACCATTTTAATAAAAAATATAACAAAATTCTTCTATGTCCCTCGGGAAGAGTGAAAGACGCGCACGTTCATTTTCAGAGCTCCTAGACCTTCCTATAAGAAGTTAGCCAAAAAGTAGCTTCGAAAAACGCTTAGGTTAAGTTTCAGAGTTGCTACTAATGAACCAAAGCTGGACTTAGACATAATTTCACTCTCACAACATTATGGCTGGTTGGAGACAGTCCGAACCACAAGTACCGGGTCCATGGTTCTGGGCGTATACTGGGGGGACGGGGATGACTCCCATTAACCCCTGACTATACCGGGGATACGCTTATCACAATGCCTTTCTGGTCTGTGCTGAAGCAGGGCATTCTGGCAGCCAAGTGGCTTGACCTTTATTAGTGAGCCTGGTTACCCCCTCTCGGAACCACAGACTTAGAAATCGCCAGCTCATATACAGTGCATAAAATATATTTATATATATACCCTTATACACCATTTTAATAAAAAATATCACAAAATTCTTCTAAGTCCCTCGGGAAGAGTGAAAGACGCGCACGTTCATTTTCAGAGCTCCTAGACCTTCCTATAAGAAGTTAGCCAAAAAGTAGCTTCGAAAAACGCTTAGGTTAAGTTTCAGAGTTGCTTCTAATGTACCAAAGCTGGACTTAGACATAATTTCACTCTCACAACATTATGGCTGGTTGGAGACAGTCCGAACCACAAGTACCGGGTCCATGGTTCTGGGCATATACTGGGGGGACGGGGATGACTCCCATTAACCCCTGACTATACCGGGGATACGCTTATCACAATGCCTTTCTGGTCTGTGCTGAAGCAGGGCATTCTGGCAGCCAAGTGGCTTGACCTTTATTAGTGAGCCTGGTTACCCCCTCTTGGAACCACAGACTTAGAAATCGCCAGCTCATATACAGTGCATAAAATATATTTATATATATACCCTTATACACCATTTTAATAAAAAATATCACAAAATTCTTCTAAGTCCCTCGGGAAGAGTGAAAGACGCGCACGTTCATTTTCAGAGCTCCTAGACCTTCCTATAAGAAGTTAGCCAAAAAGTAGCTTCGAAAAACGCTTAGGTTAAGTTTCAGAGTTGCTTCTAATGTACCAAAGCTGGACTTAGACATAATTTCACTCTCACAACATTATGGCTGGTTGGAGACAGTCCGAACCACAAGTACCGGGTCCATGGTTCTGGGCATATACTGGGGGGACGGGGATGACTCCCATTAACCCCTGACTATACCGGGGATACGCTTGTCACAATGCCTTTCTGGTCTGTGCTGAAGCAGGGCATTCTGGCAGCCAAGTGGCTTGACCTTTATTAGTGAGCCTGGTTACCCCCTCTCGGAACCACAGACTTAGAAATCGCCAGCTCATATACAGTGCATAAAATATATTTATATATATACCCTTATACACCATTTTAATAAAAAATATCACAAAATTCTTCTAAGTCCCTCGGGAAGAGTGAAAGACGCGCACGTTCCTTTTCAGAGCTCCTAGACCTTCCTATAAGAAGTTAGCCAAAAAGTAGCTTCGAAAAACGCTTAGGTTAAGTTTCAGAGTTGCTTCTTGTGTATCAAAGCTGGACTTCGACATAATTTCACTCTCACAACATTATGGCTGGTTGGAGACAGTCCGAACCACAAGTACCGGGTCCATGGTTCTGGGCGTATACTGGGGGGACGGGGACGACTCCCATTAACCCCTGACTATACCGGGGATACGCTTATCACAATGCCTTTCTGGTCTGTGCTGAAGCAGGGCATTCTGGCAGCCAAGTGGCTTGACCTTTATTAGTGAGCCTGGTTACCCCCTCTCGGAACCACAGACTTAGAAATCGCCAGCTCATATACAGTGCATAAAATATATTTATATATATATACCCTTATACACCATTTTAATAAAAAATATAACAAAATTCTTCTATGTCCCTCGGGAAGAGTGAAAGACGCGCACGTTCATTTTCAGAGCTCCTAGACCTTCCTATAAGAAGTTAGCCAAAAAGTAGCTTCGAAAAACGCTTAGGTTAAGTTTCAGAGTTGCTTCTAATGAACCAAAGCTGGACTTAGACATAATTTCACTCTCACAACATTATGGCTGGTTGGAGACAGTCCGAACCACAAGTACCGGGTCCATGGTTCTGGGCGTATACTGGGGGGACGGGGATGACTCCCATTAACCCCTGACTATACCGGGGATACGCTTATCACAATGCCTTTCTGGTCTGTGCTGAAGCAGGGCATTCTGGCAGCCAAGTGGCTTGACCTTTATTAGTGAGCCTGGTTACCCCCTCTCGGAACCACAGACTTAGAAATCGCCAGCTCATATACAGTGCATAAAATATATTTATATATATACCCTTATACACCATTTTAATAAAAAATATCACAAAATTCTTCTAAGTCCCTCGGGAAGAGTGAAAGACGCGCACGTTCATTTTCAGAGCTCCTAGACCTTCCTATAAGAAGTTAGCCAAAAAGTAGCTTCGAAAAACGCTTAGGTTAAGTTTCAGAGTTGCTTCTAATGTACCAAAGCTGGACTTAGACATAATTTCACTCTCACAACATTATGGCTGGTTGGAGAGAGTCCGAACCACAAGTACCGGGTCCATGGTTCTGGCCGTATACTGGGGGGACGGGGACGACTCCCATTAACCCCTGACTATACCGGGGATACGCTTATCACAATGCCTTTCTAGTCTGTGCTGAAGCAGGGCATTCTGGCAGCCAAGTGGCTTGACCTTTATTAGTGAGCCTGGTTACCCCCTCTCGGAACCACAGACTTAGAAATCGCCAGCTCATATACAGTGCATAAAATATATTTATATATATACCCTTATACACCATTTTAATAAAAAATATCACAAAATTCATCTAAGTCCCTCGGGAAGAGTGAAAGACGCGCACGTTCATTTTCAGAGCTCCTAGACCTTCCTATAAGAAGTTAGCCAAAAAGTAGCTTCGAAAAACGATTAGGTTAAGTTTCAGAGTTGCTTCTAATGTACCAAAGCTGGACTTAGACATAATTTCACTCTCACAACATTATGGCTGGTTGGAGAGAGTCCGAACAACAAGTACCGGGTCCATGGTTCTGGGCGTATACTGGGGGGACGGGGATGACTCCCATTAACCCCTGACTATACCGGGGATACGCTTATCACAATGCCTTTCTGGTCTGTGCTGAAGCAGGGCATTCTGGCAGCCAAGTGGCTTGACCTTTATTAGTGAGCCTGGTTACCCCCTCTCGGAACCACAGACTTAGAAATCGCCAGCTCATATACAGTGCATAAAATATATTTATATATATATACCCTTATCCACCATTTTAATAAAAAATATAACAAAATTCTTCTATGTCCCTCGGGAAGAGTGAAAGACGCGCACGTTCATTTTCAGAGCTCCTAGACCTTCCTATAAGAAGTTAGCCAAAAAGTAGCTTCGAAAAACGCTTAGGTTAAGTTTCAGAGTTGCTTCTAATGTACCAAAGCTGGACTTAGACATACTTTCACTCTCACAACATTATGGCTGGTTGGAGACAGTCCGAACCACAAGTACCGAGTCCATGGTTCTGGGCGTATACTGGGGGGACGGGGACGACTCCCATTAACCCCTGACTATACCGGGGATACGCTTATCACAATGCCTTTCTGGTCTGTGCTGAAGCAGGGCATTCTGACAGCCAAGTGGCTTGACCTTTATTAGTGAGCCTGGTTACCCCCTCTCGGAACCACAGACTTAGAAATCGCCAGCTCATATACAGTGCATAAAATATATTTATATATATACCCTTATACACCATTTTAATAAAAAATATCACAAAATTCTTCTAAGTCCCTCGGGAAGAGTGAAAGACGCGCACATTCATTTTCAGAGCTCCTAGACCTTCCTATAAGAAGTTAGCCAAAAAGTAGCTTCGAAAAACGCTTAGGTTAAGTTTCAGAGTTGCTTCTAATGTACCAAAGCTGGACTTAGACATAATTTCACTCTCACAACATTATGGCTGGTTGGAGACAGTCCGAACCACAAGTACCGAGTCCATGGTTCTGGGCGTATACTGGGGGGACGGGGACGACTCCCATTAACCCCTGACTATACCGGGGATACGCTTATCACAATGCCTTTCTGGTCTGTGCTGAAGCAGGGCATTCTGGCAGCCAAGTGGCTTGACCTTTATTAGTGAGCCTGGTTACCCCCTCTCGGAACCACAGACTTAGAAATCGCCAGCTCATATACAGTGCATAAAATATATTTATATATATACCCTTATACACCATTTTAATAAAAAATATCACAAAATTCTTCTAAGTCCCTCGGGAAGAGTGAAAGACGCGCACGTTCCTTTTCAGAGCTCCTAGACCTTCCTATAAGAAGTTAGCCAAAAAGTAGCTTCGAAAAACGCTTAGGTTAAGTTTCAGAGTTGCTTCTTATGTACCAAAGCTGGACTTCGACATAATTTCACTCTCACAACATTATGGCTGGTTGGAGACAGTCCGAACCACAAGTACCGGGTCCATGGTTCTGGGCGTATACTGGGGGGACGGGGACGACTCCCATTAACCCCTGACTATACCGGGGATACGCTTATCACAATGGCTTTCTGGTCTGTGCTGAAGCAGGGCATTCTGGCAGCCAAGTGGCTTGACCTTTATTAGTGAGCCTGGTTACCCCCTCTCGGAACCACAGACTTAGAAATCGCCAGCTCATATACAGTGCATAAAATATATTTATATATATATACCCTTATACACCATTTTAATAAAAAATATAACAAAATTCTTCTATGTCCCTCGGGAAGAGTGAAAGACGCGCACGTTCATTTTCAGAGCTCCTAGACCTTCCTATAAGAAGTTAGCCAAAAAGTAGCTTCGAAAAACGCTTAGGTTAAGTTTCAGAGTTGCTACTAATGAACCAAAGCTGGACTTAGACATAATTTCACTCTCACAACATTATGGCTGGTTGGAGACAGTCCGAACCACAAGTACCGGGTCCATGGTTCTGGGCGTATACTGGGGGGACGGGGATGACTCCCATTAACCCCTGACTATACCGGGGATACGCTTATCACAATGCCTTTCTGGTCTGTGCTGAAGCAGGGCATTCTGGCAGCCAAGTGGCTTGACCTTTATTAGTGAGCCTGGTTACCCCCTCTCGGAACCACAGACTTAGAAATCGCCAGCTCATATACAGTGCATAAAATATATTTATATATATACCCTTATACACCATTTTAATAAAAAATATCACAAAATTCTTCTAAGTCCCTCGGGAAGAGTGAAAGACGCGCACGTTCATTTTCAGAGCTCCTAGACCTTCCTATAAGAAGTTAGCCAAAAAGTAGCTTCGAAAAACGCTTAGGTTAAGTTTCAGAGTTGCTTCTAATGTACCAAAGCTGGACTTAGACATAATTTCACTCTCACAACATTATGGCTGGTTGGAGACAGTCCGAACCACAAGTACCGGGTCCATGGTTCTGGGCATATACTGGGGGGACGGGGATGACTCCCATTAACCCCTGACTATACCGGGGATACGCTTATCACAATGCCTTTCTGGTCTGTGCTGAAGCAGGGCATTCTGGCAGCCAAGTGGCTTGACCTTTATTAGTGAGCCTGGTTACCCCCTCTCGGAACCACAGACTTAGAAATCGCCAGCTCATATACAGTGCATAAAATATATTTATATATATACCCTTATACACCATTTTAATAAAAAATATCACAAAATTCTTCTAAGTCCCTCGGGAAGAGTGAAAGACGCGCACGTTCATTTTCAGAGCTCCTAGACCTTCCTATAAGAAGTTAGCCAAAAAGTAGCTTCGAAAAACGCTTAGGTTAAGTTTCAGAGTTGCTTCTAATGTACCAAAGCTGGACTTAGACATAATTTCACTCTCACAACATTATGGCTGGTTGGAGACAGTCCGAACCAAAAGTACCGGGTCCATGGTTCTGGGCATATACTGGGGGGACGGGGATGACTCCCATTAACCCCTGACTATACCGGGGATACGCTTATCACAATGCCTTTCTGGTCTGTGCTGAAGCAGGGCATTCTGGCAGCCAAGTGGCTTGACCTTTATTAGTGAGCCTGGTTACCCCCTCTCGGAACCACAGACTTAGAAATCGCCAGCTCATATACAGTGCATAAAATATATTTATATATATATACCCTTATACACCATTTTAATAAAAAATATCACAAAATTCTTCTAAGTCCCTCGGGAAGAGTGAAAGACGCGCACGTTCCTTTTCAGAGCTCCTAGACCTTCCTATAAGAAGTTAGCCAAAAAGTAGCTTCGAAAAACGCTTAGGTTAAGTTTCAGAGTTGCTTCTTATGTATCAAAGCTGGACTTCGACATAATTTCACTCTCACAACATTATGGCTGGTTGGAGACAGTCCGAACCACAAGTACCGGGTCCATGGTTCTGGGCGTATACTGGGGGGACGGGGACGACTCCCATTAACCCCTGACTATACCGGGGATACGCTTATCACAATGCCTTTCTGGTCTGTGCTGAAGCAGGGCATTCTGGCAGCCAAGTGGCTTGACCTTTATTAGTGAGCCTGGTTACCCCCTCTCGGAACCACAGACTTAGAAATCGCCAGCTCATATACAGTGCATAAAATATATTTATATATATATACCCTTATACACCATTTTAATAAAAAATATAACAAAATTCTTCTATGTCCCTCGGGAAGAGTGAAAGACGCGCACGTTCATTTTCAGAGCTCCTAGACCTTCCTATAAGAAGTTAGCCAAAAAGTAGCTTCGAAAAACGCTTAGGTTAAGTTTCAGAGTTGCTTCTAATGAACCAAAGCTGGACTTAGACATAATTTCACTCTCACATTATGGCTGGTTGGAGACAGTCCGAACCACAAGTACCGGGTCCATGGTTCTGGGCGTATACTGGGGGGACGGGGATGACTCCCATTAACCCCTGACTATACCGGGGATACGCTTATCACAATGCCTTTCTGGTCTGTGCTGAAGCAGGGCATTCTGGCAGCCAAGTGGCTTGACCTTTATTAGTGAGCCTGGTTACCCCCTCTCGGAACCACAGACTTAGAAATCGCCAGCTCATATACAGTGCATAAAATATATTTATATATATACCCTTATACACCATTTTAATAAAAAATATCACAAAATTCTTCTAAGTCCCTCGGGAAGAGTGAAAGACGCGCACGTTCATTTTCAGAGCTCCTAGACCTTCCTATAAGAAGTTAGCCAAAAAGTAGCTTCGAAAAACGCTTAGGTTAAGTTTCAGAGTTGCTTCTAATGTACCAAAGCTGGACTTAGACATAATTTCACTCTCACAACATTATGGCTGGTTGGAGACAGTCCGAACCACAAGTACCGGGTCCATGGTTCTGGGCATATACTGGGGGGACGGGGATGACTCCCATTAACCCCTGACTATACCGGGGATACGCTTATCACAATGCCTTTCTGGTCTGTGCTGAAGCAGGGCATTCTGGCAGCCAAGTGGCTTGACCTTTATTAGTGAGCCTGGTTACCCCCTCTCGGAACCACAGACTTAGAAATCGCCAGCTCATATACAGTGCATAAAATATATTTATATATATACCCTTATACACCATTTTAATAAAAAATATCACAAAATTCTTCTAAGTCCCTCGGGAAGAGTGAAAGACGCGCACATTCATTTTCAGAGCTCCTAGACCTTCCTATAAGAAGTTAGCCAAAAAGTAGCTTCGAAAAACGCTTAGGTTAAGTTTCAGAGTTGCTTCTAATGTACCAAAGCTGGACTTAGACATAATTTCACTCTCACAACATTATGGCTGGTTGGAGACAGTCCGAACCACAAGTACCGGGTCCATGGTTCTGGGCATATACTGGGGGGACGGGGATGACTCCCATTAACCCCTGACTATACCGGGGATACGCTTATCACAATGCCTTTCTGGTCTGTGCTGAAGCAGGGCATTCTGGCAGCCAAGTGGCTTGACCTTTATTAGTGAGCCTGGTTACCCCCTCTCGGAACCACAGACTTAGAAATCGCCAGCTCATATACAGTGCATAAAATATATTTATATATATACCCTTATACACCATTTTAATAAAAAATATCACAAAATTCTTCTAAGTCCCTCGGGAAGAGTGAAAGACGCGCACGTTCATTTTCAGAGCTCCTAGACCTTCCTATAAGAAGTTAGCCAAAAAGTAGCTTCGAAAAACGCTTAGGTTAAGTTTCAGAGTTGCTTCTAATGTACCAAAGCTGGACTTAGACATACTTTCACTCTCACAACATTATGGCTGGTTGGAGACAGTCCGAACCACAAGTACCGAGTCCATGGTTCTGGGCGTATACTGGGGGGACGGGGACGACTCCCATTAACCCCTGACTATACCGGGGATACGCTTATCACAATGCCTTTCTGGTCTGTGCTGAAGCAGGGCATTCTGGCAGCCAAGTGGCTTGACCTTTATTAGTGAGCCTGGTTACCCCCTCTCGGAACCACAGACTTAGAAATCGCCAGCTCATATACAGTGCATAAAATATATTTATATATATACCCTTATACACCATTTTAATAAAAAATATCACAAAATTCTTCTAAGTCCCTCGGGAAGAGTGAAAGACGCGCACGTTCCTTTTCAGAGCTCCTAGACCTTCCTATAAGAAGTTAGCCAAAAAGTAGCTTCGAAAAACGCTTAGGTTAAGTTTCAGAGTTGCTTCTTATGTACCAAAGCTGGACTTAGACATAATTTCACTCTCACAACATTATGGCTGGTTGGAGACAGTCCGAACCACAAGTACCGGGTCCATGGTTCTGGGCATATACTGGGGGGACGGGGATGACTCCCATTAACCCCTGACTATACCGGGGATACGCTTATCACAATGCCTTTCTGGTCTGTGCTGAAGCAGGGCATTCTGGCAGCCAAGTGGCTTGACCTTTATTAGTGAGCCTGGTTACCCCCTCTCAGAACCACAGACTTAGAAATCGCCAGCTCATATACAGTGCATAAAATATATTTATATATATACCCTTATACACCATTTTAATAAAAAATATCACAAAATTCTTCTAAGTCCCTCGGGAAGAGTGAAAGACGCGCACGTTCATTTTCAGAGCTCCTAGACCTTCCTATAAGAAGTTAGCCAAAAAGTAGCTTCGAAAAACGCTTAGGTTAAGTTTCAGAGTTGCTTCTAATGTACCAAAGCTGGACTTAGACATACTTTCACTCTCACAACATTATGGCTGGTTGGAGACAGTCCGAACCACAAGTACCGAGTCCATGGTTCTGGGCGTATACTGGGGGGACGGGGACGACTCCCATTAACCCCTGACTATACCGGGGATACGCTTATCACAATGCCTTTCTGGTCTGTGCTGAAGCAGGGCATTCTGGCAGCCAAGTGGCTTGACCTTTATTAGTGAGCCTGGTTACCCCCTCTCGGAACCACAGACTTAGAAATCGCCAGCTCATATACAGTGCATAAAATATATTTACAGTATATATATACCCTTATACACCATTTTAATAAAAAATATCACAAAATTCTTCTAAGTCCCTCGGGAAGAGTGAAAGACGCGCACGTTCCTTTTCAGAGCTCCTAGACCTTCCTATAAGAAGTTAGCCAAAAAGTAGCTTCGAAAAACGCTTAGGTTAAGTTTCAGAGTTGCTTCTTATGTACCAAAGCTGGACTTCGACATAATTTCACTCTCACAACATTATGGCTGGTTGGAGACAGTCCGAACCACAAGTACCGGGTCCATGGTTCTGGGCGTATACTGGGGGGACGGGGACGACTCCCATTAACCCCTGACTATACCGGGGATACGCTTATCACAATGCCTTTCTGGTCTGTGCTGAAGCAGGGCATTCTGGCAGCCAAGTGGCTTGACCTTTATTAGTGAGCCTGGTTACCCCCTCTCGGAACCACAGACTTAGAAATCGCCAGCTCATATACAGTGCATAAAATATATTTATATATATATACCCTTATACACCATTTTAATAAAAAATATAACAAAATTCTTCTATGTCCCTCGGGAAGAGTGAAAGACGCGCACGTTCATTTTCAGAGCTCCTAGACCTTCCTATAAGAAGTTAGCCAAAAAGTAGCTTCGAAAAACGCTTAGGTTAAGTTTCAGAGTTGCTTCTAATGAACCAAAGCTGGACTTAGACATAATTTCACTCTCACAACATTATGGCTGGTTGGAGACAGTCCGAACCACAAGTACCGGGTCCATGGTTCTGGGCGTATACTGGGGGGACGGGGATGACTCCCATTAACCCCTGACTATACCGGGGATACGCTTATCACAATGCCTTTCTGGTCTGTGCTGAAGCAGGGCATTCTGGCAGCCAAGTGGCTTGACCTTTATTAGTGAGCCTGGTTACCCCCTCTCGGAACCACAGACTTAGAAATCGCCAGCTCATATACAGTGCATAAAATATATTTATATATATACCCTTATACACCATTTTAATAAAAAATATCACAAAATTCTTCTAAGTCCCTCGGGAAGAGTGAAAGACGCGCACGTTCATTTTCAGAGCTCCTAGACCTTCCTATAAGAAGTTAGCCAAAAAGTAGCTTCGAAAAACGCTTAGGTTAAGTTTCAGAGTTGCTTCTAATGTACCAAAGCTGGATTTAGACATAATATCACTCTCACAACATTATGGCTGGTTGGAGACAGTCCGAACCACAAGTACCGGGTCCATGGTTCTGGGCATATACTGGGGGGACGGGGACGACTCCCATTAACCCCTGACTATACCGGGGATACGCTTATCACAATGCCTTTCTGGTCTGTGCTGAAGCAGGGCATTCTGGCAGCCAAGTGGCTTGACCTTTATTAGTGAGCCTGGTTACCCCCTCTCGGAACCACAGACTTAGAAATCGCCAGCTCATATACAGTGCATCAAATATATTTATATATATACCCTTATACACCATTTTAATAAAAAATATCACAAAATTCTTCTAAGTCCCTCGGGAAGAGTGAAAGACGCGCACATTCATTTTCAGAGCTCCTAGACCTTCCTATAAGAAGTTAGCCAAAAAGTAGCTTCGAAAAACGCTTAGGTTAAGTTTCAGAGTTGCTTCTAATGTACCAAAGCTGGACTTAGACATAATTTCACTCTCACAACATTATGGCTGGTTGGAGACAGTCCGAACCACAAGTACCGAGTCCATGGTTCTGGGCGTATACTGGGGGGACGGGGACGACTCCCATTAACCCCTGACTATACCGGGGATACGCTTATCACAATGCCTTTCTGGTCTGTGCTGAAGCAGGGCATTCTGGCAGCCAAGTGGCTTGACCTTTATTAGTGAGCCTGGTTACCCCCTCTCGGAACCACAGACTTAGAAATCGCCAGCTCATATACAGTGCATAAAATATATTTATATATATACCCTTATACACCATTTTAATAAAAAATATCACAAAATTCTTCTAAGTCCCTCGGGAAGAGTGAAAGACGCGCACGTTCCTTTTCAGAGCTCCTAGACCTTCCTATAAGAAGTTAGCCAAAAAGTAGCTTCGAAAAACGCTTAGGTTAAGTTTCAGAGTTGCTTCTTATGTACCAAAGCTGGACTTCGACATAATTTCACTCTCACAACATTATGGCTGGTTGGAGACAGTCCGAACCACAAGTACCGGGTCCATGGTTCTGGGCGTATACTGGGGGGACGGGGACGACTCCCATTAACCCCTGACTATACCGGGGATACGCTTATCACCATGGCTTTCTGGTCTGTGCTGAAGCAGGGCATTCTGGCAGCCAAGTGGCTTGACCTTTATTAGTGAGCCTGGTTACCCCCTCTCGGAACCACAGACTTAGAAATCGCCAGCTCATATACAGTGCATAAAATATATTTATATATATATACCCTTATACACCATTTTAATAAAAAATATCACAAAATTCTTCTAAGTCCCTCGGGAAGAGTGAAAGACGCGCACGTTCCTTTTCAGAGCTCCTAGACCTTCCTATAAGAAGTTAGCCAAAAAGTAGCTTCGAAAAACGCTTAGGTTAAGTTTCAGAGTTGCTTCTAATGTACCAAAGCTGGACTTAGACATACTTTCACTCTCACAACATTATGGCTGGTTGGAGACAGTCCGAACCACAAGTACCGGGTCCATGGTTCTGGGCGTATACTGGGGGGACGGGGACGACTCCCATTAACCCCTGACTATACCGGGGATACGCTTATCACAATGCCTTTCTGGTCTGTGCTGAAGCAGGGCATTCTGGCAGCCAAGTGGCTTGACCTTTATTAGTGAGCCTGGTTACCCCCTCTCGGAACCACAGACTTAGAAATCGCCAGCTCATATACAGTGCATAAAATATATTTATATATATATACCCTTATACACCATTTTAATAAAAAATATAACAAAATTCTTCTATGTCCCTCGGGAAGAGTGAAAGACGCGCACGTTCATTTTCAGAGCTCCTAGACCTTCCTATAAGAAGTTAGCCAAAAAGTAGCTTCGAAAAACGCTTAGGTTAAGTTTCAGAGTTGCTTCTAATGAACCAAAGCTGGACTTAGACATAATTTCACTCTCACAACATTATGGCTGGTTGGAGACAGTCCGAACCACAAGTACCGGGTCCATGGTTCTGGGCGTATACTGGGGGGACGGGGATGACTCCCATTAACCCCTGACTATACCGGGGATACGCTTATCACAATGCCTTTCTGGTCTGTGCTGAAGCAGGGCATTCTGGCAGCCAAGTGGCTTGACCTTTATTAGTGAGCCTGGTTACCCCCTCTCGGAACCACAGACTTAGAAATCGCCAGCTCATATACAGTGCATAAAATATATTTATATATATACCCTTATACACCATTTTAATAAAAAATATCACAAAATTCTTCTAAGTCCCTCGGGAAGAGTGAAAGACGCGCACGTTCATTTTCAGAGCTCCTAGACCTTCCTATAAGAAGTTAGCCAAAAAGTAGCTTCGAAAAACGCTTAGGTTAAGTTTCAGAGTTGCTTCTAATGTACCAAAGCTGGATTTAGACATAATATCACTCTCACAACATTATGGCTGGTTGGAGACAGTCCGAACCACAAGTACCGGGTCCATGGTTCTGGGCATATACTGGGGGGACGGGGATGACTCCCATTAACCCCTGACTATACCGGGGATACGCTTATCACAATGCCTTTCTGGTCTGTGCTGAAGCAGGGCATTCTGGCAGCCAAGTGGCTTGACCTTTATTAGTGAGCCTGGTTACCCCCTCTCGGAACCACAGACTTAGAAATCGCCAGCTCATATACAGTGCATCAAATATATTTATATATATACCCTTATACACCATTTTAATAAAAAATATCACAAAATTCTTCTAAGTCCCTCGGGAAGAGTGAAAGACGCGCACATTCATTTTCAGAGCTCCTAGACCTTCCTATAAGAAGTTAGCCAAAAAGTAGCTTCGAAAAACGCTTAGGTTAAGTTTCAGAGTTGCTTCTAATGTACCAAAGCTGGACTTAGACATAATTTCACTCTCACAACATTATGGCTGGTTGGAGACAGTCCGAACCACAAGTACCGAGTCCATGGTTCTGGGCGTATACTGGGGGGACGGGGACGACTCCCATTAACCCCTGACTATACCGGGGATACGCTTATCACAATGCCTTTCTGGTCTGTGCTGAAGCAGGGCATTCTGGCAGCCAAGTGGCTTGACCTTTATTAGTGAGCCTGGTTACCCCCTCTCGGAACCACAGACTTAGAAATCGCCAGCTCATATACAGTGCATAAAATATATTTATATATATACCCTTATACACCATTTTAATAAAAAATATCACAAAATTCTTCTAAGTCCCTCGGGAAGAGTGAAAGACGCGCACGTTCCTTTTCAGAGCTCCTAGACCTTCCTATAAGAAGTTAGCCAAAAAGTAGCTTCGAAAAACGCTTAGGTTAAGTTTCAGAGTTGCTTCTTATGTACCAAAGCTGGACTTCGACATAATTTCACTCTCACAACATTATGGCTGGTTGGAGACAGTCCGAACCACAAGTACCGGGTCCATGGTTCTGGGCGTATACTGGGGGGACGGGGACGACTCCCATTAACCCCTGACTATACCGGGGATACGCTTATCACCATGGCTTTCTGGTCTGTGCTGAAGCAGGGCATTCTGGCAGCCAAGTGGCTTGACCTTTATTAGTGAGCCTGGTTACCCCCTCTCGGAACCACAGACTTAGAAATCGCCAGCTCATATACAGTGCATAAAATATATTTATATATATATACCCTTATACACCATTTTAATAAAAAATATCACAAAATTCTTCTAAGTCCCTCGGGAAGAGTGAAAGACGCGCACGTTCCTTTTCAGAGCTCCTAGACCTTCCTATAAGAAGTTAGCCAAAAAGTAGCTTCGAAAAACGCTTAGGTTAAGTTTCAGAGTTGCTTCTAATGTACCAAAGCTGGACTTAGACATACTTTCACTCTCACAACATTATGGCTGGTTGGAGACAGTCCGAACCACAAGTACCGGGTCCATGGTTCTGGGCGTATACTGGGGGGACGGGGACGACTCCCATTAACCCCTGACTATACCGGGGATACGCTTATCACAATGCCTTTCTGGTCTGTGCTGAAGCAGGGCATTCTGGCAGCCAAGTGGCTTGACCTTTATTAGTGAGCCTGGTTACCCCCTCTCGGAACCACAGACTTAGAAATCGCCAGCTCATATACAGTGCATAAAATATATTTATATATATATACCCTTATACACCATTTTAATAAAAAATATAACAAAATTCTTCTATGTCCCTCGGGAAGAGTGAAAGACGCGCACGTTCATTTTCAGAGCTCCTAGACCTTCCTATAAGAAGTTAGCCAAAAAGTAGCTTCGAAAAACGCTTAGGTTAAGTTTCAGAGTTGCTTCTAATGAACCAAAGCTGGACTTAGACATAATTTCACTCTCACAACATTATGGCTGGTTGGAGACAGTCCGAACCACAAGTACCGGGTCCATGGTTCTGGGCGTATACTGGGGGGACGGGGATGACTCCCATTAACCCCTGACTATACCGGGGATACGCTTATCACAATGCCTTTCTGGTCTGTGCTGAAGCAGGGCATTCTGGCAGCCAAGTGGCTTGACCTTTATTAGTGAGCCTGGTTACCCCCTCTCGGAACCACAGACTTAGAAATCGCCAGCTCATATACAGTGCATAAAATATATTTATATATATACCCTTATACACCATTTTAATAAAAAATATCACAAAATTCTTCTAAGTCCCTCGGGAAGAGTGAAAGACGCGCACGTTCATTTTCAGAGCTCCTAGACCTTCCTATAAGAAGTTAGCCAAAAAGTAGCTTCGAAAAACGCTTAGGTTAAGTTTCAGAGTTGCTTCTAATGTACCAAAGCTGGATTTAGACATAATATCACTCTCACAACATTATGGCTGGTTGGAGACAGTCCGAACCACAAGTACCGGGTCCATGGTTCTGGGCATATACTGGGGGGACGGGGATGACTCCCATTAACCCCTGACTATACCGGGGATACGCTTATCACAATGCCTTTCTGGTCTGTGCTGAAGCAGGGCATTCTGGCAGCCAAGTGGCTTGACCTTTATTAGTGAGCCTGGTTACCCCCTCTCGGAACCACAGACTTAGAAATCGCCAGCTCATATACAGTGCATCAAATATATTTATATATATACCCTTATACACCATTTTAATAAAAAATATCACAAAATTCTTCTAAGTCCCTCGGGAAGAGTGAAAGACGCGCACATTCATTTTCAGAGCTCCTAGACCTTCCTATAAGAAGTTAGCCAAAAAGTAGCTTCGAAAAACGCTTAGGTTAAGTTTCAGAGTTGCTTCTAATGTACCAAAGCTGGACTTAGACATAATTTCACTCTCACAACATTATGGCTGGTTGGAGACAGTCCGAACCACAAGTACCGAGTCCATGGTTCTGGGCGTATACTGGGGGGACGGGGACGACTCCCATTAACCCCTGACTATACCGGGGATACGCTTATCACAATGCCTTTCTGGTCTGTGCTGAAGCAGGGCATTCTGGCAGCCAAGTGGCTTGACCTTTATTAGTGAGCCTGGTTACCCCCTCTCGGAACCACAGACTTAGAAATCGCCAGCTCATATACAGTGCATAAAATATATTTATATATATACCCTTATACACCATTTTAATAAAAAATATCACAAAATTCTTCTAAGTCCCTCGGGAAGAGTGAAAGACGCGCACGTTCCTTTTCAGAGCTCCTAGACCTTCCTATAAGAAGTTAGCCAAAAAGTAGCTTCGAAAAACGCTTAGGTTAAGTTTCAGAGTTGCTTCTTATGTACCAAAGCTGGACTTCGACATAATTTCACTCTCACAACATTATGGCTGGTTGGAGACAGTCCGAACCACAAGTACCGGGTCCATGGTTCTGGGCGTATACTGGGGGGACGGGGACGACTCCCATTAACCCCTGACTATACCGGGGATACGCTTATCACCATGGCTTTCTGGTCTGTGCTGAAGCAGGGCATTCTGGCAGCCAAGTGGCTTGACCTTTATTAGTGAGCCTGGTTACCCCCTCTCGGAACCACAGACTTAGAAATCGCCAGCTCATATACAGTGCATAAAATATATTTATATATATATACCCTTATACACCATTTTAATAAAAAATATAACAAAATTCTTCTATGTCCCTCGGGAAGAGTGAAAGACGCGCACGTTCATTTTCAGAGCTCCTAGACCTTCCTATAAGAAGTTAGCCAAAAAGTAGCTTCGAAAAACGCTTAGGTTAAGTTTCAGAGTTGCTTCTAATGTACCGAAGCTGGACTTAGACATAATTTCACTCTCACAACATTATGGCTGGTTGGAGACAGTCCGAACCACAAGTACCGGGTCCATGGTTCTGGGCATATACTGGGGGGACGGGGATGAATCCCATTAACCCCTGACTATACCGGGGATACGCTTATCACAATGCCTTTCTGGTCTGTGCTGAAGCAGGGCATTCTGGCAGCCAAGTGGCTTGACCTTTATTAGTGAGCCTGGTTACCCCCTCTCGGAACCACAGACTTAGAAATCGCCAGCTCATATACAGTGCATCAAATATATTTATATATATACCCTTATACACCATTTTAATAAAAAATATCACAAAATTCTTCTAAGTCCCTCGGGAAGAGTGAAAGACGCGCACATTCATTTTCAGAGCTCCTAGACCTTCCTATAAGAAGTTAGCCAAAAAGTAGCTTCGAAAAACGCTTAGGTTAAGTTTCAGAGTTGCTTCTAATGTACCAAAGCTGGACTTCGACATAATTTCACTCTCACAACATTATGGCTGGTTGGAGACAGTCCGAACCACAAGTACCGAGTCCATGGTTCTGGGCGTATACTGGGGGGACGGGGACGACTCCCATTAACCCCTGACTATACCGGGGATACGCTTATCACAATGCCTTTCTGGTCTGTGCTGAAGCAGGGCATTCTGGCAGCCAAGTGGCTTGACCTTTATTAGTGAGCCTGGTTACCCCCTCTCGGAACCACAGACTTAGAAATCGCCAGCTCATATACAGTGCATAAAATATATTTATATATATACCCTTATACACCATTTTAATAAAAAATATCACAAAATTCTTCTAAGTCCCTCGGGAAGAGTGAAAGACGCGCACGTTCCTTTTCAGAGCTCCTAGACCTTCCTATAAGAAGTTAGCCAAAAAGTAGCTTCGAAAAACGCTTAGGTTAAGTTTCAGAGTTGCTTCTTATGTACCAAAGCTGGACTTCGACATAATTTCACTCTCACAACATTATGGCTGGTTGGAGACAGTCCGAACCACAAGTACCGGGTCCATGGTTCTGGGCGTATACTGGGGGGACGGGGACGACTCCCATTAACCCCTCACTATACCGGGGATACGCTTATCACCATGGCCTTCTGGTCTGTGCTGAAGCAGGGCATTCTGGCAGCCAAGTGGCTTGACCTTTATTAGTGAGCCTGGTTACCCCCTCTCGGAACCACAGACTTAGAAATCGCCAGCTCATATACAGTGCAAAAAATATATTTATATATATACCCTTATACACCATTTTAATAAAAAATATCACAAAATTCTTCTAAGTCCCTCGGGAAGAGTGAAAGACGCGCACGTTCATTTTCAGAGCTCCTAGACCTTCCTATAAGAAGTTAGCCAAAAAGTAGCTTCGAAAAACGCTTAGGTTAAGTTTCAGAGTTGCTTCTAATGTACCAAAGCTGGACTTAGACATACTTTCACTCTCACAACATTATGGCTGGTTGGAGACAGTCCGAACCACAAGTACCGAGTCCATGGTTCTGGGCGTATACTGGGGGGACGGGGACGACTCCCATTAACCCCTGACTATACCGGGGATACGCTTATCACAATGCCTTTCTGGTCTGTGCTGAAGCAGGGCATTCTGGCAGCCAAGTGGCTTGACCTTTATTAGTGAGCCTGGTTACCCCCTCTCGGAACCACAGACTTAGAAATCGCCAGCTCATATACAGTGCATAAAATATATTTATATATATACCCTTATACACCATTTTAATAAAAAATATCACAAAATTCTTCTAAGTCCCTCGGGAAGAGTGAAAGACGCGCACGTTCCTTTTCAGAGCTTCTAGACCTTCCTATAAGAAGTTAGCCAAAAAGTAGCTTCGAAAAACGCTTAGGTTAAGTTTCAGAGTTGCTTCTTATGTACCAAAGCTGGACTTCGACATAATTTCACTCTCACAACATTATGGCTGGTTGGAGACAGTCCGAACCACAAGTACCGGGTCCATGGTTCTGGGCGTATACTGGGGGGACGGGGACGACTCCCATTAACCCCTGACTATACCGGGGATACGCTTATCACAATGCCTTTCTGGTCTGTGCTGAAGCAGGGCATTCTGGCAGCCAAGTGGCTTGACCTTTATTAGTGAGCCTGGTTACCCCCTCTCGGAACCACAGACTTAGAAATCGCCAGCTCATATACAGTGCATAAAATATATTTATATATATATACCCTTATACACCATTTTAATAAAAAATATAACAAAATTCTTCTAAGTCCCTCGGGAAGAGTGAAAGACGCGCACGTTCATTTTCAGAGCTCCTAGACCTTCCTATAAGAAGTTAGCCAAAAAGTAGCTTCGAAAAACGCTTAGGTTAAGTTTCAGAGTTGCTTCTAATGTACCAAAGCTGGACTTAGACATAATTTCACTCTCACAACATTATGGCTGGTTGGAGACAGTCCGAACCACAAGTACCGAGTCCATGGTTCTGGGCGTATACTGGGGGGACGGGGACGACTCCAATTAACCCCTGACTATACCGGGGATACGCTTATCACAATGGCTTTCTGGTCTGTGCTGAAGCAGGGCATTCTGGCAGCCAAGTGGCTTGACCTTTATTAGTGAGCCTGGTTACCCCCTCTCGGAACCACAGACTTAGAAATCGCCAGCTCATATACAGTGCATAAAATATATTTATATATATACCCTTATACACCATTTTAATAAAAAATATCACAAAATTCTTCTAAGTCCCTCGGGAAGAGTGAAAGACGCGCACGTTCATTTTCAGAGCTGCTAGACCTTCCTATAAGAAGTTAGCCAAAAAGTAGCTTCGAAAAACGCTTAGGTTAAGTTTCAGAGTTGCTTCTAATGTACCAAAGCTGGACTTAGACATAATTTCACTCTCACAACATTATGGCTGGTTGGAGACAGTCCGAACCACAAGTACCGAGTCCATGGTTCTGGGCGTATACTGGGGGGACGGGGACGACTCCCATTAACCCCTGACTATACCGGGGATACGCTTATCACAATGGCTTTCTGGTCTGTGCTGAAGCAGGGCATTCTGGCAGCCAAGTGGCTTGACCTTTATTAGTGAGCCTGGTTACCCCCTCTCGGAACCACAGACTTAGAAATCGCCAGCTCATATACAGTGCATAAAATATATTTATATATATATATACCCTTATACACCATTTTAATAAAAAATATCACAAAATTCTTCTATGTCCCTCGGGAAGAGTGAAAGACGCGCACGTTCATTTTCAGAGCTCCTAGACCTTCCTATAAGAAGTTAGCCATAAAGTAGCTTCGAAAAACGCTTAGGTTAAGTTTCAGAGTTGCTTCTAATGAACCAAAGCTGGACTTAGACATAATTTCACTCTCACAACATTATGGCTGGTTGGAGACAGTCCGAACCACAAGTACCGGGTCCATGGTTCTGGGCGTATACTGGGGGGACGGGGACGACTCCCATTAACCCCTGACTATACCGGGGATACGCTTATCACAATGGCTTTCTGGTCTGTGCTGAAGCAGGGCATTCTGGCAGCCAAGTTGCTTGACCTTTATTAGTGAGCCTGGAAACCCCCTCTCGGAACCACAGACTTAGAAATCGCCAGCTCATATACAGTGCATAAAATATATTTATATATATACCCTTATACACCATTTTAATAAAAAATATCACAAAATTCTTCTATGTCCCTCGGGAAGAGTGAAAGACGCGCACGTTCATTTTCAGAGCTCCTAGACCTTCCTACTGTATAAGAAGTTAGCCAAAAAGTAGCTTCGAAAAACGCTTAGGTTAAGTTTCAGAGTTGCTTCTAATGTACCAAAGCTGGACTTAGACATAATTTCACTCTCACAACATTATGGCTGGTTGGAGACAGTCCGAACCACAAGTACCGGGTCCATGGTTCTGGCCGTATACTGGGGGGACGGGGACGACTCCCATTAACCCCTGACTATACCGGGGATACGCTTATCACAATGCCTTTCTGGTCTGTGCTGAAGCAGGGCATTCTGGCAGCCAAGTGGCTTGACCTATATTAGTGAGCCTGGTTACCCCCTCTCGGAACCACAGACTTAGAAATCGCCAGCTCATATACAGTGCATAAAATATATTTATATATATATACCCTTATACACCATTTTAATAAAAAATATCACAAAATTCTTCTAAGTCCCTCGGGAAGAGTGAAAGACGCGCACGTTCATTTTCAGAGCTCCTAGACCTTCCTATAAGAAGTTAGCCAAAAAGTAGCTTCGAAAAACGCTTAGGTTAAGTTTCAGAGTTGCTTCTTATGTACCAAAGCTGGACTTCGACATAATTTCACTCTCACAACATTATGGCTGGTTGGAGACAGTCCGAACCACAAGTACCGGGTCCATGGTTCTGGGCTTATACTGGGGGGACGGGGACGACTCCCATTAACCCCTGACTATACCGGGGATACGCTTATCACCATGGCTTTCTGGTCTGTGCTGAAGCAGGGCATTCTGGCAGCCAAGTGGCTTGACCTTTATTAGTGAGCCTGGTTACCCCCTCTCGGAACCACAGACTTAGAAATCGCCAGCTCATATACAGTGCATAAAATATATTTATATATATATACCCTTATACACCATTTTAATAAAAAATATAACAAAATTCTTCTATGTCCCTCGGGAAGAGTGAAAGACGCGCACGTTCATTTTCAGAGCTCCTAGACCTTCCTATAAGAAGTTAGCCAAAAAGTAGCTTCGAAAAACGCTTAGGTTAAGTTTCAGAGTTGCTTCTAATGAACCAAAGCTGGACTTAGACATAATTTCACTCTCACAACATTATGGCTGGTTGGAGACAGTCCGAACCACAAGTACCGGGTCCATGGTTCTGGGCGTATACTGGGGGGACGGGGATGACTCCCATTAACCCCTGACTATACCGGGGATACGCTTATCACAATGCCTTTCTGGTCTGTGCTGAAGCAGGGCATTCTGGCAGCCAAGTGGCTTGACCTTTATTAGTGAGCCTGGTTACCCCCTCTCGGAACCACAGACTTAGAAATCGCCAGCTCATATACAGTGCATAAAATATATTTATATATATACCCTTATACACCATTTTAATAAAAAATATCACAAAATTCTTCTATGTCCCTCGGGAAGAGTGAAAGACGCGCACGTTCATTTTCAGAGCTCCTAGACCTTCCTACTGTATAAGAAGTTAGCCAAAAAGTAGCTTCGAAAAACGCTTAGGTTAAGTTTCAGAGTTGCTTCTAATGTACCAAAGCTGGACTTAGACATAATTTCACTCTCACAACATTATGGCTGGTTGGAGACAGTCCGAACCACAAGTACCGGGTCCATGGTTCTGGCCGTATACTGGGGGGACGGGGACGACTCCCATTAACCCCTGACTATACCGGGGATACGCTTATCACAATGCCTTTCTGGTCTGTGCTGAAGCAGGGCATTCTGGCAGCCAAGTGGCTTGACCTATATTAGTGAGCCTGGTTACCCCCTCTCGGAACCACAGACTTAGAAATCGCCAGCTCATATACAGTGCATAAAATATATTTATATATATATACCCTTATACACCATTTTAATAAAAAATATCACAAAATTCTTCTAAGTCCCTCGGGAAGAGTGAAAGACGCGCACGTTCCTTTTCAGAGCTCCTAGACCTTCCTATAAGAAGTTAGCCAAAAAGTAGCTTCGAAAAACGCTTAGGTTAAGTTTCAGAGTTGCTTCTAATGAACCAAAGCTGGACTTAGACATAATTTCACTCTCACAACATTATGGCTGGTTGGAGACAGTCCGAACCACAAGTACCGGGTCCATGGTTCTGGGCGTATACTGGGGGGACGGGGATGACTCCCATTAACCCCTGACTATACCGGGGATACGCTTATCACAATGCCTTTCTGGTCTGTGCTGAAGCAGGGCATTCTGGCAGCCAAGTGGCTTGACCTTTATTAGTGAGCCTGGTTACCCCCTCTCGGAACCACAGACTTAGAAATCGCCAGCTCATATACAGTGCATAAAATATATTTATATATATACCCTTATACACCATTTTAATAAAAAATATCACAAAATTCTTCTAAGTCCCTCGGGAAGAGTGAAAGACGCGCACGTTCATTTTCAGAGCTCCTAGACCTTCCTATAAGAAGTTAGCCAAAAAGTAGCTTCGAAAAACGCTTAGGTTAAGTTTCAGAGTTGCTTCTAATGTACCAAAGCTGGACTTAGACATAATTTCACTCTCACAACATTATGGCTGGTTGGAGACAGTCCGAACCACAAGTACCGAGTCCATGGTTCTGGGCGTATACTGGGGGGACGGGGACGACTCCCATTAACCCCTGACTATACCGGGGATACGCTTATCACAATGCCTTTCTGGTCTGTGCTGAAGCAGGGCATTCTGGCAGCCAAGTGGCTTGACCTTTATTAGTGAGCCTGGTTACCCCCTCTCGGAACCACAGACTTAGAAATCGCCAGCTCATATACAGTGCATAACATATATTTATATATATATACCCTTATACACCATTTTAATAAAAAATATCACAAAATTCTTCTAAGTCCCTCGGGAAGAGTGAAAGACGCGCACGTTCCTTTTCAGAGCTCCTAGACCTTCCTATAAGAAGTTAGCCAAAAAGTAGCTTCGAAAAACGCTTAGGTTAAGTTTCAGAGTTGCTTCTTATGTACCAAAGCTGGACTTCGACATAATTTCACTCTCACAACATTATGGCTGGTTGGAGACAGTCCGAACCACAAGTACCGGGTCCATGGTTCTGGGCGTATACTGGGGGGACGGGGACGACTCCCATTAACCCCTGACTATACCGGGGATACGCTTATCACCATGGCTTTCTGGTCTGTGCTGAAGCAGGGCATTCTGGCAGCCAAGTGGCTTGACCTTTATTAGTGAGTTTGGTTACCCCCTCTCGGAACCACAGACTTAGAAATCGCCAGCTCATATACAGTGCATAAAATATATTTATATATATACCCTTATACACCATTTTAATAAAAAATATCACAAAATTCTTCTAAGTCCCTCGGGAAGAGTGAAAGACGCGCACGTTCATTTTCAGAGCTGCTAGACCTTCCTATAAGAAGTTAGCCAAAAAGTAGCTTCGAAAAACGCTTAGGTTAAGTTTCAGAGTTGCTTCTAATGTACCAAAGCTGGACTTAGACATAATTTCACTCTCACAACATTATGGCTGGTTGGAGACAGTCCGAACCACAAGTACCGAGTCCATGGTTCTGGGCGTATACTGGGGGGACGGGGACGACTCCCATTAACCCCTGACTATACCGGGGATACGCTTATCACAATGGCTTTCTGGTCTGTGCTGAAGCAGGGCATTCTGGCAGCCAAGTGGCTTGACCTTTATTAGTGAGCCTGGTTACCCCCTCTCGGAACCACAGACTTAGAAATCGCCAGCTCATATACAGTGCATAAAATATATTTATATATATATATACCCTTATACACCATTTTAATAAAAAATATCACAAAATTCTTCTATGTCCCTCGGGAAGAGTGAAAGACGCGCACGTTCATTTTCAGAGCTCCTAGACCTTCCTATAAGAAGTTAGCCATAAAGTAGCTTCGAAAAACGCTTAGGTTAAGTTTCAGAGTTGCTTCTAATGAACCAAAGCTGGACTTAGACATAATTTCACTCTCACAACATTATGGCTGGTTGGAGACAGTCCGAACCACAAGTACCGGGTCCATGGTTCTGGGCGTATACTGGGGGGACGGGGACGACTCCCATTAACCCCTGACTATACCGGGGATACGCTTATCACAATGGCTTTCTGGTCTGTGCTGAAGCAGGGCATTCTGGCAGCCAAGTTGCTTGACCTTTATTAGTGAGCCTGGAAACCCCCTCTCGGAACCACAGACTTAGAAATCGCCAGCTCATATACAGTGCATAAAATATATTTATATATATACCCTTATACACCATTTTAATAAAAAATATCACAAAATTCTTCTATGTCCCTCGGGAAGAGTGAAAGACGCGCACGTTCATTTTCAGAGCTCCTAGACCTTCCTACTGTATAAGAAGTTAGCCAAAAAGTAGCTTCGAAAAACGCTTAGGTTAAGTTTCAGAGTTGCTTCTAATGTACCAAAGCTGGACTTAGACATAATTTCACTCTCACAACATTATGGCTGGTTGGAGACAGTCCGAACCACAAGTACCGGGTCCATGGTTCTGGCCGTATACTGGGGGGACGGGGACGACTCCCATTAACCCCTGACTATACCGGGGATACGCTTATCACAATGCCTTTCTGGTCTGTGCTGAAGCAGGGCATTCTGGCAGCCAAGTGGCTTGACCTATATTAGTGAGCCTGGTTACCCCCTCTCGGAACCACAGACTTAGAAATCGCCAGCTCATATACAGTGCATAAAATATATTTATATATATATACCCTTATACACCATTTTAATAAAAAATATCACAAAATTCTTCTAAGTCCCTCGGGAAGAGTGAAAGACGCGCACGTTCATTTTCAGAGCTCCTAGACCTTCCTATAAGAAGTTAGCCAAAAAGTAGCTTCGAAAAACGCTTAGGTTAAGTTTCAGAGTTGCTTCTTATGTACCAAAGCTGGACTTCGACATAATTTCACTCTCACAACATTATGGCTGGTTGGAGACAGTCCGAACCACAAGTACCGGGTCCATGGTTCTGGGCTTATACTGGGGGGACGGGGACGACTCCCATTAACCCCTGACTATACCGGGGATACGCTTATCACCATGGCTTTCTGGTCTGTGCTGAAGCAGGGCATTCTGGCAGCCAAGTGGCTTGACCTTTATTAGTGAGCCTGGTTACCCCCTCTCGGAACCACAGACTTAGAAATCGCCAGCTCATATACAGTGCATAAAATATATTTATATATATATACCCTTATACACCATTTTAATAAAAAATATAACAAAATTCTTCTATGTCCCTCGGGAAGAGTGAAAGACGCGCACGTTCATTTTCAGAGCTCCTAGACCTTCCTATAAGAAGTTAGCCAAAAAGTAGCTTCGAAAAACGCTTAGGTTAAGTTTCAGAGTTGCTTCTAATGAACCAAAGCTGGACTTAGACATAATTTCACTCTCACAACATTATGGCTGGTTGGAGACAGTCCGAACCACAAGTACCGGGTCCATGGTTCTGGGCGTATACTGGGGGGACGGGGATGACTCCCATTAACCCCTGACTATACCGGGGATACGCTTATCACAATGCCTTTCTGGTCTGTGCTGAAGCAGGGCATTCTGGCAGCCAAGTGGCTTGACCTTTATTAGTGAGCCTGGTTACCCCCTCTCGGAACCACAGACTTAGAAATCGCCAGCTCATATACAGTGCATAAAATATATTTATATATATACCCTTATACACCATTTTAATAAAAAATATCACAAAATTCTTCTATGTCCCTCGGGAAGAGTGAAAGACGCGCACGTTCATTTTCAGAGCTCCTAGACCTTCCTACTGTATAAGAAGTTAGCCAAAAAGTAGCTTCGAAAAACGCTTAGGTTAAGTTTCAGAGTTGCTTCTAATGTACCAAAGCTGGACTTAGACATAATTTCACTCTCACAACATTATGGCTGGTTGGAGACAGTCCGAACCACAAGTACCGGGTCCATGGTTCTGGCCGTATACTGGGGGGACGGGGACGACTCCCATTAACCCCTGACTATACCGGGGATACGCTTATCACAATGCCTTTCTGGTCTGTGCTGAAGCAGGGCATTCTGGCAGCCAAGTGGCTTGACCTATATTAGTGAGCCTGGTTACCCCCTCTCGGAACCACAGACTTAGAAATCGCCAGCTCATATACAGTGCATAAAATATATTTATATATATATACCCTTATACACCATTTTAATAAAAAATATCACAAAATTCTTCTAAGTCCCTCGGGAAGAGTGAAAGACGCGCACGTTCCTTTTCAGAGCTCCTAGACCTTCCTATAAGAAGTTAGCCAAAAAGTAGCTTCGAAAAACGCTTAGGTTAAGTTTCAGAGTTGCTTCTAATGAACCAAAGCTGGACTTAGACATAATTTCACTCTCACAACATTATGGCTGGTTGGAGACAGTCCGAACCACAAGTACCGGGTCCATGGTTCTGGGCGTATACTGGGGGGACGGGGATGACTCCCATTAACCCCTGACTATACCGGGGATACGCTTATCACAATGCCTTTCTGGTCTGTGCTGAAGCAGGGCATTCTGGCAGCCAAGTGGCTTGACCTTTATTAGTGAGCCTGGTTACCCCCTCTCGGAACCACAGACTTAGAAATCGCCAGCTCATATACAGTGCATAAAATATATTTATATATATACCCTTATACACCATTTTAATAAAAAATATCACAAAATTCTTCTAAGTCCCTCGGGAAGAGTGAAAGACGCGCACGTTCATTTTCAGAGCTCCTAGACCTTCCTATAAGAAGTTAGCCAAAAAGTAGCTTCGAAAAACGCTTAGGTTAAGTTTCAGAGTTCCTTCTAATGTACCAAAGCTGGACTTAGACATAATTTCACTCTCACAACATTATGGCTGGTTGGAGACAGTCCGAACCACAAGTACCGAGTCCATGGTTCTGGGCGTATACTGGGGGGACGGGGACGACTCCCATTAACCCCTGACTATACCGGGGATACGCTTATCACAATGCCTTTCTGGTCTGTGCTGAAGCAGGGCATTCTGGCAGCCAAGTGGCTTGACCTTTATTAGTGAGCCTGGTTACCCCCTCTCGGAACCACAGACTTAGAAATCGCCAGCTCATATACAGTGCATAACATATATTTATATATATATACCCTTATACACCATTTTAATAAAAAATATCACAAAATTCTTCTAAGTCCCTCGGGAAGAGTGAAAGACGCGCACGTTCCTTTTCAGAGCTCCTAGACCTTCCTATAAGAAGTTAGCCAAAAAGTAGCTTCGAAAAACGCTTAGGTTAAGTTTCAGAGTTGCTTCTTATGTACCAAAGCTGGACTTCGACATAATTTCACTCTCACAACATTATGGCTGGTTGGAGACAGTCCGAACCACAAGTACCGGGTCCATGGTTCTGGGCGTATACTGGGGGGACGGGGACGACTCCCATTAACCCCTGACTATACCGGGGATACGCTTATCACCATGGCTTTCTGGTCTGTGCTGAAGCAGGGCATTCTGGCAGCCAAGTGGCTTGACCTTTATTAGTGAGTTTGGTTACCCCCTCTCGGAACCACAGACTTAGAAATCGCCAGCTCATATACAGTGCATAAAATATATTTATATATATATACCCTTATACACCATTTTAATAAAAAATATAACAAAATTCTTCTATGTCCCTCGGGAAGAGTGAAAGACGCGCACGTTCATTTTCAGAGCTCCTAGACCTTCCTATAAGAAGTTAGCCAAAAAGTAGCTTCGAAAAACGCTTAGGTTAAGTTTCAGAGTTGCTTCTAATGTACCAAAGCTGGACTTAGACATAATTTCACTCTCACAACATTATGGCTGGTTGGAGACAGTCCGAACCACAAGTACCGAGTCCATGGTTCTGGGCGTATACTGGGGGAACGGGGACGACTCCAATTAACCCCTGACTATACCGGGGATACGCTTATCACAATGGCTTTCTGGTCTGTGCTGAAGCAGGGCATTCTGGCAGCCAAGTGGCTTGACCTTTATTAGTGAGCCTGGTTACCCCCTCTCGGAACCACAGACTTAGAAATCGCCAGCTCATATACAGTGCATAAAATATATTTATATATATATACCCTTATACACCATTTTAATTAAAAATATCACAAAATTCTTCTATGTCCCTCGGGAAGAGTGAAAGACGCGCACGTTCATTTTCAGAGCTCCTAGACCTTCCTATTAGAAGTTAGCCATAAAGTAGCTTCGAAAAACGCTTAGGTTAAGTTTCAGAGTTGCTTCTAATGAACCAAAGCTGAACTTAGACATAATTTCACTCTCACAACATTATGGCTGGTTGGAGACAGTCCGAACCACAAGTACCGGGTCCATGGTTCTGGGCGTATACTGGGGGGACGGGGACGACTCCCATTAACCCCTGACTATACCGGGGATACGCTTATCACAATGCCTTTCTGGTCTGTGCTGAAGCAGGGCATTCTGGCAGCCAAGTGGCTTGACCTTTATTAGTGAGCCTGGTTACCCCCTCTCGGAACCACAGACTTAGAAATCGCCAGCTCATATACAGTGCATAAAATATATTTATATATATACCCTTATACACCATTTTAATAAAAAATATCACAAAATTCTTCTAAGTCCCTCGGGAAGAGTGAAAGACGCGCACGTTCATTTTCAGAGCTGCTAGACCTTCCTATAAGAAGTTAGCCAAAAAGTAGCTTCGAAAAACGCTTAGGTTAAGTTTCAGAGTTGCTTCTAATGTACCAAAGCTGGACTTAGACATAATTTCACTCTCACAACATTATGGCTGGTTGGAGACAGTCCGAACCACAAGTACCGAGTCCATGGTTCTGGGCGTATACTGGGGGGACGGGGACGACTCCCATTAACCCCTGACTATACCGGGGATACGCTTATCACAATGGCTTTCTGGTCTGTGCTGAAGCAGGGCATTCTGGCAGCCAAGTGGCTTGACCTTTATTAGTGAGCCTGGTTACCCCCTCTCGGAACCACAGACTTAGAAATCGCCAGCTCATATACAGTGCATAAAATATATTTATATATATATATACCCTTATACACCATTTTAATAAAAAATATCACAAAATTCTTCTATGTCCCTCGGGAAGAGTGAAAGACGCGCACGTTCATTTTCAGAGCTCCTAGACCTTCCTATAAGAAGTTAGCCATAAAGTAGCTTCGAAAAACGCTTACTGCACCGACACACTTTATTCGAGCAAATGCCTGGTTTGTACCTGGCAGAAACCTGGAATCCGCCGCTGCTCACCTCTTGCATGCTTCGTTGCGTTTGCCTTCCCAGCCACGGTTCATGCCTGGCTGACGGGGGCCTGATCTGTTAAATGATAATGAGAATGATTTACTAGGCTGCGATGTTTCGATTGTCCACCAGATGGCATAAACTCATGACTTAAGTAATGTGTGGCCTTTGCAAGTTGTTTCGTTTCCAAAAAAAAGTTACTTTATCCCAGTACAGTATGCTATTGTGTAACTTGTCCTTGAGACTGAAGGAATAGTTGCAAAAAATGTATCAATTTAGGCTTTACATACAGTAATGTATTAAATAAAGACAAAGATCATTTTCACTTACACTATTCTACAGAGACATGAGTGTTCAAGTGGAGCCCGTGTTCCAAAAACCTGACAGAAGTTATGCTTATTTGATATGGGCCGCTATAAATGCAACAGAGGATAAGATGGCAACAGTTGTTCAAATTTATCAGTATTTTATCGAAAATTATGACTTTTACAGATTTTCGCCAACTCCTCATTTGTGGAAGCATGCAATAAGGAAAAGGTTATGTAGTGACCCCTGTTTTCACCGTATTGAGCCCCAATTTGTTGGAGGGTATTGGTGTGTGTCACAGGGTTTTTCCCGTATCTATGATAATGGAGGCGGCAAAAGGCGAAGGGTCGTGTTAAAACGAAAAAAGAAGCGACAGTCCCTGCCAAGCAATGCGCCAGAACCAGAACCAGAACCAGCAGCAGCACCAGCTTATCATCATGGTCCCGCCGTCGGTTACAACTCTGAGATGGATTTCGCAGCCAGTTTTGATGAAGCTTGCATGTACCTAAGCGATTTCCCGCTGACTACAGGTGGGCTAGTCCCTCTGCAAAATGATGAAAGCTGGACTGGAAGTGGGCCGGCGCCAGCGCAAGCTGAATGGGAAATTTAGTACAATACTGTACAGTATGGTGAGTACTGTATTTTTGCCGTATTATTTTGGTGGGGCTGGCTGGGAACTTCTTTAGGGGGCTGACCATTACTGTACATTAAAACTTTTCATTTTGTTTTTCCTCAGAAAAGAAAACGGCTAATGGGGGGATTTCGATGGATTATATTGTACTGTATGCTGATGTTTTCCGGCCATACAGTATACTGTGTAATAAACCCGAATAAATAAAACTATGCATTTATTCTACAGTATATGTTCAGTAAATTACTGCACATACTGGGGGCGAGATGTGTTTGCAGCAGAGAGAGATTTAATAATATTGTACAGTGAGCAGGGGGTTCCCTGAGCCAGAAATTAATGATTAATGCTCAGGGAACCCCCCCCCCCTGCTCCTGATCAATATTATTAAAAATACGGAAAATGCTGCGTCATTACCATAGCGGATAGCCGCTAAGGCAATGAAGGGGTTAACCCACCGTGCCCGCTTTATTGTGTGTAGTGGGGATGGGTGAGGGGGGTATTTGGCCCTTGGTGTGAGTTTACGACTTGCGGGAGGGGGGGGGGGGGGTTGCGGGTGCACTTAACCCCTTCACGATCGTAGCAGTTAATACCGCTACGGTCATGAAGGGGTTAAGCCCTCCCGCTACCCCAACCCCCCCCCCCCCCCGCAAGCCCTCCCCAACCATCGTTGGGGCGAATACCCCATTCACCCACCCTCCCGCTACCCACAATAAAAAAATACACACACACAGCAGCCGCCAAAAAATAAATAAATAAATGACAATAAATACATTTGAAATACATTTTTATTGATAGTGTAGATGTGCAGGGGGTCTCCGGAGCTGAACCGCGTTGGTTTTAGGTCTGGGGACCCCGTGCCCCCCGAGATACAGGCCCCTTTAGGGGGTGCCGGTAGCCCTCTGCTTGGTTTAAAGGTCCGATCACGTGATCGCGGCCTGTAAACCAAGCAGAGCAGAGGGATACCGGCACCCCCTAAAGGGGCCTGTATCTCGGGGGGCACGGGGTCCCCAGACCTGAAACCTGTGCGCTTCAGCTCCGGAGACCCCCTGCACATGTACACTATCAATAAAAATGTATTTCAAATGTATTTATTGTCATTTATTTATTTATTTATTTATATTTATTCATTGTGCTGCTGCTGCAAGTCGTAAACTCACACCAAGGGCCAAACACCCCCCTCACCCCCAATAAAAAAAATTCACGCACAGCAGCCCCACAATTAATAAATAAATCTAAATAAATAAATAAAATCTATGTAAAACCCCCTCCCCTATTCTCGCTTTTAAAACGCCCTGCCTTCTCTCTAATCTATGTAAAAAACCCTCCCCCTATCCCCCTATTGTGTGTGCGTTAAACTTCCCTGCAAGCTATGTAAAAAAACCTCCCCCTATTGTGTGTGTGTTTAAATCTGTCTGGCCTGTGTTTCTGAGTGCTGAGGGCCAAACACCCCCCTCACCCCCAATAAAAAAAATTCACGCACAGCAGCCCCACAATTAATAAATAAATCTAAATAAATAAATAAATAAAGACATGAAGAGAAATAAATATATACTGTACAGTATATACTTTGTATATATATATACACTGTATATATATATACACTGTATATATATATATATATATATATATATATATATATATATATATATATATATATATATATATACATACAGTATACATATATACACTGTGTATATATATATATATATATATATATATATATATATATATATATCATACAGCTATATTTATATATATATACAGTATATATATATATACTGTATATATATATATATATATATATATATATATATATACATACTGTATGTGAGTGAAAAGAGAAAAAAGTAACCCGTATGGGAGCACTCAGGTATGCAATTGATATATTTGTTTATTTATTTGACACAGTGCAAAAAGGGATGAATAAACAGTACATGATTTAAAAACACTTAAAAAAGAGGCATGGACCCTTAAACACTAATGAACAGCACTAGGGAACGACACACACTGTCAACCCTAAACATGAAAAGGATAGTGACTCAAAAAACACTAGGGAGAATCAAAGTGAATCACAATACAGTAGGTTACTGGGTTTAAAGGCACCTACTGTATACAACGCTAAGGATAATGCACACTACACACCAAAAGGTAGACTTGTCAAAGTATAAATGACAGTCTCAAAGCATCACACATCTGCATTAGCATACAGTAATATACAGTAACCAATGCCTACAGCACAAATCATGTGTAGGAAAGGTGGTAAGGTGGAATGAAATCCCTAGATGTGTAGAGCAATGAAGTTAATGAATAGCATACTGTACAGTATAAAACATAACATTACAATCCACACAGTACATTGCATTTACAGTACATTGTATACTGTAAATGATGCATAGCATTAAATCTATGCACCATATACAGTACTGTACATTCTGCAAATGAATGTTAACAATATAATTGCAAGCTACTCTACCAGTAAATACTGTACAAACACTTCCAAACAAGTCAACTTAACTACAGTATTTTAACCAAGCAAGTAAACCAAAATCAATATATACTGTAAGTAACAACCAGAAAAGACAATTTAAAAACAAACTAACCCTTACAATACCAAGGATTACATCTATCTAATTGTAAAAAACCTTATACATTATACACAGCATTGTTTAAAAACCCCTTCCCCCCTAATGTTTGTGTTAAGCAGATTACAATGAAGGGAGAGAGATATAAAGGCCTAAAGCCCCTTCCCCCCCTAATGTTTCTGTTAAACAGATTACAGTACATTGAAGGGAGAGAGATTTTACAGAAACACACATTAGGGGGGAGGGGGCTTTAAACAGATTACATTGAAGGGAGATAGATGTTTCTGTTACCAGTAAATCTCCCTCCCTGCATTGCTAACCACCCTCACCCCCTACCCACATACCGTTAACCCCCCCCCCCCATCCTGGCCATGGCCCCTCCGCTTCTGCAAAACAGACACAAAAATTAAAACATACAAAGTAATGTCCCCTAACCCCTTAATCACCATAGCGGTTATTAACCGCTACAGTCATGAAGGGGTTAACCCACCCTCACCCACCCACCACTCGGGATGCCTACATACCCTCCCACACTAACCCCCCCCCCCCCCCACCCGTGAGGCCTAACCACCCAGTCAGTACCCACAAGGGAGGCCTCCCCACATACCGTTGGGGAAACACCCCACCCCCACCCCAGTACCCACAATAAAAACAGTACAATCACCCACAATAAACAGCATTCTATTTATTAAATACATTACCCACCCCCTGTGCCCCCCCCCCCATAAATACAAGATTTATTCTTTTACATTCAGGGTCCATAACGTAGCCCCACGCTAGTCCCCGGTGGGCTGGCAGGGCACCTGGACAGACCTACAGTTTACCAGCAGCATTCCACAGGTTCTGGAGGCCTGCTGGTAGATCCTGCCAGCACCATGGCTCTCAGGTGGTCTCCTTGGGTCACCGTGAGCCACAATTGGGTCCACACGGTAGGCCCAAGGATGTCTGGGAGCCCCGGGTCAAACCCACAGGTGTCTGCGGGGCCTCGGGTGGTTCCCATGGGGGTCTGGGGAACTCACGGGTGCTCACTACGGGTCCGCGGTGCCCCCACAGAAGTGGGACCACACATCATCATCCCCGCACCTACGGCTCGGAGGTGCCCCCACAGAAGTGGGACCACACATCGTCATGCCCGCAGACTACGGGTCCGCGGTGCCCCCACAGAAGTGGGACCACACATCATCATCCCCGCATGTGTCACCCGTGGAACCACCAGCCTGCTACCCTTTAGGATACCCGAGGATTCCCCGCGGGTGGTCTCCAGAGGTCCCACGCAAAACCACGGAAGTAACCCTGAATGTAAAAAAAATAAACCTGGCCTATACATTCAATACATACACCCTCCCCCCCAACACCTACAGTACAATAATGTGCAAAATAACTATTATCCAGATATGGATAATAGATTAATTGCCCATTATTAAAAACATTAACTAGCATATACAAATAAATAAAGTACTACTGACCTCATCAATACGAAGTGTCCGATGCCAGCGCCTTCCTTCTCTTGCCCACACAAAACATAGCCAAAACCAAGCCAATACATTGCAATTACATTCAGATATCAATTAACCCCTTAAACACCTTATCGGATAATAACCGCAAAGGTAATTAAGGGGTTAAGCCACACAGGCACGATACCCACCCTTCACCCATGAATTTGTACTGTGGCTTCATCATGCAACTATATATATATATACTGTATATATATATACATACAGAGAGACAGAGAGAAAGAGAGAGAGAGAGATATATACAGTATATATATATACACACGTTATATACACACCCATGATAAACCAAATATACAGTACAAATAAATGTAGAAGGGTTATCAAAACCATACTGTTCTACAACCAAACACTTCTCCATACAGACACTACATTAAAAATCAATTTCCTTTAAAAATCCTAACTGATCTCACAATCTACTGTACTGTATATGATCACAAACCAATGAAAAAAGTCACATTCCAAAATGCATAAAATCTATGCACCATACTGTATACATTCTGCAAATTAATCAACGTAAACAAAAATCAATTAGCAATCATTATTTAGATCTCTAAACATTTCACACTCAATCATGAACAATGAAACCATTAACAGATTCACGCCTAGAGCAGAACAATTAAGCCTTTGAAAAAATATAAGTACCGACAAAAATACAACCTTTCCAAACCAAGCCTACAGTACCTACAGTATCCCTGACCTTCCTCAAACACACAATACAATACCAAGGAATAATACATCTATCTAATTTTAAAATACTTTAAACTCACAAAATAATTAAAAACACATCTAATCCAGCTTTTAAAACATCATCATTTCTTACCCTGAATGTATACTGTACAGTATATCTCTCTAGACATATATATTGTACATACATACATACAGTGGCAAGAAATGATATACCACAAAAAAATAAAAATACACAGGTTAAAAAACCTTTTGAAAAAATTAACAAGTTAAATAAAATACATTTCTTTACTGTAGTTCACTTACCATTACTTGCCCCCACCGACTCCCGTTGCCCAGCTTACTCACGAACCAATCCACGATCAGGAACCCATAAAATAATAAACCATTGAAAATAATAAACATTAAACTAAAAATCCAAACCAATCCACGGGTCTTCTACTTGTAATACACCTTCATCTGTATTCTTCTTTCTTCTATCTCCTTCCGGGCGGGGCAGGGCGTGGTCTTCTTTCCATCATCGGCCACGCCCTTGTCTTTTTCCTTCTCCGGAGGTCCTTCCTCCGCGGCGTCTGGCTGCAAAATGAGACGACATAGGCTTTTAAAGGCCTATGACGTCACATTTTGCGTCATGGTTCCCACGGTCCTGATTGGACACGTGAAAACCATGTGTGTTGGCCGATAATAAAAAAATGATGACGTCACTTAAAGGGAATGAAAGCACAGCCAATCAGAATGGCTTTGCTTCAATTGCCTTTAAGATGACGTCATGAAAAGGCACATGGCCGTGCACACATGGTACTAGAGCCAATCAGAGCGTGGGAACTTTATCCCTACTCTGATTGGCTCTGGTATACCATGTGTCAGAGGCTTGGGGGAGAAAGGATGTGACGTCAATGAAAACCTGTCACGTGGTACGGTAGCCAATCAGAGCGTGGGAACTTTATCCCTACTCTGATTGGCTCTGGTATACCATGTGTCAGGGGCTTGGGGGAGAAAGGATGTGACGTCAATGAAAACCTGTCACGTGGTACGGTAGCCAATCAGAGCGTGGGAACTTTATCCTTATTGACGTCACATCCTTTCTCCCCCAAGCCCCTGACACATGGTATACCAGAGCCAATCAGAGTAGGGATAAAGTTCCCACGCTCTGATTGGCTCTAGTACCATGTGTGCACGGCCATGTGCCTTTTCATGACGTCATCTTAAAGGCAATTGAAGCAAAGCCATTCTGATTGGACGTCATCATTTTTTTATTATAGCCAACACACATGGTTTTCACGGTCCAATCAGGACCGTGGGAACCATGACGCAAAATGTGACGTCATAGGCCTTTAAAAGCCTATGTCGTCTCATTTTGCAGCCAGACGCCGCGGAGGAAGGACCTCCGGAGAAGGAAAAAGACAAGGGCGTGGCCGATGATGGAAAGAAGACCACGCCCTGCCCCGCCCGGAAGGAGATAGAAGAAAGAAGAATACAGATGAAGGTGTATTACAAGTAGAAGACCCGTGGATTGGTTTGGATTTTTAGTTTAATGTTTATTATTTTCAATGGTTTATTATTTTATGGGTTCCTGATCGTGGATTGGTTCGTGAGTAAGCTGGGCAACGGGAGTCGGTGGGGGCAAGTAATGGTAAGTGAACTACAGTAAAGAAATGTATTTTATTTAACTTGTTAATTTTTTCAAAAGGTTTTTTAACCTGTGTATTTTTATTTTTTTGTGGTATATCATTTCTTGCCACTGTATGTATGTATGTACAATATATATGTCTAGAGAGATATACTGTACAGTATACATTCAGGGTAAGAAATGATGATGTTTTAAAAGCTGGATTAGATGTGTTTTTAATTATTTTGTGAGTTTAAAGTATTTTAAAATTAGATAGATGTATTATTCCTTGGTATTGTATTGTGTGTTTGAGGAAGGTCAGGGATACTGTAGGTACTGTAGGCTTGGTTTGGAAAGGTTGTATTTTTGTCGGTACTTATATTTTTTCAAAGGCTTAATTGTTCTGCTCTAGGCGTGAATCTGTTAATGGTTTCATTGTTCATGATTGAGTGTGAAATGTTTAGAGATCTAAATAATGATTGCTAATTGATTTTTGTTTACGTTGATTAATTTGCAGAATGTATACAGTATGGTGCATAGATTTTATGCATTTTGGAATGTGACTTTTTTCATTGGTTTGTGATCATATACAGTACAGTAGATTGTGAGATCAGTTAGGATTTTTAAAGGAAATTGATTTTTAATGTAGTGTCTGTATGGAGAAGTGTTTGGTTGTAGAACAGTATGGTTTTGATAACCCTTCTACATTTATTTGTACTGTATATTTGGTTTATCATGGGTGTGTATATAACGTGTGTATATATATATACTGTATATATCTCTCTCTCTCTCTTTCTCTCTGTCTCTCTGTATGTATATATATATACAGTATATATATATATAGTTGCATGATGAAGCCACAGTACAAATTCATGGGTGAAGGGTGGGTATCGTGCCTGTGTGGCTTAACCCCTTAATTACCTTTGCGGTTATTATCCGATAAGGTGTTTAAGGGGTTAATTGATATCTGAATGTAATTGCAATGTATTGGCTTGGTTTTGGCTATGTTTTGTGTGGGCAAGAGAAGGAAGGCGCTGGCATCGGACACTTCGTATTGATGAGGTCAGTAGTACTTTATTTATTTGTATATGCTAGTTAATGTTTTTAATAATGGGCAATTAATCTATTATCCATATCTGGATAATAGTTATTTTGCACATTATTGTACTGTAGGTGTTGGGGGGGAGGGTGTATGTATTGAATGTATAGGCCAGGTTTATTTTTTTTACATTCAGGGTTACTTCCGTGGTTTTGCGTGGGACCTCTGGAGACCACCCGCGGGGAATCCTCGGGTATCCTAAAGGGTAGCAGGCTGGTGGTTCCACGGGTGACACATGCGGGGATGATGATGTGTGGTCCCACTTCTGTGGGGGCACCGCGGACCCGTAGTCTGCGGGCATGACGATGTGTGGTCCCACTTCTGTGGGGGCACCTCCGAGCCGTAGGTGCGGGGATGATGATGTGTGGTCCCACTTCTGTGGGGGCACCGCGGACCCGTAGTGAGCACCCGTGAGTTCCCCAGACCCCCATGGGAACCACCCGAGGCCCCGCAGACACCTGTGGGTTTGACCCGGGGCTCCCAGACATCCTTGGGCCTACCGTGTGGACCCAATTGTGGCTCACGGTGACCCAAGGAGACCACCTGAGCGCCATGGTGCTGGCAGGATCTACCAGCAGGCCTCCAGAACCTGTGGAATGCTGCTGGTAAACTGTAGGTCTGTCCAGGTGCCCTGCCAGCCCACCGGGGACTAGCGTGGGGCTACGTTATGGACCCTGAATGTAAAAGAATAAATCTTGTATTTATGGGGGGGGGGGCACAGGGGGTGGGTAATGTATTTAATAAATAGAATGCTGTTTATTGTGGGTGATTGTACTGTTTTTATTGTGGGTACTGGGGTGGGGGTGGGGTGTTTCCCCAACGGTATGTGGGTAGGCCTCCCTTGTGGGTAGTTAGTGGGTGAGGGTTGAGGGTGGTTAGGCCTCACGGGGTGGGGGGTTAGAGTGGGAGGGTATGTACAGTAGGCGTCCCAAGTGGTGGGTGAGGGTGGGTTAACCCCTTCATGACTGTAGCGGTTAATAACCGCTATGGTGATTAAGGGGTTAGGGGACATTACTTTGAAAGTGTTATTTTTTTTCTCTGTTTTACTGTACAGCAGCGGAGGTTGCCATGGGTAGTGGGTAGTGTATTGAATGTATTTATTGGTTATTATGCGTTAACCCCTTCATTACCTTAGCGGCTATACGCTATGCTAATGAAGCCTCGTTTCTGAACTTTTAATAATATTGTGCAGGAGCAGGGGGTCCCCTGAGATTAGATTTCTGTCTCAGGGAACCCCCTGCTCACTCTACAATATTATTAAAAAGACAGAAATGCTGCTTCTTTACCATAGCGCATAGCCGCTAAGCTAAAGAATGATTCTTTAATGATGTGTGTGTTTTATTCACAGTGTAGATGTTCTCCGGAGCTGAAGCGCACAGGTTTCAGGTCTGGGGACCCCGTGCCCCCCGAGATACAGGCCCCTTTAGGGGGTGCCGGTATCCCTCTGCTCTGCTTGGTTTACAGGCCGCGATCACGTGATCGGACCTTTAAACCAAGCAGAGGGCTACCGGCACCCCCTAAAGGGGCCTGTATCTCGGGGGGCACGGGGTCCCCAGACCTAAAACCTGTGCGGTTCAGCTCCAGAGACCCCCTGCACATCTACACTATCAATAAAAATGTATTTCAAATGTATTTATTTGTATTTATTTATTTATTTATTGCGGGGATGCTGTGTGTGATTATTTTTTATTGTGTTTAGCGGGGGTGGGTGACGGGGTTTATAAATGTGAGTTTATAAATAAAATAAAGAATATTATTTATAGGGGCCTTAGAACAGAAGTTCCCACGCCAATTGCGCGCTCATTGCTCTTTTGTTACAATGTTGCTGGTCTTGCGGGTTTGCAGTCTGGCAGCAAAAAGCAGTTTGTAGTACTGTGTGTGAGATAAAGTAACCAGTTCTTTTATTGCTGAAGTCGCCACTAAAAACTTTTATTTACAAATACAGTACAAAAACCGTGCAACACACAACAACATACAGTATCCTTTGTTTAAGTACAGCAGGTACTATAGGGTAAAACATGTACTGTACAGTACAGCACAACATTACAGTATGGTCTCACTGAAAGTCCTCCCCATTTTCCAGCCATGGCCGATGCCTTGCATGGCGCAAAACGCCATTAATGCAGTCTCTAACGCCTCTCATTACAGGATCTGTAACAGGGTAATAGCGCTGCATTTCTTCCACAATCTTTTTCCTTAAATTGGCAGGAAGGGCATTTTTTTGGCGATTCCCATCATAGTTCACTTTGAACACCCACTCGCAGTACAATGTGTAGGGAACATGGTGTTTAAATATGATCAAGGCATACTTGTGTGGTATACCAGCACTCCTCACCCTATACTTCTCCCTCAGCGCCGGTGTCAGATCGCACAGGGAGATGTCGGGCACTGTTTGTATGCGAGCGGGTGTAGGAAGTCTTTTGGGAGCGGGTGTACTTGAGGCGATGGGCAATGGTAGGGTGTCTGGGAGGAAGCTTTCCTCCGGTAGTGGTCGCCGGGTTGTCTCCTGGCGTGGTCTAGATGGGGTTGTCATGTCCTCCTCAATAGCATAGTACACTGTATCTTCTGGTGGAGGGGGTGTGCTTGGTGATGGAAGGGGGTCGAAGGTACCATGCATCACATCCATGTCACCCCCCTGCTCCAGCGTCGGGGAAACAGGGGCATTAACACCGAGCAAATAATGTATGCCCGCTATGTCTGCCTCTATCTTGTCCATCCGTTGATCCATCCGTTGCTCCATATGTAGCATCCGTTGATCCAGCCGTTGCTCCATATGTAGCACCGACTCCAGAAGCAGATCTAGCTTTGCCAGCACACTAGAATTCCCGGGGAGATCCACACTTAGCCCATTCAGGATCCGGTCCAACGAGCTGCTTGTGCATGGCATCTGGAGATCTGGGGGGATGGGTGCAACGGAGGATGAGATGGGGGTTCCCTGGAGAGAAGCGGCATCGATGGAGAGTGGAAGAGGTGACCTGGGGATGCCCGGTACAGGAGAAGCTGCAGCGTGGTGGAAGAGGGATGGAGAAGGTGACCGCTGGATTTCCGGGAGAGAAGCAGAGTCGTCCAAGAGCAAAGGAGACAGTGACCCGTTGATTTCAGAGGCAGCAGCATCTTCAGATGGAACCGGAGAAGATGGGGGTGGAGAAGCCGGGCTGAAGATTTCCGGGACAGCTACAGCAGAGTCGTCGAAGCATATGGGAGCAAGTGGTCTGCGGATTCGGTGAGTTGGCTGCCATGCGTCTTGCGAACCGAGCACAGTACCGTATTTCTTCTTCACATAATAAGGCTGACGTGTTTTAAAAGCCTTAGCCTTTGGGGTCAGCAGAAGGTTTTCTTTGTTGGCCTTAGCCTGTCGCTTTGCCTTTGGCTTGGGAACGGTAACTGCCTTTCTCTTTTTCAGTGTGGCAGGCACAGCAGAGGTGAGATGATTCTTTCGTCCATAGAACCGGGGATGCTCCATGTAAGCGGGAGGCACAATGCAGTATCTGGACAATGCCTCAGATAAAGATCAGCAAGTGGTGGGCTATGCAACGTGTACAACCTTTTATGCATGGTGGCCAGGTACAGGTGTTGAAAGTGGGTGGTCTGTTATGTGAGTCATTAACATATAAATACACCATCCATTTTGTGGATTCACTGCACATTGAATACACATCGACTAAACATCGAATACACATTCTTGTGTTTGTATTTCTTTCTACAGTACTCGCAGCAATGCCTGTTAAGAAGATTTCAAAGGATCTCAGCATGAGAATGAAGGAGATGTACACGAGCGGACAACGAATTGCAGATATCCAGCGCTGGTTAACTGCTTCTGGCCTCGTTGTGCCATCAAGCACTGTGTGCTATCATGCACAAGGAAAAAACAGAGACCGCAAAAAGGCACCAAGGGTAACAAATGCGTAAGTACTGTATACTGTATTTATAAAACTTAACCAAAAAAAATATAGAAAACTGTAGTGTACATCTACAGTATACCGTATTTATATAGTATATTTATTATATTACAACAGTATATACTGTAGTGTACTGTATGTGTGGTCAATTTATATTTTTTGTGCAGCAGTATACACTTTTGGTATATTGCAATTCATCTTACAACGAAATATACAGTATATGATGTGTATTTATTATGATATAACAACAGTATACCGTATTTATATAGTATATTTATTATATTACAACAGTATATACTGTAGTGTACTGTATGTGTGGTCAATTTATATTTTTTGTGCAGCAGTATACACTTTTGGTATATTGCAATTCATCTTACAACGGAATATACAGTATATGATGTGTATTTATTATGATATAACAACAGTATACCGTATTTATATAGTACAACAGTATATACTGTAGTGTACTGTATGTGTGGTCAATTTATATTTTTTGTGCAGCAGTATACACTTTTGGTATATTGCAATTCATCTTACAACGGAATATACAGTATATGATGTGTATTTATTATGATATAACAACAGTATACCGTATTTATATAGTATATTTATTATATTACAACAGTACTGTATACTGTATATTTTGTCTATTTATATTTATAGTACAGCAGTATACATTTTTTGTATATTTATATTTACTGTATATTACAACATTACATGTACAGTATACAATATACATTTTATATTGCTGCATATTAATAACACAATATAATTTCTTTGCATTGTAGGGAGACTACTCTTCTGGTGGACAGAATAAGTGAGGAGAATGATGAGAGGAGCGCATTAAGGGTTAAAAACACTCTTCAGGAAAACCACAATCTGACTGTATCCGAGAGCAGCATAAAGAAGATGAGACGCAGAATTGGATGGAAATATGGACGTGTGAGGTTAGTAGTGGACAGTACAGGAGGTACTGTACTGTAAAGTAAAAATGTTGTTTTGCAAACTGTACTGCGCTGTGACGCTAACATTTTTTATTCATTGTCATTACAGAGCGTACCCCATGATACGGGACGCAAACAAAATCAAAAGAGTGCTCCAGGCCCAGGCATGGATCGACAGCGGTGAGACTTTCCAGGATTGCATCTTCACTGATGAGTCTACTGTGTCGCTGGAGAGATTTGCAAGATTTGCGTTCCACAAAAAAGGCCGCATAACTTTGAAGCCACGGCCAAAACACCCTGTGAAGCTGCATGTGTGGGGTGCCATCTCTAGGCGTGGACCGGGATGCATTGTCGTCTTTGAAGGTACAATTTCTCAAATATAATGCCGCCTAATGCACTGTACTTGACTAGTGTTGCCTTACCGTATGCACTGTACTGTACTATTGAGCACTTTTCTTTTCTTGCTATAGGAATCATGAATAAAGATTTCTTCCAAGACAACATTGTGCCCGTGATAGTGCGATACATCACACAAGACTTTCCCAATGGTCATCGCTTTTACCAGGACAATGATCCCAAGCACACCGCGTCGACGGCGCATATCCTTGAGCGCGGCATCAACTGGGTGAAGACGCCAGCGGAGTAAGTGTAGTAGACCGTGTCCCATTTATATGTTCCCCACTGTTTTTACTGTGTACTCTATCTCTTAAACTAATTGTCCTTTCTTTCCAATCACAGATCGCCAGACTTCAATCCGATCGAAATGGTCTGGCATCAGCTGAAGGACCACATCCGTAAAGTGGCGAAACCCTCCAAGAAGGACGAGTTGTATACAGCCATAATGAGTTTTTGGAACGATGTACTCACCGAGGAACGATGCAATAAATATATAGACCATATTGCCACTGTGTTGCCCATTGTCATCGCGCGCAATGGACAAGCATCAGGAAAGTAGTACAGTGCTGTAGTATTGTACAGTAGGTACACTATGATACAGGTAAGTATGGCACAGATTTTAGCTTTCCCAATAGTCAGAGTTTACAGTAGTTCCAGTATACAGTACAGTAGACTAGTTTGACATACTACAGTAACTGCCTACTAACTGCTCCATTTTTTCTTTCCAGAGAAAGCTGCACCAGCCACCTACTGTACAGTAGGTCTACCATAATACAGTACGCACATACAGTACAGTACAGTAACTGAACAAAGTTTTTGTTTTCTTGTCGTTCCAGGAAAAAGGGTGCACCAGAGGGGAGGGGGGGCCTTGTGTTCGTCAAATCTGCTTGTGCAGTCAAATGTACAGTATATAAACAGCAGTAATGATGTACACAAAACCTCTCCTCTCTCAATGAACTACTGTACCGCAGACACAATGAGGATACTGTTACAGTATGAAGGGAAAAAGAACAGGATGGGTTATTTAACATTACAGTATACTGTGCAATATTTATACTGTATATTTATATATACTGTATTTTTATTCTAAAGGTATTCGAGAATGTACTCTACTAGATGAGGACCTGGTGACTTTCAACACTCTCAGACACACAGAAAGGATTATTTCACATCACTGTATATTTATCCTGTATATTTTCAGTAATTTAGAAGCAGTGGCTGTTCTGAACAGCCCAGGGCCAGATTAACAAAACAATGGCTTGGATTGGATTAGCCAGACGATTGATGCTTGGCCAGGGAGGGATTAAAAACTCTAAGGGAGGGGGTGGGTGGTGTAGCTGTAGGATTGTACTGTGTCAGTATTTCCAACGCCAGGTCACCCTAATAATTGCATGAATAAACCCCCAAAGACAAGGCCCAAATATACTAGTACAGTATACTGTACAGTACTGTAAAGTATGTATTATTGTGTGTTGATGTTTTGAATTGCTGTTAACTTGAAAAGTTTCACCATTGTATTGTACTGTATTTGTAAATAAAAGTATTTTGTGGCGACTTCAGCAATAAAAGAACTGGTTAATTTATCTCACATAAAGTACGTGAATACGACCGCAATCACCATTGTACAGTAAATGGGTGCATAGGATGGAACGACAGGTGCTAAAGGGGTATAAATATGATACTGTATTTATCAGTATTGATCAAAGAGAATTGATCAGAAGGATTCCCCTTATAAAGTATACAGCACTCTATTGTCATTCATACAGTACAGTATACTGTAGTAAAAGGTAGACAACACATGGTCTTGCAGTACAGTATACTGTATTACTAAAAATCTGTCAGGTTGACCAGAATCACTGCGGATATCGGAAAATAATACAATTTTATTAATTCTACGTACTGTATATAAGGGGAATCCTTCTGATCAACTCTCTTTGATCAACACTGATAAATACAGTAATTTATCTCACACTCAGTACTACAAACTGCTTTTTGCTTGCAATAAACAAACAAACAGGGAAGCGCTACTGTATACTGTATGAGTTAGGATCAGGCCCAGCAGCCACTTTATGTTGAAAACCACATATGAAATGAGCATAAATTTGCATGAATAATTACACAAAAATATATAAAATAAATAGCACAAGTCTCTGACAGAGAGAAATTGTCCAGGTGGTGTGGATACAGGTTAATGCCCCTGTCTGATAGGACAGACTCGGGCAAGAATGGCCTGTGAGAGGTGAATATCCAGAATGGTAGCTGGGATGGAAAGCGCTACCAACTGTGCAGGTATTGAAGTGTGTAGAAATGGGAAGGTGCCGTAGGCATCAAATGTGGAAAGCGCTCACCCAGACTTCATACACTGCGCTTTTTGCTTGCATACTGCAAAGCCGCAAGACCAGCAACATTGTAAAAAAAGAGCAAAAAAAGAGCAATGAGCGCGAAATTGGCGTGGGAACTTCTGTTCTAGGGCCCCTAGAAATAATATTCTTTATTTTATTTATAAACTCACATTTATATATAAAGTATATATTTATTTCTCTTCATGTATTTATTTATATTTATTTATTAATTGTGGAGCTGCTGTGCGTGAGGGGCCATGGCCAGGATGGGGGGGGGGGGGTAACGGTACAGTATGTGGGTAGGGGGTGAGGGTGGTTAGACCTCACAGTACATTATGCACATTGGGCCCCCCTCCTCCCCACATTTACATACTGTACACTACACGACATCAATGCAGGGAGGGTTTACCAATGCAGGGAGGGTTTACCAATGCAGGTAAGGCTTTAGGCCTTTATATCTCTCTCCCTTCAGTGTAATCTGCTTAACAGAAACATTAGGGGGGGAAGGGGCTTTAGGCCTTTATATCTCTCTCCCTTCAGTGTAATCTGCTTAACACAAACATTAGGGGGGAAGGGGTTTTTAAACAATGCTGTGTATAATGTATAAGGTTTTTTACAATTAGATAGATGTAATCCTTGGTATTGTAAGGGTTAGTTTGTTTTTAAATTGTCTTTTCTGGTTGTTACTTACAGTATATATTGATTTTGGTTTACTTGCTTGGTTAAAATACTGTAGTTAAGTTGACTTGTTTGGAAGTGTTTGTACAGTATTTACTGGTAGAGTAGCTTGCAATTATATTGTTAACATTCATTTGCAGAATGTACAGTACTGTATATGGTGCATAGATTTAATGCTATGCATCATTTACAGTATACAATGTACTGTAAATGCAATGTACTGTGTGGATTGTAATGTTATGTTTTATACTGTACAGTATGCTATTCATTAACTTCATTGCTCTACACATCTAGGGATTTCATTCCACCTTACCACCTTTCCTACACATGATTTGTGCTGTAGGCATTGGTTACTGTATATTACTGTATGCTAATGCAGATGTGTGATGCTTTGAGACTGTCATTTATACTTTGACAAGTCTACCTTTTGGTGTGTAGTGTGCATTATCCTTAGCGTTGTATACAGTAGGTGCCTTTAAACCCAGTAACCTACTGTATTGTGATTCACTTTGATTCTCCCTAGTGTTTTTTGAGTCACTATCCTTTTCATGTTTAGGGTTGACAGTGTGTGTCGTTCCCTAGTGCTGTTCATTAGTGTTTAAGGGTCCATGCCTCTTTTTTAAGTGTTTTTAAATCATGTACTGTTTATTCATCCCTTTTTGCACTGTGTCAAATAAATAAACAAATATATCAATTGCATACCTGAGTGCTCCCATACGGGTTACTTTTTTCTCTTTTCACTCACATACAGTATGTATATATATATATATATATATATATATATATATATATATATATATACAGTATATATATATATATATATATATATATATATATATATATATATATATATATATATATATATATATAAATATAGCTGTATGATATATATATATATATATATATATATATATATATATATATATATATATATATATATATATATATATATATATATATATATCACAGTGTATATATGTATACTGTATGTATATATATATATATATATATATATATATATATATATATATATATATATATATATACAGTGTATATATATATACAAAGTATATACTGTACAGTATATATTTATTTCTCTTCATGTCTTTATTTATTTATTTATTTAGATTTATTTATTAATTGTGGGGCTGCTGTGCGTGAATTTTTTTTATTGGGGGTGAGGGGGGTGTTTGGCCCTCAGCACTCAGAAACACAGGCCAGACAGATTTAAACACACACACAATAGGGGGAGGTTTTTTTACATAGCTTGCAGGGAAGTTTAACGCACACACAATAGGGGGATAGGGGGAGGGTTTTTTACATAGATTAGAGAGAAGGCAGGGCGTTTTAAAAGCGAGAATAGGGGAGGGGGTTTTACATAGATTTTATTTATTTATTTAGATTTATTTATTAATTGTGGGGCTGCTGTGCGTGAATTTTTTTTATTGGGGGTGAGGGGGGTGTTTGGCCCTTGGTGTGAGTTTACGACTTGCAGCAGCAGCACAATGAATAAATATAAATAAATAAATAAATAAATAAATGACAATAAATACATTTGAAATACATTTTTATTGATAGTGTACATGTGCAGAGGGTCTCCGGAGCAGAAGCGCACAGGTTTCAGGTCTGGGGACCCCGTGCCCCCCGAGATACAGGCCCCTTTAGGGGGTGCCGGTATCCCTCTGCTCTGCTTGGTTTACAGGCCGCGATCACGTGATCGGGACCTTTAAACGCAGAGCACTCAGCACTCAGAAACACAGGCCAGACAGATTTAAACACACACACAATAGGGGGAGGTTTTTTTACATAGCTTGCAGGGAAGTTTAACGCACACACAATAGGGGGATAGGGGGAGGGTTTTTTACATAGATTAGAGAGAAGGCAGGGCGTTTTAAAAGCGAGAATAGGGGAGGGGGTTTTACATAGATTTTATTTATTTATTTAGATTTATTTATTAATTGTGGGGCTGCTGTGCGTGAATTTTTTTTATTGGGGGTGAGGGGGGTGTTTGGCCCTTGGTGTGAGTTTACGACTTGCAGCAGCAGCACAATGAATAAATATAAATAAATAAATAAATAAATAAATGACAATAAATACATTTGAAATACATTTTTATTGATAGTGTACATGTGCAGAGGGTCTCCGGAGCAGAAGCGCACAGGTTTCAGGTCTGGGGACCCCGTGCCCCCCGAGATACAGGCCCCTTTAGGGGGTGCCGGTATCCCTCTGCTCTGCTTGGTTTACAGGCCGCGATCACGTGATCGGACCTTTAAACCAAGCAGAGGGCTACCGGCACCCCCTAAAGGGGCCTGTATCTCGGGGGGCACGGGGTCCCCAGACCTAAAACCAACGCGGTTCAGCTCCGGAGACCCCCTGCACATCTACACTATCAATAAAAATGTATTTCAAATGTATTTATTGTCATTTATTTATTTATTTTTTGGCGGCTGCTGTGTGTGTGTATTTTTTTATTGTGGGTAGCGGGAGGGTGGGTGAATGGGGTATTCGCCCCAACGATGGTTGGGGAGGGCTTGCGGGGGGGGGGGGGGGTTGGGGTAGCGGGAGGGCTTAACCCCTTCATGACCGTAGCGGTATTAACTGCTACGATCGTGAAGGGGTTAAGTGCACCCGCAACCCCCCCCCCCCTCCCGCAAGTCGTAAACTCACACCAAGGGCCAAATACCCCCCTCACCCATCCCCACTACACACAATAAAGCGGGCACGGTGGGTTAACCCCTTCATTGCCTTAGCGGCTATCCGCTATGGTAATGACGCAGCATTTTCCGTATTTTTAATAATATTGATCAGGAGCAGGGGGGGGGGGGGGTTCCCTGAGCATTAATCATTAATTTCTGGCTCAGGGAACCCCCTGCTCACTTTACAATATTATTAAAATAATGCTTCTTTACCATAGCGCATAGACGCTAAGGTAAAGAACGAGTGTTTATTTATACTGTATATTGTATGTGTTTTATTGATACTGTACATGTGCAGAGGGTCTCCAGAGCAGAAGCGCACAGGTTTCAGGTCTGGGGACCCCGTGCCCCCCGAGATACAGGCCCCTTTAGGGGGTGCCGGTATCCCTCTGCTCTGCTTGGTTTACAGGCCGCGGTCACGTGATCGGGGCTTTTAACGCAGAGCTGGATACCGGCACCCCCTAAAGGGGCCTGTATCTCGGGGGGCACGGGGTCCCCAGACCTAAAACCAACGCGGTTCAGCTCCGGAGACCCCCTGCACATCTACACTATCAATAAAAATGTATTTCAAATAATTTTTAATGTGTGGATGTTTGCGCAGAGAGAGAGCAGCGGATCTCTCTCTGCTGCAAACACATCTCGCCCCCGCCGCCCATACAGTAGTATCATTTATGTATGTGCATATACAGTACAGTACTGTACAGTACTGTATGTTAGGGCTTACAGGGGTTGTTGTTATACAGTACTGTATATATATATATACTGTATACTGCATTACAATTCATTATAGGGGACGGCTTCACAGAGAATAGCTCGCAAGCGCCACCATGTGTATTTTGACGGCATTGCAGTATTGTAACCAGCCAGAATAAAAAGCTTAAATTCCTGCCGGAAAATAACGCAATGCACTCTGGCTGAAAAATATCAGAAACCTGAATACACCCGAGTATACCCGAATTCGCGGGACTAGCCGTGCTCGAATAAAGTGTGTCACCAGTGTAGGTTAAGTTTCAGAGTTGCTTCTAATGAACCAAAGCTGGACTTAGACATAATTTCACTCTCACAACATTATGGCTGGTTGGAGACAGTCCGAACCACAAGTACCGGGTCCATGGTTCTGGGCGTATACTGGGGGGACGGGGACGACTCCCATTAACCCCTGACTATACCGGGGATACGCTTATCACAATGGCTTTCTGGTCTGTGCTGAAGCAGGGCATTCTGGCAGCCAAGTTGCTTGACCTTTATTAGTGAGCCTGGAAACCCCCTCTCGGAACCACAGACTTAGAAATCGCCAGCTCATATACAGTGCATAAAATATATTTATATATATACCCTTATACACCATTTTAATAAAAAATATCACAAAATTCTTCTATGTCCCTCGGGAAGAGTGAAAGACGCGCACGTTCATTTTCAGAGCTCCTAGACCTTCCTACTGTATAAGAAGTTAGCCAAAAAGTAGCTTCGAAAAACGCTTAGGTTAAGTTTCAGAGTTGCTTCTAATGTACCAAAGCTGGACTTAGACATAATTTCACTCTCACAACATTATGGCTGGTTGGAGACAGTCCGAACCACAAGTACCGGGTCCATGGTTCTGGCCGTATACTGGGGGGACGGGGACGACTCCCATTAACCCCTGACTATACCGGGGATACGCTTATCACAATGCCTTTCTGGTCTGTGCTGAAGCAGGGCATTCTGGCAGCCAAGTGGCTTGACCTATATTAGTGAGCCTGGTTACCCCCTCTCGGAACCACAGACTTAGAAATCGCCAGCTCATATACAGTGCATAAAATATATTTATATATATATACCCTTATACACCATTTTAATAAAAAATATCACAAAATTCTTCTAAGTCCCTCGGGAAGAGTGAAAGACGCGCACGTTCCTTTTCAGAGCTCCTAGACCTTCCTATAAGAAGTTAGCCAAAAAGTAGCTTCGAAAAACGCTTAGGTTAAGTTTCAGAGTTGCTTCTTATGTACCAAAGCTGGACTTCGACATAATTTCACTCTCACAACATTATGGCTGGTTGGAGACAGTCCGAACCACAAGTACCGGGTCCATGGTTCTGGGCTTATACTGGGGGGACGGGGACGACTCCCATTAACCCCTGACTATACCGGGGATACGCTCATCACCATGGCTTTCTGGTCTGTGCTGAAGCAGGGCATTCTGGCAGCCAAGTGGCTTGACCTTTATTAGTGAGCCTGGTTACCCCCTCTCGGAACCACAGACTTAGAAATCGCCAGCTCATATACAGTGCATAAAATATATTTATATATATATACCCTTATACACCATTTTAATAAAAAATATAACAAAATTCTTCTATGTCCCTCGGGAAGAGTGAAAGACGCGCACGTTCATTTTCAGAGCTCCTAGACCTTCTTTTAAGAAGTTAGCCAAAAAGTAGCTTCGAAAAACGCTTAGGTTAAGTTTCAGAGTTGCTTCTAATGAACCAAAGCTGGACTTAGACATAATTTCACTCTCACAACATTATGGCTGGTTGGAGACAGTCCGAACCACAAGTACCGGGTCCATGGTTCTGGGCGTATACTGGGGGGACGGGGATGACTCCCATTAACCCCTGACTATACCGGGGATACGCTTATCACAATGCCTTTCTGGTCTGTGCTGAAGCAGGGCATTCTGGCAGCCAAGTGGCTTGACCTTTATTAGTGAGCCTGGTTACCCCCTCTCGGAACCACAGACTTAGAAATCGCCAGCTCATATACAGTGCATAAAATATATATATATATATACCCTTATACACCATTTTAATAAAAAATATCACAAAATTCTTCTAAGTCCCTCGGGAAGAGTGAAAGACGCGCACGTTCATTTTCAGAGCTCCTAGACCTTCCTATAAGAAGTTAGCCAAAAAGTAGCTTCGAAAAACGCTTAGGTTAAGTTTCAGAGTTGCTTCTAATGTACCAAAGCTGGATTTAGACATAATATCACTCTCACAACATTATGGCTGGTTGGAGACAGTCCGAACCACAAGTACCGGGTCCATGGTTCTGGGCATATACTGGGGGGACGGGGATGACTCCCATTAACCCCTGACTATACCGGGGATACGCTTATCACAATGCCTTTCTGGTCTGTGCTGAAGCAGGGCATTCTGGCAGCCAAGTGGCTTGACCTTTATTAGTGAGCCTGGTTACCCCCTCTCGGAACCACAGACTTAGAAATCGCCAGCTCATATACAGTGCATAAAATATATTTATATATATACCCTTATACACCATTTTAATAAAAAATATCACAAAATTCTTCTAAGTCCCTCGGGAAGAGTGAAAGACGCGCACATTCATTTTCAGAGCTCCTAGACCTTCCTATAAGAAGTTAGCCAAAAAGTAGCTTCGAAAAACGCTTAGGTTAAGTTTCAGAGTTGCTTCTAATGTACCAAAGCTGGACTTAGACATAATTTCACTCTCATAACATTATGGCTGGTTGGAGACAGTCCGAACCACAAGTACCGAGTCCATGGTTCTGGGCGTATACTGGGGGGACGGGGACGACTCCCATTAACCCCTGACTATACCGGGGATACGCTTATCACAATGCCTTTCTGGTCTGTGCTGAAGCAGGGCATTCTGGCAGCCAAGTGGCTTGACCTTTATTAGTGAGCCTGGTTACCCCCTCTCGGAACCACAGACTTAGAAATCGCCAGCTCATATACAGTGCATAAAATATATTTATATATATACCCTTATACACCATTTTAATAAAAAATATCACAAAATTCTTCTAAGTCCCTCGGGAAGAGTGAAAGACGCGCACGTTCCTTTTCAGAGCTCCTAGACCTTCCTATAAGAAGTTAGCCAAAAAGTAGCTTCGAAAAACGCTTAGGTTAAGTTTCAGAGTTGCTTCTTATGTACCAAAGCTGGACTTCGACATAATTTCACTCTCACAACATTATGGCTGGTTGGAGACAGTCCGAACCACAAGTACCGGGTCCATGGTTCTGGGCGTATACTGGGGGGACGGGGACGACTCCCATTAACCCCTGACTATACCGGGGATACGCTTATCACCATGGCTTTCTGGTCTGTGCTGAAGCAGGGCATTCTGGCAGCCAAGTGGCTTGACCTTTATTAGTGAGTTTGGTTACCCCCTCTCGGAACCACAGACTTAGAAATCGCCAGCTCATATACAGTGCATAAAATATATTTATATATATATACCCTTATACACCATTTTAATAAAAAATATAACAAAATTCTTCTATGTCCCTCGGGAAGAGTGAAAGACGCGCACGTTCATTTTCAGAGCTCCTAGACCTTCCTATAAGAAGTTAGCCAAAAAGTAGCTTCGAAAAACGCTTAGGTTAAGTTTCAGAGTTGCTTCTTATGTACCAAAGCTGGACTTCGACATAATTTCACTCTCACAACATTATGGCTGGTTGGAGACAGTCCGAACCACAAGTACCGGGTCCATGGTTCTGGGCTTATACTGGGGGGACGGGGACGACTCCCATTAACCCCTGACTATACCGGGGATACGCTCATCACCATGGCTTTCTGGTCTGTGCTGAAGCAGGGCATTCTGGCAGCCAAGTGGCTTGACCTTTATTAGTGAGCCTGGTTACCCCCTCTCGGAACCACAGACTTAGAAATCGCCAGCTCATATACAGTGCATAAAATATATTTATATATATATACCCTTATACACCATTTTAATAAAAAATATAACAAAATTCTTCTATGTCCCTCGGGAAGAGTGAAAGACGCGCACGTTCATTTTCAGAGCTCCTAGACCTTCTTTTAAGAAGTTAGCCAAAAAGTAGCTTCGAAAAACGCTTAGGTTAAGTTTCAGAGTTGCTTCTAATGAACCAAAGCTGGACTTAGACATAATTTCACTCTCACAACATTATGGCTGGTTGGAGACAGTCCGAACCACAAGTACCGGGTCCATGGTTCTGGGCGTATACTGGGGGGACGGGGATGACTCCCATTAACCCCTGACTATACCGAGGATACGCTTATCACAATGCCTTTCTGGTCTGTGCTGAAGCAGGGCATTCTGGCAGCCAAGTGGCTTGACCTTTATTAGTGAGCCTGGTTACCCCCTCTCGGAACCACAGACTTAGAAATCGCCAGCTCATATACAGTGCATAAAATATATTTATATATATACCCTTATACACCATTTTAATAAAAAATATCACAAAATTCTTCTAAGTCCCTCGGGAAGAGTGAAAGACGCGCACGTTCATTTTCAGAGCTCCTAGACCTTCCTATAAGAAGTTAGCCAAAAAGTAGCTTCGAAAAACGCTTAGGTTAAGTTTCAGAGTTGCTTCTAATGTACCAAAGCTGGATTTAGACATAATATCACTCTCACAACATTATGGCTGGTTGGAGACAGTCCGAACCACAAGTACCGGGTCCATGGTTCTGGGCATATACTGGGGGGACGGGGATGACTCCCATTAACCCCTGACTATACCGGGGATACGCTTATCACAATGCCTTTCTGGTCTGTGCTGAAGCAGGGCATTCTGGCAGCCAAGTGGCTTGACCTTTATTAGTGAGCCTGGTTACCCCCTCTCGGAACCACAGACTTAGAAATCGCCAGCTCATATACAGTGCATAAAATATATTTATATATATACCCTTATACACCATTTTAATAAAAAATATCACAAAATTCTTCTAAGTCCCTCGGGAAGAGTGAAAGACGCGCACATTCATTTTCAGAGCTCCTAGACCTTCCTATAAGAAGTTAGCCAAAAAGTAGCTTCGAAAAACGCTTAGGTTAAGTTTCAGAGTTGCTTCTAATGTACCAAAGCTGGACTTAGACATAATTTCACTCTCATAACATTATGGCTGGTTGGAGACAGTCCGAACCACAAGTACCGAGTCCATGGTTCTGGGCGTAAACTGGGGGGACGGGGACGACTCCCATTAACCCCTGACTATACCGGGGATACGCTTATCACAATGCCTTTCTGGTCTGTGCTGAAGCAGGGCATTCTGGCAGCCAAGTGGCTTGACCTTTATTAGTGAGCCTGGTTACCCCCTCTCGGAACCACAGACTTAGAAATCGCCAGCTCATATACAGTGCATAAAATATATTTATATATATACCCTTATACACCATTTTAATAAAAAATATCACAAAATTCTTCTAAGTCCCTCGGGAAGAGTGAAAGACGCGCACGTTCCTTTTCAGAGCTCCTAGACCTTCCTATAAGAAGTTAGCCAAAAAGTAGCTTCGAAAAACGCTTAGGTTAAGTTTCAGAGTTGCTTCTTATGTACCAAAGCTGGACTTCGACATAATTTCACTCTCACAACATTATGGCTGGTTGGAGACAGTCCGAACCACAAGTACCGGGTCCATGGTTCTGGGCGTATACTGGGGGGACGGGGACGACTCCCATTAACCCCTGACTATACCGGGGATACGCTTATCACCATGGCTTTCTGGTCTGTGCTGAAGCAGGGCATTCTGGCAGCCAAGTGGCTTGACCTTTATTAGTGAGTTTGGTTACCCCCTCTCGGAACCACAGACTTAGAAATCGCCAGCTCATATACAGTGCATAAAATATATTTATATATATATACCCTTATACACCATTTTAATAAAAAATATAACAAAATTCTTCTATGTCCCTCGGGAAGAGTGAAAGACGCGCACGTTCATTTTCAGAGCTCCTAGACCTTCCTATAAGAAGTTAGCCAAAAAGTAGCTTCGAAAAACGCTTAGGTTAAGTTTCAGAGTTGCTTCTAATGAACCAAAGCTGGACTTAGACATAATTTCACTCTCACAACATTATGGCTGGTTGGAGACAGTCCGAACCACAAGTACCGGGTCCATGGTTCTGGGCGTATACTGGGGGGACGGGGATGACTCCCATTAACCCCTGACTATACCGGGGATACGCTTATCACAATGCCTTTCTGGTCTGTGCTGAAGCAGGGCATTCTGGCAGCCAAGTGGCTTGACCTTTATTAGTGAGCCTGGTTACCCCCTCTCGGAACCACAGACTTAGAAATCGCCAGCTCATATACAGTGCATAAAATATATTTATATATATACCCTTATACACCATTTTAATAAAAAATATCACAAAATTCTTCTAAGTCCCTCGGGAAGAGTGAAAGACGCGCACGTTCATTTTCAGAGCTCCTAGACCTTCCTATAAGAAGTTAGCCAAAACGTAGCTTCGAAAAACGCTTAGGTTAAGTTTCAGAGTTGCTTCTAATGTACCAAAGCTGGACTTAGACATAATTTCACTCTCACAACATTATGGCTGGTTGGAGACAGTCCGAACCACAAGTACCGGGTCCATGGTTCTGGGCATATACTGGGGGGACGGGGATGACTCCCATTAACCCCTGACTATACCGGGGATACGCTTATCACAATGCCTTTCTGGTCTGTGCTGAAGCAGGGCATTCTGGCAGCCAAGTGGCTTGACCTTTATTAGTGAGCCTGGTTACCCCCTCTCGGAACCACAGACTTAGAAATCGCCAGCTCATATACAGTGCATAAAATATATTTATATATATACCCTTATACACCATTTTAATAAAAAATATCACAAAATTCTTCTAAGTCCCTCGGGAAGAGTGAAAGACGCGCACGTTCATTTTCAGAGCTCCTAGACCTTCCTATAAGAAGTTAGCCAAAAAGTAGCTTCGAAAAACGCTTAGGTTAAGTTTCAGAGTTGCTTCTAATGTACCAAAGCTGGACTTAGACATACTTTCACTCTCACAACATTATGGCTGGTTGGAGACAGTCCGAACCACAAGTACCGAGTCCATGGTTCTGGGCGTATACTGGGGGGACGGGGACGACTCCCATTAACCCCTGACTATACCGGGGATACGCTTATCACAATGCCTTTCTGGTCTGTGCTGAAGCAGGGCATTCTGGCAGCCAAGTGGCTTGACCTTTATTAGTGAGCCTGGTTACCCCCTCTCGGAACCACAGACTTAGAAATCGCCAGCTCATATACAGTGCATAAAATATATTTATATATATACCCTTATACACCATTTTAATAAAAAATATCACAAAATTCTTCTAAGTCCCTCGGGAAGAGTGAAAGACGCGCACGTTCCTTTTCAGAGCTCCTAGACCTTCCTATAAGAAGTTAGCCAAAAAGTAGCTTCGAAAAACGCTTAGGTTAAGTTTCAGAGTTGCTTCTAATGAACCAAAGCTGGACTTAGACATAATTTCACTCTCACAACATTATGGCTGGTTGGAGACAGTCCGAACCACAAGTACCGGGTCCATGGTTCTGGGCGTATACTGGGGGGACGGGGATGACTCCCATTAACCCCTGACTATACCGGGGATACGCTTATCACAATGCCTTTCTGGTCTGTGCTGAAGCAGGGCATTCTGGCAGCCAAGTGGCTTGACCTTTATTAGTGAGCCTGGTTACCCCCTCTCGGAACCACAGACTTAGAAATCGCCAGCTCATATACAGTGCATAAAATATATTTATATATATACCCTTATACACCATTTTAATAAAAAATATCACAAAATTCTTCTAAGTCCCTCGGGAAGAGTGAAAGACGCGCACGTTCATTTTCAGAGCTCCTAGACCTTCCTATAAGAAGTTAGCCAAAAAGTAGCTTCGAAAAACGCTTAGGTTAAGTTTCAGAGTTGCTTCTAATGTACCAAAGCTGGATTTAGACATAATATCACTCTCACAACATTATGGCTGGTTGGAGACAGTCCGAACCACAAGTACCGGGTCCATGGTTCTGGGCATATACTGGGGGGACGGGGATGACTCCCATTAACCCCTGACTATACCGGGGATACGCTTATCACAATGCCTTTCTGGTCTGTGCTGAAGCAGGGCATTCTGGCAGCCAAGTGGCTTGACCTTTATTAGTGAGCCTGGTTACCCCCTCTCGGAACCACAGACTTAGAAATCGCCAGCTCATATACAGTGCATCAAATATATTTATATATATACCCTTATACACCATTTTAATAAAAAATATCACAAAATTCTTCTAAGTCCCTCGGGAAGAGTGAAAGACGCGCACATTCATTTTCAGAGCTCCTAGACCTTCCTATAAGAAGTTAGCCAAAAAGTAGCTTCGAAAAACGCTTAGGTTAAGTTTCAGAGTTGCTTCTAATGTACCAAAGCTGGACTTAGACATAATTTCACTCTCACAACATTATGGCTGGTTGGAGACAGTCCGAACCACAAGTACCGAGTCCATGGTTCTGGGCGTATACTGGGGGGACGGGGACGACTCCCATTAACCCCTGACTATACCGGGGATACGCTTATCACAATGCCTTTCTGGTCTGTGCTGAAGCAGGGCATTCTGGCAGCCAAGTGGCTTGACCTTTATTAGTGAGCCTGGTTACCCCCTCTCGGAACCACAGACTTAGAAATCGCCAGCTCATATACAGTGCATAAAATATATTTATATATATACCCTTCTTCACCATTTTAATAAAAAATATCACAAAAATTCTTCTAAGTCCCTCGGGAAGAGTGAAAGACGCGCACGTTCCTTTTCAGAGCTCCTAGACCTTCCTATAAGAAGTTAGCCAAAAAGTAGCTTCGAAAAACGCTTAGGTTAAGTTTCAGAGTTGCTTCTTATGTACCAAAGCTGGACTTCGACATAATTTCACTCTCACAACATTATGGCTGGTTGGAGACAGTCCGAACCACAAGTACCGGGTCCATGGTTCTGGGCGTATACTGGGGGGACGGGGACGACTCCCATTAACCCCTGACTATACCGGGGATACGCTTATCACCATGGCTTTCTGGTCTGTGCTGAAGCAGGGCATTCTGGCAGCCAAGTGGCTTGACCTTTATTAGTGAGCCTGGTTACCCCCTCTCGGAACCACAGACTTAGAAATCGCCAGCTCATATACAGTGCATAAAATATATTTATATATATATACCCTTATACACCATTTTAATAAAAAATATAACAAAATTCTTCTATGTCCCTCGGGAAGAGTGAAAGACGCGCACGTTCATTTTCAGAGCTCCTAGACCTTCCTATAAGAAGTTAGCCAAAAAGTAGCTTCGAAAAACGCTTAGGTTAAGTTTCAGAGTTGCTTCTAATGTACCAAAGCTGGACTTAGACATAATTTCACTCTCACAACATTATGGCTGGTTGGAGACAGTCCGAACCACAAGTACCGGGTCCATGGTTCTGGGCATATACTGGGGGGATGGGGATGAATCCCATTAACCCCTGACTATACCGGGGATACGCTTATCACAATGCCTTTCTGGTCTGTGCTGAAGCAGGGCATTCTGGCAGCCAAGTGGCTTGACCTTTATTAGTGAGCCTGGTTACCCCCTCTCGGAACCACAGACTTAGAAATCGCCAGCTCATATACAGTGCATAAAATATATTTATATATATACCCTTATACACCATTTTAATAAAAAATATCACAAAATTCTTCTAAGTCCCTCGGGAAGAGTGAAAGACGCGCACGTTCATTTTCAGAGCTTCTAGACCTTCCTATAAGAAGTTAGCCAAAAAGTAGCTTCGAAAAACGCTTAGGTTAAGTTTCAGAGTTGCTTCTAATGTACCAAAGCTGGACTTAGACATACTTTCACTCTCACAACATTATGGCTGGTTGGAGACAGTCCGAACCACAAGTACCGAGTCCATGGTTCTGGGCGTATACTGGGGGGACGGGGACGACTCCCATTAACCCCTGACTATACCGGGGATACGCTTATCACAATGCCTTTCTGGTCTGTGCTGAAGCAGGGCATTCTGGCAGCCAAGTGGCTTGACCTTTATTAGTGAGCCTGGTTACCCCCTCTCGGAACCACAGACTTAGAAATCGCCAGCTCATATACAGTGCATAAAATATATTTATATATATACCCTTATACACCATTTTAATAAAAAATATCACAAAATTCTTCTAAGTCCCTCGGGAAGAGTGAAAGACGCGCACGTTCCTTTTCAGAGCTCCTAGACCTTCCTATAAGAAGTTAGCCAAAAAGTAGCTTCGAAAAACGCTTAGGTTAAGTTTCAGAGTTGCTTCTTATGTACCAAAGCTGGACTTCGACATAATTTCACTCTCACAACATTATGGCTGGTTGGAGACAGTCCGAACCACAAGTACCGGGTCCATGGTTCTGGGCGTATACTGGGGGGACGGGGACGACTCCCATTAACCCCTGACTATACCGGGGATACGCTTATCACAATGCCTTTCTGGTCTGTGCTGAAGCAGGGCATTCTGGCAGCCAAGTGGCTTGACCTTTATTAGTGAGCCTGGTTACCCCCTCTCGGAACCACAGACTTAGAAATCGCCAGCTCATATACAGTGCATAAAATATATTTATATATATACCCTTATACACCATTTTAATAAAAAATATCACAAAATTCTTCTAAGTCCCTCGGGAAGAGTGAAAGACGCGCACGTTCCTTTTCAGAGCTCCTAGACCTTCCTATAAGAAGTTAGCCAAAAAGTAGCTTCGAAAAACGCTTAGGTTAAGTTTCAGAGTTGCTTCTAATGTACCAAAGCTGGACTTAGACATAATTTCACTCTCACAACATTATGGCTGGTTGGAGACAGTCCGAACCACAAGTACCGAGTCCATGGTTCTGGGCGTATACTGGGGGGACGGGGACGACTCCAATTAACCCCTGACTATACCGGGGATACGCTTATCACAATGGCTTTCTGGTCTGTGCTGAAGCAGGGCATTCTGGCAGCCAAGTGGCTTGACCTTTATTAGTGAGCCTGGTTACCCCCTCTCGGAACCACAGACTTAGAAATCGCCAGCTCATATACAGTGCATAAAATATATTTATATATATACCCTTATACACCATTTTAATTAAAAATATCACAAAATTCTTCTATGTCCCTCGGGAAGAGTGAAAGACGCGCACGTTCATTTTCAGAGCTCCTAGACCTTCCTATAAGAAGTTAGCCATAAAGTAGCTTCGAAAAACGCTTAGGTTAAGTTTCAGAGTTGCTTCTAATGAACCAAAGCTGGACTTAGACATAATTTCACTCTCACAACATTATGGCTGGTTGGAGACAGTCCGAACCACAAGTACCGGGTCCATGGTTCTGGGCGTATACTGGGGGGACGGGGACGACTCCCATTAACCCCTGACTATACCGGGGATACGCTTATCACAATGCCTTTCTGGTCTGTGCTGAAGCAGGGCATTCTGGCAGCCAAGTGGCTTGACCTTTATTAGTGAGCCTGGTTACCCCCTCTCGGAACCACAGACTTAGAAATCGCCAGCTCATATACAGTGCATAAAATATATTTATATATATACCCTTATACACCATTTTAATAAAAAATATCACAAAATTCTTCTAAGTCCCTCGGGAAGAGTGAAAGACGCGCACATTCATTTTCAGAGCTGCTAGACCTTCCTATAAGAAGTTAGCCAAAAAGTAGCTTCGAAAAACGCTTAGGTTAAGTTTCAGAGTTGCTTCTAATGTACCAAAGCTGGACTTAGACATAATTTCACTCTCACAACATTATGGCTGGTTGGAGACAGTCCGAAACACAAGTACCGAGTCCATGGTTCTGGGCGTATACTGGGGGGACGGGGACGACTCCCATTAACCCCTGACTATACCGGGGATACGCTTATCACAATGGCTTTCTGGTCTGTGCTGAAGCAGGGCATTCTGGCAGCCAAGTGGCTTGACCTTTATTAGTGAGCCTGGTTACCCCCTCTCGGAACCACAGACTTAGAAATCGCCAGCTCATATACAGTGCATAAAATATATTTATATATATATATACCCTTATACACCATTTTAATAAAAAATATCACAAAATTCTTCTATGTCCCTCGGGAAGAGTGAAAGACGCGCACGTTCATTTTCAGAGCTCCTAGACCTTCCTATAAGAAGTTAGCCATAAAGTAGCTTCGAAAAACGCTTAGGTTAAGTTTCAGAGTTGCTTCTAATGAACCAAAGCTGGACTTAGAAATAATTTCACTCTCACAACATTATGGCTGGTTGGAGACAGTCCGAACCACAAGTACCGGGTCCATGGTTCTGGGCGTATACTGGGGGGACGGGGACGACTCCCATTAACCCCTGACTATACCGGGGATACGCTTATCACAATGGCTTTCTGGTCTGTGCTGAAGCAGGGCATTCTGGCAGCCAAGTTGCTTGACCTTTATTAGTGAGCCTGGAAACCCCCTCTCGGAACCACAGACTTAGAAATCGCCAGTTCATATACAGTGCATAAAATATATTTATATATATACCCTTATACACCATTTTAATAAAAAATATCACAAAATTCTTCTATGTCCCTCGGGAAGAGTGAAAGACGCGCACGTTCATTTTCAGAGCTCCTAGACCTTCATACTGTATAAGAAGTTAGCCAAAAAGTAGCTTCGAAAAACGCTTAGGTTAAGTTTCAGAGTTGCTTCTAATGTACCAAAGCTGGACTTAGACATAATTTCACTCTCACAACATTATGGCTGGTTGGAGACAGTCCGAACCACAAGTACCGGGTCCATGGTTCTGGCCGTATACTGGGGGGACGGGGACGACTCCCATTAACCCCTGACTATACCGGGGATACGCTTATCACAATGCCTTTCTGGTCTGTGCTGAAGCAGGGCATTCTGGCAGCCAAGTGGCTTGACCTATATTAGTGAGCCTGGTTACCCCCTCTCGGAACCACAGACTTAGAAATCGCCAGCTCATATACAGTGCATAAAATATATTTATATATATATACCCTTATACACCATTTTAATAAAAAATATCACAAAATTCTTCTAAGTCCCTCGGGAAGAGTGAAAGACGCGCACGTTCCTTTTCAGAGCTCCTAGACCTTCCTATAAGAAGTTAGCCAAAAAGTAGCTTCGAAAAACGCTTAGGTTAAGTTTCAGAGTTGCTTCTTATGTACCAAAGCTGGACTTCGACATAATTTCACTCTCACAACATTATGGCTGGTTGGAGACAGTCCGAACCACAAGTACCGGGTCCATGGTTCTGGGCTTATACTGGGGGGACGGGGACGACTCCCATTAACCCCTGACTATACCGGGGATACGCTTATCACCATGGCTTTCTGGTCTGTGCTGAAGCAGGGCATTCTGGCAGCCAAGTGGCTTGACCTTTATTAGTGAGCCTGGTTACCCCCTCTCGGAACCACAGACTTAGAAATCGCCAGCTCATATACAGTGCATAAAATATATTTATATATATATACCCTTATACACCATTTTAATAAAAAATATAACAAAATTCTTCTATGTCCCTCGGGAAGAGTGAAAGACGCGCACGTTCATTTTCAGAGCTCCTAGACCTTCCTATAAGAAGTTAGCCAAAAAGTAGCTTCGAAAAACGCTTAGGTTAAGTTTCAGAGTTGCTTCTAATGTACCAAAGCTGGACTTAGACATAATTTCACTCTCACAACATTATGGCTGGTTGGAGACAGTCCGAACCACAAGTACCGAGTCCATGGTTCTGGGCGTATACTGGGGGGACGGGGACGACTCCAATTAACCCCTGACTATACCGGGGATACGCTTATCACAATGGCTTTCTGGTCTGTGCTGAAGCAGGGCATTCTGGCAGCCAAGTGGCTTGACCTTTATTAGTGAGCCTGGTTACCCCCTCTCGGAACCACAGACTTAGAAATCGCCAGCTCATATACAGTGCATAAAATATATTTATATATATATACCCTTATACACCATTTTAATTAAAAATATCACAAAATTCTTCTATGTCCCTCGGGAAGAGTGAAAGACACGCACGTTCATTTTCAGAGCTCCTAGACCTTCCTATAAGAAGTTAGCCATAAAGTAGCTTCGAAAAACGCTTAGGTTAAGTTTCAGAGTTGCTTCTAATGAACCAAAGCTGGACTTAGACATAATTTCACTCTCACAACATTATGGCTGGTTGGAGACAGTCCGAACCACAAGTACCGGGTCCATGGTTCTGGGCGTATACTGGGGGGACGGGGACGACTCCCATTAACCCCTGACTATACCGGGGATACGCTTATCACAATGCCTTTCTGGTCTGTGCTGAAGCAGGGCATTCTGGCAGCCAAGTGGCTTGACCTTTATTAGTGAGCCTGGTTACCCCCTCTCGGAACCACAGACTTAGAAATCGCCAGCTCATATACAGTGCATAAAATATATTTATATATATACCCTTATACACCATTTTAATAAAAAATATCACAAAATTCTTCTAAGTCCCTCGGGAAGAGTGAAAGACGCGCACGTTCCTTTTCAGAGCTGCTAGACCTTCCTATAAGAAGTTAGCCAAAAAGTAGCTTCGAAAAACGCTTAGGTTAAGTTTCAGAGTTGCTTCTAATGTACCAAAGCTGGACTTAGACATAATTTCACTCTCACAACATTATGGCTGGTTGGAGACAGTCCGAACCACAAGTACCGAGTCCATGGTTCTGGGCGTATACTGGGGGGACGGGGACGACTCCCATTAACCCCTGACTATACCGGGGATACGCTTATCACAATGGCTTTCTGGTCTGTGCTGAAGCAGGGCATTCTGGCAGCCAAGTGGCTTGACCTTTATTAGTGAGCCTGGTTACCCCCTCTCGGAACCATAGACTTAGAAATCGCCAGCTCATATACAGTGCATAAAATATATTTATATATATATATACCCTTATACACCATTTTAATAAAAAATATCACAAAATTCTTCTATGTCCCTCGGGAAGAGTGAAAGACGCGCACGTTCATTTTCAGAGCTCCTAGACCTTCCTATAAGAAGTTAGCCATAAAGTAGCTTCGAAAAACGCTTAGGTTAAGTTTCAGAGTTGCTTCTAATGAACCAAAGCTGGACTTAGACATAATTTCACTCTCACAACATTATGGCTGGTTGGAGACAGTCCGAACCACAAGTACCGGGTCCATGGTTCTGGGCGTATACTGGGGGGACGGGGACGACTCCCATTAACCCCTGACTATACCGGGGATACGCTTATCACAATGGCTTTCTGGTCTGTGCTGAAGCAGGGCATTCTGGCAGCCAAGTTGCTTGACCTTTATTAGTGAGCCTGGAAACCCCCTCTCGGAACCACAGACTTAGAAATCGCCAGCTCATATACAGTGCATAAAATATATTTATATATATACCCTTATACACCATTTTAATAAAAAATATCACAAAATTCTTCTATGTCCCTCGGGAAGAGTGAAAGACGCGCACGTTCATTTTCAGAGCTCCTAGACCTTCCTACTGTATAAGAAGTTAGCCAAAAAGTAGCTTCGAAAAACGCTTAGGTTAAGTTTCAGAGTTGCTTCTAATGTACCAAAGCTGGACTTAGACATAATTTCACTCTCACAACATTATGGCTGGTTGGAGACAGTCCGAACCACAAGTACCGAGTCCATGGTTCTGGGCGTATACTGGGGGGACGGGGACGACTCCAATTAACCCCTGACTATACCGGGGATACGCTTATCACAATGGCTTTCTGGTCTGTGCTGAAGCAGGGCATTCTGGCAGCCAAGTGGCTTGACCTTTATTAGTGAGCCTGGTTACCCCCTCTCGGAACCACAGACTTAGAAATCGCCAGCTCATATACAGTGCATAAAATATATTTATATATGTATACCCTTATACACCATTTTAATTAAAAATATCACAAAATTCTTCTATGTCCCTCGGGAAGAGTGAAAGACACGCACGTTCATTTTCAGAGCTCCTAGACCTTCCTATAAGAAGTTAGCCATAAAGTAGCTTCGAAAAACGCTTAGGTTAAGTTTCAGAGTTGCTTCTAATGAACCAAAGCTGGACTTAGACATAATTTCACTCTCACAACATTATGGCTGGTTGGAGACAGTCCGAACCACAAGTACCGGGTCCATGGTTCTGGGCGTATACTGGGGGGACGGGGACGACTCCCATTAACCCCTGACTATACCGGGGATACGCTTATCACAATGCCTTTCTGGTCTGTGCTGAAGCAGGGCATTCTGGCAGCCAAGTGGCTTGACCTTTATTAGTGAGCCTGGTTACCCCCTCTCGGAACCACAGACTTAGAAATCGCCAGCTCATATACAGTGCATAAAATATATTTATATATATACCCTTATACACCATTTTAATAAAAAATATCACAAAATTCTTCTAAGTCCCTCGGGAAGAGTGAAAGACGCGCACATTCATTTTCAGAGCTGCTAGACCTTCCTATAAGAAGTTAGCCAAAAAGTAGCTTCGAAAAACGCTTAGGTTAAGTTTCAGAGTTGCTTCTAATGTACCAAAGCTGGACTTAGACATAATTTCACTCTCACAACATTATGGCTGGTTGGAGACAGTCCGAACCACAAGTACCGAGTCCATGGATCTGGGCGTATACTGGGGGGACGGGGACGACTCCCATTAACCCCTGACTATACCGGGGATACGCTTATCACAATGGCTTTCTGGTCTGTGCTGAAGCAGGGCATTCTGGCAGCCAAGTGGCTTGACCTTTATTAGTGAGCCTGGTTACCCCCTCTCGGAACCACAGACTTAGAAATCGCCAGCTCATATACAGTGCATAAAATATATTTATATATATATATACCCTTATACACCATTTTAATAAAAAATATCACAAAATTCTTCTATGTCCCTCGGGAAGAGTGAAAGACGCGCACGTTCATTTTCAGAGCTCCTAGACCTTCCTATAAGAAGTTAGCCATAAAGTAGCTTCGAAAAACGCTTAGGTTAAGTTTCAGAGTTGCTTCTAATGAACCAAAGCTGGACTTAGAAATAATTTCACTCTCACAACATTATGGCTGGTTGGAGACAGTCCGAACCACAAGTACCGGGTCCATGGTTCTGGGCGTATACTGGGGGGACGGGGACGACTCCCATTAACCCCTGACTATACCGGGGATACGCTTATCACAATGGCTTTCTGGTCTGTGCTGAAGCAGGGCATTCTGGCAGCCAAGTTGCTTGACCTTTATTAGTGAGCCTGGAAACCCCCTCTCGGAACCACAGACTTAGAAATCGCCAGTTCATATACAGTGCATAAAATATATTTATATATATACCCTTATACACCATTTTAATAAAAAATATCACAAAATTCTTCTATGTCCCTCGGGAAGAGTGAAAGACGCGCACGTTCATTTTCAGAGCTCCTAGACCTTCATACTGTATAAGAAGTTAGCCAAAAAGTAGCTTCGAAAAACGCTTAGGTTAAGTTTCAGAGTTGCTTCTAATGTACCAAAGCTGGACTTAGACATAATTTCACTCTCACAACATTATGGCTGGTTGGAGACAGTCCGAACCACAAGTACCGGGTCCATGGTTCTGGCCGTATACTGGGGGGACGGGGACGACTCCCATTAACCCCTGACTATACCGGGGATACGCTTATCACAATGCCTTTCTGGTCTGTGCTGAAGCAGGGCATTCTGGCAGCCAAGTGGCTTGACCTATATTAGTGAGCCTGGTTACCCCCTCTCGGAACCACAGACTTAGAAATCGCCAGCTCATATACAGTGCATAAAATATATTTATATATATATACCCTTATACACCATTTTAATAAAAAATATCACAAAATTCTTCTAAGTCCCTCGGGAAGAGTGAAAGACGCGCACGTTCCTTTTCAGAGCTCCTAGACCTTCCTATAAGAAGTTAGCCAAAAAGTAGCTTCGAAAAACGCTTAGGTTAAGTTTCAGAGTTGCTTCTTATGTACCAAAGCTGGACTTCGACATAATTTCACTCTCACAACATTATGGCTGGTTGGAGACAGTCCGAACCACAAGTACCGGGTCCATGGTTCTGGGCTTATACTGGGGGGACGGGGACGACTCCCATTAACCCCTGACTATACCGGGGATACGCTTATCACCATGGCTTTCTGGTCTGTGCTGAAGCAGGGCATTCTGGCAGCCAAGTGGCTTGACCTTTATTAGTGAGCCTGGTTACCCCCTCTCGGACCCACAGACTTAGAAATCGCCAGCTCATATACAGTGCATAAAATATATTTATATATATATACCCTTATACACCATTTTAATAAAAAATATAACAAAATTCTTCTATGTCCCTCGGGAAGAGTGAAAGACGCGCACGTTCATTTTCAGAGCTCCTAGACCTTCCTATAAGAAGTTAGCCAAAAAGTAGCTTCGAAAAACGCTTAGGTTAAGTTTCAGAGTTGCTTCTAATGTACCAAAGCTGGACTTAGACATAATTTCACTCTCACAACATTATGGCTGGTTGGAGACAGTCCGAACCACAAGTACCGAGTCCATGGTTCTGGGCGTATACTGGGGGGACGGGGACGACTCCAATTAACCCCTGACTATACCGGGGATACGCTTATCACAATGGCTTTCTGGTCTGTGCTGAAGCAGGGCATTCTGGCAGCCAAGTGGCTTGACCTTTATTAGTGAGCCTGGTTACCCCCTCTCGGAACCACAGACTTAGAAATCGCCAGCTCATATACAGTGCATAAAATATATTTATATATATATACCCTTATACACCATTTTAATTAAAAATATCACAAAATTCTTCTATGTCCCTCGGGAAGAGTGAAAGACACGCACGTTCATTTTCAGAGCTCCTAGACCTTCCTATAAGAAGTTAGCCATAAAGTAGCTTCGAAAAACGCTTAGGTTAAGTTTCAGAGTTGCTTCTAATGAACCAAAGCTGGACTTAGACATAATTTCACTCTCACAACATTATGGCTGGTTGGAGACAGTCCGAACCACAAGTACCGGGTCCATGGTTCTGGGCGTATACTGGGGGGACGGGGACGACTCCCATTAACCCCTGACTATACCGGGGATACGCTTATCACAATGCCTTTCTGGTCTGTGCTGAAGCAGGGCATTCTGGCAGCCAAGTGGCTTGACCTTTATTAGTGAGCCTGGTTACCCCCTCTCGGAACCACAGACTTAGAAATCGCCAGCTCATATACAGTGCATAAAATATATTTATATATATACCCTTATACACCATTTTAATAAAAAATATCACAAAATTCTTCTAAGTCCCTCGGGAAGAGTGAAAGACGCGCACGTTCCTTTTCAGAGCTGCTAGACCTTCCTATAAGAAGTTAGCCAAAAAGTAGCTTCGAAAAACGCTTAGGTTAAGTTTCAGAGTTGCTTCTAATGTACCAAAGCTGGACTTAGACATAATTTCACTCTCACAACATTATGGCTGGTTGGAGACAGTCCGAACCACAAGTACCGAGTCCATGGTTCTGGGCGTATACTGGGGGGACGGGGACGACTCCCATTAACCCCTGACTATACCGGGGATACGCTTATCACAATGGCTTTCTGGTCTGTGCTGAAGCAGGGCATTCTGGCAGCCAAGTGGCTTGACCTTTATTAGTGAGCCTGGTTACCCCCTCTCGGAACCATAGACTTAGAAATCGCCAGCTCATATACAGTGCATAAAATATATTTATATATATATATACCCTTATACACCATTTTAATAAAAAATATCACAAAATTCTTCTATGTCCCTCGGGAAGAGTGAAAGACGCGCACGTTCATTTTCAGAGCTCCTAGACCTTCCTATAAGAAGTTAGCCATAAAGTAGCTTCGAAAAACGCTTAGGTTAAGTTTCAGAGTTGCTTCTAATGAACCAAAGCTGGACTTAGACATAATTTCACTCTCACAACATTATGGCTGGTTGGAGACAGTCCGAACCACAAGTACCGGGTCCATGGTTCTGGGCGTATACTGGGGGGACGGGGACGACTCCCATTAACCCCTGACTATACCGGGGATACGCTTATCACAATGGCTTTCTGGTCTGTGCTGAAGCAGGGCATTCTGGCAGCCAAGTTGCTTGACCTTTATTAGTGAGCCTGGAAACCCCCTCTCGGAACCACAGACTTAGAAATCGCCAGCTCATATACAGTGCATAAAATATATTTATATATATACCCTTATACACCATTTTAATAAAAAATATCACAAAATTCTTCTATGTCCCTCGGGAAGAGTGAAAGACGCGCACGTTCATTTTCAGAGCTCCTAGACCTTCCTACTGTATAAGAAGTTAGCCAAAAAGTAGCTTCGAAAAACGCTTAGGTTAAGTTTCAGAGTTGCTTCTAATGTACCAAAGCTGGACTTAGACATAATTTCACTCTCACAACATTATGGCTGGTTGGAGACAGTCCGAACCACAAGTACCGAGTCCATGGTTCTGGGCGTATACTGGGGGGACGGGGACGACTCTAATTAACCCCTGACTATACCGGGGATACGCTTATCACAATGGCTTTCTGGTCTGTGCTGAAGCAGGGCATTCTGGCAGCCAAGTGGCTTGACCTTTATTAGTGAGCCTGGTTACCCCCTCTCGGAACCACAGACTTAGAAATCGCCAGCTCATATACAGTGCATAAAATATATTTATATATATATACCCTTATACACCATTTTAATTAAAAATATCACAAAATTCTTCTATGTCCCTCGGGAAGAGTGAAAGACACGCACGTTCATTTTCAGAGCTCCTAGACCTTCCTATAAGAAGTTAGCCATAAAGTAGCTTCGAAAAACGCTTAGGTTAAGTTTCAGAGTTGCTTCTAATGAACCAAAGCTGGACTTAGACATAATTTCACTCTCACAACATTATGGCTGGTTGGAGACAGTCCGAACCACAAGTACCGGGTCCATGGTTCTGGGCGTATACTGGGGGGACGGGGACGACTCCCATTAACCCCTGACTATACCGGGGATACGCTTATCACAATGGCTTTCTGGTCTGTGCTGAAGCAGGGCATTCTGGCAGCCAAGTTGCTTGACCTTTATTAGTGAGCCTGGAAACCCCCTCTCGGAACCACAGACTTAGAAATCGCCAGCTCATATACAGTGCATAAAATATATTTATATATATACCCTTATACACCATTTTAATAAAAAATATCACAAAATTCTTCTATGTCCCTCGGGAAGAGTGAAAGACGCGCACGTTCATTTTCAGAGCTCCTAGACCTTCCTACTGTATAAGAAGTTAGCCAAAAAGTAGCTTCGAAAAACGCTTAGGTTAAGTTTCAGAGTTGCTTCTAATGTACCAAAGCTGGACTTAGACATAATTTCACTCTCACAACATTATGGATGGTTGGAGACAGTCCGAACCACAAGTACCGGGTCCATGGTTCTGGCCGTATACTGGGGGGACGGGGACGACTCCCATTAACCCCTGACTATACCGGGGATACGCTTATCACAATGCCTTTCTGGTCTGTGCTGAAGCAGGGCATTCTGGCAGCCAAGTGGCTTGACCTTTATTAGTGAGCCTGGTTACCCCCTCTCGGAACCACAGACTTAGAAATCGCCAGCTCATATACAGTGCATAAAATATATTTATATATATACCCTTATACACCATTTTAATAAAAAATATCACAAAATTCTTCTAAGTCCCTCGGGAAGAGTAAAAGACGCGCACGTTCATTTTCAGAGCTCCTAGACCTTCCTATAAGAAGTTAGCCAAAAAGTAGCTTCGAAAAACGCTTAGGTTAAGTTTCAGAGTTGCTTCTAATGTACCAAAGCTGGACTTAGACATAAGTTCACTCTCACAACATTATGGCTGGTTGGAGACAGTCCGAACCACAAGTACCGGGTCCATGGTTCTGGGCATATACTGGGGGGACGGGGATGACTCCCATTAACCCCTGACTATACCGGGGATACGCTTATCACAATGCCTTTCTGGTCTGTGCTGAAGCAGGGCATTCTGGCAGCCAAGTGGCTTGACCTTTATTAGTGAGCCTGGTTACCCCCTCTTGGAACCACAGACTTAGAAATCGCCAGCTCATATACAGTGCATAAAATATATTTATATATATACCCTTATACACCATTTTAATAAAAAATATCACAAAATTCTTCTAAGTCCCTCGGGAAGAGTGAAAGACGCGCACGTTCATTTTCAGAGCTCCTAGACCTTCCTATAAGAAGTTAGCCAAAAAGTAGCTTCGAAAAACGCTTAGGTTAAGTTTCAGAGTTGCTTCTAATGTACCAAAGCTGGACTTAGACATAATTTCACTCTCACAACATTATGGCTGGTTGGAGACAGTCCGAACCACAAGTACCGGGTTCATGGTTCTGGGCGTATACTGGGGGGACGGGGACGACTCCCATTAACCCCTGACTATACCGGGGATACGCTTATCATAATGCCTTTCTAGTCTGTGCTGAAGCAGGGCATTCTGGCAGCCAAGTGGCTTGACCTTTATTAGTGAGCCTGGTTACCCCCTCTCGGAACCACAGACTTAGAAATCGCCAGCTCATATACAGTGCATAAAATATATTTATATATATACCCTTATACACCATTTTAATAAAAAATATCACAAAATTCTTCTAAGTCCCTCGGGAAGAGTGAAAGACGCGCACGTTCATTTTCAGAGCTCCTAGACCTTCCTATAAGAAGTTAGCCAAAAAGTAGCTTCGAAAAACGCTTAGGTTAAGTTTCAGAGTTGCTTCTAATGTACCAAAGCTGGACTTAGACATAATTTCACTCTCACAACATTATGGCTGGTTGGAGACAGTCCGAACCACAAGTACCGAGTCCATGGTTCTGGGCGTATACTGGGGGGACGGGGACGACTCCCATTAACCCCTGACTATACCGGGGATACGCTTATCACAATGGCTTTCTGGTCTGTGCTGAAGCAGGGCATTCTGGCAGCCAAGTGGCTTGACCTTTATTAGTGAGCCTGGTTACCCCCTCTCGGAACCACAGACTTAGAAATCGCCAGCTCATATACAGTGCCTAAAATATATTTATATATATATATACCCTTATACACCATTTTAATAAAAAATATCACAAAATTTTTCTATGTCCCTCGGGAAGAGTGAAAGACGCGCACGTTCATTTTCAGAGCTCCTAGACCTTCCTATAAGAAGTTAGCCATAAAGTAGCTTCGAAAAACGCTTAGGTTAAGTTTCAGAGTTGCTTCTAATGAACCAAAGCTGGACTTAGACAATTTCACTCTCACAACATTATGGCTGGTTGGAGACAGTCCGAACCACAAGTACCGGGTCCATGGTTCTGGGCGTATACTGGGGGGACGGGGACGACTCCCATTAACCCCTGACTATACCGGGGATACGCTTATCACAATGCCTTTCTGGTCTGTGCTGAAGCAGGGCATTCTGGCAGCCAAGTGGCTTGACCTTTATTAGTGAGCCTGGTTACCCCCTCTCGGAACCACAGACTTAGAAATCGCCAGCTCATATACAGTGCATAAAATATATTTATATATATACCCTTATACACCATTTTAATAAAAAATATCACAAAATTCTTCTAAGTCCCTCGGGAAGAGTGAAAGACGCGCACGTTCATTTTCAGAGCTGCTAGACCTTCCTATAAGAAGTTAGCCAAAAAGTAGCTTCGAAAAACGCTTAGGTTAAGTTTCAGAGTTGCTTCTAATGTACCAAAGCTGGACTTAGACATAATTTCACTCTCACAACATTATGGCTGGTTGGAGACAGTCCGAACCACAAGTACCGAGTCCATGGTTCTGGGCGTATACTGGGGGGACGGGGACGACTCCCATTAACCCCTGACTATACCGGGGATACGCTTATCACCATGGCTTTCTGGTCTGTGCTGAAGCAGGGCATTCTGGCAGCCAAGTGGCTTGACCTTTATTAGTGAGTTTGGTTACCCCCTCTCGGAACCACAGACTTAGAAATCGCCAGCTCATATACAGTGCATAAAATATATTTATATATATATACCCTTATACACCATTTTAATAAAAAATATAACAAAATTCTTCTATGTCCCTCGGGAAGAGTGAAAGACGCGCACGTTCATTTTCAGAGCTCCTAGACCTTCCTATAAGAAGTTAGCCAAAAAGTAGCTTCGAAAAACGCTTAGGTTAAGTTTCAGAGTTGCTTCTAATGAACCAAAGCTGGACTTAGACATAATTTCACTCTCACAACATTATGGCTGGTTGGAGACAGTCCGAACCACAAGTACCGGGTCCATGGTTCTGGGCGTATACTGGGGGGACGGGGATGACTCCCATTAACCCCTGACTATACCGGGGATACGCTTATCACAATGCCTTTCTGGTCTGTGCTGAAGCAGGGCATTCTGGCAGCCAAGTGGCTTGACCTTTATTAGTGAGCCTGGTTACCCCCTCTCGGAACCACAGACTTAGAAATCGCCAGCTCATATACAGTGCATAAAATATATTTATATATATACCCTTATACACCATTTTAATAAAAAATATCACAAAATTCTTCTAAGTCCCTCGGGAAGAGTGAAAGACGCGCACGTTCATTTTCAGAGCTCCTAGACCTTCCTATAAGAAGTTAGCCAAAAAGTAGCTTCGAAAAACGCTTAGGTTAAGTTTCAGAGTTGCTTCTAATGTACCAAAGCTGGACTTAGACATAATTTCACTCTCACAACATTATGGCTGGTTGGAGACAGTCCGAACCACAAGTACCGGGTCCATGGTTCTGGGCATATACTGGGGGGACGGGGATGACTCCCATTAACCCCTGACTATACCGGGGATACGCTTATCACAATGCCTTTCTGGTCTGTGCTGAAGCAGGGCATTCTGGCAGCCAACTGGCTTGACCTTTATTAGTGAGCCTGGTTACCCCCTCTCGGAACCACAGACTTAGAAATCGCCAGCTCATATACAGTGCATAAAATATATTTATATATATACCCTTATACACCATTTTAATAAAAAATATCACAAAATTCTTCTAAGTCCCTTGGAAAGAGTGAAAGACGCGCACGTTCATTTTCAGAGCTCCTAGACCTTCCTATAAGAAGTTAGCCAAAAAGTAGCTTCGAAAAACGCTTAGGTTAAGTTTCAGAGTTGCTTCTAATCTACCAAAGCTGGACTTAGACATAATTTCACTCTCACAACATTATGGCTGGTTGGAGACAGTCCGAACCACAAGTACCGGGTCCATGGTTCTGGGCATATACTGGGGGGACGGGGATGACTCCCATTAACCCCTGACTATACCGGGGATACGCTTATCACAATGCCTTTCTGGTCTGTGCTGAAGCAGGGCATTCTGGCAGCCAAGTGGCTTGACCTTTATTAGTGAGCCTGGTTACCCCCTCTCGGAACCACAGACTTAGAAATCGCCAGCTCATATACAGTGCATAAAATATATTTATATATATACCCTTATACACCATTTTAATAAAAAATATCACAAAATTCTTCTAAGTCCCTCGGGAAGAGTGAAAGACGCGCACGTTCATTTTCAGAGCTCCTAGACCTTCCTATAAGAAGTTAGCCAAAAAGTAGCTTCGAAAAACGCTTAGGTTAAGTTTCAGAGTTGCTTCTAATGTACCAAAGCTGGACTTAGACATACTTTCACTCTCACAACATTATGGCTGGTTGGAGACAGTCCGAACCACAAGTACCGAGTCCATGGTTCTGGGCGTATACTGGGGGGACGGGGACGACTCCCATTAACCCCTGACTATACCGGGGATACGCTTATCACAATGCCTTTCTGGTCTGTGCTGAAGCAGGGCATTCTGGCAGCCAAGTGGCTTGACCTTTATTAGTGAGCCTGGTTACCCCCTCTCGGAACCACAGACTTAGAAATCGCCAGCTCATATACAGTGCATAAAATATATTTATATATATACCCTTATACACCATTTTAATAAAAAATATCACAAAATTCTTCTAAGTCCCTCGGGAAGAGTGAAAGACGCGCACGTTCCTTTTCAGAGCTCCTAGACCTTCCTATAAGAAGTTAGCCAAAAAGTAGCTTCGAAAAACGCTTAGGTTAAGTTTCAGAGTTGCTTCTAATGAACCAAAGCTGGACTTAGACATAATTTCACTCTCACAACATTATGGCTGGTTGGAGACAGTCCGAACCACAAGTACCGGGTCCATGGTTCTGGGCGTATACTGGGGGGACGGGGATGACTCCCATTAACCCCTGACTATACCGGGGATACGCTTATCACAATGCCTTTCTGGTCTGTGCTGAAGCAGGGCATTCTGGCAGCCAAGTGGCTTGACCTTTATTAGTGAGCCTGGTTACCCCCTCTCGGAACCACAGACTTAGAAATCGCCAGCTCATATACAGTGCATAAAATATATTTATATATATACCCTTATACACCATTTTAATAAAAAATATCACAAAATTCTTCTAAGTCCCTCGGGAAGAGTGAAAGACGCGCACGTTCATTTTCAGAGCTCCTAGACCTTCCTATAAGAAGTTAGCCAAAAAGTAGCTTCGAAAAACGCTTAGGTTAAGTTTCAGAGTTGCTTCTAATGTACCAAAGCTGGATTTAGACATAATATCACTCTCACAACATTATGGCTGGTTGGAGACAGTCCGAACCACAAGTACCGGGTCCATGGTTCTGGGCATATACTGGGGGGACGGGGATGACTCCCATTAACCCCTGACTATACCGGGGATACGCTTATCACAATGCCTTTCTGGTCTGTGCTGAAGCAGGGCATTCTGGCAGCCAAGTGGCTTGACCTTTATTAGTGAGCCTGGTTACCCCCTCTCGGAACCACAGACTTAGAAATCGCCAGCTCATATACAGTGCATCAAATATATTTATATATATACCCTTATACACCATTTTAATAAAAAATATCACAAAATTCTTCTAAGTCCCTCGGGAAGAGTGAAAGACGCGCACATTCATTTTCAGAGCTCCTAGACCTTCCTATAAGAAGTTAGCCAAAAAGTAGCTTCGAAAAACGCTTAGGTTAAGTTTCAGAGTTGCTTCTAATGTACCAAAGCTGGACTTAGACATAATTTCACTCTCACAACATTATGGCTGGTTGGAGACAGTCCGAACCACAAGTACCGGGTCCATGGTTCTGGGCGTATACTGGGGGGACGGGGACGACTCCCATTAACCCCTGACTATACCGGGGATACGCTTATCACAATGCCTTTCTGGTCTGTGCTGAAGCAGGGCATTCTGGCAGCCAAGTGGCTTGACCTTTATTAGTGAGCCTGGTTACCCCCTCTCGGAACCACAGACTTAGAAATCGCCAGCTCATATACAGTGCATAAAATATATTTATATATATACCCTTATACACCATTTTAATAAAAAATATCACAAAATTCTTCTAAGTCCCTCGGGAAGAGTGAAAGACGCGCACGTTCCTTTTCAGAGCTGCTAGACCTTCCTATAAGAAGTTAGCCAAAAAGTAGCTTCGAAAAACGCTTAGGTTAAGTTTCAGAGTTGCTTCTAATGTACCAAAGCTGGACTTAGACATAATTTCACTCTCACAACATTATGGCTGGTTGGAGACAGTCCGAACCACAAGTACCGAGTCCATGGTTCTGGGCGTATACTGGGGGGACGGGGACGACTCCCATTAACCCCTGACTATACCGGGGATACGCTTATCACAATGGCTTTCTGGTCTGTGCTGAAGCAGGGCATTCTGGCAGCCAAGTGGCTTGACCTTTATTAGTGAGCCTGGTTACCCCCTCTCGGAACCATAGACTTAGAAATCGCCAGCTCATATACAGTGCATAAAATATATTTATATATATATATACCCTTATACACCATTTTAATAAAAAATATCACAAAATTCTTCTATGTCCCTCGGGAAGAGTGAAAGACGCGCACGTTCATTTTCAGAGCTCCTAGACCTTCCTATAAGAAGTTAGCCATAAAGTAGCTTCGAAAAACGCTTAGGTTAAGTTTCAGAGTTGCTTCTAATGAACCAAAGCTGGACTTAGACATAATTTCACTCTCACAACATTATGGCTGGTTGGAGACAGTCCGAACCACAAGTACCGGGTCCATGGTTCTGGGCGTATACTGGGGGGACGGGGACGACTCCCATTAACCCCTGACTATACCGGGGATACGCTTATCACAATGGCTTTCTGGTCTGTGCTGAAGCAGGGCATTCTGGCAGCCAAGTTGCTTGACCTTTATTAGTGAGCCTGGAAACCCCCTCTCGGAACCACAGACTTAGAAATCGCCAGCTCATATACAGTGCATAAAATATATTTATATATATACCCTTATACACCATTTTAATAAAAAATATCACAAAATTCTTCTATGTCCCTCGGGAAGAGTGAAAGACGCGCACGTTCATTTTCAGAGCTCCTAGACCTTCCTACTGTATAAGAAGTTAGCCAAAAAGTAGCTTCGAAAAACGCTTAGGTTAAGTTTCAGAGTTGCTTCTAATGTACCAAAGCTGGACTTAGACATAATTTCACTCTCACAACATTATGGCTGGTTGGAGACAGTCCGAACCACAAGTACCGAGTCCATGGTTCTGGGCGTATACTGGGGGGACGGGGACGACTCCAATTAACCCCTGACTATACCGGGGATACGCTTATCACAATGGCTTTCTGGTCTGTGCTGAAGCAGGGCATTCTGGCAGCCAAGTGGCTTGACCTTTATTAGTGAGCCTGGTTACCCCCTCTCGGAACCACAGACTTAGAAATCGCCAGCTCATATACAGTGCATAAAATATATTTATATATATATACCCTTATACACCATTTTAATTAAAAATATCACAAAATTCTTCTATGTCCCTCGGGAAGAGTGAAAGACACGCACGTTCATTTTCAGAGCTCCTAGACCTTCCTATAAGAAGTTAGCCATAAAGTAGCTTCGAAAAACGCTTAGGTTAAGTTTCAGAGTTGCTTCTAATGAACCAAAGCTGGACTTAGACATAATTTCACTCTCACAACATTATGGCTGGTTGGAGACAGTCCGAACCACAAGTACCGGGTCCATGGTTCTGGGCGTATACTGGGGGGACGGGGACGACTCCCATTAACCCCTGACTATACCGGGGATACGCTTATCACAATGGCTTTCTGGTCTGTGCTGAAGCAGGGCATTCTGGCAGCCAAGTTGCTTGACCTTTATTAGTGAGCCTGGAAACCCCCTCTCGGAACCACAGACTTAGAAATCGCCAGCTCATATACAGTGCATAAAATATATTTATATATATACCCTTATACACCATTTTAATAAAAAATATCACAAAATTCTTCTATGTCCCTCGGGAAGAGTGAAAGACGCGCACGTTCATTTTCAGAGCTCCTAGACCTTCCTACTGTATAAGAAGTTAGCCAAAAAGTAGCTTCGAAAAACGCTTAGGTTAAGTTTCAGAGTTGCTTCTAATGTACCAAAGCTGGACTTAGACATAATTTCACTCTCACAACATTATGGATGGTTGGAGACAGTCCGAACCACAAGTACCGGGTCCATGGTTCTGGCCGTATACTGGGGGGACGGGGACGACTCCCATTAACCCCTGACTATACCGGGGATACGCTTATCACAATGCCTTTCTGGTCTGTGCTGAAGCAGGGCATTCTGGCAGCCAAGTGGCTTGACCTTTATTAGTGAGCCTGGTTACCCCCTCTCGGAACCACAGACTTAGAAATCGCCAGCTCATATACAGTGCATAAAATATATTTATATATATACCCTTATACACCATTTTAATAAAAAATATCACAAAATTCTTCTAAGTCCCTCGGGAAGAGTAAAAGACGCGCACGTTCATTTTCAGAGCTCCTAGACCTTCCTATAAGAAGTTAGCCAAAAAGTAGCTTCGAAAAACGCTTAGGTTAAGTTTCAGAGTTGCTTCTAATGTACCAAAGCTGGACTTAGACATAAGTTCACTCTCACAACATTATGGCTGGTTGGAGACAGTCCGAACCACAAGTACCGGGTCCATGGTTCTGGGCATATACTGGGGGGACGGGGATGACTCCCATTAACCCCTGACTATACCGGGGATACGCTTATCACAATGCCTTTCTGGTCTGTGCTGAAGCAGGGCATTCTGGCAGCCAAGTGGCTTGACCTTTATTAGTGAGCCTGGTTACCCCCTCTTGGAACCACAGACTTAGAAATCGCCAGCTCATATACAGTGCATAAAATATATTTATATATATACCCTTATACACCATTTTAATAAAAAATATCACAAAATTCTTCTAAGTCCCTCGGGAAGAGTGAAAGACGCGCACGTTCATTTTCAGAGCTCCTAGACCTTCCTATAAGAAGTTAGCCAAAAAGTAGCTTCGAAAAACGCTTAGGTTAAGTTTCAGAGTTGCTTCTAATGTACCAAAGCTGGACTTAGACATAATTTCACTCTCACAACATTATGGCTGGTTGGAGACAGTCCGAACCACAAGTACCGGGTTCATGGTTCTGGGCGTATACTGGGGGGACGGGGACGACTCCCATTAACCCCTGACTATACCGGGGATACGCTTATCATAATGCCTTTCTAGTCTGTGCTGAAGCAGGGCATTCTGGCAGCCAAGTGGCTTGACCTTTATTAGTGAGCCTGGTTACCCCCTCTCGGAACCACAGACTTAGAAATCGCCAGCTCATATACAGTGCATAAAATATATTTATATATATACCCTTATACACCATTTTAATAAAAAATATCACAAAATTCTTCTAAGTCCCTCGGGAAGAGTGAAAGACGCGCACGTTCATTTTCAGAGCTCCTAGACCTTCCTATAAGAAGTTAGCCAAAAAGTAGCTTCGAAAAACGCTTAGGTTAAGTTTCAGAGTTGCTTCTAATGTACCAAAGCTGGACTTAGACATAATTTCACTCTCACAACATTATGGCTGGTTGGAGACAGTCCGAACCACAAGTACCGAGTCCATGGTTCTGGGCGTATACTGGGGGGACGGGGACGACTCCCATTAACCCCTGACTATACCGGGGATACGCTTATCACAATGCCTTTCTGGTCTGTGCTGAAGCAGGGCATTCTGGCAGCCAAGTGGCTTGACCTTTATTAGTGAGCCTGGTTACCCCCTCTCGGAACCACAGACTTAGAAATCGCCAGCTCATATACAGTGCATAAAATATATTTATATATATACCCTTATACACCATTTTAATAAAAAATATCACAAAATTCTTCTAAGTCCCTCGGGAAGAGTGAAAGACGCGCACGTTCATTTTCAGAGCTGCTAGACCTTCCTATAAGAAGTTAGCCAAAAAGTAGCTTCGAAAAACGCTTAGGTTAAGTTTCAGAGTTGCTTCTAATGTACCAAAGCTGGACTTAGACATAATTTCACTCTCACAACATTATGGCTGGTTGGAGACAGTCCGAACCACAAGTACCGAGTCCATGGTTCTGGGCGTATACTGGGGGGACGGGGACGACTCCCATTAACCCCTGACTATACCGGGGATACGCTTATCACCATGGCTTTCTGGTCTGTGCTGAAGCAGGGCATTCTGGCAGCCAAGTGGCTTGACCTTTATTAGTGAGTTTGGTTACCCCCTCTCGGAACCACAGACTTAGAAATCGCCAGCTCATATACAGTGCATAAAATATATTTATATATATATACCCTTATACACCATTTTAATAAAAAATATAACAAAATTCTTCTATGTCCCTCGGGAAGAGTGAAAGACGCGCACGTTCATTTTCAGAGCTCCTAGACCTTCCTATAAGAAGTTAGCCAAAAAGTAGCTTCGAAAAACGCTTAGGTTAAGTTTCAGAGTTGCTTCTAATGAACCAAAGCTGGACTTAGACATAATTTCACTCTCACAACATTATGGCTGGTTGGAGACAGTCCGAACCACAAGTACCGGGTCCATGGTTCTGGGCGTATACTGGGGGGACGGGGATGACTCCCATTAACCCCTGACTACACCGGGGATACGCTTATCACAATGCCTTTCTGGTCTGTGCTGAAGCAGGGCATTCTGGCAGCCAAGTGGCTTGACCTTTATTAGTGAGCCTGGTTACCCCCTCTCGGAACCACAGACTTAGAAATCGCCAGCTCATATACAGTGCATAAAATATATTTATATATATACCCTTATACACCATTTTAATAAAAAATATCACAAAATTCTTCTAAGTCCCTCGGGAAGAGTGAAAGACGCGCACGTTCATTTTCAGAGCTCCTAGACCTTCCTATAAGAAGTTAGCCAAAAAGTAGCTTCGAAAAACGCTTAGGTTAAGTTTCAGAGTTGCTTCTAATGTACCAAAGCTGGACTTAGACATAATTTCACTCTCACAACATTATGGCTGGTTGGAGACAGTCCGAACCACAAGTACCGGGTCCATGGTTCTGGGCATATACTGGGGGGACGGGGATGACTCCCATTAACCCCTGACTATACCGGGGATACGCTTATCACAATGCCTTTCTGGTCTGTGCTGAAGCAGGGCATTCTGGCAGCCAACTGGCTTGACCTTTATTAGTGAGCCTGGTTACCCCCTCTCGGAACCACAGACTTAGAAATCGCCAGCTCATATACAGTGCATAAAATATATTTATATATATACCCTTATACACCATTTTAATAAAAAATATCACAAAATTCTTCTAAGTCCCTTGGGAAGAGTGAAAGACGCGCACGTTCATTTTCAGAGCTCCTAGACCTTCCTATAAGAAGTTAGCCAAAAAGTAGCTTCGAAAAACGCTTAGGTTAAGTTTCAGAGTTGCTTCTAATCTACCAAAGCTGGACTTAGACATAATTTCACTCTCACAACATTATGGCTGGTTGGAGACAGTCCGAACCACAAGTACCGGGTCCATGGTTCTGGGCATATACTGGGGGGACGGGGATGACTCCCATTAACCCCTGACTATACCGGGGATACGCTTATCACAATGCCTTTCTGGTCTGTGCTGAAGCAGGGCATTCTGGCAGCCAAGTGGCTTGACCTTTATTAGTGAGCCTGGTTACCCCCTCTCGGAACCACAGACTTAGAAATCGCCAGCTCATATACAGTGCATAAAATATATTTATATATATACCCTTATACACCATTTTAATAAAAAATATCACAAAATTCTTCTAAGTCCCTCGGGAAGAGTGAAAGACGCGCACGTTCATTTTCAGAGCTCCTAGACCTTCCTATAAGAAGTTAGCCAAAAAGTAGCTTCGAAAAACGCTTAGGTTAAGTTTCAGAGTTGCTTCTAATGTACCAAAGCTGGACTTAGACATACTTTCACTCTCACAACATTATGGCTGGTTGGAGACAGTCCGAACCACAAGTACCGAGTCCATGGTTCTGGGCGTATACTGGGGGGACGGGGACGACTCCCATTAACCCCTGACTATACCGGGGATACGCTTATCACAATGCCTTTCTGGTCTGTGCTGAAGCAGGGCATTCTGGCAGCCAAGTGGCTTGACCTTTATTAGTGAGCCTGGTTACCCCCTCTCGGAACCACAGACTTAGAAATCGCCAGCTCATATACAGTGCATAAAATATATTTATATATATACCCTTATACACCATTTTAATAAAAAATATCACAAAATTCTTCTAAGTCCCTCGGGAAGAGTGAAAGACGCGCACGTTCATTTTCAGAGCTCCTAGACCTTCCTATAAGAAGTTAGCCAAAAAGTAGCTTCGAAAAACGCTTAGGTTAAGTTTCAGAGTTGCTTCTAATGAACCAAAGCTGGACTTAGACATAATTTCACTCTCACAACATTATGGCTGGTTGGAGACAGTCCGAACCACAAGTACCGGGTCCATGGTTCTGGGCGTATACTGGGGGGACGGGGATGACTCCCATTAACCCCTGACTATACCGGGGATACGCTTATCACAATGCCTTTCTGGTCTGTGCTGAAGCAGGGCATTCTGGCAGCCAAGTGGCTTGACCTTTATTAGTGAGCCTGGTTACCCCCTCTCGGAACCACAGACTTAGAAATCGCCAGCTCATATACAGTGCATAAAATATATTTATATATATACCCTTATACACCATTTTAATAAAAAATATCACAAAATTCTTCTAAGTCCCTCGGGAAGAGTGAAAGACGCGCACGTTCATTTTCAGAGCTCCTAGACCTTCCTATAAGAAGTTAGCCAAAAAGTAGCTTCGAAAAACGCTTAGGTTAAGTTTCAGAGTTGCTTCTAATGTACCAAAGCTGGATTTAGACATAATATCACTCTCACAACATTATGGCTGGTTGGAGACAGTCCGAACCACAAGTACCGGGTCCATGGTTCTGGGCATATACTGGGGGGACGGGGATGACTCCCATTAACCCCTGACTATACCGGGGATACGCTTATCACAATGCCTTTCTGGTCTGTGCTGAAGCAGGGCATTCTGGCAGCCAAGTGGCTTGACCTTTATTAGTGAGCCTGGTTACCCCCTCTCGGAACCACAGACTTAGAAATCGCCAGCTCATATACAGTGCATCAAATATATTTATATATATACCCTTATACACCATTTTAATAAAAAATATCACAAAATTCTTCTAAGTCCCTCGGGAAGAGTGAAAGACGCGCACATTCATTTTCAGAGCTCCTAGACCTTCCTATAAGAAGTTAGCCAAAAAGTAGCTTCGAAAAACGCTTAGGTTAAGTTTCAGAGTTGCTTCTAATGTACCAAAGCTGGACTTAGACATAATTTCACTCTCACAACATTATGGCTGGTTGGAGACAGTCCGAACCACAAGTACCGAGTCCATGGTTCTGGGCGTATACTGGGGGGACGGGGACGACTCCCATTAACCCCTGACTATACCGGGGATACGCTTATCACAATGCCTTTCTGGTCTGTGCTGAAGCAGGGCATTCTGGCAGCCAAGTGGCTTGACCTTTATTAGTGAGCCTGGTTACCCCCTCTCGGAACCACAGACTTAGAAATCGCCAGCTCATATACAGTGCATAAAATATATTTATATATATACCCTTCTTCACCATTTTAATAAAAAATATCACAAAATTCTTCTAAGTCCCTCGGGAAGAGTGAAAGACGCGCACGTTCCTTTTCAGAGCTCCTAGACCTTCCTATAAGAAGTTAGCCAAAAAGTAGCTTCGAAAAACGCTTAGGTTAAGTTTCAGAGTTGCTTCTTATGTACCAAAGCTGGACTTCGACATAATTTCACTCTCACAACATTATGGCTGGTTGGAGACAGTCCGAACCACAAGTACCGGGTCCATGGTTCTGGGCGTATACTGGGGGGACGGGGACGACTCCCATTAACCCCTGACTATACCGGGGATACGCTTATCACCATGGCTTTCTGGTCTGTGCTGAAGCAGGGCATTCTGGCAGCCAAGTGGCTTGACCTTTATTAGTGAGCCTGGTTACCCCCTCTCGGAACCACAGACTTAGAAATCGCCAGCTCATATACAGTGCATAAAATATATTTATATATATACCCTTATACACCATTTTAATAAAAAATATCACAAAATTCTTCTAAGTCCCTCGGGAAGAGTGAAAGACGCGCACGTTCATTTTCAGAGCTTCTAGACCTTCCTATAAGAAGTTAGCCAAAAAGTAGCTTCGAAAAACGCTTAGGTTAAGTTTCAGAGTTGCTTCTAATGTACCAAAGCTGGACTTAGACATACTTTCACTCTCACAACATTATGGCTGGTTGGAGACAGTCCGAACCACAAGTACCGAGTCCATGGTTCTGGGCGTATACTGGGGGGACGGGGACGACTCCCATTAACCCCTGACTATACCGGGGATACGCTTATCACAATGCCTTTCTGGTCTGTGCTGAAGCAGGGCATTCTGGCAGCCAAGTGGCTTGACCTTTATTAGTGAGCCTGGTTACCCCCTCTCGGAACCACAGACTTAGAAATCGCCAGCTCATATACAGTGCATAAAATATATTTATATATATACCCTTATACACCATTTTAATAAAAAATATCACAAAATTCTTCTAAGTCCCTCGGGAAGAGTGAAAGACGCGCACGTTCCTTTTCAGAGCTCCTAGACCTTCCTATAAGAAGTTAGCCAAAAAGTAGCTTCGAAAAACGCTTAGGTTAAGTTTCAGAGTTGCTTCTTATGTACCAAAGCTGGACTTCGACATAATTTCACTCTCACAACATTATGGCTGGTTGGAGACAGTCCGAACCACAAGTACCGGGTCCATGGTTCTGGGCGTATACTGGGGGGACGGGGACGACTCCCATTAACCCCTGACTATACCGGGGATACGCTTATCACAATGCCTTTCTGGTCTGTGCTGAAGCAGGGCATTCTGGCAGCCAAGTGGCTTGACCTTTATTAGTGAGCCTGGTTACCCCCTCTCGGAACCACAGACTTAGAAATCGCCAGCTCATATACAGTGCATAAAATATATTTATATATATACCCTTATACACCATTTTAATAAAAAATATCACAAAATTCTTCTAAGTCCCTCGGGAAGAGTGAAAGACGCGCACGTTCCTTTTCAGAGCTCCTAGACCTTCCTATAAGAAGTTAGCCAAAAAGTAGCTTCGAAAAACGCTTAGGTTAAGTTTCAGAGTTGCTTCTAATGTACCAAAGCTGGACTTAGACATAATTTCACTCTCACAACATTATGGCTGGTTGGAGACAGTCCGAACCACAAGTACCGAGTCCATGGTTCTGGGCGTATACTGGGGGGACGGGGACGACTCCAATTAACCCCTGACTATACCGGGGATACGCTTATCACAATGGCTTTCTGGTCTGTGCTGAAGCAGGGCATTCTGGCAGCCAAGTGGCTTGACCTTTATTAGTGAGCCTGGTTACCCCCTCTCGGAACCACAGACTTAGAAATCGCCAGCTCATATACAGTGCATAAAATATATTTATATATATACCCTTATACACCATTTTAATTAAAAATATCACAAAATTCTTCTATGTCCCTCGGGAAGAGTGAAAGACGCGCACGTTCATTTTCAGAGCTCCTAGACCTTCCTATAAGAAGTTAGCCATAAAGTAGCTTCGAAAAACGCTTAGGTTAAGTTTCAGAGTTGCTTCTAATGAACCAAAGCTGGACTTAGACATAATTTCACTCTCACAACATTATGGCTGGTTGGAGACAGTCCGAACCACAAGTACCGGGTCCATGGTTCTGGGCGTATACTGGGGGGACGGGGACGACTCCCATTAACCCCTGACTATACCGGGGATACGCTTATCACAATGCCTTTCTGGTCTGTGCTGAAGCAGGGCATTCTGGCAGCCAAGTGGCTTGACCTTTATTAGTGAGCCTGGTTACCCCCTCTCGGAACCACAGACTTAGAAATCGCCAGCTCATATACAGTGCATAAAATATATTTATATATATACCCTTATACACCATTTTAATAAAAAATATCACAAAATTCTTCTAAGTCCCTCGGGAAGAGTGAAAGACGCGCACATTCATTTTCAGAGCTGCTAGACCTTCCTATAAGAAGTTAGCCAAAAAGTAGCTTCGAAAAACGCTTAGGTTAAGTTTCAGAGTTGCTTCTAATGTACCAAAGCTGGACTTAGACATAATTTCACTCTCACAACATTATGGCTGGTTGGAGACAGTCCGAACCACAAGTACCGAGTCCATGGTTCTGGGCGTATACTGGGGGGACGGGGACGACTCCCATTAACCCCTGACTATACCGGGGATACGCTTATCACAATGGCTTTCTGGTCTGTGCTGAAGCAGGGCATTCTGGCAGCCAAGTGGCTTGACCTTTATTAGTGAGCCTGGTTACCCCCTCTCGGAACCACAGACTTAGAAATCGCCAGCTCATATACAGTGCATAAAATATATTTATATATATATATACCCTTATACACCATTTTAATAAAAAATATCACAAAATTCTTCTATGTCCCTCGGGAAGAGTGAAAGACGCGCACGTTCATTTTCAGAGCTCCTAGACCTTCCTATAAGAAGTTAGCCATAAAGTAGCTTCGAAAAACGCTTAGGTTAAGTTTCAGAGTTGCTTCTAATGAACCAAAGCTGGACTTAGACATAATTTCACTCTCACAACATTATGGCTGGTTGGAGACAGTCCGAACCACAAGTACCGGGTCCATGGTTCTGGGCGTATACTGGGGGGACGGGGACGACTCCCATTAACCCCTGACTATACCGGGGATACGCTTATCACAATGGCTTTCTGGTCTGTGCTGAAGCAGGGCATTCTGGCAGCCAAGTTGCTTGACCTTTATTAGTGAGCCTGGAAACCCCCTCTCGGAACCACAGACTTAGAAATCGCCAGTTCATATACAGTGCATAAAATATATTTATATATATACCCTTATACACCATTTTAATAAAAAATATCACAAAATTCTTCTATGTCCCTCGGGAAGAGTGAAAGACGCGCACGTTCATTTTCAGAGCTCCTAGACCTTCCTACTGTATAAGAAGTTAGCCAAAAAGTAGCTTCGAAAAACGCTTAGGTTAAGTTTCAGAGTTGCTTCTAATGTACCAAAGCTGGACTTAGACATAATTTCACTCTCACAACATTATGGCTGGTTGGAGACAGTCCGAACCACAAGTACCGGGTCCATGGTTCTGGCCGTATACTGGGGGGACGGGGACGACTCCCATTAACCCCTGACTATACCGGGGATACGCTTATCACAATGCCTTTCTGGTCTGTGCTGAAGCAGGGCATTCTGGCAGCCAAGTGGCTTGACCTATATTAGTGAGCCTGGTTACCCCCTCTCGGAACCACAGACTTAGAAATCGCCAGCTCATATACAGTGCATAAAATATATTTATATATATATACCCTTATACACCATTTTAATAAAAAATATCACAAAATTCTTCTAAGTCCCTCGGGAAGAGTGAAAGACGCGCACGTTCCTTTTCAGAGCTCCTAGACCTTCCTATAAGAAGTTAGCCAAAAAGTAGCTTCGAAAAACGCTTAGGTTAAGTTTCAGAGTTGCTTCTTATGTACCAAAGCTGGACTTCGACATAATTTCACTCTCACAACATTATGGCTGGTTGGAGACAGTCCGAACCACAAGTACCGAGTCCATGGTTCTGGGCTTATACTGGGGGGACGGGGACGACTCCCATTAACCCCTGACTATACCGGGGATACGCTTATCACCATGGCTTTCTGGTCTGTGCTGAAGCAGGGCATTCTGGCAGCCAAGTGGCTTGACCTTTATTAGTGAGCCTGGTTACCCCCTCTCGGAACCACAGACTTAGAAATCGCCAGCTCATATACAGTGCATAAAATATATTTATATATATATACCCTTATACACCATTTTAATAAAAAATATAACAAAATTCTTCTATGTCCCTCGGGAAGAGTGAAAGACGCGCACGTTCATTTTCAGAGCTCCTAGACCTTCCTATAAGAAGTTAGCCAAAAAGTAGCTTCGAAAAACGCTTAGGTTAAGTTTCAGAGTTGCTTCTAATGTACCAAAGCTGGACTTAGACATAATTTCACTCTCACAACATTATGGCTGGTTGGAGACAGTCCGAACCACAAGTACCGGGTCCATGGTTCTGGGCGTATACTGGGGGGACGGGGACGACTCCCATTAACCCCTGACTATACCGGGGATACGCTTATCACAATGCCTTTCTGGTCTGTGCTGAAGCAGGGCATTCTGGCAGCCAAGTGGCTTGACCTTTATTAGTGAGCCTGGTTACCCCCTCTCGGAACCACAGACTTAGAAATCGCCAGCTCATATACAGTGCATAAAATATATTTATATATATATACCCTTATACACCATTTTAATAAAAAATATAACAAAATTCTTCTAAGTCCCTCGGGAAGAGTGAAAGACGCGCACGTTCATTTTCAGAGCTCCTAGACCTTCCTATAAGAAGTTAGCCAAAAAGTAGCTTCGAAAAACGCTTAGGTTAAGTTTCAGAGTTGCTTCTAATGTACCAAAGCTGGACTTAGACATAATTTCACTCTCACAACATTATGGCTGGTTGGAGACAGTCCGAACCACAAGTACCGAGTCCATGGTTCTGGGCGTATACTGGGGGGACGGGGACGACTCCAATTAACCCCTGACTATACCGGGGATACGCTTATCACAATGGCTTTCTGGTCTGTGCTGAAGCAGGGCATTCTGGCAGCCAAGTGGCTTGACCTTTATTAGTGAGCCTGGTTACCCCCTCTCGGAACCACAGACTTAGAAATCGCCAGCTCATATACAGTGCATAAAATATATTTATATATATATACCCTTATACACCATTTTAATTAAAAATATCACAAAATTCTTCTATGTCCCTCGGGAAGAGTGAAAGACACGCACGTTCATTTTCAGAGCTCCTAGACCTTCCTATAAGAAGTTAGCCATAAAGTAGCTTCGAAAAACGCTTAGGTTAAGTTTCAGAGTTGCTTCTAATGAACCAAAGCTGGACTTAGACATAATTTCACTCTCACAACATTATGGCTGGTTGGAGACAGTCCGAACCACAAGTACCGGGTCCATGGTTCTGGGCGTATACTGGGGGGACGGGGACGACTCCCATTAACCCCTGACTATACCGGGGATACGCTTATCACAATGCCTTTCTGGTCTGTGCTGAAGCAGGGCATTCTGGCAGCCAAGTGGCTTGACCTTTATTAGTGAGCCTGGTTACCCCCTCTCGGAACCACAGACTTAGAAATCGCCAGCTCATATACAGTGCATAAAATATATTTATATATATACCCTTATACACCATTTTAATAAAAAATATCACAAAATTCTTCTAAGTCCCTCGGGAAGAGTGAAAGACGCGCACGTTCCTTTTCAGAGCTGCTAGACCTTCCTATAAGAAGTTAGCCAAAAAGTAGCTTCGAAAAACGCTTAGGTTAAGTTTCAGAGTTGCTTCTAATGTACCAAAGCTGGACTTAGACATAATTTCACTCTCACAACATTATGGCTGGTTGGAGACAGTCCGAACCACAAGTACCGAGTCCATGGTTCTGGGCGTATACTGGGGGGACGGGGACGACTCCAATTAACCCCTGACTATACCGGGGATACGCTTATCACAATGGCTTTCTGGTCTGTGCTGAAGCAGGGCATTCTGGCAGCCAAGTGGCTTGACCTTTATTAGTGAGCCTGGTTACCCCCTCTCGGAACCACAGACTTAGAAATCGCCAGCTCATATACAGTGCATAAAATATATTTATATATATATACCCTTATACACCATTTTAATTAAAAATATCACAAAATTCTTCTATGTCCCTCGGGAAGAGTGAAAGACACGCACGTTCATTTTCAGAGCTCCTAGACCTTCCTATAAGAAGTTAGCCATAAAGTAGCTTCGAAAAACGCTTAGGTTAAGTTTCAGAGTTGCTTCTAATGAACCAAAGCTGGACTTAGACATAATTTCACTCTCACAACATTATGGCTGGTTGGAGACAGTCCGAACCACAAGTACCGGGTCCATGGTTCTGGGCGTATACTGGGGGGACGGGGACGACTCCCATTAACCCCTGACTATACCGGGGATACGCTTATCACAATGCCTTTCTGGTCTGTGCTGAAGCAGGGCATTCTGGCAGCCAAGTGGCTTGACCTTTATTAGTGAGCCTGGTTACCCCCTCTCGGAACCACAGACTTAGAAATCGCCAGCTCATATACAGTGCATAAAATATATTTATATATATACCCTTATACACCATTTTAATAAAAAATATCACAAAATTCTTCTAAGTCCCACGGGAAGAGTGAAAGACGCGCACGTTCCTTTTCAGAGCTGCTAGACCTTCCTATAAGAAGTTAGCCAAAAAGTAGCTTCGAAAAACGCTTAGGTTAAGTTTCAGAGTTGCTTCTAATGTACCAAAGCTGGACTTAGACATAATTTCACTCTCACAACATTATGGCTGGTTGGAGACAGTCCGAACCACAAGTACCGAGTCCATGGTTCTGGGCGTATACTGGGGGGACGGGGACGACTCCCATTAACCCCTGACTATACCGGGGATACGCTTATCACAATGGCTTTCTGGTCTGTGCTGAAGCAGGGCATTCTGGCAGCCAAGTGGCTTGACCTTTATTAGTGAGCCTGGTTACCCCCTCTCGGAACCATAGACTTAGAAATCGCCAGCTCATATACAGTGCATAAAATATATTTATATATATATATACCCTTATACACCATTTTAATAAAAAATATCACAAAATTCTTCTTAGTCCCTCGGGAAGAGTGAAAGACGCGCACGTTCATTTTCAGAGCTCCTAGACCTTCCTATAAGAAGTTAGCCATAAAGTAGCTTCGAAAAACGCTTAGGTTAAGTTTCAGAGTTGCTTCTAATGAACCAAAGCTGGACTTAGACATAATTTCACTCTCACAACATTATGGCTGGTTGGAGACAGTCCGAACCACAAGTACCGGGTCCATGGTTCTGGGCGTATACTGGGGGGACGGGGACGACTCCCATTAACCCCTGACTATACCGGGGATACGCTTATCACAATGGCTTTCTGGTCTGTGCTGAAGCAGGGCATTCTGGCAGCCAAGTTGCTTGACCTTTATTAGTGAGCCTGGAAACCCCCTCTCGGAACCACAAACTTAGAAATCGCCAGCTCATATACAGTGCATAAAATATATTTATATATACCCTTATACACCATTTTAATAAAAAATATCACAAAATTCTTCTATGTCCCTCGGGAAGAGTGAAAGACGCGCACGTTCATTTTCAGAGCTCCTAGACCTTCCTACTGTATAAGAAGTTAGCCAAAAAGTAGCTTCGAAAAACGCTTAGGTTAAGTTTCAGAGTTGCTTCTAATGTACCAAAGCTGGACTTAGACATAATTTCACTCTCACAACATTATGGCTGGTTGGAGACAGTCCGAACCACAAGTACCGGGTCCATGGTTCTGGCCGTATACTGGGGGGACGGGGACGACTCCCATTAACCCCTGACTATACCGGGGATACGCTTATCACAATGCCTTTCTGGTCTGTGCTGAAGCAGGGCATTCTGGCAGCCAAGTGGCTTGACCTTTATTAGTGAGCCTGGTTACCCCCTCTCGGAACCACAGACTTAGAAATCGCCAGCTCATATACAGTGCATAAAATATATTTATATATATACCCTTATACACCATTTTAATAAAAAATATCACAAAATTCTTCTAAGTCCCTCGGGAAGAGTAAAAGACGCGCACGTTCATTTTCAGAGCTCCTAGACCTTCCTATAAGAAGTTAGCCAAAAAGTAGCTTCGAAAAACGCTTAGGTTAAGTTTCAGAGTTGCTTCTAATGTACCAAAGCTGGACTTAGACATAAGTTCACTCTCACAACATTATGGCTGGTTGGAGACAGTCCGAACCACAAGTACCGGGTCCATGGTTCTGGGCATATACTGGGGGGACGGGGATGACTCCCATTAACCCCTGACTATACCGGGGATACGCTTATCACAATGCCTTTCTGGTCTGTGCTGAAGCAGGGCATTCTGGCAGCCAAGTGGCTTGACCTTTATTAGTGAGCCTGGTTACCCCCTCTTGGAACCACAGACTTAGAAATCGCCAGCTCATATACAGTGCATAAAATATATTTATATATATACCCTTATACACCATTTTAATAAAAAATATCACAAAATTCTTCTAAGTCCCTCGGGAAGAGTGAAAGACGCGCACGTTCATTTTCAGAGCTCCTAGACCTTCCTATAAGAAGTTAGCCAAAAAGTAGCTTCGAAAAACGCTTAGGTTAAGTTTCAGAGTTGCTTCTAATGTACCAAAGCTGGACTTAGACATAATTTCACTCTCACAACATTATGGCTGGTTGGAGACAGTCCGAACCACAAGTACCGGGTCCATGGTTCTGGGCATATACTGGGGGGACGGGGATGACTCCCATTAACCCCTGACTATACTGGGGATACGCTTATCACAATGCCTTTCTGGTCTGTGCTGAAGCAGGGCATTCTGGCAGCCAAGTGGCTTGACCTTTATTAGTGAGCCTGGTTACCCCCTCTTGGAACCACAGACTTAGAAATCGCCAGCTCATATACAGTGCATAAAATATATTTATATATATACCCTTATACACCATTTTAATAAAAAATATCACAAAATTCTTCTAAGTCCCTCGGGAAGAGTGAAAGACGCGCACGTTCCTTTTCAGAGCTCCTAGACCTTCCTATAAGAAGTTAGCCAAAAAGTAGCTTCGAAAAACGCTTAGGTTAAGTTTCAGAGTTGCTTCTAATGTACCAAAGCTGGACTTAGACATAATTTCACTCTCACAACATTATGGCTGGTTGGAGACAGTCCGAACCACAAGTACCGGGTTCATGGTTCTGGGCGTATACTGGGGGGACGGGGACGACTCCCATTAACCCCTGACTATACCGGGGATACGCTTATCATAATGCCTTTCTAGTCTGTGCTGAAGCAGGGCATTCTGGCAGCCAAGTGGCTTGACCTTTATTAGTGAGCCTGGTTACCCCCTCTCGGAACCACAGACTTAGAAATCGCCAGCTCATATACAGTGCATAAAATATATTTATATATATACCCTTATACACCATTTTAATAAAAAATATCACAAAATTCTTCTAAGTCCCTCGGGAAGAGTGAAAGACGCGCACGTTCATTTTCAGAGCTCCTAGACCTTCCTATAAGAAGTTAGCCAAAAAGTAGCTTCGAAAAACGCTTAGGTTAAGTTTCAGAGTTGCTTCTAATGTACCAAAGCTGGACTTAGACATAATTTCACTCTCACAACATTATGGCTGGTTGGAGACAGTCCGAACCACAAGTACCGAGTCCATGGTTCTGGGCGTATACTGGGGGGACGGGGACGACTCCCATTAACCCCTGACTATACCGGGGATACGCTTATCACAATGCCTTTCTGGTCTGTGCTGAAGCAGGGCATTCTGGCAGCCAAGTGGCTTGACCTTTATTAGTGAGCCTGGTTACCCCCTCTCGGAACCACAGACTTAGAAATCGCCAGCTCATATACAGTGCATAAAATATATTTATATATATACCCTTATACACCATTTTAATAAAAAATATCACAAAATTCTTCTAAGTCCCTCGGGAAGAGTGAAAGACGCGCACGTTCATTTTCAGAGCTGCTAGACCTTCCTATAAGAAGTTAGCCAAAAAGTAGCTTCGAAAAACGCTTAGGTTAAGTTTCAGAGTTGCTTCTAATGTACCAAAGCTGGACTTAGACATAATTTCACTCTCACAACATTATGGCTGGTTGGAGACAGTCCGAACCACAAGTACCGAGTCCATGGTTCTGGGCGTATACTGGGGGGACGGGGACGACTCCCATTAACCCCTGACTATACCGGGGATACGCTTATCACAATGGCTTTCTGGTCTGTGCTGAAGCAGGGCATTCTGGCAGCAAAGTGGCTTGACCTTTATTAGTGAGCCTGGTTACCCCCTCTCGGAACCACAGACTTAGAAATCGCCAGCTCATATACAGTGCATAAAATATATTTATATATATATATCCTTATACACCATTTTAATAAAAAATATCACAAAATTCTTCTATGTCCCTCGGGAAGAGTGAAAGACGCGCACGTTCATTTTCAGAGCTCCTAGACCTTCCTATAAGAAGTTAGCCATAAAGTAGCTTCGAAAAACGCTTAGGTTAAGTTTCAGAGTTGCTTCTAATGAACCAAAGCTGGACTTAGACATAATTTCACTCTCACAACATTATGGCTGGTTGGAGACAGTCCGAACCACAAGTACCGGGTCCATGGTTCTGGGCGTATACTGGGGGGACGGGGACGACTCCCATTAACCCCTGACTATACCGGGGATACGCTTATAACAATGCCTTTCTGGTCTGTGCTGAAGCAGGGCATTCTGGCAGCCAAGTGGCTTGACCTTTATTAGTGAGCCTGGTTACCCCCTCTCGGAACCACAGACTTAGAAATCGCCAGCTCATATACAGTGCATAAAATATATTTATATATATACCCTTATACACCATTTTAATAAAAAATATCACAAAATTCTTCTAAGTCCCTCGAGAAGAGTGAAAGACGCGCACGTTCATTTTCAGAGCTGCTAGACCTTCCTATAAGAAGTTAGCCAAAAAATAGCTTCGAAAAACGCTTAGGTTAAGTTTCAGAGTTGCTTCTAATGTACCAAAGCTGGACTTAGACATAATTTCACTCTCACAACATTATGGCTGTTTGGAGACAGTCCGAACCACAAGTACCGGGTCCATGGTTCTGGCCGTATACTGGGGTGACGGGGACGACTCCCATTAACCCCTGACTATACCGGGGATACGCTTATCACAATGCCTTTCTAGTCTGTGCTGAAGCAGGGCATTCTGGCAGCCAAGTGGCTTGACCTTTATTAGTGAGCCTGGTTACCCCCTCTCGGAACCACAGACTTAGAAATCGCCAGCTCATATACAGTGCATAAAATATATTTATATATATACCCTTATACACCATTTTAATAAAAAATATCACAAAATTCTTCTAAGTCCCTCGGGAAGAGTGAAAGACGCGCACGTTCATTTTCAGAGCTCCTAGACCTTCCTATAAGAAGTTAGCTAAAAAGTAGCTTCGAAAAACGCTTAGGTTAAGTTTCAGAGTTGCTTCTAATGTACCAAAGCTGGACTTAGACATAATTTCACTCTCACAACATTATGGCTGGTTGGAGACAGTCCGAACCACAAGTACCGAGTCCATGGTTCTGGGCGTATACTGGGGGGACGGGGACGACTCCCATTAACCCCTGACTATACCGGGGATACGCTTATCACAATGCCTTTCTGGTCTGTGCTGAAGCAGGGCATTCTGGCAGCCAAGTGGCTTGACCTTTATTAGTGAGCCTGGTTACCCCCTCTCGGAACCACAGACTTAGAAATCGCCAGCTCATATACAGTGCATAAAATATATTTATATATATACCCTTATACTCCATTTTAATAAAAAATATCACAAAATTCTTCTAAGTCCCTCGGGAAGAGTGAAAGACGCGCACGTTCCTTTCAGAGCTCCTAGACCTTCCTATAAGAAGTTAGCCAAAAAGTAGCTTCGAAAAACGCTTAGGTTAAGTTTCAGAGTTGCTTCTTATGTACCAAAGCAGGACTTAGACATAATTTCACTCTCACAACATTATGGCTGGTTGGAGACAGTCCGAACCACAAGTACCGGGTCCATGGTTCTGGCCGTATACTGGGGGGACGGGGACGACTCCCATTAACCCCTGACTATACCGGGGATACGCTTATCACAATGCCTTTCTAGTCTGTGCTGAAGCAGGGCATTCTGGCAGCCAAGTGGCTTGACCTTTATTAGTGAGCCTGGTTACCCCCTCTCGGAACCACAGACTTAGAAATCGCCAGCTCATATACAGATCATAAAATATATTTATATATATACCCTTATACACCATTTTAATAAAAAATATCACAAAATTCTTCTAAGTACCTCGGGAAGAGTGAGAGACGCGCACGTTCATTTTCAGAGCTCCTAGACCTTCCTATAAGAAGTTAGCCAAAAAGTAGCTTCGAAAAACGCTTAGGTTAAGTTTCAGAGTTGCTTCTAATGTACCAAAGCTGGACTTAGACATAATTTCACTCTCACAACATTATGGCTGTTTGGAGACAGTCCGAACCACAAGTACCGGGTCCATGGTTCTGGCCGTATACTGGGGTGACGGGGACGACTCCCATTAACCCCTGACTATACCGGGGATACGCTTATCACAATGCCTTTCTAGTCTGTGCTGAAGCAGGGCATTCTGGCAGCCAAGTGGCTTGACCTTTATTAGTGAGCCTGGTTACCCCCTCTCGGAACCACAGACTTAGAAATCGCCAGCTCATATACAGTGCATAAAATATATTTATATATATACCCTTATACACCATTTTAATAAAAAATATCACAAAATTCTTCTAAGTCCCTCGGGAAGAGTGAAAGACGCGCACGTTCATTTTCAGAGCTCCTAGACCTTCCCATAAGAAGTTAGCCAAAAAGTAGCTTCGAAAAACGCTTAGGTTAAGTTTCAGAGTTGCTTCTAATGTACCAAAGCTGGACTTAGACATAATTTCACTCTCACAACATTATGGCTGGTTGGAGACAGTCCGAACCACAAGTACCGGGTCCATGGTTCTGGGCATATACTGGGGGGACGGGGATGACTCCCATTAACCCCTGACTATACCGGGGATACGCTAATCACAATGCCTTTCTGGTCTGTGCTGAAGCAGGGCATTCTGGCAGCCAAGTGGCTTGACCTTTATTAGTGAGCCTGGTTACCCCCTCTTGGAACCACAGACTTAGAAATCGCCAGCTCATATACAGTGCATAAAATATATTTATATATATACCCTTATACACCATTTTAATAAAAAATATCACAAAATTCTTCTAAGTCCCTCGGGAAGAGTGAAAGACGCGCACGTTCATTTTCAGAGCTCCTAGACCTTCCTATAAGAAGTTAGCCATAAAGTAGCTTCGAAAAACGCTTAGGTTAAGTTTCAGAGTTGCTTCTAATGAACCAAAGCTGGACTTAGACATAATTTCACTCTCACAACATTATGGCTGGTTGGAGACAGTCCGAACCACAAGTACCGGGTCCATGGTTCTGGGCGTATACTGGGGGGACGGGGACGACTCCCATTAACCCCTGACTATACCGGGGATACGCTTATCACCATGGCTTTCTGGTCTGTGCTGAAGCAGGGCATTCTGGCAGCCAAGTGGCTTGACCTTTATTAGTGAGCCTGGTTACCCCCTCTCGGAACCACAGACTTAGAAATCGCCAGCTCATATACAGTGCATAAAATATATTTATATATATTCCCTTATACACCGTTTTAATAAAAAATATCACAAAATTCTTCTAAGTCCCTCGGGAAGAGTGAAAGACGCGCACGTTCATTTTCAGAGCTGCTAGACCTTCCTATAAGAAGTTAGCCAAAAAGTAGCTTCGAAAAACGCTTAGGTTAAGTTTCAGAGTTGCTTCTAATGTACCAAAGCTGGACTTAGACATAATTTCACTCTCACAACATTATGGCTGGTTGGAGACAGTCCGAACCACAAGTACCGGGTCCATGGTTCTGGGCATATACTGGGGGGACGGGGATGACTCCCATTAACCCCTGACTATACCGGGGATACGCTAATCACAATGCCTTTCTGGTCTGTGCTGAAGCAGGGCATTCTGGCAGCCAAGTGGCTTGACCTTTATTAGTGAGCCTGGTTACCCCCTCTTGGAACCACAGACTTAGAAATCGCCAGCTCATATACAGTGCATAAAATATATTTATATATATACCCTTATACACCATTTTAATAAAAAATATCACAAAATTCTTCTAAGTCCCTCGGGAAGAGTGAAAGACGTGCACGTTCATTTTCAGAGCTCCTAGACCTTCCTATAAGAAGTTAGCCATAAAGTAGCTTCGAAAAACGCTTAGGTTAAGTTTCAGAGTTGCTTCTAATGAACCAAAGCTGGACTTAGACATAATTTCACTCTCACAACATTATGGCTGGTTGGAGACAGTCCGAACCACAAGTACCGGGTCCATGGTTCTGGGCGTATACTGGGGGGACGGGGACGACTCCCATTAACCCCTGACTATACCGGGGATACGCTTATCACCATGGCTTTCTGGTCTGTGCTGAAGCAGGGCATTCTGGCAGCCAAGTGGCTTGACCTTTATTAGTGAGCCTGGTTACCCCCTCTCGGAACCACAGACTTAGAAATCGCCAGCTCATATACAGTGCATAAAATATATTTATATATATTCCCTTATACACCGTTTTAATAAAAAATATCACAAAATTCTTCTAAGTCCCTCGGGAAGAGTGAAAGACGCGCACGTTCATTTTCAGAGCTGCTAGACCTTCCTATAAGAAGTTAGCCAAAAAGTAGCTTCGAAAAACGCTTAGGTTAAGTTTCAGAGTTGCTTCTAATGTACCAAAGCTGGACTTAGACATAATTTCACTCTCACAACATTATGGCTGGTTGGAGACAGTCCGAACCACAAGTACCGAGTCCATGGTTCTGGGCGTATACTGGGGGGACGGGGACGACTCCCATTAACCCCTGACTATACCGGGGATACGCTTATCACAATGGCTTTCTGGTCTGTGCTGAAGCAGGGCATTCTGGCAGCCAAGTGGCTTGACCTTTATTAGTGAGCCTGGTTACCCCCTCTCGGAACCACAGACTTAGAAATCGCCAGCTCATATACAGTGCATAAAATATATTTATATATATATACCCTTATACACCATTTTAATAAAAAATATCACAAAATGCTTCTATGTCCCTCGGGAAGAGTGAAAGACGCGCACGTTCATTTTCAGAGCTCCTAGACCTTCCTATAAGAAGTTAGCCATAAAGTAGCTTCGAAAAACGCTTAGGTTAAGTTTCAGAGTTGCTTCTAATGAACCAAAGCTGGACTTAGACATAATTTCACTCACAACATTATGGCTGGTTGGAGACAGTACGAACCACAAGTACCGGGTCCATGGTTCTGGGCGTATACTGGGGGGACGGGGACGACTCCCATTAACCCCTGACTATACCGGGGATACGCTTATCACAATGCCTTTCTGGTCTGTGCTGAAGCAGGGCATTCTGGCAGCCAAGTGGCTTGACCTTTATTAGTGAGCCTGGTTACCCCCTCTCGGAACCACAGACTTAGAAATCGCCAGCTCATATACAGTGCATAAAATATATTTATATATATACCCTTATACACCATTTTAATAAAAAATATCACAAAATTCTTCTAAGTCCCTCGGGAAGAGTGAAAGACGCGCACGTTCATTTTCAGAGCTGCTAGACCTTCCTATAAGAAGTTAGCCAAAAAATAGCTTCGAAAAACGCTTAGGTTAAGTTTCAGAGTTGCTTCTAATGTACCAAAGCTGGACTTAGACATAATTTCACTCTCACAACATTATGGCTGTTTGGAGACAGTCCGAACCACAAGTACCGGGTCCATGGTTCTGGCCGTATACTGGGGTGACGGGGACGACTCCCATTAACCCCTGACTATACCGGGGATACGCTTATCACAATGCCTTTCTAGTCTGTGCTGAAGCAGGGCATTCTGGCAGCCAAGTGGCTTGACCTTTATTAGTGAGCCTGGTTACCCCCTCTCGGAACCACAGACTTAGAAATCGCCAGCTCATATACAGTGCATAAAATATATTTATATATATACCCTTATACACCATTTTAATAAAAAATATCACAAAATTCTTCTAAGTCCCTCGGGAAGAGTGAAAGACGCGCACGTTCATTTTCAGAGCTCCTAGACCTTCCTATAAGAAGTTAGCCATAAAGTAGCTTCGAAAAACGCTTAGGTTAAGTTTCAGAGTTGCTTCTAATGAACCAAAGCTGGACTTAGACATAATTTCACTCTCACAACATTATGGCTGGTTGGAGACAGTCCGAACCACAAGTACCGGGTCCATGGTTCTGGGCGTATACTGGGGGGACGGGGACGACTCCCATTAACCCCTGACTATACCGGGGATACGCTTATCACCATGGCTTTCTGGTCTGTGCTGAAGCAGGGCATTCTGGCAGCCAAGTGGCTTGACCTTTATTAGTGAGCCTGGTTACCCCCTCTCGGAACCACAGACTTAGAAATCGCCAGCTCATATACAGTGCATAAAATATATTTATATATATTCCCTTATACACCGTTTTAATAAAAAATATCACAAAATTCTTCTAAGTCCCTCGGGAAGAGTGAAAGACGCGCACGTTCATTTTCAGAGCTGCTAGACCTTCCTATAAGAAGTTAGCCAAAAAGTAGCTTCGAAAAACGCTTAGGTTAAGTTTCAGAGTTGCTTCTAATGTACCAAAGCTGGACTTAGACATAATTTCACTCTCACAACATTATGGCTGGTTGGAGACAGTCCGAACCACAAGTACCGAGTCCATGGTTCTGGGCGTATACTGGGGGGACGGGGACGACTCCCATTAACCCCTGACTATACCGGGGATACGCTTATCACAATGGCTTTCTGGTCTGTGCTGAAGCAGGGCATTCTGGCAGCCAAGTGGCTTGACCTTTATTAGTGAGCCTGGTTACCCCCTCTCGGAACCACAGACTTAGAAATCGCCAGCTCATATACAGTGCATAAAATATATTTATATATATATACCCTTATACACCATTTTAATAAAAAATATCACAAAATGCTTCTATGTCCCTCGGGAAGAGTGAAAGACGCGCACGTTCATTTTCAGAGCTCCTAGACCTTCCTATAAGAAGTTAGCCATAAAGTAGCTTCGAAAAACGCTTAGGTTAAGTTTCAGAGTTGCTTCTAATGAACCAAAGCTGGACTTAGACATAATTTCACTCACAACATTATGGCTGGTTGGAGACAGTACGAACCACAAGTACCGGGTCCATGGTTCTGGGCGTATACTGGGGGGACGGGGACGACTCCCATTAACCCCTGACTATACCGGGGATACGCTTATCACAATGCCTTTCTGGTCTGTGCTGAAGCAGGGCATTCTGGCAGCCAAGTGGCTTGACCTTTATTAGTGAGCCTGGTTACCCCCTCTCGGAACCACAGACTTAGAAATCGCCAGCTCATATACAGTGCATAAAATATATTTATATATATACCCTTATACACCATTTTAATAAAAAATATCACAAAATTCTTCTAAGTCCCTCGGGAAGAGTGAAAGACGCGCACGTTCATTTTCAGAGCTGCTAGACCTTCCTATAAGAAGTTAGCCAAAAAATAGCTTCGAAAAACGCTTAGGTTAAGTTTCAGAGTTGCTTCTAATGTACCAAAGCTGGACTTAGACATAATTTCACTCTCACAACATTATGGCTGTTTGGAGACAGTCCGAACCACAAGTACCGGGTCCATGGTTCTGGCCGTATACTGGGGTGACGGGGACGACTCCCATTAACCCCTGACTATACCGGGGATACGCTTATCACAATGCCTTTCTAGTCTGTGCTGAAGCAGGGCATTCTGGCAGCCAAGTGGCTTGACCTTTATTAGTGAGCCTGGTTACCCCCTCTCGGAACCACAGACTTAGAAATCGCCAGCTCATATACAGTGCATAAAATATATTTATATATATACCCTTATACACCATTTTAATAAAAAATATCACAAAATTCTTCTAAGTCCCTCGGGAAGAGTGAAAGACGCGCACGTTCATTTTCAGAGCTCCTAGACCTTCCTATAAGAAGTTAGCCAAAAAGTAGCTTCGAAAAACGCTTAGGTTAAGTTTCAGAGTTGCTTCTAATGTACCAAAGCTGGACTTAGACATATTTTCACTCTCACAACATTATGGCTGGTTGGAGACAGTCCGAACCACAAGTACCGAGTCCATGGTTCTGGGCGTATACTGGGGGGACGGGGACGACTCCCATTAACCCCTGACTATACCGGGGATACGCTTATCACAATGCCTTTCTGGTCTGTGCTGAAGCAGGGCATTCTGGCAGCCAAGTGGCTTGACCTTTATTAGTGAGCCTGGTTACCCCCTCTCGGAACCACAGACTTAGAAATCGCCAGCTCATATACAGTGCATAAAATATATTTATATATATACCCTTATACACCATTTTAATAAAAAATATCACAAAATTATTCTAAGTCCCTCGGGAAGAGTGAAAGACGCGCACGTTCCTTTTCAGAGCTCCTAGACCTTCCTATAAGAAGTTAGCCAAAAAGTAGCTTCGAAAAACGCTTAGGTTAAGTTTCAGAGTTGCTTCTTATGTACCAAAGCAGGACTTAGACATAATTTCACTCTCACAACATTATGGCTGGTTGGAGACAGTCCGAACCACAAGTACCGGGTCCATGGTTCTGGCCGTATACTGGGGGGACGGGGACGACTCCCATTAACCCCTGACTATACCGGGGATACGCTTATCACAATGCCTTTCTAGTCTGTGCTGAAGCAGGGCATTCTGGCAGCCAAGTGGCTTGACCTTTATTAGTGAGCCTGGTTACCCCCTCTCGGAACCACAGACTTAGAAATCGCCAGCTCATATACAGTGCATAAAATATATTTATATATATATACCCTTATACACCATTTTAATAAAAAATATCACAAAATGCTTCTATGTCCCTCGGGAAGAGTGAAAGACGCGCACGTTCATTTTCAGAGCTCCTAGACCTTCCTATAAGAAGTTAGCCATAAAGTAGCTTCGAAAAACGCTTAGGTTAAGTTTCAGAGTTGCTTCTAATGAACCAAAGCTGGACTTAGACATAATTTCACTCACAACATTATGGCTGGTTGGAGACAGTACGAACCACAAGTACCGGGTCCATGGTTCTGGGCGTATACTGGGGGGACGGGGACGACTCCCATTAACCCCTGACTATACCGGGGATACGCTTATCACAATGCCTTTCTGGTCTGTGCTGAAGCAGGGCATTCTGGCAGCCAAGTGGCTTGACCTTTATTAGTGAGCCTGGTTACCCCCTCTCGGAACCACAGACTTAGAAATCGCCAGCTCATATACAGTGCATAAAATATATTTATATATATACCCTTATACACCATTTTAATAAAAAATATCACAAAATTCTTCTAAGTCCCTCGGGAAGAGTGAAAGACGCGCACGTTCATTTTCAGAGCTGCTAGACCTTCCTATAAGAAGTTAGCCAAAAAATAGCTTCGAAAAACGCTTAGGTTAAGTTTCAGAGTTGCTTCTAATGTACCAAAGCTGGACTTAGACATAATTTCACTCTCACAACATTATGGCTGTTTGGAGACAGTCCGAACCACAAGTACCGGGTCCATGGTTCTGGCCGTATACTGGGGTGACGGGGACGACTCCCATTAACCCCTGACTATACCGGGGATACGCTTATCACAATGCCTTTCTAGTCTGTGCTGAAGCAGGGCATTCTGGCAGCCAAGTGGCTTGACCTTTATTAGTGAGCCTGGTTACCCCCTCTCGGAACCACAGACTTAGAAATCGCCAGCTCATATACAGTGCATAAAATATATTTATATATATACCCTTATACACCATTTTAATAAAAAATATCACAAAATTCTTCTAAGTCCCTCGGGAAGAGTGAAAGACGCGCACGTTCATTTTCAGAGCTCCTAGACCTTCCTATAAGAAGTTAGCCAAAAAGTAGCTTCGAAAAACGCTTAGGTTAAGTTTCAGAGTTGCTTCTAATGTACCAAAGCTGGACTTAGACATATTTTCACTCTCACAACATTATGGCTGGTTGGAGACAGTCCGAACCACAAGTACCGAGTCCATGGTTCTGGGCGTATACTGGGGGGACGGGGACGACTCCCATTAACCCCTGACTATACCGGGGATACGCTTATCACAATGCCTTTCTGGTCTGTGCTGAAGCAGGGCATTCTGGCAGCCAAGTGGCTTGACCTTTATTAGTGAGCCTGGTTACCCCCTCTCGGAACCACAGACTTAGAAATCGCCAGCTCATATACAGTGCATAAAATATATTTATATATATACCCTTATACACCATTTTAATAAAAAATATCACAAAATTATTCTAAGTCCCTCGGGAAGAGTGAAAGACGCGCACGTTCCTTTTCAGAGCTCCTAGACCTTCCTATAAGAAGTTAGCCAAAAAGTAGCTTCGAAAAACGCTTAGGTTAAGTTTCAGAGTTGCTTCTTATGTACCAAAGCAGGACTTAGACATAATTTCACTCTCACAACATTATGGCTGGTTGGAGACAGTCCGAACCACAAGTACCGGGTCCATGGTTCTGGCCGTATACTTGGGGGACGGGGACGACTCCCATTAACCCCTGACTATACCGGGGATACGCTTATCACAATGCCTTTCTAGTCTGTGCTGAAGCAGGGCATTCTGGCAGCCAAGTGGCTTGACCTTTATTAGTGAGCCTGGTTACCCCCTCTCGGAACCACAGACTTAGAAATCGCCAGCTCATATACAGTGCATAAAATATATTTATATATATACCCTTATACACCATTTTAATAAAAAATATCACAAAATTCTTCTAAGTCCCTCGGGAAGAGTGAGAGACGCGCACGTTCATTTTCAGAGCTCCTAGACCTTCCTATAAGAAGTTAGCCAAAAAGTAGCTTCGAAAAACGCTTAGGTTAAGTTTCAGAGTTGCTTCTAATGCACCAAAGCTGGACTTAGACATAATTTCACTCTCACAACATTATGGCTGGTTGGAGACAGTCCGAACCACAAGTACCGGGTCCATGGTTCTGGCCGTATACTGGGGGGACGGGGACGACTCCCATTAACCCCTGACTATACCGGGGATACGCTTATCACAATGCCTTTCTAGTCTGTGCTGAAGCAGGGCATTCTGGCAGCCAAGTGGCTTGACCTTTATTAGTGAGCCTGGTTACCCCCTCTCGGAACCACAGACTTAGAAATCGCCAGCTCATATACAGTGCATAAAATATATTTATATATATACCCTTATACACCATTTTAATAAAAAATATCACAAAATTCTTCTTAGTCCCTCGGGAAGAGTGAAAGACGCGCACGTTCATTTTCAGAGCTCCTAGACCTTCCTATAAGAAGTTAGCCAAAAAGTAGCATCGAAAAACGCTTAGGTTAAGTTTCAGAGTTGCTTCTAATGTACCAAAGCTGGACTTAGACATAATTTCACTCTCACAACATTATGGCTGGTTGGAGACAGTCCGAACCACAAGTACCGAGTCCATGGTTCTGGGCGTATACTGGGGGGACGGGGACGACTCCCATTAACCCCTGACTATACCGGGGATACGCTTATCACAATGCCTTTCTGGTCTGTGCTGAAGCAGGGCATTCTGGCAGCCAAGTGGCTTGACCTTTATTAGTGAGCCTGGTTACCCCCTCTCGGAACCACAGACTTAGAAATCGCCAGCTCATATACAGTGCATAAAATATATTTATATATATACCCTTATACACCATTTTAATAAAAAATATCACAAAATTCTTCTAAGTTCCTCGGGAAGAGTGAATGACGCGCACGTTCATTTTCAGAGCTCCTAGACCTTCCTATAAGAAGTTAGCCAAAAAGTAGCTTCGAAAAACGCTTAGGTTAAGTTTCAGAGTTGCTTCTAATGTACCAAAGCTGGACTTAGACATAATTTCACTCTCACAACATTATGGCTGGTTGGAGACAGTCCGAACCACAAGTACCGGGTCCATGGTTCTGGCCGTATACTGGGGGGACGGGGACGACTCCCATTAACCCCTGACTATACCGGGGATACGCTTATCACAATGCCTTTCTAGTCTGTGCTGAAGCAGGGCATTCTGGCAGCCAAGTGGCTTGACCTTTATTAGTGAGCCTGGTTACCCCCTCTCGGAACCACAGACTTAGAAATCGCCAGCTCATATACAGTGCATAAAATATATTTATATATATACCCTTATACACCATTTTAATAAAAAATATCACAAAATTCTTCTAAGTCCCTCGTGAAGAGTGAAAGACGCGCACGTTCATTTTCAGAGCTCCTAGACCTTCCTATAAGAAGTTAGCCAAAAAGTAGCTTCGAAAAACGCTTAGGTTAAGTTTCAGAGTTGCTTCTAATGTACCAAAGCTGGACTTAGACATAATTTCACTCTCACAACATTATGGCTGGTTGGAGACAGTCCGAACCACAAGTACCGGGTCCATGGTTCTGGCCGTATACTGGGGGGACGGGGACGACTCCCATTAACCCCTGACTATACCGGGGATACGCTTATCACAATGCCTTTCTAGTCTGTGCTGAAGCAGGGCATTCTGGCAGCCAAGTGGCTTGACCTTTATTAGTGAGCCTGGTTACCCCCTCTCGGAACCACAGACTTAGAAATCGCCAGCTCATATACAGTGCATAAAATATATTTATATATATACCCTTATACACCATTTTAATAAAAAATATCACAAAATTCTTCTAAGTCCCTCGGGAAGAGTGAGAGACGCGCACGTTCATTTTCAGAGCTCCTAGACCTTCCTATAAGAAGTTAGCCAAAAAGTAGCTTCGAAAAACGCTTAGGTTAAGTTTCAGAGTTGCTTCTAATGCACCAAAGCTGGACTTAGACATAATTTCACTCTCACAACATTATGGCTGGTTGGAGACAGTCCGAACCACAAGTACCGGGTCCATGGTTCTGGCCGTATACTGGGGGGACGGGGACGACTCCCATTAACCCCTGACTATACCGGGGATACGCTTATCACAATGCCTTTCTAGTCTGTGCTGAAGCAGGGCATTCTGGCAGCCAAGTGGCTTGACCTTTATTAGTGAGCCTGGTTACCCCCTCTCGGAACCACAGACTTAGAAATCGCCAGCTCATATACAGTGCATAAAATATATTTATATATATACCCTTATACACCATTTTAATAAAAAATATCACAAAATTCTTCTTAGTCCCTCGGGAAGAGTGAAAGACGCGCACGTTCATTTTCAGAGCTCCTAGACCTTCCTATAAGAAGTTAGCCAAAAAGTAGCATCGAAAAACGCTTAGGTTAAGTTTCAGAGTTGCTTCTAATGTACCAAAGCTGGACTTAGACATAATTTCACTCTCACAACATTATGGCTGGTTGGAGACAGTCCGAACCACAAGTACCGAGTCCATGGTTCTGGGCGTATACTGGGGGGACGGGGACGACTCCCATTAACCCCTGACTATACCGGGGATACGCTTATCACAATGCCTTTCTGGTCTGTGCTGAAGCAGGGCATTCTGGCAGCCAAGTGGCTTGACCTTTATTAGTGAGCCTGGTTACCCCCTCTCGGAACCACAGACTTAGAAATCGCCAGCTCATATACAGTGCATAAAATATATTTATATATATACCCTTATACACCATTTTAATAAAAAATATCACAAAATTCTTCTAAGTCCCTCGTGAAGAGTGAAAGACGCGCACGTTCATTTTCAGAGCTCCTAGACCTTCCTATAAGAAGTTAGCCAAAAAGTAGCTTCGAAAAACGCTTAGGTTAAGTTTCAGAGTTGCTTCTAATGTACCAAAGCTGGACTTAGACATAATTTCACTCTCACAACATTATGGCTGGTTGGAGACAGTCCGAACCACAAGTACCGGGTCCATGGTTCTGGCCGTATACTGGGGGGACGGGGACGACTCCCATTAACCCCTGACTATACCGGGGATACGCTTATCACAATGCCTTTCTAGTCTGTGCTGAAGCAGGGCATTCTGGCAGCCAAGTGGCTTGACCTTTATTAGTGAGCCTGGTTACCCCCTCTCGGAACCACAGACTTAGAAATCGCCAGCTCATATACAGTGCATAAAATATATTTATATATATACCCTTATACACCATTTTAATAAAAAATATCACAAAATTCTTCTAAGTCCCTCGGGAAGAGTGAGAGACGCGCACGTTCATTTTCAGAGCTCCTAGACCTTCCTATAAGAAGTTAGCTAAAAAGTAGCTTCGAAAAACGCTTAGGTTAAGTTTCAGAGTTGCTTCTAATGCACCAAAGCTGGACTTAGACATAATTTCACTCTCACAACATTATGGCTGGTTGGAGACAGTCCGAACCACAAGTACCGGGTCCATGGTTCTGGCCGTATACTGGGGGGACGGGGACGACTCCCATTAACCCCTGACTATACCGGGGATACGCTTATCACAATGCCTTTCTAGTCTGTGCTGAAGCAGGGCATTCTGGCAGCCAAGTGGCTTGACCTTTATTAGTGAGCCTGGTTACCCCCTCTCGGAACCACAGACTTAGAAATCGCCAGCTCATATACAGTGCATAAAATATATTTATATATATACCCTTATACACCATTTTAATAAAAAATATCACAAAATTCTTCTTAGTCCCTCGGGAAGAGTGAAAGACGCGCACGTTCATTTTCAGAGCTCCTAGACCTTCCTATAAGAAGTTAGCCAAAAAGTAGCATCGAAAAACGCTTAGGTTAAGTTTCAGAGTTGCTTCTAATGTACCAAAGCTGGACTTAGACATAATTTCACTCTCACAACATTATGGCTGGTTGGAGACAGTCCGAACCACAAGTACCGAGTCCATGGTTCTGGGCGTATACTGGGGGGACGGGGACGACTCCCATTAACCCCTGACTATACCGGGGATACGCTTATCACAATGCCTTTCTGGTCTGTGCTGAAGCAGGGCATTCTGGCAGCCAAGTGGCTTGACCTTTATTAGTGAGCCTGGTTACCCCCTCTCGGAACCACAGACTTAGAAATCGCCAGCTCATATACAGTGCATAAAATATATTTATATATATACCCTTATACACCATTTTAATAAAAAATATCACAAAATTCTTCTAAGTTCCTCGGGAAGAGTGAATGACGCGCACGTTCATTTTCAGAGCTCCTAGACCTTCCTATAAGAAGTTAGCCAAAAAGTAGCTTCGAAAAACGCTTAGGTTAAGTTTCAGAGTTGCTTCTAATGTACCAAAGCTGGACTTAGACATAATTTCACTCTCACAACATTATGGCTGGTTGGAGACAGTCCGAACCACAAGTACCGGGTCCATGGTTCTGGCCGTATACTGGGGGGACGGGGACGACTCCCATTAACCCCTGACTATACCGGGGATACGCTTATCACAATGCCTTTCTAGTCTGTGCTGAAGCAGGGCATTCTGGCAGCCAAGTGGCTTGACCTTTATTAGTGAGCCTGGTTACCCCCTCTCGGAACCACAGACTTAGAAATCGCCAGCTCATATACAGTGCATAAAATATATTTATATATATACCCTTATACACCATTTTAATAAAAAATATCACAAAATTCTTCTAAGTCCCTCGTGAAGAGTGAAAGACGCGCACGTTCATTTTCAGAGCTCCTAGACCTTCCTATAAGAAGTTAGCCAAAAAGTAGCTTCGAAAAACGCTTAGGTTAAGTTTCAGAGTTGCTTCTAATGTACCAAAGCTGGACTTAGACATAATTTCACTCTCACAACATTATGGCTGGTTGGAGACAGTCCGAACCACAAGTACCGGGTCCATGGTTCTGGCCGTATACTGGGGGGACGGGGACGACTCCCATTAACCCCTGACTATACCGGGGATACGCTTATCACAATGCCTTTCTAGTCTGTGCTGAAGCAGGGCATTCTGGCAGCCAAGTGGCTTGACCTTTATTAGTGAGCCTGGTTACCCCCTCTCGGAACCAAAGACTTAGAAATCGCCAGCTCATATACAGTGCATAAAATATATTTATATATATACCCTTATACACCATTTTAATAAAAAATATCACAAAATTCTTCTTAGTCCCTCGGGAAGAGTGAAAGACGCGCACGTTCATTTTCAGAGCTCCTAGACCTTCCTATAAGAAGTTAGCCAAAAAGTAGCTTCGAAAAACGCTTAGGTTAAGTTTCAGAGTTGCTTCTAATGTACCAAAGCTGGACTTAGACATAATTTCACTCTCACAACATTATGGCTGGTTGGAGACAGTCCGAACCACAAGTACCGAGTCCATGGTTCTGGGCGTATACTGGGGGGACGGGGACGACTCCCATTAACCCCTGACTATACCGGGGATACGCTTATCACAATGCCTTTCTGGTCTGTGCTGAAGCAGGGCATTCTGGCAGCCAAGTGGCTTGACCTTTATTAGTGAGCCTGGTTACCCCCTCTCGGAACCACAGACTTATAAATCGCCAGCTCATATACAGTGCATAAAATATATTTATATATATACCCTTATACACCATTTTAATAAAAAATATCACAAAATTCTTCTAAGTCCCTCGGGAAGAGTGAAAGACGCGCACGTTCATTTTCAGAGCTCCTAGACCTTCCTATAAGAAGTTAGCTTAAAAGTAGCTTCGAAAAACGCTTAGGTTAAGTTTCAGAGTTGCTTCTAATGTACCAAAGCTGGACTTAGACATAATTTCACTCTCACAACATTATGGCTGGTTGGAGACAGTCCGAACCACAAGTACCGAGTCCATGGTTCTGGGCGTATACTGGGGGGACGGGGACGACTCCCATTAACCCCTGACTATACCGGGGATACGCTTATCACAATGCCTTTCTAGTCTGTGCTGAAGCAGGGCATTCTGGCAGCCAAGTGGCTTGACCTTTATTAGTGAGCCTGGTTACCCCCTCTCGGAACCACAGACTTAGAAATCGCCAGCTCATATACAGTGCATAAAATATATTTATATATATACCCTTATACACCATTTTAATAAAAAATATCACAAAATTCTTCTAAGTCCCTCGGGAAGAGTGAGAGACGCGCACGTTCATTTTCAGAGCTCCTAGACCTTCCTATAAGAAGTTAGCCAAAAAGTAGCTTCGAAAAACGCTTAGGTTAAGTTTCAGAGTTGCTTCTAATGTACCAAAGCTGGACTTAGACATAATTTCACTCTCACAACATTATGGCTGGTTGGAGACAGTCCGAACCACAAGTACCGGGTCCATGGTTCTGGCCGTATACTGGGGGGACGGGGACGACTCCCATTAACCCCTGACTATACCGGGGATACGCTTATCACAATGCCTTTCTAGTCTGTGCTGAAGCAGGGCATTCTGGCAGCCAAGTGGCTTGACCTTTATTAGTGAGCCTGGTTACCCCCTCTCGGAACCACAGACTTAGAAATCGCCAGCTCATATACAGTGCATAAAATATATTTATATACTGTATATACCCTTATACACCATTTTAATAAAAAATATCACAAAATTCTTCTAAGTCCCTCGGGAAGAGTGAAAGACGCGCACGTTCATTTTCAGAGCTCCTAGACCTTCCTATAAGAAGTTAGCCAAAAAGTAGCTTCGAAAAACGCTTAGGTTAAGTTTCAGAGTTGCTTCTAATGTACCAAAGCTGGACTTAGACATAATTTCACTCTCACAACATTATGGCTGGTTGGAGACAGTCCGAACCACAAGTACCGGGTCCATGGTTCTGGCCGTATACTGGGGGGACGGGGACGACTCCCATTAACCCCTGACTATACCGGGGATACGCTTATCACAATGCCTTTCTAGTCTGTGCTGAAGCAGGGCATTCTGGCAGCCAAGTGGCTTGACCTTTATTAGTGAGCCTGGTTACCCCCTCTCGGAACCACAGACTTAGAAATCGCCAGCTCATATACAGTGCATAAAATATATTTATATACTGTATATACCCTTATACACCATTTTAATAAAAAATATCACAAAATTCTTCTAAGTCCCTCGGGAAGAGTGAAAGACGCGCACGTTCATTTTCAGAGCTCCTAGACCTTCCTATAAGAAGTTAGCCAAAAAGTAGCTTCGAAAAACGCTTAGGTTAAGTTTCAGAGTTGCTTCTAATGTACCAAAGCTGGACTTAGACATAATTTCACTCTCACAACATTATGGCTGGTTGGAGACAGTCCGAACCACAAGTACCGGGTCCATGGTTCTGGCCGTATACTGGGGGGACGGGGACGACTCCCATTAACCCATTAACCCCTGACTATACCGGGGATACGCTTATCACAATGCCTTTCTAGTCTGTGCTGAAGCAGGGCATTCTGGCAGCCAAGTGGCTTGACCTTTATTAGTGAGCCTGGTTACCCCCTCTCGGAACCACAGACTTAGAAATCGCCAGCTCATATACAGTGCATAAAATATATTTATATATATACCCTTATACACCATTTTAATAAAAAATATCACAAAATTCTTCTTAGTCCCTCGGGAAGAGTGAAAGACGCGCACGTTCATTTTCAGAGCTCCTAGACCTTCCTATAAGAAGTTAGCCAAAAAGTAGCTTCGAAAAACGCTTAGGTTAAGTTTCAGAGTTGCTTCTAATGTACCAAAGCTGGACTTAGACATAATTTCACTCTCACAACATTATGGCTGGTTGGAGACAGTCCGAACCACAAGTACCGAGTCCATGGTTCTGGGCGTATACTGGGGGGACGGGGACGACTCAAATTAACCCCTGACTATACCGGGGATACGCTTATCACAATGCCTTTCTGGTCTGTGCTGAAGCAGGGCATTCTGGCAGCAAAGTGGCTTGACCTTTATTAGTGAGCCTGGTTACCCCCTCTCGGAACCACAGACTTATAAATCGCCAGCTCATATACAGTGCATAAAATATATTTATATATATACCCTTATACACCATTTTAATAAAAAATATCACAAAATTATTCTAAGTCCCTCGGGAAGAGTGAAAGACGCGCACGTTCATTTTCAGAGCTCCTAGACCTTCCTATAAGAAGTTAGCTTAAAAGTAGCTTCGAAAAACGCTTAGGTTAAGTTTCAGAGTTGCTTCTAATGTACCAAAGCTGGACTTAGACATAATTTCACTCTCACAACATTATGGCTGGTTGGAGACAGTCCGAACCACAAGTACCGAGTCCATGGTTCTGGGCGTATAATGGGGGGACGGGGACGACTCCCATTAACCCCTGACTATACCGGGGATACGCTTATCACAATGCCTTTCTGGTCTGTGCTGAAGCAGGGCATTCTGGCAGCAAAGTGGCTTGACCTTTATTAGTGAGCCTGGTTACCCCCTCTCGGAACCACAGACTTATAAATCGCCAGCTCATATACAGTGCATAAAATATATTTATATATATACCCTTATACACCATTTTAATAAAAAATATCACAAAATTATTCTAAGTCCCTCGGGAAGAGTGAAAGACGCGCACGTTCATTTTCAGAGCTCCTAGACCTTCCTATAAGAAGTTAGCTTAAAAGTAGCTTCGAAAAACGCTTAGGTTAAGTTTCAGAGTTGCTTCTAATGTACCAAAGCTGGACTTAGACATAATTTCACTCTCACAACATTATGGCTGGTTGGAGACAGTCCGAACCACAAGTACCGAGTCCATGGTTCTGGGCGTATACTGGGGGGACGGGGACGACTCCCATTAACCCCTGACTATACCGGGGATACGCTTATCACAATGCCTTTCTGGTCTGTGCTGAAGCAGGGCATTCTGGCAGCCAAGTGGCTTGACCTTTATTAGTGAGCCTGGTTACCCCCTCTCGGAACCACAGACTTAGAAATCGCCAGCTCATATACAGTGCATAAAATATATTTATATATATACCCTTATACACCATTTTAATAAAAAATATCACAAAATTCTTCTAAGTCCCTCGGGAAGAGTGAGAGACGCGCACGTTCATTTTCAGAGCTCCTAGACCTTCCTATAAGAAGTTAGCCAAAAAGTAGCTTCGAAAAACGCTTAGGTTAAGTTTCAGAGTTGCTTCTAATGTACCAAAGCTGGACTTAGACATAATTTCACTCTCACAACATTCTGGCTGGTTGGAGACAGTCCGAACCACAAGTACCGGGTCCATGGTTCTGGCCGTATACTGGGGGGACGGGGACGACTCCCATTAACCCCTGACTATACCGGGGATACGCTTATCACAATGCCTTTCTAGTCTGTGCTGAAGCAGGGCATTCTGGCAGCCAAGTGGCTTGACCTTTATTAGTGAGCCTGGTTACCCCCTCTCGGAACCACAGACTTAGAAATCGCCAGCTCATATACAGTGCATAAAATATATTTATATACTGTATACAGTATACCCTTATACACCATTTTAATAAAAAATATCACAAAATTCTTCTAAGTCCCTCGGGAAGAGTGAAAGACGCGCACGTTCATTTTCAGAGCTCCTAGACCTTCCTATAAGAAGTTAGCCAAAAAGTAGCTTCGAAAAACGCTTAGGTTAAGTTTCAGAGTTGCTTCTAATGTACCAAAGCTGGACTTAGACATAATTTCACTCTCACAACATTATGGCTGGTTGGAGACAGTCCGAACCACAAGTACCGAGTCCATGGTTCTGGGCGTATACTGGGGGGACGGGGACGACTCCCATTAACCCCTGACTATACCGGGGATACGCTTATCACAATGCCTTTCTGGTCTGTGCTGAAGCAGGGCATTCTGGCAGCAAAGTGGCTTGACCTTTATTAGTGAGCCTGGTTACCCCCTCTCGGAACCACAGACTTATAAATCGCCAGCTCATATACAGTGCATAAAATATATTTATATATATACCCTTATACACCATTTTAATAAAAAATATCACAAAATTATTCTAAGTCCCTCGGGAAGAGTGAAAGACGCGCACGTTCATTTTCAGAGCTCCTAGACCTTCCTATAAGAAGTTAGCTTAAAAGTAGCTTCGAAAAACGCTTAGGTTAAGTTTCAGAGTTGCTTCTAATGTACCAAAGCTGGACTTAGACATAATTTCACTCTCACAACATTATGGCTGGTTGGAGACAGTCCGAACCACAAGTACCGAGTCCATGGTTCTGGGCGTATACTGGGGGGACGGGGACGACTCCCATTAACCCCTGACTATACCGGGGATACGCTTATCACAATGCCTTTCTGGTCTGTGCTGAAGCAGGGCATTCTGGCAGCAAAGTGGCTTGACCTTTATTAGTGAGCCTGGTTACCCCCTCTCGGAACCACAGACTTATAAATCGCCAGCTCATATACAGTGCATAAAATATATTTATATATATACCCTTATACACCATTTTAATAAAAAAATATCACAAAATTATTCTAAGTCCCTCGGGAAGAGTGAAAGACGCGCACGTTCATTTTCAGAGCTCCTAGACCTTCCTATAAGAAGTTAGCTTAAAAGTAGCTTCGAAAAACGCTTAGGTTAAGTTTCAGAGTTGCTTCTAATGTACCAAAGCTGGACTTAGACATAATTTCACTCTCACAACATTATGGCTGGTTGGAGACAGTCCGAACCACAAGTACCGAGTCCATGGTTCTGGGCGTATACTGGGGGGACGGGGACGACTCCCATTAACCCCTGACTATACCGGGGATACGCTTATCACAATGCCTTTCTGGTCTGTGCTGAAGCAGGGCATTCTGGCAGCCAAGTGGCTTGACCTTTATTAGTGAGCCTGGTTACCCCCTCTCGGAACCACAGACTTAGAAATCGCCAGCTCATATACAGTGCATAAAATATATTTATATATATACCCTTATACACCATTTTAATAAAAAATATCACAAAATTCTTCTAAGTCCCTCGGGAAGAGTGAGAGACGCGCACGTTCATTTTCAGAGCTCCTAGACCTTCCTATAAGAAGTTAGCCAAAAAGTAGCTTCGAAAAACGCTTAGGTTAAGTTTCAGAGTTGCTTCTAATGTACCAAAGCTGGACTTAGACATAATTTCACTCTCACAACATTATGGCTGGTTGGAGACAGTCCGAACCACAAGTACCGGGTCCATGGTTCTGGCCGTATACTGGGGGGACGGGGACGACTCCCATTAACCCCTGACTATACCGGGGATACGCTTATCACAATGCCTTTCTAGTCTGTGCTGAAGCAGGGCATTCTGGCAGCCAAGTGGCTTGACCTTTATTAGTGAGCCTGGTTACCCCCTCTCGGACCCACAGACTTAGAAATCGCCAGCTCATATACAGTGCATAAAATATATTTATATACTGTATATACCCTTATACACCATTTTAATAAAAAATATCACAAAATTCTTCTAAGTCCCTCGGGAAGAGTGAAAGACGCGCACGTTCATTTTCAGAGCTCCTAGACCTTCCTATAAGAAGTTAGCCAAAAAGTAGCTTCGAAAAACGCTTAGGTTAAGTTTCAGAGTTGCTTCTAATGTACCAAAGCTGGACTTAGACATAATTTCACTCTCACAACATTCTGGCTGGTTGGAGACAGTCCGAACCACAAGTACCGGGTCCATGGTTCTGGCCGTATACTGGGGGGACGGGGACGACTCCCATTAACCCCTGACTATACCGGGGATACGCTTATCACAATGCCTTTCTGGTCTGTGCTGAAGCAGGGCATTCTGGCAGCAAAGTGGCTTGACCTTTATTAGTGAGCCTGGTTACCCCCTCTCGGAACCACAGACTTATAAATCGCCAGCTCATATACAGTGCATAAAATATATTTATATATATACCCTTATACACCATTTTAATAAAAAATATCACAAAATTATTCTAAGTCCCTCGGGAAGAGTGAAAGACGCGCACGTTCATTTTCAGAGCTCCTAGACCTTCCTATAAGAAGTTAGCTTAAAAGTAGCTTCGAAAAACGCTTAGGTTAAGTTTCAGAGTTGCTTCTAATGTACCAAAGCTGGACTTAGACATAATTTCACTCTCACAACATTATGGCTGGCTGGAGACAGTCCGAACCACAAGTACCGAGTCCATGGTTCTGGGCGTATACTGGGGGGACGGGGACGACTCCCATTAACCCCTGACTATACCGGGGATACGCTTATCACAATGCCTTTCTGGTCTGTGCTGAAGCAGGGCATTCTGGCAGCCAAGTGGCTTGACCTTTATTAGTGAGCCTGGTTACCCCCTCTCGGAACCACAGACTTAGAAATCGCCAGCTCATATACAGTGCATAAAATATATTTATATATATACCCTTATACACCATTTTAATAAAAAATATCACAAAATTCTTCTAAGTCCCTCGGGAAGAGTGAGAGACGCGCACGTTCATTTTCAGAGCTCCTAGACCTTCCTATAAGAAGCTAGCCAAAAAGTAGCTTCGAAAAACGCTTAGGTTAAGTTTCAGAGTTGCTTCTAATGTACCAAAGCTGGACTTAGACATAATTTCACTCTCACAACATTATGGCTGGTTGGAGACAGTCCGAACCACAAGTACCGAGTCCATGGTTCTGGGCGTATACTGGGGGGACGGGGACGACTCCCATTAACCCCTGACTATACCGGGGATACGCTTATCACAATGCCTTTCTGGTCTGTGCTGAAGCAGGGCATTCTGGCAGCAAAGTGGCTTGACCTTTATTAGTGAGCCTGGTTACCCCCTCTCGGAACCACAGACTTATAAATCGCCAGCTCATATACAGTGCATAAAATATATTTATATATATACCCTTATACACCATTTTAATAAAAAATATCACAAAATTATTCTAAGTCCCTCGGGAAGAGTGAAAGACGCGCACGTTCATTTTCAGAGCTCCTAGACCTTCCTATAAGAAGTTAGCTTAAAAGTAGCTTCGAAAAACGCTTAGGTTAAGTTTCAGAGTTGCTTCTAATGTACCAAAGCTGGACTTAGACATAATTTCACTCTCACAACATTATGGCTGGTTGGAGACAGTCCGAACCACAAGTACCGAGTCCATGGTTCTGGGCGTATACTGGGGGGACGGGGACGACTCCCATTAACCCCTGACTATACCGGGGATACGCTTATCACAATGCCTTTCTGGTCTGTGCTGAAGCAGGGCATTCTGGCAGCAAAGTGGCTTGACCTTTATTAGTGAGCCTGGTTACCCCCTCTCGGAACCACAGACTTATAAATCGCCAGCTCATATACAGTGCATAAAATATATTTATATATATACCCTTATACACCATTTTAATAAAAAATATCACAAAATTATTCTAAGTCCCTCGGGAAGAGTGAAAGACGCGCACGTTCATTTTCAGAGCTCCTAGACCTTCCTATAAGAAGTTAGCTTAAAAGTAGCTTCGAAAAACGCTTAGGTTAAGTTTCAGAGTTGCTTCTAATGTACCAAAGCTGGACTTAGACATAATTTCACTCTCACAACATTATGGCTGGTTGGAGACAGTCCGAACCACAAGTACCGAGTCCATGGTTCTGGGCGTATACTGGGGGGACGGGGACGACTCCCATTAACCCCTGACTATACCGGGGATACGCTTATCACAATGCCTTTCTGGTCTGTGCTGAAGCAGGGCATTCTGGCAGCAAAGTGGCTTGACCTTTATTAGTGAGCCTGGTTACCCCCTCTCGGAACCACAGACTTATAAATCGCCAGCTCATATACAGTGCATAAAATATATTTATATATATACCCTTATACACCATTTTAATAAAAAATATCACAAAATTATTCTAAGTCCCTCGGGAAGAGTGAGAGACGCGCACGTTCATTTTCAGAGCTCCTAGACCTTCCTATAAGAAGTTAGCTTAAAAGTAGCTTCGAAAAACGCTTAGGTTAAGTTTCAGAGTTGCTTCTAATGTACCAAAGCTGGACTTAGACATAATTTCACTCTCACAACATTATGGCTGGTTGGAGACAGTCCGAACCACAAGTACCGAGTCCATGGTTCTGGGCGTATACTGGGGGGACGGGGACGACTCCCATTAACCCCTGACTATACCGGGGATACGCTTATCACAATGCCTTTCTGGTCTGTGCTGAAGCAGGGCATTCTGGCAGCAAAGTGGCTTGACCTTTATTAGTGAGCCTGGTTACCCCCTCTCGGAACCACAGACTTATAAATCGCCAGCTCATATACAGTGCATAAAATATATTTATATATATACCCTTATACACCATTTTAATAAAAAATATCACAAAATTATTCTAAGTCCCTCGGGAAGAGTGAAAGACGCGCACGTTCATTTTCAGAGCTCCTAGACCTTCCTATAAGAAGTTAGCTTAAAAGTAGCTTCGAAAAACGCTTAGGTTAAGTTTCAGAGTTGCTTCTAATGTACCAAAGCTGGACTTAGACATAATTTCACTCTCACAACATTATGGCTGGTTGGAGACAGTCCGAACCACAAGTACCGAGTCCATGGTTCTGGGCGTATACTGGGGGGACGGGGACGACTCCCATTAACCCCTGACTATACCGGGGATACGCTTATCACAATGCCTTTCTGGTCTGTGCTGAAGCAGGGCATTCTGGCAGCCAAGTGGCTTGACCTTTATTAGTGAGCCTGGTTACCCCCTCTCGGAACCACAGACTTAGAAATCGCCAGCTCATATACAGTGCATAAAATATATTTATATATATACCCTTATACACCATTTTAATAAAAAATATCACAAAATTCTTCTAAGTCCCTCGGGAAGAGTGAGAGACGCGCACGTTCATTTTCAGAGCTCCTAGACCTTCCTATAAGAAGTTAGCCAAAAAGTAGCTTCGAAAAACGCTTAGGTTAAGTTTCAGAGTTGCTTCTAATGTACCAAAGCTGGACTTAGACATAATTTCACTCTCACAACATTATGGCTGGTTGGAGACAGTCCGAACCACAAGTACCGGGTCCATGGTTCTGGCCGTATACTGGGGGGACGGGGACGACTCCCATTAACCCCTGACTATACCGGGGATACGCTTATCACAATGCCTTTCTAGTCTGTGCTGAAGCAGGGCATTCTGGCAGCCAAGTGGCTTGACCTTTATTAGTGAGCCTAGTTACCCCCTCTCGGAACCACAGACTTAGAAATCGCCAGCTCATATACAGTGCATAAAATATATTTATATACTGTATATACCCTTATACACCATTTTAATAAAAAATATCACAAAATTCTTCTAAGTCCCTCGGGAAGAGTGAAAGACGCGCACGTTCATTTTCAGAGCTCCTAGACCTTCCTATAAGAAGTTAGCCAAAAAGTAGCTTCGAAAAACGCTTAGGTTAAGTTTCAGAGTTGCTTCTAATGTACCAAAGCTGGACTTAGACATAATTTCACTCTCACAACATTCTGGCTGGTTGGAGACAGTCCGAACCACAAGTACCGGGTCCATGGTTCTGGCCGTATACTGGGGGGACGGGGACGACTCCCATTAACCCCTGACTATACCGGGGATACGCTTATCACAATGCCTTTCTAGTCTGTGCTGAAGCAGGGCATTCTGGCAGCCAAGTGGCTTGACCTTTATTAGTGAGCCTGGTTACCCCCTCTCGGAACCACAGACTTAGAAATCGCCAGCTCATATACAGTGCATAAAATATATTTATATATATACCCTTATACACCATTTTAATAAAAAATATCACAAAATTCTTCTTAGTCCCTCGGGAAGAGTGAAAGACGCGCACGTTCATTTTCAGAGCTCCTAGACCTTCCTATAAGAAGTTAGCCAAAAAGTAGCTTCGAAAAACGCTTAGGTTAAGTTTCAGAGTTGCTTCTAATGTACCAAAGCTGGACTTAGACATAATTTCACTCTCACAACATTATGGCTGGTTGGAGACAGTCCGAACCACAAGTACCGAGTCCATGGTTCTGGGCGTATACTGGGGGGACGGGGACGACTCCCATTAACCCCTGACTATACCGGGGATACGCTTATCACAATGCCTTTCTGGTCTGTGCTGAAGCAGGGCATTCTGGCAGCCAAGTGGCTTGACCTTTATTAGTGAGCCTGGTTACCCCCTCTCGGAACCACAGACTTAGAAATCGCCAGCTCATATACAGTGCATAAAATATATTTATATATATACCCTTATACACCATTTTAATAAAAAATATCACAAAATTATTCTAAGTTCCTCGGGAAGAGTGAATGACGCGCACGTTCATTTTCAGAGCTCCTAGACCTTCCTATAAGAAGTTAGCCAAAAAGTAGCTTCGAAAAACGCTTAGGTTAAGTTTCAGAGTTGCTTCTAATGTACCAAAGCTGGACTTAGACATAATTTCACTCTCACAACATTATGGCTGGTTGGAGACAGTCCGAACCACAAGTACCGGGTCCATGGTTCTGGCCGTATACTGGGGGGACGGGGACGACTCCCATTAACCCCTGATTATACCGGGGATACGCTTATCACAATGGCTTTCTGGTCTGTGCTGAAGCAGGGCATTCTGGCAGCCAAGTGGCTTGACCTTTATTAGTGAGCCTGGTTACCCCCTCTCGGAACCACAGACTTATAAATCGCCAGCTCATATACAGTGCATAAAATATATTTATATATATACCCTTATACACCATTTTAATAAAAAATATCACAAAATTATTCTAAGTCCCTCGGGAAGAGTGAAAGACGCGCACGTTCATTTTCAGAGCTCCTAGACCTTCCTATAAGAAGTTAGCTTAAAAGTAGCTTCGAAAAACGCTTAGGTTAAGTTTCAGAGTTGCTTCTAATGTACCAAAGCTGGACTTAGACATAATTTCACTCTCACAACATTATGGCTGGTTGGAGACAGTCCGAACCACAAGTACCGAGTCCATGGTTCTGGGCGTATACTGGGGGGACGGGGACGACTCCCATTAACCCCTGACTATACCGGGGATACGCTTATCACAATGCCTTTCTGGTCTGTGCTGAAGCAGGGCATTCTGGCAGCAAAGTGGCTTGACCTTTATTAGTGAGCCTGGTTACCCCCTCTCGGAACCACAGACTTATAAATCGCCAGCTCATATACAGTGCATAAAATATATTTATATATATACCCTTATACACCATTTTAATAAAAAATATCACAAAATTATTCTAAGTCCCTCGGGAAGAGTGAAAGACGCGCACGTTCATTTTCAGAGCTCCTAGACCTTCCTATAAGAAGTTAGCTTAAAAGTAGCTTCGAAAAACGCTTAGGTTAAGTTTCAGAGTTGCTTCTAATGTACCAAAGCTGGACTTAGACATAATTTCACTCTCACAACATTATGGCTGGTTGGAGACAGTCCGAACCACAAGTACCGAGTCCATGGTTCTGGGCGTATACTGGGGGGACGGGGACGACTCCCATTAACCCCTGACTATACCGGGGATACGCTTATCACAATGCCTTTCTGGTCTGTGCTGAAGCAGGGCATTCTGGCAGCCAAGTGGCTTGACCTTTATTAGTGAGCCTGGTTACCCCCTCTCGGAACCACAGACTTAGAAATCGCCAGCTCATATACAGTGCATAAAATATATTTATATATATACCCTTATACACCATTTTAATAAAAAATATCACAAAATTCTTCTAAGTCCCTCGGGAAGAGTGAGAGACGCGCACGTTCATTTTCAGAGCTCCTAGACCTTCATATAAGAAGTTAGCCAAAAAGTAGCTTCGAAAAACGCTTAGGTTAAGTTTCAGAGTTGCTTCTAATGTACCAAAGCTGGACTTAGACATAATTTCACTCTCACAACATTATGGCTGGTTGGAGACAGTCCGAACCACAAGTACCGGGTCCATGGTTCTGGCCGTATACTGGGGGGACGGGGACGACTCCCATTAACCCCTGACTATACCGGGGATACGCTTATCACAATGCCTTTCTAGTCTGTGCTGAAGCAGGGCATTCTGGCAGCCAAGTGGCTTGACCTTTATTAGTGAGCCTGGTTACCCCCTCTCGGAACCACAGACTTAGAAATCGCCAGCTCATATACAGTGCATAAAATATATTTATATACTGTATATACCCTTATACACCATTTTAATAAAAAATATCACAAAATTCTTCTAAGTCCCTCGGGAAGAGTGAAAGACGCGCACGTTCATTTTCAGAGCTCCTAGACCTTCCTATAAGAAGTTAGCCAAAAAGTAGCTTCGAAAAACGCTTAGGTTAAGTTTCAGAGTTGCTTCTAATGTACCAAAGCTGGACTTAGACATAATTTCACTCTCACAACATTCTGGCTGGTTGGAGACAGTCCGAACCACAAGTACCGGGTCCATGGTTCTGGCCGTATACTGGGGGGACGGGGACGACTCCCATTAACCCCTGACTATACCGGGGATACGCTTATCACAATGCCTTTCTAGTCTGTGCTGAAGCAGGGCATTCTGGCAGCCAAGTGGCTTGACCTTTATTAGTGAGCCTGGTTACCCCCTCTCGGAACCACAGACTTAGAAATCGCCAGCTCATATACAGTGCATAAAATATATTTATATATATACCCTTATACACCATTTTAATAAAAAATATCACAAAATTCTTCTTAGTCCCTCGGGAAGAGTGAAAGACGCGCACGTTCATTTTCAGAGCTCCTAGACCTTCCTATAAGAAGTTAGCCAAAAAGTAGCTTCGAAAAACGCTTAGGTTAAGATTCAGAGTTGCTTCTAATGTACCAAAGCTGGACTTAGACATAATTTCACTCTCACAACATTATGGCTGGTTGGAGACAGTCCGAACCACAAGTACCGAGTCCATGGTTCTGGGCGTATACTGGGGGGACGGGGACGACTCCCATTAACCCCTGACTATACCGGGGATACGCTTATCACAATGCCTTTCTGGTCTGTGCTGAAGCAGGGCATTCTGGCAGCCAAGTGGCTTGACCTTTATTAGTGAGCCTGGTTACCCCCTCTCGGAACCACAGACTTATAAATCGCCAGCTCATATACAGTGCATAAAATATATTTATATATATACCCTTATACACCATTTTAATAAAAAATATCACAAAATTCTTCTAAGTTCCTCGGGAAGAGTGAATGACGCGCACGTTCATTTTCAGAGCTCCTAGACCTTCCTATAAGAAGTTAGCTTAAAAGTAGCTTCGAAAAACGCTTAGGTTAAATTTCAGAGTTGCTTCTAATGTACCAAAGCTGGACTTAGACATAATTTCACTCTCACAACATTATGGCTGGTTGGAGACAGTCCGAACCACAAGTACCGACTCCATGGTTCTGGGCGTATACTGGGGGGACGGGGACGACTCCCATTAACCCCTGACTATACCGGGGATACGCTTATCACAATGCCTTTCTGGTCTGTGCTGAAGCAGGGCATTCTGGCAGCCAAGTGGCTTGACCTTTATTAGTGAGCCTGGTTACCCCCTCTCGGAACCACAGACTTAGAAATCGCCAGCTCATATACAGTGCATAAAATATATTTATATATATACCCTTATACACCATTTTAATAAAAAATATCACAAAATTATTCTAAGTCCCTCGGGAGGAGTGAAAGACGCGCACGTTCCTTTTCAGAGCTCCTAGACCTTCCTATAAGAAGTTAGCCAAAAAGTAGCTTCGAAAAACGCTTAGGTTAAGTTTCAGAGTTGCTTCTTATGTACCAAAGCAGGACTTAGACATAATTTCACTCTCACAACATTATGGCTGGTTGGAGACAGTCCGAACCACAAGTACCGGGTCCATGGTTCTGGCCGTATACTGGGGGGACGGGGACGACTCCCATTAACCCCTGACTATACCGGGGATACGCTTATCACAATGCCTTTCTAGTCTGTGCTGAAGCAGGGCATTCTGGCAGCCAAGTGGCTTGACCTTTATTAGTGAGCCTGGTTACCCCCTCTCGGAACCACAGACTTAGAAATCGCCAGCTCATATACAGTGCATAAAATATATTTATATACTGTATATACCCTTATACACCATTTTAATAAAAAATATCACAAAATTCTTCTAAGTCCCTCGGGAAGAGTGAAAGACGCGCACGTTCATTTTCAGAGCTCCTAGACCTTCCTATAAGAAGTTAGCCAAAAAGTAGCTTCGAAAAACGCTTAGGTTAAGTTTCAGAGTTGCTTCTAATGTACCAAAGCTGGACTTAGACATAATTTCACTCTCACAACATTATGGCTGGTTGGAGACAGTCCGAACCACAAGTACCGAGTCCATGGTTCTGGGCGTATACTGGGGGGACGGGGACGACTCCCATTAACCCCTGACTATACCGGGGATACGCTTATCACAATGCCTTTCTGGTCTGTGCTGAAGCAGGGCATTCTGGCAGCCAAGTGGCTTGACCTTTATTAGTGAGCCTGGTTACCCCCTCTCGGAACCACAGACTTAGAAATTGCCAGCTCATATACAGTGCATAAAATATATTTATATATATACCCTTATACACCATTTTAATAAAAAATATCACAAAATTCTTCTAAGTTCCTCGGGAAGAGTGAATGACGCGCACGTTCATTTTCAGAGCTCCTAGACCTTCCTATAAGAAGTTAGCCAAAAAGTAACTTCGAAAAACGCTTAGGTTAAGTTTCAGAGTTGCTTCTAATGTACCAAAGCTGGACTTAGACATAATTTCACTCTCACAACATTATGGCTGGTTGGAGACAGTCCGAACCACAAGTACCGGGTCCATGGTTCTTGCCGTATACTGGGGGGACGGGGACGACTCCCATTAACCCCTGACTATACCGGGGATACGCTTATCACAATGGCTTTCTGGTCTGTGCTGATGCAGGGCATTCTGGCAGCCAAGTGGCTTGACCTTTATTAGTGAGCCTGGTTACCCCCTCTCGGAACCACAGACTTATAAATCGCCAGCTCATATACAGTGCATAAAATATATTTATATATATACCCTTATACACCATTTTAATAAAAAATATCACAAAATTATTCTAAGTCCCTCGGGAAGAGTGAGAGACGCGCACGTTCATTTTCAGAGCTCCTAGACCTTCCTATAAGAAGTTAGCCAAAAAGTAGCTTCGAAAAACGCTTAGGTTAAGTTTCAGAGTTGCTTCTAATGTACCAAAGCTGGACTTAGACATAATTTCACTCTCACAACATTATGGCTGGTTGGAGACAGTCCGAACCACAAGTACCGGGTCCATGGTTCTGGCCGTATACTGGGGGGACGGGGACGACTCCCATTAACCCCTGACTATACCGGGGATACGCTTATCACAATGCCTTTCTGGTCTGTGCTGAAGCAGGGCATTCTGGCAGCCAAGTGGCTTGACCTTTATTAGTGAGCCTGGTTACCCCCTCTCGGAACCACAGACTTAGAAATCGCCAGCTCATATACAGTGCATAAAATATATTTATATATATACCCTTATACACCATTTTAATAAAAAATATCACAAAATTCTTCTAAGTCCCTCGGGAAGAGTGAGAGACGCGGACGTTCATTTTCAGAGCTCCTAGACCTTCCTATAAGAAGTTAGCCAAAAAGTAGCTTCGAAAAACGCTTAGGTTAAGTTTCAGAGTTGCTTCTAATGTACCAAAGCTGGACTTAGACATAATTTCACTCTCACAACATTATGGCTGGTTGGAGACAGTCCGAACCACAAGTACCGGGTCCATGGTTCTGGCCGTATACTGGGGGGACGGGGACGACTCCCATTAACCCCTGACTATACCGGGGATACGCTTATCACAATGCCTTTCTAGTCTGTGCTGAAGCAGGGCATTCTGGCAGCCAAGTGGCTTGACCTTTATTAGTGAGCCTGGTTACCCCCTCTCGGAACCACAGACTTAGAAATCGCCAGCTCATATACAGTGCATAAAATATATTTATATATATACCCTTATACACCATTTTAATAAAAAATATCACAAAATTCTTCTTAGTCCCTCGGGAAGAGTGAAAGACGCGCACGTTCATTTTCAGAGCTCCTAGACCTTCCTATAAGAAGTTAGCCAAAAAGTAGCTTCGAAAAACGCTTAGGTTAAGTTTCAGAGTTGCTTCTAATGTACCAAAGCTGGACTTAGACATAATTTCACTCTCACAACATTATGGCTGGTTGGAGACAGTCCGAACCACAAGTACCGAGTCCATGGTTCTGGGCGTATACTGGGGGGACGGGGACGACTCCCATTAACCCCTGACTATACCGGGGATACGCTTATCACAATGCCTTTCTGGTCTGTGCTGAAGCAGGGCATTCTGGCAGCCAAGTGGCTTGACCTTTATTAGTGAGCCTGGTTACCCCCTCTCGGAACCACAGACTTAGAAATCGCCAGCTCATATACAGTGCATAAAATATATTTATATATATACCCTTATACACCATTTTAATAAAAAATATCACAAAATTCTTCTAAGTTCCTCGGGAAGAGTGAATGACGCGCACGTTCATTTTTAGAGCTCCTAGACCTTCCTATAAGAAGTTAGCCAAAAAGTAGCTTCGAAAAACGCTTAGGTTAAGTTTCAGAGTTGCTTCTAATGTACCAAAGCTGGACTTAGACATAATTTCACTCTCACAACATTATGGCTGGTTGGAGACAGTCCGAACCACAAGTACCGGGTCCATGGTTCTGGCCGTATACTGGGGGGACGGGGACGACTCCCATTAACCCCTGACTATACCGGGGATACGCTTATCACAATGGCTTTCTGGTCTGTGCTGAAGCAGGGCATTCTGGCAGCCAAGTGGCTTGACCTTTATTAGTGAGCCTGGTTACCCCCTCTCGGAACCACAGACTTATAAATCGCCAGCTCATATACAGTGCATAAAATATATTTATATATATACCCTTATACACCATTTTAATAAAAAATATCACAAAATTATTCTAAGTCCCTCGGGAAGAGTGAAAGACGCGCACGTTCATTTTCAGAGCTCCTAGACCTTCCTATAAGAAGTTAGCTTAAAAGTAGCTTCGAAAAACGCTTAGGTTAAGTTTCAGAGTTGCTTCTAATGTACCAAAGCTGGACTTAGACATAATTTCACTCTCACAACATTATGGCTGGTTGGAGACAGTCCGAACCACAAGTACCGACTCCATGGTTCTGGGCGTATACTGGGGGGACGGGGACGACTCCCATTAACCCCTGACTATACCGGGGATACGCTTATCACAATGCCTTTCTGGTCTGTGCTGAAGCAGGGCATTCTGGCAGCCAAGTGGCTTGACCTTTATTAGTGAGCCTGGTTACCCCCTCTCGGAACCACAGACTTAGAAATCGCCAGCTCATATACAGTGCATAAAATATATTTATATATATACCCTTATACACCATTTTAATAAAAAATATCACAAAATTATTCTAAGTCCCTCGGGAGGAGTGAAAGACGCGCACGTTCCTTTTCAGAGCTCCTAGACCTTCCTATAAGAAGTTAGCCAAAAAGTAGCTTCGAAAAACGCTTAGGTTAAGTTTCAGAGTTGCTTCTTATGTACCAAAGCAGGACTTAGACATAATTTCACTCTCACAACATTATGGCTGGTTGGAGACAGTCCGAACCACAAGTACCGGGTCCATGGTTCTGGCCGTATACTGGGGGGACGGGGACGACTCCCATTAACCCCTGACTATACCGGGGATACGCTTATCACAATGCCTTTCTAGTCTGTGCTGAAGCAGGGCATTCTGGCAGCCAAGTGGCTTGACCTTTATTAGTGAGCCTGGTTACCCCCTCTCGGAACCACAGACTTAGAAATCGCCAGCTCATATACAGTGCATAAAATATATTTATATATATACCCTTATACACCATTTTAATAAAAAATATCACAAAATTCTTCTAAGTCCCTCGGGAAGAGTGAGAGACGCGCACGTTCATTTTCAGAGCTCCTAGACCTTCCTATAAGAAGTTAGCCAAAAAGTAGCTTCGAAAAACGCTTAGGTTAAGTTTCAGAGTTGCTTCTAATGTACCAAAGCTGGACTTAGACATAATTTCACTCTCACAACATTATGGCTGGTTGGAGACAGTCCGAACCACAAGTACCGGGTCCATGGTTCTGGCCGTATACTGGGGGGACGGGGACGACTCCCATTAACCCCTGACTATACCGGGGATACGCTTATCACAATGCCTTTCTAGTCTGTGCTGAAGCAGGGCATTCTGGCAGCCAAGTGGCTTGACCTTTATTAGTGAGCCTGGTTACCCCCTCTCGGAACCACAGACTTAGAAATCGCCAGCTCATATACAGTGCATAAAATATATTTATATACTGTATATACCCTTATACACCATTTTAATAAAAAATATCACAAAATTCTTCTAAGTCCCTCGGGAAGAGTGAAAGACGCGCACGTTCATTTTCAGAGCTCCTAGACCTTCCTATAAGAAGTTAGCCAAAAAGTAGCTTCGAAAAACGCTTAGGTTAAGTTTCAGAGTTGCTTCTAATGTACCAAAGCTGGACTTAGACATAATTTCACTCTCACAACATTATGGCTGGTTGGAGACAGTCCGAACCACAAGTACCGAGTCCATGGTTCTGGGCGTATACTGGGGGGACGGGGACGACTCCCATTAACCCCTGACTATACCGGGGATACGCTTATCACAATGCCTTTCTGGTCTGTGCTGAAGCAGGGCATTCTGGCAGCCAAGTGGCTTGACCTTTATTAGTGAGCCTGGTTACCCCCTCTCGGAACCACAGACTTAGAAATTGCCAGCTCATATACAGTGCATAAAATATATTTATATATATACCCTTATACACCATTTTAATAAAAAATATCACAAAATTCTTCTAAGTTCCTCGGGAAGAGTGAATGACGCGCACGTTCATTTTCAGAGCTCCTAGACCTTCCTATAAGAAGTTAGCCAAAAAGTAGCTTCGAAAAACGCTTAGGTTAAGTTTCAGAGTTGCTTCTAATGTACCAAAGCTGGACTTAGACATAATTTCACTCTCACAACATTATGGCTGGTTGGAGACAGTCCGAACCACAAGTACCGGGTCCATGGTTCTGGCCGTATACTGGGGGGACGGGGACGACTCCCATTAACCCCTGACTATACCGGGGATACGCTTATCACAATGCCTTTCTAGTCTGTGCTGAAGCAGGGCATTCTGGCAGCCAAGTGGCTTGACCTTTATTAGTGATCCTGGTTACCCCCTCTCGGAACCACAGACTTAGAAATCGCCAGCTCATATACAGTGCATAAAATATATTTATATATATACCCTTATACACCATTTTAATAAAAAATATCACAAAATTCTTCTAAGTCCCTCGGGAAGAGTGAGAGACGCGCACGTTCATTTTCAGAGCTCCTAGACCTTCCTATAAGAAGTTAGCCAAAAAGTAGCTTCGAAAAACGCTTAGGTTAAGTTTCAGAGTTGCTTCTAATGTACCAAAGCTGGACTTAGACATAATTTCACTCTCACAACATTATGGCTGGTTGGAGACAGTCCGAACCACAAGTACCGGGTCCATGGTTCTGGCCGTATACTGGGGGGACGGGGACGACTCCCATTAACCCCTGACTATACCGGGGATACGCTTATCACAATGCCTTTCTAGTCTGTGCTGAAGCAGGGCATTCTGGCAGCCAAGTGGCTTGACCTTTATTAGTGAGCCTGGTTACCCCCTCTCGGAACCACAGACTTAGAAATCGCCAGCTCATATACAGTGCATAAAATATATTTATATACTGTATATACCCTTATACACCATTTTAATAAAAAATATCACAAAATTCTTCTAAGTCCCTCGGGAAGAGTGAAAGACGCGCACGTTCATTTTCAGAGCTCCTAGACCTTCCTATAAGAAGTTAGCCAAAAAGTAGCTTCGAAAAACGCTTAGGTTAAGTTTCAGAGTTGCTTCTAATGTACCAAAGCTGGACTTAGACATAATTTCACTCTCACAACATTATGGCTGGTTGGAGACAGTCCGAACCACAAGTACCGAGTCCATGGTTCTGGGCGTATACTGGGGGGACGGGGACGACTCCCATTAACCCCTGACTATACCGGGGATACGCTTATCACCATGGCTTTCTGGTCTGTGCTGAAGCAGGGCATTCTGGCAGCCAAGTAGCTTGACCTTTATTAGTGAGCCTGGTTACCCCCTCTCGGAACCACAGACTTAGAAATTGCCAGCTCATATACAGTGCATAAAATATATTTATATATATACCCTTATACACCATTTTAATAAAAAATATCACAAAATTCTTCTAAGTTCCTCGGGAAGAGTGAATGACGCGCACGTTCATTTTCAGAGCTCCTAGACCTTCCTATAAGAAGTTAGCCAAAAAGTAGCTTCGAAAAACGCTTAGGTTAAGTTTCAGAGTTGCTTCTAATGTACCAAAGCTGGACTTAGACATAATTTCACTCTCACAACATTATGGCTGGTTGGAGACAGTCCGAACCACAAGTACCGGGTCCATGGTTCTTGCCGTATACTGGGGGGACGGGGACGACTCCCATTAACCCCTGACTATACCGGGGATACGCTTATCACAATGGCTTTCTGGTCTGTGCTGATGCAGGGCATTCTGGCAGCCAAGTGGCTTGACCTTTATTAGTGAGCCTGGTTACCCCCTCTCGGAACCACAGACTTATAAATCGCCAGCTCATATACAGTGCATAAAATATATTTATATATATACCCTTATACACCATTTTAATAAAAAATATCACAAAATTATTCTAAGTCCCTCGGGAAGAGTGAGAGACGCGCACGTTCATTTTCAGAGCTCCTAGACCTTCCTATAAGAAGTTAGCCAAAAATTAGCTTCGAAAAACGCTTAGGTTAAGTTTCAGAGTTGCTTCTAATGTACCAAAGCTGGACTTAGACATAATTTCACTCTCACAACATTATGGCTGGTTGGAGACAGTCCGAACCACAAGTACCGGGTCCATGGTTCTGGGCGTATACTGGGGGGACGGGGACGACTCCCATTAACCCCTGACTATACCGGGGATACGCTTATCACAATGCCTTTCTAGTCTGTGCTGAAGCAGGGCATTCTGGCAGCCAAGTGGCTTGACCTTTATTAGTGAGCCTGGTTACCCCCTCTCGGAACCACAGATTAGAAATCGCCAGCTCATATACAGTGCATAAAATATATTTATATATATACCCTTATACACCATTTTAATAAAAAATATCACAAAATTCTTCTAAGTCCCTCGGGAAGAGTGAAAGACGCGCACGTTCATTTTCAGAGCTCCTAGACCTTCCTATAAGAAGTTAGCCAAAAAGTAGCTTCGAAAAACGCTTAGGTTAAGTTTCAGAGTTGCTTCTAATGTACCAAAGCTGGACTTAGACATAATTTCACTCTCACAACATTATGGCTGGTTGGAGACAGTCCGAACCACAAGTACCGGGTCCATGGTTCTGGGCATATACTGGGGGGACGGGGATGACTCCCATTAACCCCTGACTATACCGGGGATACGCTTATCACAATGCCTTTCTGGTCTGTGCTGAAGCAGGGCATTCTGGCAGCCAAGTGGCTTGACCTTTATTAGTGAGCCTGGTTACCCCCTCTCGGAACCACAGACTTAGAAATCGCCAGCTCATATACAGTGCATAAAATATATTTATATATATACCCTTATACACCATTTTAATAAAAAATATCACAAAATTCTTCTAATTCCCTCGGGAAGAGTGAAAGACGCGCACGTTCATTTTCAGAGCTCCTAGACCTTCCTATAAGAAGTTAGCCAAAAAGTAGCTTCGAAAAACGCTTAGGTTAAGTTTCAGAGTTGCTTCTAATGTACCAAAGCTGGACTTAGACATAATTTCACTCTCACAACATTATGGCTGGTTGGAGACAGTCCGAACCACAAGTACCGGGTCCATGGTTCTGGGCATATACTGGGGGGACGGGGATGACTCCCATTAACCCCTGACTATACCGGGGATACGCTTATCACAATGCCTTTCTGGTCTGTGCTGAAGCAGGGCATTCTGGCAGCCAAGTGGCTTGACCTTTATTAGTGAGCCTGGTTACCCCCTCTCGGAACCACAGACTTAGAAATCGCCAGCTCATATACAGTGCATAAAATATATTTATATATATACCCTTATACACCATTTTAATAAAAAATATCACAAAATTCTTCTAAGTCCCTCGGGAAGAGTGAAAGACGCGCACGTTCATTTTCAGAGCTCCTAGACCTTCCTATAAGAAGTTAGCCAAAAAGTAGCTTCGAAAAACGCTTAGGTTAAGTTTCAGAGTTGCTTCTAATGTACCAAAGCTGGACTTAGACATACTTTCACTCTCACAACATTATGGCTGGTTGGAGAGAGTCCGAACCACAAGTACCGGGTCCATGGTTCTGGGCGTATACTGGGGGGACGGGGACGACTCCCATTAACCCCTGACTATACCGGGGATACGCTTATCACAATGCCTTTCTGGTCTGTGCTGAAGCAGGGCATTCTGGCAGCCAAGTGGCTTGACCTTTATTAGTGAGCCTGGTTACCCCCTCTCGGAACCACAGACTTAGAAATCGTCAGCTCATATACAGTGCATAAAATATATTTATATATACTGTATACCCTTATACACCATTTTAATAAAAAATATCACAAAATTCTTCTAAGTCCCTCGGGAAGAGTGAAAGACGCGCACGTTCATTTTAAGAGCTCCTAGATCTTCCTATAAGAAGTTAGCCAAAAAGTAGCTTCGAAAAACGCTTAGGTTAAGTTTCAGAGTTGCTTCTAATGTACCAAAGCTGGAGTTAGACATAATTTCACTCTCACAACATTATGGCTGGTTGGAGACAGTCCGAACCACAAGTACCGGGTCCATGGTTCTGGGCGTATACTGGGTGGTACGGGGACGACTCCCATTAACCCCTGACTATACCGGGGATACGCTTATCACAATGCCTTTCTGGTCTGTGCTGAAGCAGGGCATTCTGGCAGCCAAGTGGCTTGACCTTTATTAGTGAGCCTGGTTACCCCCTCTCGGAACCACAGACTTAGAAATCGCCAGCTCATATACAGTGCATAAAATATATTTATATATATATACCCTTATACACCATTTTAATAAAAAATATCACAAAATTCTTCTAAGTCCCTCGGGAAGAGTGAAAGACGCGCACGTTCATTTTCAGAGCTCCTAGACCTTCCTATAAGAAGTTAGCCAAAAAGTAGCTTCGAAAAACGCTTACAGTAGGTTAAGTTTCAGAGTTGCTTCTAATGTACCAAAGCTGGACTTAGACATAATTTCACTCTCACAACATTATGGCTGGTTGGAGACAGTCCGAACCACAAGTACCGGGTCCATGGTTCTGGCCGTATACTGGGGGGACGGGGACGACTCCCATTAACCCCTGACTATACCGGGGATACGCTTATCACAATGCCTTTCTGGTCTGTGCTGAAGCAGGGCATTCTGGCAGCCAAGTGGCTTGACCTTTATTAGTGAGCCTGGTTACCCCCTCTCGGAACCACAGACTTAGAAATCGTCAGCTCATATACAGTGCATAAAATATATTTATATATACTGTATACCCTTATACACCATTTTAATAAAAAATATCACAAAATTCTTCTAAGTCCCTCGGGAAGAGTGAAAGACGCGCACGTTCATTTTAAGAGCTCCTAGATCTTCCTATAAGAAGTTAGCCAAAAAGTAGCTTCGAAAAACGCTTAGGTTAAGTTTCAGAGTTGCTTCTAATGTACCAAAGCTGGAGTTAGACATAATTTCACTCTCACAACATTATGGCTGGTTGGAGAGAGTCCGAACCACAAGTACCGGGTCCATGGTTCTGGGCGTATACTGGGGGGACGGGGACGACTCCCATTAACCCCTGACTATACCGGGGATACGCTTATCACAATGCCTTTCTGGTCTGTGCTGAAGCAGGGCATTCTGGCAGCCAAGTGGCTTGACCTTTATTAGTGAGCCTGGTTACCCCCTCTCGGAACCACAGACTTAGAAATCGCCAGCTCATATACAGTGCATAAAATATATTTATATATATACCCTTATACACCATTTTAATAAAAAATATCACAAAATTCTTCTAAGTCCCTCGGGAAGAGTGAAAGACGCGCACGTTCCTTTTCAGAGCTCCTAGACCTTCCTATAAGAAGTTAGCCAAAAAGTAGCTTCGAAAAACGCTTAGGTTAAGTTTCAGAGTTGCTTCTAATGTACCAAAGCTGGACTTAGACATAATTTCACTCTCACAACATTATGGCTGGTTGGAGACAGTCCGAACCACAAGTACCGGGTCCATGGTTCTGGGCATATACTGGGGGGACGGGGATGACTCCCATTAACCCCTGACTATACCGGGGATACGCTTATCACAATGCCTTTCTGGTCTGTGCTGAAGCAGGGCATTCTGGCAGCCAAGTGGCTTGACCTTTATTAGTGAGCCTGGTTACCCCCTCTCGGAACCACAGACTTAGAAATCGCCAGCTCATATACAGTGCATAAAATATATTTATATATATACCCTTATACACCATTTTAATAAAAAATATCACAAAATTCTTCTAAGTCCCTCGGGAAGAGTGAAAGACGCGCACGTTCCTTTTCAGAGCTCCTAGACCTTCCTATAAGAAGTTAGCCAAAAAGTAGCTTCGAAAAACGCTTAGGTTAAGTTTCAGAGTTGCTTCTTATGTACCAAAGCTGGACTTCGACATAATTTCACTCTCACAACATTATGGCTGGTTGGAGACAGTCCGAACCACAAGTACCGGGTCCATGGTTCTGGGCATATACTGGGGGGACGGGGATGACTCCCATTAACCCCTGACTATACCGGGGATACGCTTATCACAATGCCTTTCTGGTCTGTGCTGAAGCAGGGCATTCTGGCAGCCAAGTGGCTTGACCTTTATTAGTGAGCCTGGTTACCCCCTCTCGGAACCACAGACTTAGAAATCCCCAGCTCATATACAGTGCATAAAATATATTTATATATATACCCTTATACACCATTTTAATAAAAAATATCACAAAATTCTTCTAAGTCCCTCGGGAAGAGTGAAAGACGCGCACGTTCCTTTTCAGAGCTCCTAGACCTTCCTATAAGAAGTTAGCCAAAAAGTAGCTTCGAAAAACGCTTAGGTTAAGTTTCAGAGTTGCTTCTTATGTACCAAAGCTGGACTTCGACATAATTTCACTCTCACAACATTATGGCTGGTTGGAGACAGTCCGAACCACAAGTAACGGGTCCATGGTTCTGGGCGTATACTGGGGGGACGGGGACGACTCCCATTAACCCCTGACTATACCGGGGATACGCTTATCACAATGCCTTTCTGGTCTGTGCTGAAGCAGGGCATTCTGGCAGCCAAGTGACTTGACCTTTATTAGTGAGCCTGGTTACCCCCTCTCGGAACCACAGACTTAGAAATCGCCAGCTCATATACAGTGCATAAAATATATTTATATATATACCCTTATACACCATTTTAATAAAAAATATCACAAAATTCTTCTAAGTCCCTCGGGAAGAGTGAAAGACGCGCACATTCCTTTTCAGAGCTCCTAGACCTTCCTATAAGAAGTTAGCCAAAAAGTAGCTTCGAAAAACGCTTAGGTTAAGTTTCAGAGTTGCTTCTTATGTACCAAAGCTGGACTTCGACATAATTTCACTCTCACAACATTATGGCTGGTTGGAGACAGTCCGAACCACAAGTACCGGGTCCATGGTTCTGGGCGTATACTGGGGGGACGGGGACGACTCCCATTAACCCCTGACTATACCGGGGATACGCTTATCACAATGCCTTTCTGGTCTGTGCTGAAGCAGGGCATTCTGGCAGCCAAGTGGCTTGACCTTTATTAGTGAGCCTGGTTACCCCCTCTCGGAACCACAGACATAGAAATCGCCAGCTCATATACAGTGCATAAAATATATTAATATATATACCCTTATACTGTACACCATTTTAATAAAAAATATCACAAAATTCTTCTAAGTCCCTCGGGAAGAGTGAAAGACGCGCACGTTCATTTTCAGAGCTCCTAGACCTTCCTATAAGAAGTTAGCCAAAAAGTAGCTTCGAAAAACGCTTAGGTTAAGTTTCAGAGTTGCTTCTTATGTACCAAAGCTGGACTTCGACATAATTTCACTCTCACAACATTATGGCTGGTTGGAGACAGTCCGAACCACAAGTACCGGGTCCATGGTTCTGGGCATATACTGGGGGGACGGGGATGACTCCCATTAACCCCTGACTATACCGGGGATACGCTTATCACAATGCCTTTCTGGTCTGTGCTAAAGCAGGGCATTCTGGCAGCCAAGTGGCTTGACCTTTATTAGTGAGCCTGGTTACCCCCTCTCGGAACCACAGACTTAGAAATCGCCAGCTCATATACAGTGCATAAAATATATTTATATATATACCCTTATACACCATTTTAATAAAAAATATCACAAAATTCTTCTAAGTCCCTCGGGAAGAGTGAAAGACGCGCACATTCATTTTCAGAGCTCCTAGACCTTCCTATAAGAAGTTAGCCAAAAAGTAGCTTCGAAAAACGCTTAGGTTAAGTTTCAGAGTTGCTTCTAATGTACCAAAGCTGGACTTAGACATAATTTCACTCTCACAACATTATGGCTGGTTGGAGACAGTCCGAACCACAAGTACCGAGTCCATGGTTCTGGGCGTATACTGGGGGGACGGGGACGACTCCCATTAACCCCTGACTATACCGGGGATACGCTTATCACAATGCCTTTCTGGTCTGTGCTGAAGCAGGGCATTCTGGCAGCCAAGTGGCTTGACCTTTATTAGTGAGCCTGGTTACCCCCTCTCGGAACCACAGACTTAGAAATCGCCAGCTCATATACAGTGCATAAAATATATTTATATATATACCCTTATACACCATTTTAATAAAAAATATCACAAAATTCTTCTAAGTCCCTCGGGAAGAGTGAAAGACGCGCACGTTCATTTTCAGAGCTCCTAGACCTTCCTATAAGAAGTTAGCCAAAAAGTAGCTTCGAAAAACGCTTAGGTTAAGTTTCAGAGTTGCTTCTAATGTACCAAAGCTGGATTTAGACATAATATCACTCTCACAACATTATGGCTGGTTGGAGACAGTCCGAACCACAAGTACCGGGTCCATGGTTCTGGGCATATACTGGGGGGACGGGGATGACTCCCATTAACCCCTGACTATACCGGGGATACGCTTATCACAATGCCTTTCTGGTCTGTGCTGAAGCAGGGCATTCTGGCAGCCAAGTGGCTTGACCTTTATTAGTGAGCCTGGTTACCCCCTCTCGGAACCACAGACTTAGAAATCGCCAGCTCATATACAGTGCATAAAATATATTTATATATATACCCTTATACACCATTTTAATAAAAAATATCACAAAATTCTTCTAAGTCCCTCGGGAAGAGTGAAAGACGCGCACGTTCCTTTTCAGAGCTCCTAGACCTTCCTATAAGAAGTTAGCCAAAAAGTAGCTTCGAAAAACGCTTAGGTTAAGTTTCAGAGTTGCTTCTAATGTACCAAAGCTGGACTTAGACATAATTTCACTCTCACAACATTATGGCTGGTTGGAGACAGTCCGAACCACAAGTACCGAGTCCATGGTTCTGGGCGTATACTGGGGGGACGGGGACGACTCCCATTAACCCCTGACTATACCGGGGATACGCTTATCACAATGCCTTTCTGGTCTGTGCTGAAGCAGGGCATTCTGGCAGCCAAGTGGCTTGACCTTTATTAGTGAGCCTGGTTACCCCCTCTCGGAACCACAGACTTAGAAATCGCCAGCTCATATACAGTGCATAAAATATATTTATATATATACCCTTATACACCATTTTAATAAAAAATATCACAAAATTCTTCTAAGTCCCTCGGGAAGAGTGAAAGACGCGCACGTTCATTTTCAGAGCTCCTAGACCTTCCTATAAGAAGTTAGCCAAAAAGTAGCTTCGAAAAACGCTTAGGTTAAGTTTCAGAGTTGCTTCTAATGTACCAAAGCTGGATTTAGACATAATATCACTCTCACAACATTATGGCTGGTTGGAGACAGTCCGAACCACAAGTACCGGGTCCATGGTTCTGGGCATATACTGCGGGGACGGGGATGACTCCCATTAACCCCTGACTATACCGGGGATACGCTTATCACAATGCCTTTCTGGTCTGTGCTGAAGCAGGGCATTCTGGCAGCCAAGTGGCTTGACCTTTATTAGTGAGCCTGGTTACCCCCTCTCGGAACCACAGACTTAGAAATCGCCAGCTCATATACAGTGCATAAAATATATTTATATATATACCCTTATACACCATTTTAATAAAAAATATCACAAAATTCTTCTAAGTCCCTCGGGAAGAGTGAAAGACGCGCACGTTCCTTTTCAGAGCTCCTAGACCTTCCTATAAGAAGTTAGCCAAAAAGTAGCTTCGAAAAACGCTTAGGTTAAGTTTCAGAGTTGCTTCTAATGTACCAAAGCTGGACTTAGACATAATTTCACTCTCACAACATTATGGCTGGTTGGAGACAGTCCGAACCACAAGTACCGAGTCCATGGTTCTGGGCGTATACTGGGGGGACGGGGACGACTCCCATTAACCCCTGACTATACCGGGGATACGCTTATCACAATGCCTTTCTGGTCTGTGCTGAAGCAGGGCATTCTGGCAGCCAAGTGGCTTGACCTTTATTAGTGAGCCTGGTTACCCCCTCTCGGAACCACAGACTTAGAAATCGCCAGCTCATATACAGTGCATAAAATATATTTATATATATACCCTTATACACCATTTTAATAAAAAATATCACAAAATTCTTCTAAGTCCCTCGGGAAGAGTGAAAGACGCGCACGTTCCTTTTCAGAGCTCCTAGACCTTCCTATAAGAAGTTAGCCAAAAAGTAGCTTCGAAAAACGCTTAGGTTAAGTTTCAGAGTTGCTTCTAATGTACCAAAGCTGGACTTAGACATAATTTCACTCTCACAACATTATGGCTGGTTGGAGACAGTCCGAACCACAAGTACCGAGTCCATGGTTCTGGGCGTATACTGGGGGGACGGGGACGACTCCCATTAACCCCTGACTATACCGGGGATACGCTTATCACAATGCCTTTCTGGTCTGTGCTGAAGCAGGGCATTCTGGCAGCCAAGTGGCTTGACCTTTATTAGTGAGCCTGGTTACCCCCTCTCGGAACCACAGACTTAGAAATCGCCAGCTCATATACAGTGCATAAAATATATTTATATATATACCCTTATACACCATTTTAATAAAAAATATCACAAAATTCTTCTAAGTCCCTCGGGAAGAGTGAAAGACGCGCACGTTCCTTTTCAGAGCTCCTAGACCTTCCTATAAGAAGTTAGCCAAAAAGTAGCTTCGAAAAACGCTTAGGTTAAGTTTCAGAGTTGCTTCTTATGTACCAAAGCTGGACTTCGACATAATTTCACTCTCACAACATTATGGCTGGTTGGAGACAGTCCGAACCACAAGTACCGGGTCCATGGTTCTGGGCGTATACTGGGGGGACGGGGACGACTCCCATTAACCCCTGACTATACCGGGGATACGCTTATCACCATGGCTTTCTGGTCTGTGCTGAAGCAGGGCATTCTGGCAGCCAAGTGGCTTGACCTTTATTAGTGAGCCTGGTTACCCCCTCTCGGAACCACAGACTTAGAAATCGCCAGCTCATATACAGTGCATAAAATATATTTATATATATATACCCTTATACACCATTTTAATAAAAAATATAACAAAATTCTTCTATGTCCCTCGGGAAGAGTGAAAGACGCGCACGTTCATTTTCAGAGCTCCTAGACCTTCCTATAAGAAGTTAGCCAAAAAGTAGCTTCGAAAAACGCTTAGGTTAAGTTTCAGAGTTGCTTCTAATGTACCAAAGCTGGACTTAGACATAATTTCACTCTCACAACATTATGGCTGGTTGGAGACAGTCCGAACCACAAGTACCGAGTCCATGGTTCTGGGCGTATACTGGGGGGACGGGGACGACTCCCATTAACCCCTGACTATACCGGGGATACGCTTATCACAATGCCTTTCTGGTCTGTGCTGAAGCAGGGCATTCTGGCAGCCAAGTGGCTTGACCTTTATTAGTGAGCCTGGTTACCCCCTCTCGGAACCACAGACTTAGAAATCGCCAGCTCATATACAGTGCATAAAATATATTTATATATATACCCTTATACACCATTTTAATAAAAAATATCACAAAATTCTTCTAAGTCCCTCGGGAAGAGTGAAAGACGCGCACGTTCATTTTCAGAGCTCCTAGACCTTCCTATAAGAAGTTAGCCAAAAAGTAGCTTCGAAAAACGCTTAGGTTAAGTTTCAGAGTTGCTTCTAATGTACCAAAGCTGGATTTAGACATAATATCACTCTCACAACATTATGGCTGGTTGGAGACAGTCCGAACCACAAGTACCGGGTCCATGGTTCTGGGCATATACTGCGGGGACGGGGATGACTCCCATTAACCCCTGACTATACCGGGGATACGCTTATCACAATGCCTTTCTGGTCTGTGCTGAAGCAGGGCATTCTGGCAGCCAAGTGGCTTGACCTTTATTAGTGAGCCTGGTTACCCCCTCTCGGAACCACAGACTTAGAAATCGCCAGCTCATATACAGTGCATAAAATATATTTATATATATACCCTTATACACCATTTTAATAAAAAATATCACAAAATTCTTCTAAGTCCCTCGGGAAGAGTGAAAGACGCGCACGTTCCTTTTCAGAGCTCCTAGACCTTCCTATAAGAAGTTAGCCAAAAAGTAGCTTCGAAAAACGCTTAGGTTAAGTTTCAGAGTTGCTTCTAATGTACCAAAGCTGGACTTAGACATAATTTCACTCTCACAACATTATGGCTGGTTGGAGACAGTCCGAACCACAAGTACCGAGTCCATGGTTCTGGGCGTATACTGGGGGGACGGGGACGACTCCCATTAACCCCTGACTATACCGGGGATACGCTTATCACAATGCCTTTCTGGTCTGTGCTGAAGCAGGGCATTCTGGCAGCCAAGTGGCTTGACCTTTATTAGTGAGCCTGGTTACCCCCTCTCGGAACCACAGACTTAGAAATCGCCAGCTCATATACAGTGCATAAAATATATTTATATATATACCCTTATACACCATTTTAATAAAAAATATCACAAAATTCTTCTAAGTCCCTCGGGAAGAGTGAAAGACGCGCACGTTCCTTTTCAGAGCTCCTAGACCTTCCTATAAGAAGTTAGCCAAAAAGTAGCTTCGAAAAACGCTTAGGTTAAGTTTCAGAGTTGCTTCTTATGTACCAAAGCTGGACTTCGACATAATTTCACTCTCACAACATTATGGCTGGTTGGAGACAGTCCGAACCACAAGTACCGGGTCCATGGTTCTGGGCGTATACTGGGGGGACGGGGACGACTCCCATTAACCCCTGACTATACCGGGGATACGCTTATCACCATGGCTTTCTGGTCTGTGCTGAAGCAGGGCATTCTGGCAGCCAAGTGGCTTGACCTTTATTAGTGAGCCTGGTTACCCCCTCTCGGAACCACAGACTTAGAAATCGCCAGCTCATATACAGTGCATAAAATATATTTATATATATATACCCTTATACACCATTTTAATAAAAAATATAACAAAATTCTTCTATGTCCCTCGGGAAGAGTGAAAGACGCGCACGTTCATTTTCAGAGCTCCTAGACCTTCCTATAAGAAGTTAGCCAAAAAGTAGCTTCGAAAAACGCTTAGGTTAAGTTTCAGAGTTGCTTCTAATGTACCAAAGCTGGACTTAGACATAATTTCACTCTCACAACATTATGGCTGGTTGGAGACAGTCCGAACCACAAGTACCGAGTCCATGGTTCTGGGCATATACTGGGGGGACGGGGATGACTCCCATTAACCCCTGACTATACCGGGGATACGCTTATCACAATGCCTTTCTGGTCTGTGCTGAAGCAGGGCATTCTGGCAGCCAAGTGGCTTGACCTTTATTAGTGAGCCTGGTTACCCCCTCTCGGAACCACAGACTTAGAAATCGCCAGCTCATATACAGTGCATAAAATATATTTATATATATACCCTTATACACCATTTTAATAAAAAATATCACAAAATTCTTCTAAGTCCCTCGGGAAGAGTGAAAGACGCGCACGTTCCTTTTCAGAGCTCCTAGACCTTCCTATAAGAAGTTAGCCAAAAAGTAGCTTCGAAAAACGCTTAGGTTAAGTTTCAGAGTTGCTTCTTATGTACCAAAGCTGGACTTCGACATAATTTCACTCTCACAACATTATGGCTGGTTGGAGACAGTCCGAACCACAAGTACCGGGTCCATGGTTCTGGGCGTATACTGGGGGGACGGGGACGACTCCCATTAACCCCTGACTATACCGGGGATACGCTTATCACCATGGCTTTCTGGTCTGTGCTGAAGCAGGGCATTCTGGCAGCCAAGTGGCTTGACCTTTATTAGTGAGCCTGGTTACCCCCTCTCGGAACCACAGACTTAGAAATCGCCAGCTCATATACAGTGCATAAAATATATTTATATATATATACCCTTATACACCATTTTAATAAAAAATATAACAAAATTCTTCTATGTCCCTCGGGAAGAGTGAAAGACGCGCACGTTCATTTTCAGAGCTCCTAGACCTTCCTATAAGAAGTTAGCCAAAAAGTAGCTTCGAAAAACGCTTAGGTTAAGTTTCAGAGTTGCTTCTAATGTACCAAAGCTGGACTTAGACATAATTTCACTCTCACAACATTATGGCTGGTTGGAGACAGTCCGAACCACAAGTACCGGGTCCATGGTTCTGGGCATATACTGGGGGGACGGGGATGACTCCCATTAACCCCTGACTATACCGGGGATACGCTTATCACAATGCCTTTCTGGTCTGTGCTGAAGCAGGGCATTCTGGCAGCCAAGTGGCTTGACCTTTATTAGTGAGCCTGGTTACCCCCTCTCGGAACCACAGACTTAGAAATCGCCAGCTCATATACAGTGCATAAAATATATTTATATATATACCCTTATACACCATTTTAATAAAAAATATCACAAAATTCTTCTAAGTCCCTCGGGAAGAGTGAAAGACGCGCACGTTCATTTTCAGAGCTCCTAGACCTTCCTATAAGAAGTTAGCCAAAAAGTAGCTTCGAAAAACGCTTAGGTTAAGTTTCAGAGTTGCTTCTAATGTACCAAAGCTGGACTTAGACATACTTTCACTCTCACAACATTATGGCTGGTTGGAGACAGTCCGAACCACAAGTACCGAGTCCATGGTTCTGGGCGTATACTGGGGGGACTGGGACGACTCCCATTAACCCCTGACTATACCGGGGATACGCTTATCACAATGACTTTCTGGTCTGTGCTGAAGCAGGGCATTCTGGCAGCCAAGTGGCTTGACCTTTATTAGTGAGCCTGGTTACCCCCTCTCGGAACCACAGACTTAGAAATCGCCAGCTCATATACAGTGCATAAAATATATTTATATATATACCCTTATACACCATTTTAATAAAAAATATCACAAAATTCTTCTAAGTCCCTCGGGAAGAGTGAAAGACGCGCACGTTCCTTTTCAGAGCTCCTAGACCTTCCTATAAGAAGTTAGCCAAAAAGTAGCTTCGAAAAACGCTTAGGTTAAGTTTCAGAGTTGCTTCTTATGTACCAAAGCTGGACTTCGACATAATTTCACTCTCACAACATTATGGCTGGTTGGAGACAGTCCGAACCACAAGTACCGGGTCCATGGTTCTCGGCGTATACTGGGGGGACGGGGACGACTCCCATTAACCCCTGACTATACCGGGGATACGCTTATCACAATGCCTTTCTGGTCTGTGCTGAAGCAGGGCATTCTGGCAGCCAAGTGGCTTGACCTTTATTAGTGAGCCTGGTTACCCCCTCTCGGAACCACAGACTTAGAAATCGCCAGCTCATATACAGTGCATAAAATATATTTATATATATATACCCTTATACACCATTTTAATAAAAAATATAACAAAATTCTTCTAAGTCCCTCGGGAAGAGTGAAAGACGCGCACGTTCATTTTCAGAGCTCCTAGACCTTCCTATAAGAAGTTAGCCAAAAAGTAGCTTCGAAAAACGCTTAGGTTAAGTTTCAGAGTTGCTTCTAATGTACCAAAGCTGGACTTAGACATAATTTCACTCTCACAACATTATGGCTGGTTGGAGACAGTCCGAACCACAAGTACCGAGTCCATGGTTCTGGGCGTATACTGGGGGGACGGGGACGACTCCCATTAACCCCTGACTATACCGGGGATACGCTTATCACAATGGCTTTCTGGTCTGTGCTGAAGCAGGGCATTCTGGCAGCCAAGTGGCTTGACCTTTATTAGTGAGCCTGGTTACCCCCTCTCGGAACCACAGACTTAGAAATCGCCAGCTCATATACAGTGCATAAAATATATTTATATATATATACCCTTATACACCATTTTAATTAAAAATATCACAAAATTCTTCTATGTCCCTCGGGAAGAGTGAAAGACGCGCACGTTCATTTTCAGAGCTCCTAGACCTTCCTATAAGAAGTTAGCCATAAAGTAGCTTCGAAAAACGCTTAGGTTAAGTTTCAGAGTTGCTTCTAATGAACCAAAGCTGGACTTAGACATAATTTCACTCTCACAACATTATGGCTGGTTGGAGACAGTCCGAACCACAAGTACCGGGTCCATGGTTCTGGGCGTATACTGGGGGGACGGGGACGACTCCCATTAACCCCTGACTATACCGGGGATACGCTTATCACAATGCCTTTCTGGTCTGTGCTGAAGCAGGGCATTCTGGCAGCCAAGTGGCTTGACCTTTATTAGTGAGCCTGGTTACCCCCTCTCGGAACCACAGACTTAGAAATCGCCAGCTCATATACAGTGCATAAAATATATTTATATATATACCCTTATACACCATTTTAATAAAAAATATCACAAAATTCTTCTAAGTCCCTCGGGAAGAGTGAAAGACGCGCACGTTCATTTTCAGAGCTGCTAGACCTTCCTATAAGAAGTTAGCCAAAAAGTAGCTTCGAAAAACGCTTAGGTTAAGTTTCAGAGTTGCTTCTAATGTACCAAAGCTGGACTTAGACATAATTTCACTCTCACAACATTATGGCTGGTTGGAGACAGTCCGAACCACAAGTACCGAGTCCATGGTTCTGGGCGTATACTGGGGGGACGGGGACGACTCCCATTAACCCCTGACTATACCGGGGATACGCTTATCACAATGGCTTTCTGGTCTGTGCTGAAGCAGGGCATTCTGGCAGCCAAGTGGCTTGACCTTTATTAGTGAGCCTGGTTACCCCCTCTCGGAACCACAGACTTAGAAATCGCCAGCTCATATACAGTGCATAAAATATATTTTTATATATATATACCCTTATACACCATTTTAATAAAAAATATCACAAAATTCTTCTATGTCCCTCGGGAAGAGTGAAAGACGCACACGTTCATTTTCAGAGCTCCTAGACCTTCCTATAAGAAGTTAGCCATAAAGTAGCTTCGAAAAACGCTTAGGTTAAGTTTCAGAGTTGCTTCTAATGAACCAAAGCTGGACTTAGACATAATTTCACTCTCACAACATTATGGCTGGTTGGAGACAGTCCGAACCACAAGTACCGGGTCCATGGTTCTGGGCGTATACTGGGGGGACGGGGACGACTCCCATTAACCCCTGACTATACCGGGGATACGCTTATCACAATGGCTTTCTGGTCTGTGCTGAAGCAGGGCATTCTGGCAGCCAAGTTGCTTGAACTTTATTAGTGAGCCTGGAAACCCCCTCTCGGAACCACAGACTTAGAAATCGCCAGCTCATATACAGTGCATAAAATATATTTATATATATACCCTTATACACCATTTTAATAAAAAATATCACAAAATTCTTCTATGTCCCTCGGGAAGAGTGAAAGACGCGCACGTTCATTTTCAGAGCTCCTAGACCTTCCTACTGTATAAGAAGTTAGCCAAAAAGTAGCTTCGAAAAACGCTTAGGTTAAGTTTCAGAGTTGCTTCTAATGTACCAAAGCTGGACTTAGACATAATTTCACTCTCACAACATTATGGCTGGTTGGAGACAGTCCGAACCACAAGTACCGGGTCCATGGTTCTGGCCGTATACTGGGGGGACGGGGACGACTCCCATTAACCCCTGACTATACCGGGGATACGCTTATCACAATGCCTTTCTGGTCTGTGCTGAAGCAGGGCATTCTGGCAGCCAAGTGGCTTGACCTTTATTAGTGAGCCTGGTTACCCCCTCTCGGAACCACAGACTTAGAAATCGCCAGCTCATATACAGTGCATAAAATATATTTATATATATACCCTTATACACCATTTTAATAAAAAATATCACAAAATTCTTCTAAGTCCCTCGGGAAGAGTGAAAGACGCGCACGTTCCTTTTCAGAGCTCCTAGACCTTCCTATAAGAAGTTAGCCAAAAAGTAGCTTCGAAAAACGCTTAGGTTAAGTTTCAGAGTTGCTTCTTATGTACCAAAGCTGGACTTCGACATAATTTCACTCTCACAACATTATGGCTGGTTGGAGACAGTCCGAACCACAAGTACCGGGTCCATGGTTCTGGGCGTATACTGGGGGGACGGGGACGACTCCCATTAACCCCTGACTATACCGGGGATACGCTTATCACCATGGCTTTCTGGTCTGTGCTGAAGCAGGGCATTCTGGCAGCCAAGTGGCTTGACCTTTATTAGTGAGCCTGGTTACCCCCTCTCGGAACCACAGACTTAGAAATCGCCAGCTCATATACAGTGCATAAAATATATTTATATATATATATACCCTTATACACCATTTTAATAAAAAATATAACAAAATTCTTCTATGTCCCTCGGGAAGAGTGAAAGACGCGCACGTTCATTTTCAGAGCTCCTAGACCTTCCTATAAGAAGTTAGCCAAAAAGTAGCTTCGAAAAACGCTTAGGTTAAGTTTCAGAGTTGCTTCTAATGAACCAAAGCTGGACTTAGACATAATTTCACTCTCACAACATTATGGCTGGTTGGAGACAGTCCGAACCACAAGTACCGGGTCCATGGTTCTGGGCGTATACTGGGGGACGGGGATGACTCCCATTAACCCCTGACTATACCGGGGATACGCTTATCACAATGCCTTTCTGGTCTGTGCTGAAGCAGGGCATTCTGGCAGCCAAGTGGCTTGACCTTTATTAGTGAGCCTGGTTACCCCCTCTCGGAACCACAGACTTAGAAATCGCCAGCTCATATACAGTGCATAAAATATATTTATATATATACCCTTATACACCATTTTAATAAAAAATATCACAAAATTCTTCTAAGTCCCTCGGGAAGAGTGAAAGACGCGCACGTTCATTTTCAGAGCTCCTAGACCTTCCTATAAGAAGTTAGCCAAAAAGTAGCTTCGAAAAACGCTTAGGTTAAGTTTCAGAGTTGCTTCTAATGTACCAAAGCTGGACTTAGACATAATTTCACTCTCACAACATTATGGCTGGTTGGAGACAGTCCGAACCACAAGTACCGGGTCCATGGTTCTGGGCATATACTGGGGGGACGGGGATGACTCCCATTAACCCCTGACTATACCGGGGATACGCTTATCACAATGCCTTTCTGGTCTGTGCTGAAGCAGGGCATTCTGGCAGCCAAGTGGCTTGACCTTTATTAGTGAGCCTGGTTACCCCCTCTTGGAACCACAGACTTAGAAATCGCCAGCTCATATACAGTGCATAAAATATATTTATATATATACCCTTATACACCATTTTAATAAAAAATATCACAAAATTCTTCTAAGTCCCTCGGGAAGAGTGAAAGACGCGCACGTTCATTTTCAGAGCTCCTAGACCTTCCTATAAGAAGTTAGCCAAAAAGTAGCTTCGAAAAACGCTTAGGTTAAGTTTCAGAGTTGCTTCTAATGTACCAAAGCTGGACTTAGACATAATTTCACTCTCACAACATTATGGCTGGTTGGAGACAGTCCGAACCACAAGTACCGGGTACATGGTTCTGGGCGTATACTGGGGGGACGGGGACGACTCCCATTAACCCCTGACTATACCGGGGATACGCTTATCACAATGCCTTTCTGGTCTGTGCTGAAGCAGGGCATTCTGGCAGCCAAGTGGCTTGACCTTTATTAGTGAGCCTGGTTACCCCCTCTCGGAACCACAGACTTAGAAATCGCCAGCTCATATACAGTGCATAAAATATATTTATATATATACCCTTATACACCATTTTAATAAAAAATATCACAAAATTCTTCTAAGTCCCTCGGGAAGAGTGAAAGACGCGCACGTTCATTTTCAGAGCTGCTAGACCTTCCTATAAGAAGTTAGCCAAAAAGTAGCTTCGAAAAACGCTTAGGTTAAGTTTCAGAGTTGCTTCTAATGTACCAAAGCTGGACTTAGACATAATTTCACTCTCACAACATTATGGCTGGTTGGAGACAGTCCGAACCACAAGTACCGAGTCCATGGTTCTGGGCGTATACTGGGGGGACGGGGACGACTCCCATTAACCCCTGACTATACCGGGGATACGCTTATCACAATGGCTTTCTGGTCTGTGCTGAAGCAGGGCATTCTGGCAGCCAAGTGGCTTGACCTTTATTAGTGAGCCTGGTTACCCCCTCTCGGAACCACAGACTTAGAAATCACCAGCTCATATACAGTGCATAAAATATATTTATATATATATACCCTTATACACCATTTTAATAAAAAATATCACAAAATTCTTCTATGTCCCTCGGGAAGAGTGAAAGACGCGCAGCACGTTCATTTTCAGAGCTCCTAGACCTTCCTATAAGAAGTTAGCCATAAAGTAGCTTCGAAAAACGCTTAGGTTAAGTTTCAGAGTTGCTTCTAATGAACCAAAGCTGGACTTAGACATAATTTCACTCTCACAACATTATGGCTGGTTGGAGACAGTCCGAACCACAAGTACCGGGTCCATGGTTCTGGGCGTATACTGGGGGGACGGGGACGACTCCCATTAACCCCTGACTATACCGGGGATACGCTTATAACAATGCCTTTCTGGTCTGTGCTGAAGCAGGGCATTCTGGCAGCCAAGTGGCTTGACCTTTATTAGTGAGCCTGGTTACCCCCTCTCGGAACCACAGACTTAGAAATCGCCAGCTCATATACAGTGCATAAAATATATTTATATATATACCCTTATACACCATTTTAATAAAAAATATCACAAAATTCTTCTAAGTCCCTCGGGAAGAGTGAAAGACGCGCACGTTCATTTTCAGAGCTCCTAGACCTTCCTATAAGAAGTTAGCTAAAAAGTAGCTTCGAAAAACGCTTAGGTTAAGTTTCAGAGTTGCTTCTAATGTACCAAAGCTGGACTTAGACATAATTTCACTCTCACAACATTATGGCTGGTTGGAGACAGTCCGAACCACAAGTACCGAGTCCATGGTTCTGGGCGTATACTGGGGGGACGGGGACGACTCCCATTAACCCCTGACTATACCGGGGATACGCTTATCACAATGCCTTTCTGGTCTGTGCTGAAGCAGGGCATTCTGGCAGCCAAGTGGCTTGACCTTTATTAGTGAGCCTGGTTACCCCCTCTCGGAACCACAGACTTAGAAATCGCCAGCTCATATACAGTGCATAAAATATATTTATATATATACCCTTATACACCATTTTAATAAAAAATATCACAAAATTCTTCTAAGTCCCTCGGGAAGAGTGAAAGACGCGCACGTTCATTTTCAGAGCTCCTAGACCTTCCTATAAGAAGTTAGCCAAAAAGTAGCTTCGAAAAACGCTTAGGTTAAGTTTCAGAGTTGCTTCTTATGTACCAAAGCAGGACTTAGACATAATTTCACTCTCACAACATTATGGCTGGTTGGAGACAGTCCGAACCACAAGTACCGGGTCCATGGTTCTGGCCGTATACTGGGGGGACGGGGGCGACTCCCATTAACCCCTGACTATACCGGGGATACGCTTATCACAATGCCTTTCTAGTCTGTGCTGAAGCAGGGCATTCTGGCAGCCAAGTGGCTTGACCTTTATTAGTGAGCCTGGTTACCCCCTCTCGGAACCACAGACTTAGAAATCGCCAGCTCATATACAGATCATAAAATATATTTATATATATACCCTTATACACCATTTTAATAAAAAATATCACAAAATTCTTCTAAGTCCCTCGGGAAGAGTGAGAGACGCGCACGTTCATTTTCAGAGCTCCTAGACCTTCCTATAAGAAGTTAGCCAACAAGTAGCTTCGAAAAATGCTTAGGTTAAGTTTCAGAGTTGCTTCTAATGTACCAAAGCTGGACTTAGACATAATTTCACTCTCACAACATTATGGCTGTTTGGAGACAGTCCGAACCACAAGTACCGGGTCCATGGTTCTGGCCGTATACTGGGGTGACGGGGACGACTCCCATTAACCCCTGACTATACCGGGGATACGCTTATCACAATGCCTTTCTAGTCTGTGCTGAAGCAGGGCATTCTGGCAGCCAAGTGGCTTGACCTTTATTAGTGAGCCTGGTTACCCCCTCTCGGAACCACAGACTTAGAAATCGCCAGCTCATATACAGTGCATAAAATATATTTATATATATACCCTTATACACCATTTTAATAAAAAATATCACAAAATTCTTCTAAGTCCCTCGGGAAGAGTGAAAGACGTGCACGTTCATTTTCAGAGCTCCTAGACCTTCCCATAAGAAGTTAGCCAAAAAGTAGCTTCGAAAAACGCTTAGGTTAAGTTTCAGAGTTGCTTCTAATGTACCAAAGCTGGACTTAGACATAATTTCACTCTCACAACATTATGGCTGGTTGGAGACAGTCCGAACCACAAGTACCGGGTCCATGGTTCTGGGCATATACTGGGGGGACGGGGATGACTCCCATTAACCCCTGACTATACCGGGGATACGCTTATAACAATGCCTTTCTGGTCTGTGCTGAAGCAGGGCATTCTGGCAGCCAAGTGGCTTGACCTTTATTAGTGAGCCTGGTTACCCCCTCTCGGAACCACAGACTTAGAAATCGCCAGCTCATATACAGTGCATAAAATATATTTATATATATACCCTTATACACCATTTTAATAAAAAATATCACAAAATTCTTCTAAGTACCTCGGGAAGAGTGAGAGACGCGCACGTTCATTTTCAGAGCTCCTAGACCTTCCTATAAGAAGTTATCCAACAAGTAGCTTCGAAAAACGCTTAGGTTAAGTTTCAGAGTTGCTTCTAATGTACCAAAGCTGGACTTAGACATAATTTCACTCTCACAACATTATGGCTGTTTGGAGACAGTCCGAACCACAAGTACCGGGTCCATGGTTCTGGCCGTATACTGGGGTGACGGGGACGACTCCCATTAACCCCTGACTATACCGGGGATACGCTTATCACAATGCCTTTCTAGTCTGTGCTGAAGCAGGGCATTCTGGCAGCCAAGTGGCTTGACCTTTATTAGTGAGCCTGGTTACCCCCTCTCGGAACCACAGACTTAGAAATCGCCAGCTCATATACAGTGCATAAAATATATTTATATATATACCCTTATACACCATTTTAATAAAAAATATCACAAAATTCTTCTAAGTCCCTCGGGAAGAGTGAAAGACGCGCACGTTCATTTTCAGAGCTCCTAGACCTTCCTATAAGAAGTTAGCTAAAAAGTAGCTTCGAAAAACGCTTAGGTTAAGTTTCAGAGTTGCTTCTAATGTACCAAAGCTGGACTTAGACATAATTTCACTCTCACAACATTATGGCTGGTTGGAGACAGTCCGAACCACAAGTACCGAGTCCATGGTTCTGGGCGTATACTGAGGGGACGGGGACGACTCCCATTAACCCCTGACTATACCGGGGATACGCTTATCACAATGCCTTTCTGGTCTGTGCTGAAGCAGGGCATTCTGGCAGCCAAGTGGCTTGACCTTTATTAGTGAGCCTGGTTACCCCCTCTCGGAACCACAGACTTAGAAATCGCCAGCTCATATACAGTGCATAAAATATATTTATATATATACCCTTATACACCATTTTAATAAAAAATATCACAAAATTCTTCTAAGTCCCTCGGGAAGAGTGAAAGACGCGCACGTTCATTTTCAGAGCTCCTAGACCTTCCTATAAGAAGTTAGCCAAAAAGTAGCTTCGAAAAACGCTTAGGTTAAGTTTCAGAGTTGCTTCTTATGTACCAAAGCTGGACTTAGACATAATTTCACTCTCACAACATTATGGCTGTTTGGAGACAGTCCGAACCACAAGTACCGGGTCCATGGTTCTGGCCGTATACTGGGGTGACGGGGACGACTCCCATTAACCCCTGACTATACCGGGGATACGCTTATCACAATGCCTTTCTAGTCTGTGCTGAAGCAGGGCATTCTGGCAGCCAAGTGGCTTGACCTTTATTAGTGAGCCTGGTTACCCCCTCTCGGAACCACAGACTTAGAAATCGCCAGCTCATATACAGTGCATAAAATATATTTATATATATACCCTTATACACCATTTTAATAAAAAATATCACAAAATTCTTCTAAGTCCCTCGGGAAGAGTGAAAGACGCGCACGTTCATTTTCAGAGCTCCTAGACCTTCCTATAAGAAGTTAGCCAAAAAGTAGCTTCGAAAAACGCTTAGGTTAAGTTTCAGAGTTGCTTCTAATGTACCAAAGCTGGACTTAGACATAATTTCACTCTCACAACATTATGGCTGTTTGGAGACAGTCCGAACCACAAGTACCGGGTCCATGGTTCTGGCCGTATACTGGGGTGACGGGGACGACTCCCATTAACCCCTGACTATACCGGGGATACGCTTATCACAATGCCTTTCTAGTCTGTGCTGAAGCAGGGCATTCTGGCAGCCAAGTGGCTTGACCTTTATTAGTGAGCCTGGTTACCCCCTCTCGGAACCACAGACTTAGAAATCGCCAGCTCATATACAGTGCATAAAATATATTTATATATATACCCTTATACACCATTTTAATAAAAAATATCACAAAATTCTTCTAAGTCCCTCGGGAAGAGTGAAAGACGCGCACGTTCATTTTCAGAGCTCCTAGACCTTCCTATAAGAAGTTAGCTAAAAAGTAGCTTCGAAAAACGCTTAGGTTAAGTTTCAGAGTTGCTTCTAATGTACCAAAGCTGGACTTAGACATAATTTCACTCTCACAACATTATGGCTGGTTGGAGACAGTCCGAACCACAAGTACCGAGTCCATGGTTCTGGGCGTATACTGAGGGGACGGGGACGACTCCCATTAACCCCTGACTATACCGGGGATACGCTTATCACAATGCCTTTCTGGTCTGTGCTGAAGCAGGGCATTCTGGCAGCCAAGTGGCTTGACCTTTATTAGTGAGCCTGGTTACCCCCTCTCGGAACCACAGACTTAGAAATCGCCAGCTCATATACAGTGCATAAAATATATTTATATATATACCCTTATACACCATTTTAATAAAAAATATCACAAAATTCTTCTATGTCCCTCGGGAAGAGTGAAAGACGCGCACGTTCATTTTCAGAGCTCCTAGACCTTCCTACTGTATAAGAAGTTAGCCAAAAAGTAGCTTCGAAAAACGCTTAGGTTAAGTTTCAGAGTTGCTTCTAATGTACCAAAGCTGGACTTAGACATAATTTCACTCTCACAACATTATGGCTGGTTGGAGACAGTCCGAACCACAAGTACCGGGTCCATGGTTCTGGCCGTATACTGGGGGGACGGGGACGACTCCCATTAACCCCTGACTATACCGGGGATACGCTTATCACAATGCCTTTCTGGTCTGTGCTGAAGCAGGGCATTCTGGCAGCCAAGTGGCTTGACCTTTATTAGTGAGCCTGGTTACCCCCTCTCGGAACCACAGACTTAGAAATCGCCAGCTCATATACAGTGCATAAAATATATTTATATATATACCCTTATACACCATTTTAATAAAAAATATCACAAAATTCTTCTAAGTCCCTCGGGAAGAGTGAAAGACGCGCACGTTCCTTTTCAGAGCTCCTAGACCTTCCTATAAGAAGTTAGCCAAAAAGTAGCTTCGAAAAACGCTTAGGTTAAGTTTCAGAGTTGCTTCTTATGTACCAAAGCTGGACTTCGACATAATTTCACTCTCACAACATTATGGCTGGTTGGAGACAGTCCGAACCACAAGTACCGGGTCCATGGTTCTGGGCGTATACTGGGGGGACGGGGACGACTCCCATTAACCCCTGACTATACCGGGGATACGCTTATCACCATGGCTTTCTGGTCTGTGCTGAAGCAGGGCATTCTGGCAGCCAAGTGGCTTGACCTTTATTAGTGAGCCTGGTTACCCCCTCTCGGAACCACAGACTTAGAAATCGCCAGCTCATATACAGTGCATAAAATATATTTATATATATATATACCCTTATACACCATTTTAATAAAAAATATAACAAAATTCTTCTATGTCCCTCGGGAAGAGTGAAAGACGCGCACGTTCATTTTCAGAGCTCCTAGACCTTCCTATAAGAAGTTAGCCAAAAAGTAGCTTCGAAAAACGCTTAGGTTAAGTTTCAGAGTTGCTTCTAATGAACCAAAGCTGGACTTAGACATAATTTCACTCTCACAACATTATGGCTGGTTGGAGACAGTCCGAACCACAAGTACCGGGTCCATGGTTCTGGGCGTATACTGGGGGACGGGGATGACTCCCATTAACCCCTGACTATACCGGGGATACGCTTATCACAATGCCTTTCTGGTCTGTGCTGAAGCAGGGCATTCTGGCAGCCAAGTGGCTTGACCTTTATTAGTGAGCCTGGTTACCCCCTCTCGGAACCACAGACTTAGAAATCGCCAGCTCATATACAGTGCATAAAATATATTTATATATATACCCTTATACACCATTTTAATAAAAAATATCACAAAATTCTTCTAAGTCCCTCGGGAAGAGTGAAAGACGCGCACGTTCATTTTCAGAGCTCCTAGACCTTCCTATAAGAAGTTAGCCAAAAAGTAGCTTCGAAAAACGCTTAGGTTAAGTTTCAGAGTTGCTTCTAATGTACCAAAGCTGGACTTAGACATAATTTCACTCTCACAACATTATGGCTGGTTGGAGACAGTCCGAACCACAAGTACCGGGTCCATGGTTCTGGGCATATACTGGGGGGACGGGGATGACTCCCATTAACCCCTGACTATACCGGGGATACGCTTATCACAATGCCTTTCTGGTCTGTGCTGAAGCAGGGCATTCTGGCAGCCAAGTGGCTTGACCTTTATTAGTGAGCCTGGTTACCCCCTCTTGGAACCACAGACTTAGAAATCGCCAGCTCATATACAGTGCATAAAATATATTTATATATATACCCTTATACACCATTTTAATAAAAAATATCACAAAATTCTTCTAAGTCCCTCGGGAAGAGTGAAAGACGCGCACGTTCATTTTCAGAGCTCCTAGACCTTCCTATAAGAAGTTAGCCAAAAAGTAGCTTCGAAAAACGCTTAGGTTAAGTTTCAGAGTTGCTTCTAATGTACCAAAGCTGGACTTAGACATAATTTCACTCTCACAACATTATGGCTGGTTGGAGACAGTCCGAACCACAAGTACCGGGTACATGGTTCTGGGCGTATACTGGGGGGACGGGGACGACTCCCATTAACCCCTGACTATACCGGGGATACGCTTATCACAATGCCTTTCTGGTCTGTGCTGAAGCAGGGCATTCTGGCAGCCAAGTGGCTTGACCTTTATTAGTGAGCCTGGTTACCCCCTCTCGGAACCACAGACTTAGAAATCGCCAGCTCATATACAGTGCATAAAATATATTTATATATATACCCTTATACACCATTTTAATAAAAAATATCACAAAATTCTTCTAAGTCCCTCGGGAAGAGTGAAAGACGCGCACGTTCATTTTCAGAGCTGCTAGACCTTCCTATAAGAAGTTAGCCAAAAAGTAGCTTCGAAAAACGCTTAGGTTAAGTTTCAGAGTTGCTTCTAATGTACCAAAGCTGGACTTAGACATAATTTCACTCTCACAACATTATGGCTGGTTGGAGACAGTCCGAACCACAAGTACCGAGTCCATGGTTCTGGGCGTATACTGGGGGGACGGGGACGACTCCCATTAACCCCTGACTATACCGGGGATACGCTTATCACAATGGCTTTCTGGTCTGTGCTGAAGCAGGGCATTCTGGCAGCCAAGTGGCTTGACCTTTATTAGTGAGCCTGGTTACCCCCTCTCGGAACCACAGACTTAGAAATCACCAGCTCATATACAGTGCATAAAATATATTTATATATATATACCCTTATACACCATTTTAATAAAAAATATCACAAAATTCTTCTATGTCCCTCGGGAAGAGTGAAAGACGCGCAGCACGTTCATTTTCAGAGCTCCTAGACCTTCCTATAAGAAGTTAGCCATAAAGTAGCTTCGAAAAACGCTTAGGTTAAGTTTCAGAGTTGCTTCTAATGAACCAAAGCTGGACTTAGACATAATTTCACTCTCACAACATTATGGCTGGTTGGAGACAGTCCGAACCACAAGTACCGGGTCCATGGTTCTGGGCGTATACTGGGGGGACGGGGACGACTCCCATTAACCCCTGACTATACCGGGGATACGCTTATAACAATGCCTTTCTGGTCTGTGCTGAAGCAGGGCATTCTGGCAGCCAAGTGGCTTGACCTTTATTAGTGAGCCTGGTTACCCCCTCTCGGAACCACAGACTTAGAAATCGCCAGCTCATATACAGTGCATAAAATATATTTATATATATACCCTTATACACCATTTTAATAAAAAATATCACAAAATTCTTCTAAGTCCCTCGGGAAGAGTGAAAGACGCGCACGTTCATTTTCAGAGCTCCTAGACCTTCCTATAAGAAGTTAGCTAAAAAGTAGCTTCGAAAAACGCTTAGGTTAAGTTTCAGAGTTGCTTCTAATGTACCAAAGCTGGACTTAGACATAATTTCACTCTCACAACATTATGGCTGGTTGGAGACAGTCCGAACCACAAGTACCGAGTCCATGGTTCTGGGCGTATACTGGGGGGACGGGGACGACTCCCATTAACCCCTGACTATACCGGGGATACGCTTATCACAATGCCTTTCTGGTCTGTGCTGAAGCAGGGCATTCTGGCAGCCAAGTGGCTTGACCTTTATTAGTGAGCCTGGTTACCCCCTCTCGGAACCACAGACTTAGAAATCGCCAGCTCATATACAGTGCATAAAATATATTTATATATATACCCTTATACACCATTTTAATAAAAAATATCACAAAATTCTTCTAAGTCCCTCGGGAAGAGTGAAAGACGCGCACGTTCATTTTCAGAGCTCCTAGACCTTCCTATAAGAAGTTAGCCAAAAAGTAGCTTCGAAAAACGCTTAGGTTAAGTTTCAGAGTTGCTTCTTATGTACCAAAGCAGGACTTAGACATAATTTCACTCTCACAACATTATGGCTGGTTGGAGACAGTCCGAACCACAAGTACCGGGTCCATGGTTCTGGCCGTATACTGGGGGGACGGGGGCGACTCCCATTAACCCCTGACTATACCGGGGATACGCTTATCACAATGCCTTTCTAGTCTGTGCTGAAGCAGGGCATTCTGGCAGCCAAGTGGCTTGACCTTTATTAGTGAGCCTGGTTACCCCCTCTCGGAACCACAGACTTAGAAATCGCCAGCTCATATACAGATCATAAAATATATTTATATATATACCCTTATACACCATTTTAATAAAAAATATCACAAAATTCTTCTAAGTCCCTCGGGAAGAGTGAGAGACGCGCACGTTCATTTTCAGAGCTCCTAGACCTTCCTATAAGAAGTTAGCCAACAAGTAGCTTCGAAAAATGCTTAGGTTAAGTTTCAGAGTTGCTTCTAATGTACCAAAGCTGGACTTAGACATAATTTCACTCTCACAACATTATGGCTGTTTGGAGACAGTCCGAACCACAAGTACCGGGTCCATGGTTCTGGCCGTATACTGGGGTGACGGGGACGACTCCCATTAACCCCTGACTATACCGGGGATACGCTTATCACAATGCCTTTCTAGTCTGTGCTGAAGCAGGGCATTCTGGCAGCCAAGTGGCTTGACCTTTATTAGTGAGCCTGGTTACCCCCTCTCGGAACCACAGACTTAGAAATCGCCAGCTCATATACAGTGCATAAAATATATTTATATATATACCCTTATACACCATTTTAATAAAAAATATCACAAAATTCTTCTAAGTCCCTCGGGAAGAGTGAAAGACGTGCACGTTCATTTTCAGAGCTCCTAGACCTTCCCATAAGAAGTTAGCCAAAAAGTAGCTTCGAAAAACGCTTAGGTTAAGTTTCAGAGTTGCTTCTAATGTACCAAAGCTGGACTTAGACATAATTTCACTCTCACAACATTATGGCTGGTTGGAGACAGTCCGAACCACAAGTACCGGGTCCATGGTTCTGGGCATATACTGGGGGGACGGGGATGACTCCCATTAACCCCTGACTATACCGGGGATACGCTTATAACAATGCCTTTCTGGTCTGTGCTGAAGCAGGGCATTCTGGCAGCCAAGTGGCTTGACCTTTATTAGTGAGCCTGGTTACCCCCTCTCGGAACCACAGACTTAGAAATCGCCAGCTCATATACAGTGCATAAAATATATTTATATATATACCCTTATACACCATTTTAATAAAAAATATCACAAAATTCTTCTATGTCCCTCGGGAAGAGTGAAAGACGCGCACGTTCATTTTCAGAGCTGCTAGACCTTCCTATAAGAAGTTAGCCAAAAAATAGCTTCGAAAAACGCTTAGGTTAAGTTTCAGAGTTGATTCTAATGTACCAAAGCTGGACTTAGACATAATTTCACTCTCACAACATTATGGCTGTTTGGAGACAGTCCGAACCACAAGTACCGGGTCCATGGTTCTGGCCGTATACTGGGGTGACGGGGACGACTCCCATTAACCCCTGACTATACCGGGGATACGCTTATCACAATGCCTTTCTAGTCTGTGCTGAAGCAGGGCATTCTGGCAGCCAAGTGGCTTGACCTTTATTAGTGAGCCTGGTTACCCCCTCTCGGAACCACAGACTTAGAAATCGCCAGCTTATATACAGATCATAAAATATATTTATATATATACCCTTATACACCATTTTAATAAAAAATATCACAAAATTCTTCTAAGTACCTCGGGAAGAGTGAGAGACGCGCACGTTCATTTTCAGAGCTCCTAGACCTTCCTATAAGAAGTTAGCCAACAAGTAGCTTCGAAAAACGCTTAGGTTAAGTTTCAGAGTTGCTTCTAATGTACCAAAGCTGGACTTAGACATAATTTCACTCTCACAACATTATGGCTGTTTGGAGACAGTCCGAACCACAAGTACCGGGTCCATGGTTCTGGCCGTATACTGGGGTGACGGGGACGACTCCCATTAACCCCTGACTATACCGGGGATACGCTTATCACAATGCCTTTCTAGTCTGTGCTGAAGCAGGGCATTCTGGCAGCCAAGTGGCTTGACCTTTATTAGTGAGCCTGGTTACCCCCTCTCGGAACCACAGACTTAGAAATCGCCAGCTCATATACAGTGCATAAAATATATTTATATATATACCCTTATACACCATTTTAATAAAAAATATCACAAAATTCTTCTAAGTCCCTCGGGAAGAGTGAAAGACGCGCACGTTCATTTTCAGAGCTCCTAGACCTTCCTATAAGAAGTTAGCTAAAAAGTAGCTTCGAAAAACGCTTAGGTTAAGTTTCAGAGTTGCTTCTAATGTACCAAAGCTGGACTTAGACATAATTTCACTCTCACAACATTATGGCTGGTTGGAGACAGTCCGAACCACAAGTACCGAGTCCATGGTTCTGGGCGTATACTGAGGGGACGGGGACGACTCCCATTAACCCCTGACTATACCGGGGATACGCTTATCACAATGCCTTTCTGGTCTGTGCTGAAGCAGGGCATTCTGGCAGCCAAGTGGCTTGACCTTTATTAGTGAGCCTGGTTACCCCCTCTCGGAACCACAGACTTAGAAATCGCCAGCTCATATACAGTGCATAAAATATATTTATATATATACCCTTATACACCATTTTAATAAAAAATATCACAAAATTCTTCTAAGTCCCTCGGGAAGAGTGAAAGACGCGCACGTTCATTTTCAGAGCTCCTAGACCTTCCTATAAGAAGTTAGCCAACAAGTAGCTTCGAAAAATGCTTAGGTTAAGTTTCAGAGTTGCTTCTAATGTACCAAAGCTGGACTTAGACATAATTTCACTCTCACAACATTATGGCTGTTTGGAGACAGTCCGAACCACAAGTACCGGGTCCATGGTTCTGGCCGTATACTGGGGTGACGGGGACGACTCCCATTAACCCCTGACTATACCGGGGATACGCTTATCACAATGCCTTTCTAGTCTGTGCTGAAGCAGGGCATTCTGGCAGCCAAGTGGCTTGACCTTTATTAGTGAGCCTGGTTACCCCCTCTCGGAACCACAGACTTAGAAATCGCCAGCTCATATACAGTGCATAAAATATATTTATATATATACCCTTATACACCATTTTAATAAAAAATATCACAAAATTCTTCTAAGTCCCTCGGGAAGAGTGAAAGACGTGCACGTTCATTTTCAGAGCTCCTAGACCTTCCCATAAGAAGTTAGCCAAAAAGTAGCTTCGAAAAACGCTTAGGTTAAGTTTCAGAGTTGCTTCTAATGTACCAAAGCTGGACTTAGACATAATTTCACTCTCACAACATTATGGCTGGTTGGAGACAGTCCGAACCACAAGTACCGGGTCCATGGTTCTGGGCATATACTGGGGGGACGGGGATGACTCCCATTAACCCCTGACTATACCGGGGATACGCTTATAACAATGCCTTTCTGGTCTGTGCTGAAGCAGGGCATTCTGGCAGCCAAGTGGCTTGACCTTTATTAGTGAGCCTGGTTACCCCCTCTCGGAACCACAGACTTAGAAATCGCCAGCTCATATACAGTGCATAAAATATATTTATATATATACCCTTATACACCATTTTAATAAAAAATATCACAAAATTCTTCTATGTCCCTCGGGAAGAGTGAAAGACGCGCACGTTCATTTTCAGAGCTGCTAGACCTTCCTATAAGAAGTTAGCCAAAAAATAGCTTCGAAAAACGCTTAGGTTAAGTTTCAGAGTTGATTCTAATGTACCAAAGCTGGACTTAGACATAATTTCACTCTCACAACATTATGGCTGTTTGGAGACAGTCCGAACCACAAGTACCGGGTCCATGGTTCTGGCCGTATACTGGGGTGACGGGGACGACTCCCATTAACCCCTGACTATACCGGGGATACGCTTATCACAATGCCTTTCTAGTCTGTGCTGAAGCAGGGCATTCTGGCAGCCAAGTGGCTTGACCTTTATTAGTGAGCCTGGTTACCCCCTCTCGGAACCACAGACTTAGAAATCGCCAGCTTATATACAGATCATAAAATATATTTATATATATACCCTTATACACCATTTTAATAAAAAATATCACAAAATTCTTCTAAGTACCTCGGGAAGAGTGAGAGACGCGCACGTTCATTTTCAGAGCTCCTAGACCTTCCTATAAGAAGTTAGCCAACAAGTAGCTTCGAAAAACGCTTAGGTTAAGTTTCAGAGTTGCTTCTAATGTACCAAAGCTGGACTTAGACATAATTTCACTCTCACAACATTATGGCTGTTTGGAGACAGTCCGAACCACAAGTACCGGGTCCATGGTTCTGGCCGTATACTGGGGTGACGGGGACGACTCCCATTAACCCCTGACTATACCGGGGATACGCTTATCACAATGCCTTTCTAGTCTGTGCTGAAGCAGGGCATTCTGGCAGCCAAGTGGCTTGACCTTTATTAGTGAGCCTGGTTACCCCCTCTCGGAACCACAGACTTAGAAATCGCCAGCTCATATACAGTGCATAAAATATATTTATATATATACCCTTATACACCATTTTAATAAAAAATATCACAAAATTCTTCTAAGTCCCTCGGGAAGAGTGAAAGACGCGCACGTTCATTTTCAGAGCTCCTAGACCTTCCTATAAGAAGTTAGCTAAAAAGTAGCTTCGAAAAACGCTTAGGTTAAGTTTCAGAGTTGCTTCTAATGTACCAAAGCTGGACTTAGACATAATTTCACTCTCACAACATTATGGCTGGTTGGAGACAGTCCGAACCACAAGTACCGAGTCCATGGTTCTGGGCGTATACTGAGGGGACGGGGACGACTCCCATTAACCCCTGACTATACCGGGGATACGCTTATCACAATGCCTTTCTGGTCTGTGCTGAAGCAGGGCATTCTGGCAGCCAAGTGGCTTGACCTTTATTAGTGAGCCTGGTTACCCCCTCTCGGAACCACAGACTTAGAAATCGCCAGCTCATATACAGTGCATAAAATATATTTATATATATACCCTTATACACCATTTTAATAAAAAATATCACAAAATTCTTCTAAGTCCCTCGGGAAGAGTGAAAGACGCGCACGTTCATTTTCAGAGCTCCTAGACCTTCCTATAAGAAGTTAGCCAAAAAGTAGCTTCGAAAAACGCTTAGGTTAAGTTTCAGAGTTGCTTCTTATGTACCAAAGCAGGACTTAGACATAATTTCACTCTCACAACATTATGGCTGGTTGGAGACAGTCCGAACCACAAGTACCGGGTCCATGGTTCTGGCCGTATACTGGGGGGACGGGGGCGACTCCCATTAACCACTGACTATACCGGGGATACGCTTATCACAATGCCTTTCTAGTCTGTGCTGAAGCAGGGCATTCTGGCAGCCAAGTGGCTTGACCTTTATTAGTGAGCCTGGTTACCCCCTCTCGGAACCACAGACTTAGAAATCGCCAGCTCATATACAGATCATAAAATATATTTATATATATACCCTTATACACCATTTTAATAAAAAATATCACAAAATTCTTCTAAGTACCTCGGGAAGAGTGAGAGACGCGCACGTTCATTTTCAGAGCTCCTAGACCTTCCTATAAGAAGTTAGCCAACAAGTAGCTTCGAAAAACGCTTAGGTTAAGTTTCAGAGTTGCTTCTAATGTACCAAAGCTGGACTTAGACATAATTTCACTCTCACAACATTATGGCTGTTTGGAGACAGTCCGAACCACAAGTACCGGGTCCATGGTTCTGGCCGTATACTGGGGTGACGGGGACGACTCCCATTAACCCCTGACTATACCGGGGATACGCTTATCACAATGCCTTTCTAGTCTGTGCTGAAGCAGGGCATTCTGGCAGCCAAGTGGCTTGACCTTTATTAGTGAGCCTGGTTACCCCCTCTCGGAACCACAGACTTAGAAATCGCCAGCTCATATACAGTGCATAAAATATATTTATATATATACCCTTATACACCATTTTAATAAAAAATATCACAAAATTCTTCTAAGTCCCTCGGGAAGAGTGAAAGACGTGCACGTTCATTTTCAGAGCTCCTAGACCTTCCCATAAGAAGTTAGCCAAAAAGTAGCTTCGAAAAACGCTTAGGTTAAGTTTCAGAGTTGCTTCTAATGTACCAAAGCTGGACTTAGACATAATTTCACTCTCACAACATTATGGCTGGTTGGAGACAGTCCGAACCACAAGTACCGGGTCCATGGTTCTGGGCATATACTGGGGGGACGGGGATGACTCCCATTAACCCCTGACTATACCGGGGATACGCTAATCACAATGCCTTTCTGGTCTGTGCTGAAGCAGGGCATTCTGGCAGCCAAGTGGCTTGACCTTTATTAGTGAGCCTGGTTACCCCCTCTTGGAACCACAGACTTAGAAATCGCCAGCTCATATACAGTGCATAAAATATATTTATATATATACCCTTATACACCATTTTAATAAAAAATATCACAAAATTCTTCTAAGTCCCTCGGGAAGAGTGAAAGACGCGCACGTTCATTTTCAGAGCTCCTAGACCTTCCTATAAGAAGTTAGCCATAAAGTAGCTTCGAAAAACGCTTAGGTTAAGTTTCAGAGTTGCTTCTAATGAACCAAAGCTGGACTTAGACATAATTTCACTCTCACAACATTATGGCTGGTTGGAGACAGTCCGAACCACAAGTACCGGGTCCATGGTTCTGGGCGTATACTGGGGGGACGGGGACGACTCCCATTAACCCCTGACTATACCGGGGATACGCTTATCACAATGCCTTTCTGGTCTGTGCTGAAGCAGGGCATTCTGGCAGCCAAGTGGCTTGACCTTTATTAGTGAGCCTGGTTACCCCCTCTCGGAACCACAGACTTAGAAATCGCCAGCTCATATACAGTGCATAAAATATATTTATATATATACCCTTATACACCGTTTTAATAAAAAATATCACAAAATTCTTCTAAGTCCCTCGGGAAGAGTGAAAGACGCGCACGTTCATTTTCAGAGCTGCTAGACCTTCCTATAAGAAGTTAGCCAAAAAGTAGCTTCGAAAAACGCTTAGGTTAAGTTTCAGAGTTGCTTCTAATGTACCAAAGCTGGACTTAGACATAATTTCACTCTCACAACATTATGGCTGGTTGGAGACAGTCCGAACCACAAGTACCGAGTCCATGGTTCTGGGCGTATACTGGGGGGACGGGGACGACTCCCATTAACCCCTGACTATACCGGGGATACGCTTATCACAATGGCTTTCTGGTCTGTGCTGAAGCAGGGCATTCTGGCAGCCAAGTGGCTTGACCTTTATTAGTGAGCCTGGTTACCCCCTCCCGGAACCACAGACTTAGAAATCGCCAGCTCATATACAGTGCATAAAATATATTTATATATATATACCCTTATACACCATTTTAATAAAAAATATTACAAAATTCTTCTATGTCCCTCGGGAAGAGTGAAAGACGCGCACGTTCATTTTCAGAGCTCCTAGACCTTCCTATAAGAAGTTAGCCATAAAGTAGCTTCGAAAAACGCTTAGGTTAAGTTTCAGAGTTGCTTCTAATGAACCAAAGCTGGACTTAGACATAATTTCACTCTCACAACATTATGGCTGGTTGGAGACAGTCCGAACCACAAGTACCGGGTCCATGGTTCTGGGCGTATACTGGGGGGACGGGGACGACTCCCATTAACCCCTGACTATACCGGGGATACGCTTATCACAATGCCTTTCTGGTCTGTGCTGAAGCAGGGCATTCTGGCAGCCAAGTGGCTTGACCTTTATTAGTGAGCCTGGTTACCCCCTCTCGGAACCACAGACTTAGAAATCGCCAGCTCATATACAGTGCATAAAATATATTTATATATATACCCTTATACACCATTTTAATAAAAAATATCACAAAATTCTTCTAAGTCCCTCGGGAAGAGTGAAAGACGCGCACGTTCATTTTCAGAGCTGCTAGACCTTCCTATAAGAAGTTAGCCAAAAAATAGCTTCGAAAAACGCTTAGGTTAAGTTTCAGAGTTGCTTCTAATGTACCAAAGCTGGACTTAGACATAATTTCACTCTCACAACATTATGGCTGTTTGGAGACAGTCCGAACCACAAGTACCGGGTCCATGGTTCTGGCCGTATACTGGGGTGACGGGGACGACTCCCATTAACCCCTGACTATACCGGGGATACGCTTATCACAATGCCTTTCTAGTCTGTGCTGAAGCAGGGCATTCTGGCAGCCAAGTGGCTTGACCTTTATTAGTGAGCCTGGTTACCCCCTCTCGGAACCACAGACTTAGAAATCGCCAGCTCATATACAGTGCATAAAATATATTTATATATATACCCTTATACACCATTTTAATAAAAAATATCACAAAATTCTTCTAAGTCCCTCGGGAAGAGTGAAAGACGCGCACGTTCATTTTCAGAGCTCCTAGACCTTCCTATAAGAAGTTAGCCAAAAAGTAGCTTCGAAAAACGCTTAGGTTAAGTTTCAGAGTTGCTTCTAATGTACCAAATCTGGACTTAGACATAATTTCACTCTCACAACATTATGGCTGGTTGGAGACAGTCCGAACCACAAGTACCGAGTCCATGGTTCTGGGCGTATACTGGGGGGACGGGGACGACTCCCATTAACCCCTGACTATACCGGGGATACGCTTATCACAATGCCTTTCTGGTCTGTGCTGAAGCAGGGCATTCTGGCAGCCAAGTGGCTTGACCTTTATTAGTGAGCCTGGTTACCCCCTCTCGGAACCACAGACTTAGAAATCGCCAGCTCATATACAGTGCATAAAATATATTTATATATATACCCTTATACACCATTTTAATAAAAAATATCACAAAATCTTCTAAGTCCCTCGGGAAGAGTGAAAGACGCGCACGTTCCTTTTCAGAGCTCCTAGAACTTCCTATAAGAAGTTAGCCAAAAAGTAGCTTCGAAAAACGCTTAGGTTAAGTTTCAGAGTTGCTTCTTATGTACCAAAGCAGGACTTAGACATAATTTCACTCTCACAACATTATGGCTGGTTGGAGACAGTCCGAACCACAAGTACCGGGTCCATGGTTCTGGCCGTATACTGGGGGGACGGGGACGACTCCCATTAACCCCTGACTATACCGGGGATACGCTTATCACAATGCCTTTCTAGTCTGTGCTGAAGCAGGGCATTCTGGCAGCCAAGTGGCTTGACCTTTATTAGTGAGCCTGGTTACCCCCTCTCGGAACCACAGACTTAGAAATCGCCAGCTCATATACAGTGCATAAAATATATTTATATATATACCCTTATACACCATTTTAATAAAAAATATCACAAAATTCTTCTAAGTCCCTCGGGAAGAGTGAAAGACGTGCACGTTCATTTTCAGAGCTCCTAGACCTTCCCATAAGAAGTTAGCCAAAAAGTAGCTTCGAAAAACGCTTAGGTTAAGTTTCAGAGTTGCTTCTAATGTACCAAAGCTGGACTTAGACATAATTTCACTCTCACAACATTATGGCTGGTTGGAGACAGTCCGAACCACAAGTACCGGGTCCATGGTTCTGGGCATATACTGGGGGGACGGGGATGACTCCCATTAACCCCTGACTATACCGGGGATACGCTAATCACAATGCCTTTCTGGTCTGTGCTGAAGCAGGGCATTCTGGCAGCCAAGTGGCTTGACCTTTATTAGTGAGCCTGGTTACCCCCTCTTGGAACCACAGACTTAGAAATCGCCAGCTCATATACAGTGCATAAAATATATTTATATATATACCCTTATACACCATTTTAATAAAAAATATCACAAAATTCTTCTAAGTCCCTCGGGAAGAGTGAAAGACGCGCACGTTCATTTTCAGAGCTCCTAGACCTTCCTATAAGAAGTTAGCCATAAAGTAGCTTCGAAAAACGCTTAGGTTAAGTTTCAGAGTTGCTTCTAATGAACCAAAGCTGGACTTAGACATAATTTCACTCTCACAACATTATGGCTGGTTGGAGACAGTCCGAACCACAAGTACCGGGTCCATGGTTCTGGGCGTATACTGGGGGGACGGGGACGACTCCCATTAACCCCTGACTATACCGGGGATACGCTTATCACAATGCCTTTCTGGTCTGTGCTGAAGCAGGGCATTCTGGCAGCCAAGTGGCTTGACCTTTATTAGTGAGCCTGGTTACCCCCTCTCGGAACCACAGACTTAGAAATCGCCAGCTCATATACAGTGCATAAAATATATTTATATATATACCCTTATACACCATTTTAATAAAAAATATCACAAAATTCTTCTAAGTCCCTCGGGAAGAGTGAAAGACGCGCACGTTCATTTTCAGTGCTGCTAGACCTTCCTATAAGAAGTTAGCCAAAAAATAGCTTCGAAAAACGCTTAGGTTAAGTTTCAGAGTTGCTTCTAATGTACCAAAGCTGGACTTAGACATAATTTCACTCTCACAACATTATGGCTGTTTGGAGACAGTCCGAACCACAAGTACCGGGTCCATGGTTCTGGCCGTATACTGGGGTGACGGGGACGACTCCCATTAACCCCTGACTATACCGGGGATACGCTTATCACAATGCCTTTCTAGTCTGTGCTGAAGCAGGGCATTCTGGCAGCCAAGTGGCTTGACCTTTATTAGTGAGCCTGGTTACCCCCTCTCGGAACCACAGACTTAGAAATCGCCAGCTCATATACAGTGCATAAAATATATTTATATATATACCCTTATACACCATTTTAATAAAAAATATCACAAAATTCTTCTAAGTCCCTCGGGAAGAGTGAAAGACGCGCACGTTCATTTTCAGAGCTCCTAGACCTTCCTATAAGAAGTTAGCCAAAAAGTAGCTTCGAAAAACGCTTAGGTTAAGTTTCAGAGTTGCTTCTAATGTACCAAAGCTGGACTTAGACATAATTTCACTCTCACAACATTATGGCTGGTTGGAGACAGTCCGAACCACAAGTACCGAGTCCATGGTTCTGGGCGTATACTGGGGGGACGGGGACGACTCCCATTAACCCCTGACTATACCGGGGATACGCTTATCACAATGCCTTTCTGGTCTGTGCTGAAGCAGGGCATTCTGGCAGCCAAGTGGCTTGACCTTTATTAGTGAGCCTGGTTACCCCCTCTCGGAACCACAGACTTAGAAATCGCCAGCTCATATACAGTGCATAAAATATATTTATATATATACCCTTATACACCATTTTAATAAAAAATATCACAAAATCTTCTAAGTCCCTCGGGAAGAGTGAAAGACGCGCACGTTCCTTTTCAGAGCTCCTAGACCTTCCTATAAGAAGTTAGCCAAAAAGTAGCTTCGAAAAACGCTTAGGTTAAGTTTCAGAGTTGCTTCTTATGTACCAAAGCAGGACTTAGACATAATTTCACTCTCACAACATTATGGCTGGTTGGAGACAGTCCGAACCACAAGTACCGGGTCCATGGTTCTGGCCGTATACTGGGGGGACGGGGACGACTCCCATTAACCCCTGACTATACCGGGGATACGCTTATCACAATGCCTTTCTAGTCTGTGCTGAAGCAGGGCATTCTGGCAGCCAAGTGGCTTGACCTTTATTAGTGAGCCTGGTTACCCCCTCTCGGAACCACAGACTTAGAAATCGCCAGCTCATATACAGTGCATAAAATATATTTATATATATACCCTTATACACCATTTTAATAAAAAATATCACAAAATTCTTCTAAGTCCCTCGGGAAGAGTGAGAGACGCGCACGTTCATTTTCAGAGCTCCTAGACCTTCCTATAAGAAGTTAGCCATAAAGTAGCTTCGAAAAACGCTTAGGTTAAGTTTCAGAGTTGCTTCTAATGAACCAAAGCTGGACTTAGACATAATTTCACTCTCACAACATTATGGCTGGTTGGAGACAGTCCGAACCACAAGTACCGAGTCCATGGTTCTGGGCGTATACTGGGGGGACGGGGACGACTCCCATTAACCCCTGACTATACCGGGGATACGCTTATCACAATGCCTTTCTGGTCTGTGCTGAAGCAGGGCATTCTGGCAGCCAAGTGGCTTGACCTTTATTAGTGAGCCTGGTTACCCCCTCTCGGAACCACAGACTTAGAAATCGCCAGCTCATATACAGTGCCTAAAATATATTTATATATATATACCCTTATACACCATTTTAATAAAAAATATCACAAAATTCTTCTATGTCCCTCGGGAAGAGTGAAAGACGCGCACGTTCATTTTCAGAGCTCCTAGACCTTCCTATAAGAAGTTAGCCATAAAGTAGCTTCGAAAAACGCTTAGGTTAAGTTTCAGAGTTGCTTCTAATGAACCAAAGCTGGACTTAGACATAATTTCACTCTCACAACATTATGGCTGGTTGGAGACAGTCCGAACCACAAGTACCGGGTCCATGGTTCTGGGCGTATACTGGGGGGACGGGGACGACTCCCATTAACCCCTGACTATACCGGGGATACGCTTATCACAATGCCTTTCTGGTCTGTGCTGAAGCAGGGCATTCTGGCAGCCAAGTGGCTTGACCTTTATTAGTGAGCCTGGTTACCCCCTCTCGGAACCACAGACTTAGAAATCGCCAGCTCATATACAGTGCATAAAATATATTTATATATATACCCTTATACACCATTTTAATAAAAAATATCACAAAATTCTTCTAAGTCCCTCGGGAAGAGTGAAAGACGCGCACGTTCATTTTCAGAGCTGCTAGACCTTCCTATAAGAAGTTAGCCAAAAAATAGCTTCGAAAAACGCTTAGGTTAAGTTTCAGAGTTGCTTCTAATGTACCAAAGCTGGACTTAGACATAATTTCACTCTCACAACATTATGGCTGTTTGGAGACAGTCCGAACCACAAGTACCGGGTCCATGGTTCTGGCCGTATACTGGGGTGACGGGGACGACTCCCATTAACCCCTGACTATACCGGGGATACGCTTATCACAATGCCTTTCTAGTCTGTGCTGAAGCAGGGCATTCTGGCAGCCAAGTGGCTTGACCTTTATTAGTGAGCCTGGTTACCCCCTCTCGGAACCACAGACTTAGAAATCGCCAGCTCATATACAGTGCATAAAATATATTTATATATATACCCTTATACACCATTTTAATAAAAAATATCACAAAATTCTTCTAAGTCCCTCGGGAAGAGTGAAAGACGCGCACGTTCATTTTCAGAGCTCCTAGACCTTCCTATAAGAAGTTAGCCAAAAAGTAGCTTCGAAAAACGCTTAGGTTAAGTTTCAGAGTTGCTTCTAATGTACCAAAGCTGGACTTAGACATAATTTCACTCTCACAACATTATGGCTGGTTGGAGACAGTCCGAACCACAAGTACCGAGTCCATGGTTCTGGGCGTATACTGGGGGGACGGGGACGACTCCCATTAACCCCTGACTATACCGGGGATACGCTTATCACAATGCCTTTCTGGTCTGTGCTGAAGCAGGGCATTCTGGCAGCCAAGTGGCTTGACCTTTATTAGTGAGCCTGGTTACCCCCTCTCGGAACCACAGACTTAGAAATCGCCAGCTCATATACAGTGCATAAAATATATTTATATATATACCCTTATACACCATTTTAATAAAAAATATCACAAAATCTTCTAAGTCCCTCGGGAAGAGTGAAAGACGCGCACGTTCCTTTTCAGAGCTCCTAGACCTTCCTATAAGAAGTTAGCCAAAAAGTAGCTTCGAAAAACGCTTAGGTTAAGTTTCAGAGTTGCTTCTTATGTACCAAAGCAGGACTTAGACATAATTTCACTCTCACAACATTATGGCTGGTTGGAGACAGTCCGAACCACAAGTACCGGGTCCATGGTTCTGGCCGTATACTGGGGGGACGGGGACGACTCCCATTAACCCCTGACTATACCGGGGATACGCTTATCACAATGCCTTTCTAGTCTGTGCTGAAGCAGGGCATTCTGGCAGCCAAGTGGCTTGACCTTTATTAGTGAGCCTGGTTACCCCCTCTCGGAACCACAGACTTAGAAATCGCCAGCTCATATACAGTGCATAAAATATATTTATATATATACCCTTATACACCATTTTAATAAAAAATATCACAAAATTCTTCTAAGTCCCTCGGGAAGAGTGAGAGACGCGCACGTTCATTTTCAGAGCTCCTAGACCTTCCTATAAGAAGTTAGCCATAAAGTAGCTTCGAAAAACGCTTAGGTTAAGTTTCAGAGTTGCTTCTAATGAACCAAAGCTGGACTTAGACATAATTTCACTCTCACAACATTATGGCTGGTTGGAGACAGTCCGAACCACAAGTACCGAGTCCATGGTTCTGGGCGTATACTGGGGGGACGGGGACGACTCCCATTAACCCCTGACTATACCGGGGATACGCTTATCACAATGCCTTTCTGGTCTGTGCTGAAGCAGGGCATTCTGGCAGCCAAGTGGCTTGACCTTTATTAGTGAGCCTGGTTACCCCCTCTCGGAACCACAGACTTAGAAATCGCCAGCTCATATACAGTGCCTAAAATATATTTATATATATATACCCTTATACACCATTTTAATAAAAAATATCACAAAATTCTTCTATGTCCCTCGGGAAGAGTGAAAGACGCGCACGTTCATTTTCAGAGCTCCTAGACCTTCCTATAAGAAGTTAGCCATAAAGTAGCTTCGAAAAACGCTTAGGTTAAGTTTCAGAGTTGCTTCTAATGAACCAAAGCTGGACTTAGACATAATTTCACTCTCACAACATTATGGCTGGTTGGAGACAGTCCGAACCACAAGTACCGGGTCCATGGTTCTGGGCGTATACTGGGGGGACGGGGACGACTCCCATTAACCCCTGACTATACCGGGGATACGCTTATCACAATGCCTTTCTGGTCTGTGCTGAAGCAGGGCATTCTGGCAGCCAAGTGGCTTGACCTTTATTAGTGAGCCTGGTTACCCCCTCTCGGAACCACAGACTTAGAAATCGCCAGCTCATATACAGTGCATAAAATATATTTATATATATATACCCTTATACACCATTTTAATTAAAAATATCACAAAATTCTTCTATGTCCCTCGGGAAGAGTGAAAGACGCGCACGTTCATTTTCAGAGCTCCTAGACCTTCCTATAAGAAGTTAGCCATAAAGTAGCTTCGAAAAACGCTTAGGTTAAGTTTCAGAGTTGCTTCTAATGAACCAAAGCTGGACTTAGACATAATTTCACTCTCACAACATTATGGCTGGTTGGAGACAGTCCGAACCACAAGTACCGGGTCCATGGTTCTGGGCGTATACTGGGGGGACGGGGACGACTCCCATTAACCCCTGACTATACCGGGGATACGCTTATCACAATGGCTTTCTGGTCTGTGCTGAAGCAGGGCATTCTGGCAGCCAAGTGGCTTGACCTTTATTAGTGAGCCTGGTTACCCCCTCTCGGAACCACAGACTTAGAAATCGCCAGCTCATATACAGTGCATAAAATATATTTATATATATATACCCTTATACACCATTTTAATAAAAAATATCACAAAATTCTTCTATGTCCCTCGGGAAGAGTGAAAGACGCGCACGTTCATTTTCAGAGCTCCTAGACCTTCCTATAAGAAGTTAGCCATAAAGTAGCTTCGAAAAACGCTTAGGTTAAGTTTCAGAGTTGCTTCTAATGAACAAAAGCTGGACTTAGACATAATTTCACTCTCACAACATTATGGCTGGTTGGAGACAGTCCGAACCACAAGTACCGGGTCCATGGTTCTGGGCGTATACTGGGGGGACGGGGACGACTCCCATTAACCCCTGACTATACCGGGGATACGCTTATAACAATGCCTTTCTGGTCTGTGCTGAAGCAGGGCATTCTGGCAGCCAAGTGGCTTGACCTTTATTAGTGAGCCTGGTTACCCCCTCTCGGAACCACAGACTTAGAAATCGCCAGCTCATATACAGTGCATAAAATATATTTATATATATACCCTTATACACCATTTTAATAAAAAATATCACAAAATTCTTCTAAGTCCCTCGGGAAGAGTGAAAGACGCGCACGTTCATTTTCAGAGCTGCTAGACCTTCCTATAAGAAGTTAGCCAAAAAATAGCTTCGAAAAACGCTTAGGTTAAGTTTCAGAGTTGCTTCTAATGTACCAAAGCTGGACTTAGACATAATTTCACTCTCACAACATTATGGCTGTTTGGAGACAGTCCGAACCACAAGTACCGGGTCCATGGTTCTGGCCGTATACTGGGGTGACGGGGACGACTCCCATTAACCCCTGACTATACCGGGGATACGCTTATCACAATGCCTTTCTAGTCTGTGCTGAAGCAGGGCATTCTGGCAGCCAAGTGGCTTGACCTTTATTAGTGAGCCTGGTTACCCCCTCTCGGAACCACAGACTTAGAAATCGCCAGCTCATATACAGTGCATAAAATATATTTATATATATACCCTTATACACCATTTTAATAAAAAATATCACAAAATTCTTCTAAGTCCCTCGGGAAGAGAGAAAGACGCGCACGTTCATTTTCAGAGCTCCTAGACCTTCCTATAAGAATTTAGCCAAAAAATAGCTTCGAAAAACGCTTAGGTTAAGTTTCAGAGTTGCTTCTAATGTACCAAAGCTGGACTTAGACATAATTTCACTATCACAACATTATGGCTGTTTGGAGACAGTCCGAACCACAAGTACCGGGTCCATGGTTCTGGCCGTATACTGGGGTGACGGGGACGACTCCCATTAACCCCTGACTATACCGGGGATACGCTTATCACAATGCCTTTCTAGTCTGTGCTGAAGCAGGGCATTCTGGCAGCCAAGTGGCTTGACCTTTATTAGTGAGCCTGGTTACCCCCTCTCGGAACCACAGACTTAGAAATCGCCAGCTCATATACAGTGCATAAAATATATTTATATATATACCCTTATACACCATTTTAATAAAAAATATCACAAAATTCTTCTAAGTCCCTCGGGAAGAGAGAAAGACGCGCACGTTCATTTTCAGAGCTCCTAGACCTTCCTATAAGAAGTTAGCTAAAAAGTAGCTTCGAAAAACGCTTAGGTTAAGTTTCAGAGTTGCTTCTAATGTACCAAAGCTGGACTTAGACATAATTTCACTCTCACAACATTATGGCTGGTTGGAGACAGTCCGAACCACAAGTACCGAGTCCATGGTTCTGGGCGTATACTGGGGGGACGGGGACGACTCCCATTAACCCCTGACTATACCGGGGATACGCTTATCACAATGCCTTTCTGGTCTGTGCTGAAGCAGGGCATTCTGGCAGCCAAGTGGCTTGACCTTTATTAGTGAGCCTGGTTACCCCCTCTCGGAACCACAGACTTAGAAATCGCCAGCTCATATACAGTGCATAAAATATATTTATATATATACCCTTATACACCATTTTAATAAAAAATATCACAAAATTCTTCTAAGTCCCTCGGGAAGAGTGAAAGACGCGCACGTTCCTTTTCAGAGCTCCTAGACCTTCCTATAAGAAGTTAGCCAAAAAGTAGCTTCGAAAAACGCTTAGGTTAAGTTTCAGAGTTGCTTCTTATGTACCAAAGCAGGACTTAGACATAATTTCACTCTCACAACATTATGGCTGGTTGGAGACAGTCCGAACCACAAGTACCGGGTCCATGGTTCTGGCCGTATACTGGGGGGACGGGGACGACTCCCATTAACCCCTGACTATACCGGGGATACGATTATCACAATGCCTTTCTAGTCTGTGCTGAAGCAGGGCATTCTGGCAGCCAAGTGGCTTGACCTTTATTAGTGAGCCTGGTTACCCCCTCTCGGAACCACAGACTTAGAAATCGCCAGCTCATATACAGTGCATAAAATATATTTATATATATACCCTTATACACCATTTTAATAAAAAATATCACAAAATTCTTCTAAGTCCCTCGGGAAGAGTGAAAGACGTGCACGTTCATTTTCAGAGCTCCTAGACCTTCCCATAAGAAGTTAGCCAAAAAGTAGCTTCGAAAAACGCTTAGGTTAAGTTTCAGAGTTGCTTCTAATGTACCAAAGCTGGACTTAGACATAATTTCACTCTCACAACATTATGGCTGGTTGGAGACAGTCCGAACCACAAGTACCGGGTCCATGGTTCTGGGCATATACTGGGGGGACGGGGATGACTCCCATTAACCCCTGACTATACCGGGGATACGCTAATCACAATGCCTTTCTGGTCTGTGCTGAAGCAGGGCATTCTGGCAGCCAAGTGGCTTGACCTTTATTAGTGAGCCTGGTTACCCCCTCTTGGAACCACAGACTTAGAAATCGCCAGCTCATATACAGTGCATAAAATATATTTATATATATACCCTTATACACCGTTTTAATAAAAAATATCACAAAATTCTTCTAAGTCCCTCGGGAAGAGTGAAAGACGCGCACGTTCATTTTCAGAGCTGCTAGACCTTCCTATAAGAAGTTAGCCAAAAAGTAGCTTCGAAAAACGCTTAGGTTAAGTTTCAGAGTTGCTTCTAATGTACCAAAGCTGGACTTAGACATAATTTCACTCTCACAACATTATGGCTGGTTGGAGACAGTCCGAACCACAAGTACCGAGTCCATGGTTCTGGGCGTATACTGGGGGGACGGGGACGACTCCCATTAACCCCTGACTATACCGGGGATACGCTTATCACAATGGCTTTCTGGTCTGTGCTGAAGCAGGGCATTCTGGCAGCCAAGTGGCTTGACCTTTATTAGTGAGCCTGGTTACCCCCTCTCGGAACCACAGACTTAGAAATCGCCAGCTCATATACAGTGCATAAAATATATTTATATATATATACCCTTATACACCATTTTAATAAAAAATATCACAAAATTCTTCTATGTCCCTCGGGAAGAGTGAAAGACGCGCACGTTCATTTTCAGAGCTCCTAGACCTTCCTATAAGAAGTTAGCCATAAAGTAGCTTCGAAAAACGCTTAGGTTAAGTTTCAGAGTTGCTTCTAATGAACCAAAGCTGGACTTAGACATAATTTCACTCACAACATTATGGCTGGTTGGAGACAGTCCGAACCACAAGTACCGGGTCCATGGTTCTGGGCGTATACTGGGGGGACGGGGACGACTCCCATTAACCCCTGACTATACCGGGGATACGCTTATCACAATGCCTTTCTGGTCTGTGCTGAAGCAGGGCATTCTGGCAGCCAAGTGGCTTGACCTTTATTAGTGAGCCTGGTTACCCCCTCTCGGAACCACAGACTTAGAAATCGCCAGCTCATATACAGTGCATAAAATATATTTATATATATACCCTTATACACCATTTTAATAAAAAATATCACAAAATTCTTCTAAGTCCCTCGGGAAGAGTGAAAGACGTGCACGTTCATTTTCAGAGCTCCTAGACCTTCCCATAAGAAGTTAGCCAAAAAGTAGCTTCGAAAAACGCTTAGGTTAAGTTTCAGAGTTGCTTCTAATGTACCAAAGCTGGACTTAGACATAATTTCACTCTCACAACATTATGGCTGTTTGGAGACAGTCCGAACCACAAGTACCGGGTCCATGGTTCTGGCCGTATACTGGGGTGACGGGGACGACTCCCATTAACCCCTGACTATACCGGGGATACGCTTATCACAATGCCTTTCTAGTCTGTGCTGAAGCAGGGCATTCTGGCAGCCAAGTGGCTTGACCTTTATTAGTGAGCCTGGTTACCCCCTCTCGGAACCACAGACTTAGAAATCGCCAGCTCATATACAGTGCATAAAATATATTTATATATATACCCTTATACACCATTTTAATAAAAAATATCACAAAATTCTTCTAAGTCCCTCGGGAAGAGAGAAAGACGCGCACGTTCATTTTCAGAGCTCCTAGACCTTCCTATAAGAATTTAGCCAAAAAATAGCTTCGAAAAACGCTTAGGTTAAGTTTCAGAGTTGCTTCTAATGTACCAAAGCTGGACTTAGACATAATTTCACTATCACAACATTATGGCTGTTTGGAGACAGTCCGAACCACAAGTACCGGGTCCATGGTTCTGGCCGTATACTGGGGTGACGGGGACGACTCCCATTAACCCCTGACTATACCGGGGATACGCTTATCACAATGCCTTTCTAGTCTGTGCTGAAGCAGGGCATTCTGGCAGCCAAGTGGCTTGACCTTTATTAGTGAGCCTGGTTACCCCCTCTCGGAACCACAGACTTAGAAATCGCCAGCTCATATACAGTGCATAAAATATATTTATATATATACCCTTATACACCATTTTAATAAAAAATATCACAAAATTCTTCTAAGTCCCTCGGGAAGAGAGAAAGACGCGCACGTTCATTTTCAGAGCTCCTAGACCTTCCTATAAGAAGTTAGCTAAAAAGTAGCTTCGAAAAACGCTTAGGTTAAGTTTCAGAGTTGCTTCTAATGTACCAAAGCTGGACTTAGACATAATTTCACTCTCACAACATTATGGCTGGTTGGAGACAGTCCGAACCACAAGTACCGAGTCCATGGTTCTGGGCGTATACTGGGGGGACGGGGACGACTCCCATTAACCCCTGACTATACCGGGGATACGCTTATCACAATGCCTTTCTGGTCTGTGCTGAAGCAGGGCATTCTGGCAGCCAAGTGGCTTGACCTTTATTAGTGAGCCTGGTTACCCCCTCTCGGAACCACAGACTTAGAAATCGCCAGCTCATATACAGTGCATAAAATATATTTATATATATACCCTTATACACCATTTTAATAAAAAATATCACAAAATTCTTCTAAGTCCCTCGGGAAGAGTGAAAGACGCGCACGTTCCTTTTCAGAGCTCCTAGACCTTCCTATAAGAAGTTAGCCAAAAAGTAGCTTCGAAAAACGCTTAGGTTAAGTTTCAGAGTTGCTTCTTATGTACCAAAGCAGGACTTAGACATAATTTCACTCTCACAACATTATGGCTGGTTGGAGACAGTCCGAACCACAAGTACCGGGTCCATGGTTCTGGCCGTATACTGGGGGGACGGGGACGACTCCCATTAACCCCTGACTATACCGGGGATACGATTATCACAATGCCTTTCTAGTCTGTGCTGAAGCAGGGCATTCTGGCAGCCAAGTGGCTTGACCTTTATTAGTGAGCCTGGTTACCCCCTCTCGGAACCACAGACTTAGAAATCGCCAGCTCATATACAGTGCATAAAATATATTTATATATATACCCTTATACACCATTTTAATAAAAAATATCACAAAATTCTTCTAAGTCCCTCGGGAAGAGTGAAAGACGTGCACGTTCATTTTCAGAGCTCCTAGACCTTCCCATAAGAAGTTAGCCAAAAAGTAGCTTCGAAAAACGCTTAGGTTAAGTTTCAGAGTTGCTTCTAATGTACCAAAGCTGGACTTAGACATAATTTCACTCTCACAACATTATGGCTGGTTGGAGACAGTCCGAACCACAAGTACCGGGTCCATGGTTCTGGGCATATACTGGGGGGACGGGGATGACTCCCATTAACCCCTGACTATACCGGGGATACGCTAATCACAATGCCTTTCTGGTCTGTGCTGAAGCAGGGCATTCTGGCAGCCAAGTGGCTTGACCTTTATTAGTGAGCCTGGTTACCCCCTCTTGGAACCACAGACTTAGAAATCGCCAGCTCATATACAGTGCATAAAATATATTTATATATATACCCTTATACACCGTTTTAATAAAAAATATCACAAAATTCTTCTAAGTCCCTCGGGAAGAGTGAAAGACGCGCACGTTCATTTTCAGAGCTGCTAGACCTTCCTATAAGAAGTTAGCCAAAAAGTAGCTTCGAAAAACGCTTAGGTTAAGTTTCAGAGTTGCTTCTAATGTACCAAAGCTGGACTTAGACATAATTTCACTCTCACAACATTATGGCTGGTTGGAGACAGTCCGAACCACAAGTACCGAGTCCATGGTTCTGGGCGTATACTGGGGGGACGGGGACGACTCCCATTAACCCCTGACTATACCGGGGATACGCTTATCACAATGGCTTTCTGGTCTGTGCTGAAGCAGGGCATTCTGGCAGCCAAGTGGCTTGACCTTTATTAGTGAGCCTGGTTACCCCCTCTCGGAACCACAGACTTAGAAATCGCCAGCTCATATACAGTGCATAAAATATATTTATATATATATACCCTTATACACCATTTTAATAAAAAATATCACAAAATTCTTCTATGTCCCTCGGGAAGAGTGAAAGACGCGCACGTTCATTTTCAGAGCTCCTAGACCTTCCTATAAGAAGTTAGCCATAAAGTAGCTTCGAAAAACGCTTAGGTTAAGTTTCAGAGTTGCTTCTAATGAACCAAAGCTGGACTTAGACATAATTTCACTCACAACATTATGGCTGGTTGGAGACAGTCCGAACCACAAGTACCGGGTCCATGGTTCTGGGCGTATACTGGGGGGACGGGGACGACTCCCATTAACCCCTGACTATACCGGGGATACGCTTATCACAATGCCTTTCTGGTCTGTGCTGAAGCAGGGCATTCTGGCAGCCAAGTGGCTTGACCTTTATTAGTGAGCCTGGTTACCCCCTCTCGGAACCACAGACTTAGAAATCGCCAGCTCATATACAGTGCATAAAATATATTTATATATATACCCTTATACACCATTTTAATAAAAAATATCACAAAATTCTTCTAAGTCCCTCGGGAAGAGTGAAAGACGTGCACGTTCATTTTCAGAGCTCCTAGACCTTCCCATAAGAAGTTAGCCAAAAAGTAGCTTCGAAAAACGCTTAGGTTAAGTTTCAGAGTTGCTTCTAATGTACCAAAGCTGGACTTAGACATAATTTCACTCTCACAACATTATGGCTGGTTGGAGACAGTCCGAACCACAAGTACCGGGTCCATGGTTCTGGGCATATACTGGGGGGACGGGGATGACTCCCATTAACCCCTGACTATACCGGGGATACGCTAATCACAATGCCTTTCTGGTCTGTGCTGAAGCAGGGCATTCTGGCAGCCAAGTGGCTTGACCTTTATTAGTGAGCCTGGTTACCCCCTCTTGGAACCACAGACTTAGAAATCGCCAGCTCATATACAGTGCATAAAATATATTTATATATATACCCTTATACACCATTTTAATAAAAAATATCACAAAATTCTTCTAAGTCCCTCGGGAAGAGTGAAAGACGCGCACGTTCATTTTCAGAGCTCCTAGACCTTCCTATAAGAAGTTAGCCATAAAGTAGCTTCGAAAAACGCTTAGGTTAAGTTTCAGAGTTGCTTCTAATGAACCAAAGCTGGACTTAGACATAATTTCACTCTCACAACATTATGGCTGGTTGGAGACAGTCCGAACCACAAGTACCGGGTCCATGGTTCTGGGCGTATACTGGGGGGACGGGGACGACTCCCATTAACCCCTGACTATACCGGGGATACGCTTATCACAATGCCTTTCTGGTCTGTGCTGAAGCAGGGCATTCTGGCAGCCAAGTGGCTTGACCTTTATTAGTGAGCCTGGTTACCCCCTCTCGGAACCACAGACTTAGAAATCGCCAGCTCATATACAGTGCATAAAATATATTTATATATATACCCTTATACACCGTTTTAATAAAAAATATCACAAAATTCTTCTAAGTCCCTCGGGAAGAGTGAAAGACGCGCACGTTCATTTTCAGAGCTGCTAGACCTTCCTATAAGAAGTTAGCCAAAAAGTAGCTTCGAAAAACGCTTAGGTTAAGTTTCAGAGTTGCTTCTAATGTACCAAAGCTGGACTTAGACATAATTTCACTCTCACAACATTATGGCTGGTTGGAGACAGTCCGAACCACAAGTACCGAGTCCATGGTTCTGGGCGTATACTGGGGGGACGGGGACGACTCCCATTAACCCCTGACTATACCGGGGATACGCTTATCACAATGGCTTTCTGGTCTGTGCTGAAGCAGGGCATTCTGGCAGCCAAGTGGCTTGACCTTTATTAGTGAGCCTGGTTACCCCCTCTCGGAACCACAGACTTAGAAATCGCCAGCTCATATACAGTGCATAAAATATATTTATATATATACCCTTATACACCATTTTAATAAAAAATATCACAAAATTCTTCTAAGTCCCTCGGGAAGAGTGAAAGACGCGCACGTTCATTTTCAGAGCTCCTAGACCTTCCTATAAGAAGTTAGCCATAAAGTAGCTTCGAAAAACGCTTAGGTTAAGTTTCAGAGTTGCTTCTAATGAACCAAAGCTGGACTTAGACATAATTTCACTCTCACAACATTATGGCTGGTTGGAGACAGTCCGAACCACAAGTACCGGGTCCATGGTTCTGGGCGTATACTGGGGGGACGGGGACGACTCCCATTAACCCCTGACTATACCGGGGATACGCTTATCACAATGCCTTTCTGGTCTGTGCTGAAGCAGGGCATTCTGGCAGCCAAGTGGCTTGACCTTTATTAGTGAGCCTGGTTACCCCCTCTCGGAACCACAGACTTAGAAATCGCCAGCTCATATACAGTGCATAAAATATATTTATATATATACCCTTATACACCGTTTTAATAAAAAATATCACAAAATTCTTCTAAGTCCCTCGGGAAGAGTGAAAGACGCGCACGTTCATTTTCAGAGCTGCTAGACCTTCCTATAAGAAGTTAGCCAAAAAGTAGCTTCGAAAAACGCTTAGGTTAAGTTTCAGAGTTGCTTCTAATGTACCAAAGCTGGACTTAGACATAATTTCACTCTCACAACATTATGGCTGGTTGGAGACAGTCCGAACCACAAGTACCGAGTCCATGGTTCTGGGCGTATACTGGGGGGACGGGGACGACTCCCATTAACCCCTGACTATACCGGGGATACGCTTATCACAATGGCTTTCTGGTCTGTGCTGAAGCAGGGCATTCTGGCAGCCAAGTGGCTTGACCTTTATTAGTGAGCCTGGTTACCCCCTCTCGGAACCACAGACTTAGAAATCGCCAGCTCATATACAGTGCATAAAATATATTTATTTATATATACCCTTATACACCATTTTAATAAAAAATATCACAAAATTCTTCTATGTCCCTCGGGAAGAGTGAAAGACGCGCACGTTCATTTTCAGAGCTCCTAGACCTTCCTATAAGAAGTTAGCCATAAAGTAGCTTCGAAAAACGCTTAGGTTAAGTTTCAGAGTTGCTTCTAATGAACCAAAGCTGGACTTAGACATAATTTCACTCACAACATTATGGCTGGTTGGAGACAGTCCGAACCACAAGTACCGGGTCCATGGTTCTGGGCGTATACTGGGGGGACGGGGACGACTCCCATTAACCCCTGACTATACCGGGGATACGCTTATCACAATGCCTTTCTGGTCTGTGCTGAAGCAGGGCATTCTGGCAGCCAAGTGGCTTGACCTTTATTAGTGAGCCTGGTTACCCCCTCTCGGAACCACAGACTTAGAAATCGCCAGCTCATATACAGTGCATAAAATATATTTATATATATACCCTTATACACCATTTTAATAAAAAATATCACAAAATTCTTCTAAGTCCCTCGGGAAGAGTGAAAGACGCGCACGTTCCTTTTCAGAGCTCCTAGACCTTCCTATAAGAAGTTAGCCAAAAAGTAGCTTCGAAAAACGCTTAGGTTAAGTTTCAGAGTTGCTTCTAATGTACCAAAGCAGGACTTAGACATAATTTCACTCTCACAACATTATGGCTGGTTGGAGACAGTCCGAACCACAAGTACCGGGTCCATGGTTCTGGCCGTATACTGGGGGGACGGGGACGACTCCCATTAACCCCTGACTATACCGGGGATACGCTTATCACAATGCCTTTCTAGTCTGTGCTGAAGCAGGGCATTCTGGCAGCCAAGTGGCTTGACCTTTATTAGTGAGCCTGGTTACCCCCTCTCGGAACCACAGACTTAGAAATCGCCAGCTCATATACAGTGCATAAAATATATTTATATATATACCCTTATACACCATTTTAATAAAAAATATCACAAAATTCTTCTAAGTCCCTCGGGAAGAGTGAGAGACGCGCACGTTCATTTTCAGAGCTCCTAGACCTTCCTATAAGAAGTTAGCCAAAAAGTAGCTTCGAAAAACGCTTAGGTTAAGTTTCAGAGTTGCTTCTAATGTACCAAAGCTGGACTTAGACATAATTTCACTCTCACAACATTATGGCTGTTTGGAGACAGTCCGAACCACAAGTACCGGGTCCATGGTTCTGGCCGTATACTGGGGTGACGGGGACGACTCCCATTAACCCCTGACTATACCGGGGATACGCTTATCACAATGCCTTTCTAGTCTGTGCTGAAGCAGGGCATTCTGGCAGCCAAGTGGCTTGACCTTTATTAGTGAGCCTGGTTACCCCCTCTCGGAACCACAGACTTAGAAATCGCCAGCTCATATACAGTGCATAAAATATATTTATATATATACCCTTATACACCATTTTAATAAAAAATATCACAAAATTCTTCTAAGTCCCTCGGGAAGAGTGAAAGACGCGCACGTTCATTTTCAGAGCTCCTAGACCTTCCCATAAGAAGTTAGCCAAAAAGTAGCTTCGAAAAACGCTTAGGTTAAGTTTCAGAGTTGCTTCTAATGTACCAAAGCTGGACTTAGACATAATTTCACTCTCACAACATTATGGCTGGTTGGAGACAGTCCGAACCACAAGTACCGAGTCCAAGGTTCTGGGCGTATACTGGGGGGACGGGGACGACTCCCATTAACCCCTGACTATACCAGGGATACGCTTATCACAATGCCTTTCTAGTCTGTGCTGAAGCAGGGCATTCTGGCAGCCAAGTGGCTTGACCTTTATTAGTGAGCCTGGTTACCCCCTCTCGGAACCACAGACTTAGAAATCGCCAGCTCATATACAGTGCATAAAATATATTTATATATATATACCCTTATACACCATTTAAAAAAAAATATAACAAAATTCTTCTATGTCCCTCGGGAAGCGTGAAAGACGCGCACGTTCATTTTCAGAGCTCCTAGACCTTCCTATAAGAAGTTAGCCAAAAAGTAGCTTCGAAAAACGCTTAGGTTAAGTTTCAGAGTTGCTTCTAATGAACCAAAGCTGGACTTAGACATAATTTCACTCTCACAACATTATGGCTGGTTGGAGACAGTCCGAACCACAAGTACCGGGTCCATGGTTCTGGGCGTATACTGGGGGGACGGGGATGACTCCCATTAACCCCTGACTATACCGGGGATACGCTTATCACAATGCCTTTCTGGTCTGTGCTGAAGCAGGGCATTCTGGCAGCCAAGTGGCTTGACCTTTATTAGTGAGCCTGGTTACCCCCTCTCTGAACCACAGACTTAGAAATCGCCAGCTCATATACAGTGCATAAAATATATTTATATATATACCCTTATACACCATTTTAATAAAAAATATCACAAAATTCTTCTAAGTCCCTCGGGAAGAGTGAAAGACGCGCACGTTCATTTTCAGAGCTCCTAGACCTTCCTATAAGAAGTTAGCCAAAAAGTAGCTTCGAAAAACGCTTAGGTTAAGTTTCAGAGTTGCTTCTAATGTACCAAAGCTGGACTTCGACATAATTTCACTCTCACAACATTATGGCTGGTTGGAGACAGTCCGAACCACAAGTACCGGGTCCATGGTTCTGGGCGTATACTGGGGGGACGGGGACGACTCCCATTAACCCCTGACTATACCGGGGATACGCTTATCACAATGGCTTTCTGGTCTGTGCTGAAGCAGGGTATTCTGGCAGCCAAGTGGCTTGACCTTTATTAGTGAGCCTGGTTACCCCCTCTCGGAACCACAGACTTAGAAATCGCCAGCTCATATACAGTGCATAAAATATATTTATATATATATACCCTTATACACCATTTTAATAAAAAATATAACAAAATTCTTCTATGTCCCTCGGGAAGAGTGAAAGACGCGCACGTTCATTTTCAGAGCTCCTAGACCTTCCTATAAGAAGTTAGTCAAAAAGTAGCTTCGAAAAACGCTTAGGTTAAGTTTCAGAGTTGCTTCTAATTAACCAAAGCTGGACTTAGACATAATTTCACTCTCACAACATTATGGCTGGTTGGAGACAGTCCGAACCACAAGTACCGGGTCCATGGTTCTGGGCGTATACTGGGGGGACGGGGATGACTCCCATTAACCCCTGACTATACCGGGGATACGCTTATCACAATGCCTTTCTGGTCTGTGCTGAAGCAGGGCATTCTGGCAGCCAAGTGGCTTGACCTTTATTAGTGAGCCTGGTTACCCCCTCTCGGAACCACAGACTTAGAAATCGCCAGCTCATATACAGTGCATAAAATATATTTATATATATACCCTTATACACCATTTTAATAAAAAATATCACAAAATTCTTCTAAGTCCCGCGGGAAGAGTGAAAGACGCGCACGTTCATTTTCAGAGCTCCTAGACCTTCCTATAAGAAGTTAGCCAAAAAGTAGCTTCGAAAAACGCTTAGGTTAAGTTTCAGAGTTGCTTCTAATGTACCAAAGCTGGACTTAGACATAATTTCACTCTCACAACATTATGGCTGGTTGGAGACAGTCCGAACCACAAGTACCGGGTCCATGGTTCTGGGCGTATACTGGGGGGACGGGGATGACTCCCATTAACCCCTGACTATACCAGGGATACGCTTATCACAATGCCTTTCTGGTCTGTGCTGAAGCAGGGCATTCTGGCAGCCAAGTGGCTTGACCTTTATTAGTGAGCCTGGTTACCCCCTCTCGGAACCACAGACTTAGAAATCGCCAGCTCATATACAGTGCATAAAATATATTTATATATATATACCCTTATACACCATTTTAATAAAAAATATAACAAAATTCTTCTATGTCCCTCGGGAAGAGTGAAAGACGCGCACGTTCATTTTCAGAGCTCCTAGACCTTCCTATAAGAAGTTAGTCAAAAAGTAGCTTCGAAAAACGCTTAGGTTAAGTTTCAGAGTTGCTTCTAATGAACCAAAGCTGGACTTAGACATAATTTCACTCTCACAACATTATGGCTGGTTGGAGACAGTCCGAACCACAAGTACCGGGTCCATGGTTCTGGGCGTATACTGGGGGGACGGGGATGACTCCCATTAACCCCTGACTATACCGGGGATACGCTTATCACAATGCCTTTCTGGTCTGTGCTGAAGCAGGGCATTCTGGCAGCCAAGTGGCTTGACCTTTATTAGTGAGCCTGGTTACCCCCTCTCGGAACCACAGACTTAGAAATCGCCAGCTCATATACAGTGCATAAAATATATTTATATATATACCCTTATACACCATTTTAATAAAAAATATCACAAAATTCTTCTAAGTCCCTCGGGAAGAGTGAAAGACGCGCACGTTCATTTTCAGAGCTCCTAGACCTTCCTATAAGAAGTTAGCCAAAAAGTAGCTTCGAAAAACGCTTAGGTTAAGTTTCAGAGTTGCTTCTAATGTACCAAAGCTGGACTTCGACATAATTTCACTCTCACAACATTATGGCTGGTTGGAGACAGTCCGAACCACAAGTACCGGGTCCATGGTTCTGGGCGTATACTGGGGGGACGGGGACGACTCCCATTAACCCCTGACTATACCGGGGATACGCTTATCACAATGGCTTTCTGGTCTGTGCTGAAGCAGGGTATTCTGGCAGCCAAGTGGCTTGACCTTTATTAGTGAGCCTGGTTACCCCCTCTCGGAACCACAGACTTAGAAATCGCCAGCTCATATACAGTGCATAAAATATATTTATATATATACCCTTATACACCATTTTAATAAAAAATATAACAAAATTCTTCTATGTCCCTCGGGAAGAGTGAAAGATGCGCACGTTCATTTTCAGAGCTCCTAGACCTTCCTATAAGAAGTTAGCCAAAAAGTAGCTTCGAAAAACGCTTAGGTTAAGTTTCAGAGTTGCTTCAAATGAACCAAAGCTGGACTTAGACATAATTTCACTCTCACAACATTATGGCTGGTTGGAGACAGTCCGAACCACAAGTACCGGGTCCATGGTTCTGGGCGTATACTGGGGGGACGGGGATGACTCCCATTAACCCCTGACTATACCGGGGATACGCTTATCACAATGCCTTTCTGGTCTGTGCTGAAGCAGGGCATTCTGGCAGCCAAGTGGCTTGACCTTTATTAGTGAGCCTGGTTACCCCCTCTCGGAACCACAGACTTAGAAATCGCCAGCTCATATACAGTGCATAAAATATATTTATATATATACCCTTATACACCATTTTAATAAAAAATATCACAAAATTCTTCTAAGTCCCGCGGGAAGAGTGAAAGACGCGCACGTTCATTTTCAGAGCTCCTAGACCTTCCTATAAGAAGTTAGCCAAAAAGTAGCTTCGAAAAACGCTTAGGTTAAGTTTCAGAGTTGCTTCTAATGTACCAAAGCTGGACTTAGACATAATTTCACTCTCACAACATTATGGCTGGTTGGAGACAGTCCGAACCACAAGTACCGGGTCCATGGTTCTGGGCGTATACTGGGGGGACGGGGATGACTCCCATTAACCCCTGACTATACCAGGGATACGCTTATCACAATGCCTTTCTGGTCTGTGCTGAAGCAAGGCATTCTGGCAGCCAAGTGGCTTGACCTTTATTAGTGAGCCTGGTTACCCCCTCTCGGAACCACAGACTTAGAAATCGCCAGCTCATATACAGTGCATAAAATATATTTATATATATACCCTTATACACCATTTTAATAAAAAATATCACAAAATTCTTCTAAGTCCCTCGGGAAGAGTGAAAGACGCGCACGTTCATTTTCAGAGCTGCTAGACCTTCCTATAAGAAGTTAGCCAAAAAATAGCTTCGAAAAACGCTTAGGTTAAGTTTCAGAGTTGCTTCTAATGTACCAAAGCTGGACTTAGACATAATTTCACTCTCACAACATTATGGCTGTTTGGAGACAGTCCGAACCACAAGTACCGGGTCCATGGTTCTGGCCGTATACTGGGGTGACGGGGACGACTCCCATTAACCCCTGACTATACCGGGGATACGCTTATCACAATGCCTTTCTAGTCTGTGCTGAAGCAGGGCATTCTGGCAGCCAAGTGGCTTGACCTTTATTAGTGAGCCTGGTTACCCCCTCTCGGAACCACAGACTTAGAAATCGCCAGCTCATATACAGTGCATAAAATATATTTATATATATACCCTTATACACCATTTTAATAAAAAATATCACAAAATTCTTCTAAGTCCCTCGGGAAGAGAGAAAGACGCGCACGTTCATTTTCAGAGCTCCTAGACCTTCCTATAAGAAGTTAGCTAAAAAGTAGCTTCGAAAAACGCTTAGGTTAAGTTTCAGAGTTGCTTCTAATGAACCAAAGCTGGACTTAGACATAATTTCACTCTCACAACATTATGGCTGGTTGGAGACAGTCCGAACCACAAGTACCGGGTCCATGGTTCTGGGCGTATACTGGGGGGACGGGGACGACTCCCATTAACCCCTGACTATACCGGGGATACGCTTATAACAATGCCTTTCTGGTCTGTGCTGAAGCAGGGCATTCTGGCAGCCAAGTGGCTTGACCTTTATTAGTGAGCCTGGTTACCCCGTCTCGGAACCACAGACTTAGAAATCGCCAGCTCATATACAGTGCATAAAATATATTTATATATATACCCTTATACACCATTTTAATAAAAAATATCACAAAATTCTTCTAAGTCCCTCGGGAAGAGTGAAAGACGCGCACGTTCATTTTCAGAGCTGCTAGACCTTCCTATAAGAATTTAGCCAAAAAATAGCTTCGAAAAACGCTTAGGTTAAGTTTCAGAGTTGCTTCTAATGTACCAAAGCTGGACTTAGACATAATTTCACTATCACAACATTATGGCTGTTTGGAGACAGTCCGAACCACAAGTACCGGGTCCATGGTTCTGGCCGTATACTGGGGTGACGGGGACGACTCCCATTAACCCCTGACTATACCGGGGATACGCTTATCACAATGCCTTTCTAGTCTGTGCTGAAGCAGGGCATTCTGGCAGCCAAGTGGCTTGACCTTTATTAGTGAGCCTGGTTACCCCCTCTCGGAACCACAGACTTAGAAATCGCCAGCTCATATACAGTACAGTGCATAAAATATATTTATATATATACCCTTATACACCATTTTAATAAAAAATATCACAAAATTCTTCTAAGTCCCTCGGGAAGAGAGAAAGACGCGCACGTTCATTTTCAGAGCTCCTAGACCTTCCTATAAGAAGTTAGCTAAAAAGTAGCTTCGAAAAACGCTTAGGTTAAGTTTCAGAGTTGCTTCTAATGTACCAAAGCTGGACTTAGACATAATTTCACTCTCACAACATTATGGCTGGTTGGAGACAGTCCGAACCACAAGTACCGAGTCCATGGTTCTGGGCGTATACTGGGGGGACGGGGACGACTCCCATTAACCCCTGACTATACCGGGGATACGCTTATCACAATGCCTTTCTGGTCTGTGCTGAAGCAGGGCATTCTGGCAGCCAAGTGGCTTGACCTTTATTAGTGAGCCTGGTTACCCCCTCTCGGAACCACAGACTTAGAAATCGCCAGCTCATATACAGTGCATAAAATATATTTATATATATACCCTTATACACCATTTTAATAAAAAATATCACAAAATTCTTCTAAGTCCCTCGGGAAGAGTGAAAGACGCGCACGTTCCTTTTCAGAGCTCCTAGACCTTCCTATAAGAAGTTAGCCAAAAAGTAGCTTCGAAAAACGCTTAGGTTAAGTTTCAGAGTTGCTTCTTATGTACCAAAGCAGGACTTAGACATAATTTCACTCTCACAACATTATGGCTGGTTGGAGACAGTCCGAACCACAAGTACCGGGTCCATGGTTCTGGCCGTATACTGGGGGGACGGGGACGACTCCCATTAACCCCTGACTATACCGGGGATACGATTATCACAATGCCTTTCTAGTCTGTGCTGAAGCAGGGCATTCTGGCAGCCAAGTGGCTTGACCTTTATTAGTGAGCCTGGTTACCCCCTCTCGGAACCACAGACTTAGAAATCGCCAGCTCATATACAGATCATAAAATTTATTTATATATATACCCTTATACACCATTTTAATAAAAAATATCACAAAATTCTTCTAAGTACCTCGGGAAGAGTGAGAGACGCGCACGTTCATTTTCAGAGCTCCTAGACCTTCCTATAAGAAGTTAGCCAAAAAGTAGCTTCGAAAAACGCTTAGGTTAAGTTTCAGAGTTGCTTCTAATGTACCAAAGCTGGACTTAGACATAATTTCACTCTCACAACATTATGGCTGTTTGGAGACAGTCCGAACCACAAGTACCGGGTCCATGGTTCTGGCCGTATACTGGGGTGACGGGGACGACTCCCATTAACCCCTGACTATACCGGGGATACGCTTATCACAATGCCTTTCTAGTCTGTGCTGAAGCAGGGCATTCTGGCAGCCAAGTGGCTTGACCTTTATTAGTGAGCCTGGTTACCCCCTCTCGGAACCACAGACTTAGAAATCGCCAGCTCATATACAGTGCATAAAATATATTTATATATATACCCTTATACACCATTTTAATAAAAAATATCACAAAATTCTTCTAAGTCCCTCGGGAAGAGTGAAAGACGTGCACGTTCATTTTCAGAGCTCCTAGACCTTCCCATAAGAAGTTAGCCAAAAAGTAGCTTCGAAAAACGCTTAGGTTAAGTTTCAGAGTTGCTTCTAATGTACCAAAGCTGGACTTAGACATAATTTCACTCTCACAACATTATGGCTGGTTGGAGACAGTCCGAACCACAAGTACCGGGTCCATGGTTCTGGGCATATACTGGGGGGACGGGGATGACTCCCATTAACCCCTGACTATACCGGGGATACGCTAATCACAATGCCTTTCTGGTCTGTGCTGAAGCAGGGCATTCTGGCAGCCAAGTGGCTTGACCTTTATTAGTGAGCCTGGTTACCCCCTCTTGGAACCACAGACTTAGAAATCGCCAGCTCATATACAGTGCATAAAATATATTTTTATATATACCCTTATACACCGTTTTAATAAAAAATATCACAAAATTCTTCTAAGTCCCTCGGGAAGAGTGAAAGACGCGCACGTTCATTTTCAGAGCTGCTAGACCTTCCTATAAGAAGTTAGCCAAAAAGTAGCTTCGAAAAACGCTTAGGTTAAGTTTCAGAGTTGCTTCTAATGTACCAAAGCTGGACTTAGACATAATTTCACTCTCACAACATTATGGCTGGTTGGAGACAGTCCGAACCACAAGTACCGAGTCCATGGTTCTGGGCGTATACTGGGGGGACGGGGACGACTCCCATTAACCCCTGACTATACCGGGGATACGCTTATCACAATGGCTTTCTGGTCTGTGCTGAAGCAGGGCATTCTGGCAGCCAAGTGGCTTGACCTTTATTAGTGAGCCTGGTTACCCCCTCTCGGAACCACAGACTTAGAAATCGCCAGCTCATATACAGTGCATAAAATATATTTATATATATATACCCTTATACACCATTTTAATAAAAAATATCACAAAATTCTTCTATGTCCCTCGGGAAGAGTGAAAGACGCGCACGTTCATTTTCAGAGCTCCTAGACCTTCCTATAAGAAGTTAGCCATAAAGTAGCTTCGAAAAACGCTTAGGTTAAGTTTCAGAGTTGCTTCTAATGAACCAAAGCTGGACTTAGACATAATTTCACTCACAACATTATGGCTGGTTGGAGACAGTCCGAACCACAAGTACCGGGTCCATGGTTCTGGGCGTATACTGGGGGGACGGGGACGACTCCCATTAACCCCTGACTATACCGGGGATACGCTTATCACAATGCCTTTCTGGTCTGTGCTGAAGCAGGGCATTCTGGCAGCCAAGTGGCTTGACCTTTATTAGTGAGCCTGGTTACCCCCTCTCGGAACCACAGACTTAGAAATCGCCAGCTCATATACAGTGCATAAAATATATTTATATATATACCCTTATACACCATTTTAATAAAAAATATCACAAAATTCTTCTAAGTCCCTCGGGAAGAGTGAAAGACGTGCACGTTCATTTTCAGAGCTCCTAGACCTTCCCATAAGAAGTTAGCCAAAAAGTAGCTTCGAAAAACGCTTAGGTTAAGTTTCAGAGTTGCTTCTAATGTACCAAAGCTGGACTTAGACATAATTTCACTCTCACAACATTATGGCTGGTTGGAGACAGTCCGAACCACAAGTACCGGGTCCATGGTTCTGGGCATATACTGGGGGGACGGGGATGACTCCCATTAACCCCTGACTATACCGGGGATACGCTAATCACAATGCCTTTCTGGTCTGTGCTGAAGCAGGGCATTCTGGCAGCCAAGTGGCTTGACCTTTATTAGTGAGCCTGGTTACCCCCTCTTGGAACCACAGACTTAGAAATCGCCAGCTCATATACAGTGCATAAAATATATTTATATATATACCCTTATACACCATTTTAATAAAAAATATCACAAAATTCTTCTAAGTCCCTCGGGAAGAGTGAAAGACGCGCACGTTCATTTTCAGAGCTCCTAGACCTTCCTATAAGAAGTTAGCCATAAAGTAGCTTCGAAAAACGCTTAGGTTAAGTTTCAGAGTTGCTTCTAATGAACCAAAGCTGGACTTAGACATAATTTCACTCTCACAACATTATGGCTGGTTGAAGACAGTCCGAACCACAAGTACCGGGTCCATGGTTCTGGGCGTATACTGGGGGGACGGGGACGACTCCCATTAACCCCTGACTATACCGGGGATACGCTTATCACAATGCCTTTCTGGTCTGTGCTGAAGCAGGGCATTCTGGCAGCCAAGTGGCTTGACCTTTATTAGTGAGCCTGGTTACCCCCTCTCGGAACCACAGACTTAGAAATCGCCAGCTCATATACAGTGCATAAAATATATTTATATATATACCCTTATACACCGTTTTAATAAAAAATATCACAAAATTCTTCTAAGTCCCTCGGGAAGAGTGAAAGACGCGCACGTTCATTTTCAGAGCTGCTAGACCTTCCTATAAGAAGTTAGCCAAAAAGTAGCTTCGAAAAACGCTTAGGTTAAGTTTCAGAGTTGCTTCTAATGTACCAAAGCTGGACTTAGACATAATTTCACTCTCACAACATTATGGCTGGTTGGAGACAGTCCGAACCACAAGTACCGAGTCCATGGTTCTGGGCGTATACTGGGGGGACGGGGACGACTCCCATTAACCCCTGACTATACCGGGGATACGCTTATCACAATGGCTTTCTGGTCTGTGCTGAAGCAGGGCATTCTGGCAGCCAAGTGGCTTGACCTTTATTAGTGAGCCTGGTTACCCCCTCTCGGAACCACAGACTTAGAAATCGCCAGCTCATATACAGTGCATAAAATATATTTATATATATATACCCTTATACACCATTTTAATAAAAAATATCACAAAATTCTTCTATGTCCCTCGGGAAGAGTGAAAGACGCGCACGTTCATTTTCAGAGCTCCTAGACCTTCCTATAAGAAGTTAGCCATAAAGTAGCTTCGAAAAACGCTTAGGTTAAGTTTCAGAGTTGCTTCTAATGAACCAAAGCTGGACTTAGACATAATTTCACTCACAACATTATGGCTGGTTGGAGACAGTCCGAACCACAAGTACCGGGTCCATGGTTCTGGGCGTATACTGGGGGGACGGGGACGACTCCCATTAACCCCTGACTATACCGGGGATACGCTTATCACAATGCCTTTCTGGTCTGTGCTGAAGCAGGGCATTCTGGCAGCCAAGTGGCTTGACCTTTATTAGTGAGCCTGGTTACCCCCTCTCGGAACCACAGACTTAGAAATCGCCAGCTCATATACAGTGCATAAAATATATTTATATATATACCCTTATACACCATTTTAATAAAAAATATCACAAAATTCTTCTAAGTCCCTCGGGAAGAGTGAAAGACGCGCACGTTCCTTTTCAGAGCTCCTAGACCTTCCTATAAGAAGTTAGCCAAAAAGTAGCTTCGAAAAACGCTTAGGTTAAGTTTCAGAGTTGCTTCTTATGTACCAAAGCAGGACTTAGACATAATTTCACTCTCACAACATTATGGCTGGTTGGAGACAGTCCGAACCACAAGTACCGGGTCCATGGTTCTGGCCGTATACTGGGGGGACGGGGACGACTCCCATTAACCCCTGACTATACCGGGGATACGCTTATCACAATGCCTTTCTAGTCTGTGCTGAAGCAGGGCATTCTGGCAGCCAAGTGGCTTGACCTTTATTAGTGAGCCTGGTTACCCCCTCTCGGAACCACAGACTTAGAAATCGCCAGCTCATATACAGTGCATAAAATATATTTATATATATACCCTTATACACCATTTTAATAAAAAATATCACAAAATTCTTCTAAGTCCCTCGGGAAGAGTGAGAGACGCGCACGTTCATTTTCAGAGCTCCTAGACCTTCCTATAAGAAGTTAGCCAAAAAGTAGCTTCGAAAAACGCTTAGGTTAAGTTTCAGAGTTGCTTCTAATGTACCAAAGCTGGACTTAGACATAATTTCACTCTCACAACATTATGGCTGTTTGGAGACAGTCCGAACCACAAGTACCGGGTCCATGGTTCTGGCCGTATACTGGGGTGACGGGGACGACTCCCATTAACCCCTGACTATACCGGGGATACGCTTATCACAATGCCTTTCTAGTCTGTGCTGAAGCAGGGCATTCTGGCAGCCAAGTGGCTTGACCTTTATTAGTGAGCCTGGTTACCCCCTCTCGGAACCACAGACTTAGAAATCGCCAGCTCATATACAGTGCATAAAATATATTTATATATATACCCTTATACACCATTTTAATAAAAAATATCACAAAATTCTTCTAAGTCCCTCGGGAAGAGTGAAAGACGCGCACGTTCATTTTCAGAGCTCCTAGACCTTCCCATAAGAAGTTAGCCAAAAAGTAGCTTCGAAAAACGCTTAGGTTAAGTTTCAGAGTTGCTTCTAATGTACCAAAGCTGGACTTAGACATAATTTCACTCTCACAACATTATGGCTGGTTGGAGACAGTCCGAACCACAAGTACCGAGTCCAAGGTTCTGGGCGTATACTGGGGGGACGGGGACGACTCCCATTAACCCCTGACTATACCAGGGATACGCTTATCACAATGCCTTTCTAGTCTGTGCTGAAGCAGGGCATTCTGGCAGCCAAGTGGCTTGACCTTTATTAGTGAGCCTGGTTACCCCCTCTCGGAACCACAGACTTAGAAATCGCCAGCTCATATACAGTGCATAAAATATATTTATATATATATACCCTTATACACCATTTAAAAAAAAATATAACAAAATTCTTCTATGTCCCTCGGGAAGCGTGAAAGACGCGCACGTTCATTTTCAGAGCTCCTAGACCTTCCTATAAGAAGTTAGCCAAAAAGTAGCTTCGAAAAACGCTTAGGTTAAGTTTCAGAGTTGCTTCTAATGAACCAAAGCTGGACTTAGACATAATTTCACTCTCACAACATTATGGCTGGTTGGAGACAGTCCGAACCACAAGTACCGGGTCCATGGTTCTGGGCGTATACTGGGGGGACGGGGATGACTCCCATTAACCCCTGACTATACCGGGGATACGCTTATCACAATGCCTTTCTGGTCTGTGCTGAAGCAGGGCATTCTGGCAGCCAAGTGGCTTGACCTTTATTAGTGAGCCTGGTTACCCCCTCTCTGAACCACAGACTTAGAAATCGCCAGCTCATATACAGTGCATAAAATATATTTATATATATACCCTTATACACCATTTTAATAAAAAATATCACAAAATTCTTCTAAGTCCCTCGGGAAGAGTGAAAGACGCGCACGTTCATTTTCAGAGCTCCTAGACCTTCCTATAAGAAGTTAGCCAAAAAGTAGCTTCGAAAAACGCTTAGGTTAAGTTTCAGAGTTGCTTCTAATGTACCAAAGCTGGACTTCGACATAATTTCACTCTCACAACATTATGGCTGGTTGGAGACAGTCCGAACCACAAGTACCGGGTCCATGGTTCTGGGCGTATACTGGGGGGACGGGGACGACTCCCATTAACCCCTGACTATACCGGGGATACGCTTATCACAATGGCTTTCTGGTCTGTGCTGAAGCAGGGTATTCTGGCAGCCAAGTGGCTTGACCTTTATTAGTGAGCCTGGTTACCCCCTCTCGGAACCACAGACTTAGAAATCGCCAGCTCATATACAGTGCATAAAATATATTTATATATATATACCCTTATACACCATTTTAATAAAAAATATAACAAAATTCTTCTATGTCCCTCGGGAAGAGTGAAAGACGCGCACGTTCATTTTCAGAGCTCCTAGACCTTCCTATAAGAAGTTAGTCAAAAAGTAGCTTCGAAAAACGCTTAGGTTAAGTTTCAGAGTTGCTTCTAATTAACCAAAGCTGGACTTAGACATAATTTCACTCTCACAACATTATGGCTGGTTGGAGACAGTCCGAACCACAAGTACCGGGTCCATGGTTCTGGGCGTATACTGGGGGGACGGGGATGACTCCCATTAACCCCTGACTATACCGGGGATACGCTTATCACAATGCCTTTCTGGTCTGTGCTGAAGCAGGGCATTCTGGCAGCCAAGTGGCTTGACCTTTATTAGTGAGCCTGGTTACCCCCTCTCGGAACCACAGACTTAGAAATCGCCAGCTCATATACAGTGCATAAAATATATTTATATATATACCCTTATACACCATTTTAATAAAAAATATCACAAAATTCTTCTAAGTCCCGCGGGAAGAGTGAAAGACGCGCACGTTCATTTTCAGAGCTCCTAGACCTTCCTATAAGAAGTTAGCCAAAAAGTAGCTTCGAAAAACGCTTAGGTTAAGTTTCAGAGTTGCTTCTAATGTACCAAAGCTGGACTTAGACATAATTTCACTCTCACAACATTATGGCTGGTTGGAGACAGTCCGAACCACAAGTACCGGGTCCATGGTTCTGGGCGTATACTGGGGGGACGGGGATGACTCCCATTAACCCCTGACTATACCAGGGATACGCTTATCACAATGCCTTTCTGGTCTGTGCTGAAGCAGGGCATTCTGGCAGCCAAGTGGCTTGACCTTTATTAGTGAGCCTGGTTACCCCCTCTCGGAACCACAGACTTAGAAATCGCCAGCTCATATACAGTGCATAAAATATATTTATATATATATACCCTTATACACCATTTTAATAAAAAATATAACAAAATTCTTCTATGTCCCTCGGGAAGAGTGAAAGACGCGCACGTTCATTTTCAGAGCTCCTAGACCTTCCTATAAGAAGTTAGTCAAAAAGTAGCTTCGAAAAACGCTTAGGTTAAGTTTCAGAGTTGCTTCTAATGAACCAAAGCTGGACTTAGACATAATTTCACTCTCACAACATTATGGCTGGTTGGAGACAGTCCGAACCACAAGTACCGGGTCCATGGTTCTGGGCGTATACTGGGGGGACGGGGATGACTCCCATTAACCCCTGACTATACCGGGGATACGCTTATCACAATGCCTTTCTGGTCTGTGCTGAAGCAGGGCATTCTGGCAGCCAAGTGGCTTGACCTTTATTAGTGAGCCTGGTTACCCCCTCTCGGAACCACAGACTTAGAAATCGCCAGCTCATATACAGTGCATAAAATATATTTATATATATACCCTTATACACCATTTTAATAAAAAATATCACAAAATTCTTCTAAGTCCCTCGGGAAGAGTGAAAGACGCGCACGTTCATTTTCAGAGCTCCTAGACCTTCCTATAAGAAGTTAGCCAAAAAGTAGCTTCGAAAAACGCTTAGGTTAAGTTTCAGAGTTGCTTCTAATGTACCAAAGCTGGACTTCGACATAATTTCACTCTCACAACATTATGGCTGGTTGGAGACAGTCCGAACCACAAGTACCGGGTCCATGGTTCTGGGCGTATACTGGGGGGACGGGGACGACTCCCATTAACCCCTGACTATACCGGGGATACGCTTATCACAATGGCTTTCTGGTCTGTGCTGAAGCAGGGTATTCTGGCAGCCAAGTGGCTTGACCTTTATTAGTGAGCCTGGTTACCCCCTCTCGGAACCACAGACTTAGAAATCGCCAGCTCATATACAGTGCATAAAATATATTTATATATATACCCTTATACACCATTTTAATAAAAAATATAACAAAATTCTTCTATGTCCCTCGGGAAGAGTGAAAGATGCGCACGTTCATTTTCAGAGCTCCTAGACCTTCCTATAAGAAGTTAGCCAAAAAGTAGCTTCGAAAAACGCTTAGGTTAAGTTTCAGAGTTGCTTCAAATGAACCAAAGCTGGACTTAGACATAATTTCACTCTCACAACATTATGGCTGGTTGGAGACAGTCCGAACCACAAGTACCGGGTCCATGGTTCTGGGCGTATACTGGGGGGACGGGGATGACTCCCATTAACCCCTGACTATACCGGGGATACGCTTATCACAATGCCTTTCTGGTCTGTGCTGAAGCAGGGCATTCTGGCAGCCAAGTGGCTTGACCTTTATTAGTGAGCCTGGTTACCCCCTCTCGGAACCACAGACTTAGAAATCGCCAGCTCATATACAGTGCATAAAATATATTTATATATATACCCTTATACACCATTTTAATAAAAAATATCACAAAATTCTTCTAAGTCCCGCGGGAAGAGTGAAAGACGCGCACGTTCATTTTCAGAGCTCCTAGACCTTCCTATAAGAAGTTAGCCAAAAAGTAGCTTCGAAAAACGCTTAGGTTAAGTTTCAGAGTTGCTTCTAATGTACCAAAGCTGGACTTAGACATAATTTCACTCTCACAACATTATGGCTGGTTGGAGACAGTCCGAACCACAAGTACCGGGTCCATGGTTCTGGGCGTATACTGGGGGGACGGGGATGACTCCCATTAACCCCTGACTATACCAGGGATACGCTTATCACAATGCCTTTCTGGTCTGTGCTGAAGCAAGGCATTCTGGCAGCCAAGTGGCTTGACCTTTATTAGTGAGCCTGGTTACCCCCTCTCGGAACCACAGACTTAGAAATCGCCAGCTCATATACAGTGCATAAAATATATTTATATATATACCCTTATACACCATTTTAATAAAAAATATCACAAAATTCTTCTAAGTCCCTCGGGAAGAGTGAAAGACGCGCACGTTCATTTTCAGAGCTCCTAGACCTTCCTATAAGAAGTTAGCCAAAAAGTAGCTTCGAAAAACGCTTAGGTTAAGTTTCAGAGTTGCTTCTAATGTACCAAAGCTGGACTTAGACATAATTTCACTCTCACAACATTATGGCTGGTTGGAGACAGTCCGAACCACAAGTACCGGGTCCATGGTTCTGGCCGTATACTGGGGGGACGGGGACGACTCCCATTAACCCCTGACTATACCGGGGATACGCTTATCACAATGCCTTTCTGGTCTGTGCTGAAGCAGGGCATTCTGGCAGCCAAGTGGCTTGACCTTTATTAGTGAGCCTGGTTACCCCCTCTCGGAACCACAGACTTAGAAATCGCCAGCTCATATACAGTGCATAAAATATATTTATATATATACCCTTATACACCATTTTAATAAAAAATATCACAAAATTCTTCTAAGTCCCTCGGGAAGAGTGAAAGACGCGCACGTTCATTTTCAGAGCTCCTAGACCTTCCTATAAGAAGTTAGCCAAAAAGTAGCTTCGAAAAACGCTTAGGTTAAGTTTCAGAGTTGCTTCTAATGTACCAAAGCTGGACTTAGACATAATTTCACTCTCACAACATTATGGCTGGTTGGAGACAGTCCGAACCACAAGTACCGGGTCCATGGTTCTGGGCGTATACTGGGGGGACGGGGATGACTCCCATTAACCCCTGACTATACCAGGGATACGCTTATCACAATGCCTTTCTGGTCTGTGCTGAAGCAAGGCATTCTGGCAGCCAAGTGGCTTGACCTTTATTAGTGAGCCTGGTTACCCCCTCTCGGAACCACAGACTTAGAAATCGCCAGCTCATATACAGTGCATAAAATATATTTATATATATACCCTTATACACCATTTTAATAAAAAATATCACAAAATTCTTCTAAGTCCCTCGGGAAGAGTGAAAGACGCGCACGTTCATTTTCAGAGCTCCTAGACCTTCCTATAAGAAGTTAGCCAAAAAGTAGCTTCGAAAAACGCTTAGGTTAAGTTTCAGAGTTGCTTCTAATGTACCAAAGCTGGACTTAGACATAATTTCACTCTCACAACATTATGGCTGGTTGGAGACAGTCCGAACCACAAGTACCGGGTCCATGGTTCTGGCCGTATACTGGGGGGACGGGGACGACTCCCATTAACCCCTGACTATACCGGGGATACGCTTATCACAATGCCTTTCTGGTCTGTGCTGAAGCAGGGCATTCTGGCAGCCAAGTGGCTTGACCTTTATTAGTGAGCCTGGTTACCCCCTCTCGGAACCACAGACTTAGAAATCGCCAGCTCATATACAGTGCATAAAATATATTTATATATATACCCTTATACACCATTTTAATAAAAAATATCACAAAATTCTTCTAAGTCCCTCGGGAAGAGTGAAAGACGCGCACGTTCATTTTCAGAGCTCCTAGACCTTCCTATAAGAAGTTAGCCAAAAAGTAGCTTCGAAAAACGCTTAGGTTAAGTTTCAGAGTTGCTTCTAATGTACCAAAGCTGGACTTAGACATAATTTCACTCTCACAACATTATGGCTGGTTGGAGACAGTCCGAACCACAAGTACCGAGTCCGTGGTTCTGGGCGTATACTGGGGTGACGGGGACGACTCCCATTAACCCCTGACTATACCGGGGATACGCTTATCACAATGGCTTTCTGGTCTGTGCTGAAGCAGGGCATTCTGGCAGCCAAGTGGCTTGACCTTTATTAGTGAGCCTGGTTACCCCCTCTCGGAACCACAGACTTAGAAATCGCCAGCTCATATACAGTGCATAAAATATATTTATATATATATACCCTTATACACCATTTTAATAAAAAATATCACAAAATTCTTCTATGTCCCTCGGGAAGAGTGAAAGACGCGCACGTTCATTTTCAGAGCTCCTAGACCTTCCTATAAGAAGTTAGCCAAAAAGTAGCTTCGAAAAACGCTTAGGTTAAGTTTCAGAGTTGCTTCTAATGAACCAAAGCTGGACTTAGACATAATTTCACTCTCACAACATTATGGCTGGTTGGAGACAGTCCGAACCACAAGTACCGGGTCCATGGTTCTGGGCGTATACTGGGGGGACGGGGATGACTCCCATTAACCCCTGACTATACCGGGGATACGCTTATCACAATGCCTTTCTGGTCTGTGCTGAAGCAGGGCATTCTGGCAGCCAAGTGGCTTGACCTTTATTAGTGAGCCTGGTTACCCCCTCTCGGAACCACAGACTTAGAAATCGCCAGCTCATATACAGTGCATAAAATATATTTATATATACCCTTATACACCATTTTAATAAAAAATATCACAAAATTCTTCTAAGTCCCGCGGGAAGAGTGAAAGACGCGCACGTTCATTTTCAGAGCTCCTAGACCTTCCTATAAGAAGTTAGCCAAAAAGTAGCTTCGAAAAACGCTTAGGTTAAGTTTCAGAGTTGCTTCTAATGTACCAAAGCTGGACTTAGACATAATTTCACTCTCACAACATTATGGCTGGTTGGAGACAGTCCGAACCACAAGTACCGAGTCCATGGTTCTGGGCGTATACTGGGGGGACGGGGACGACTCCCATTAACCCCTGACTATACCGGGGATACGCTTATCACAATGGCTTTCTGGTCTGTGCTGAAGCAGGGCATTCTGGCAGCCAAGTGGCTTGACCTTTATTAGTGAGCCTGGTTACCCCCTCTCGGAACCACAGACTTAGAAATCGCCAGCTCATATACAGTGCATAAAATATATTTATATATATATACCCTTATACACCATTTTAATAAAAAATATCACAAAATTCTTCTATGTCCCTCGGGAAGAGTGAAAGACGCGCACGTTCATTTTCAGAGCTCCTAGACCTTCCTATAAGAAGTTAGCCAAAAAGTAGCTTCGAAAAACGCTTAGGTTAAGTTTCAGAGTTGCTTCTAATGAACCAAAGCTGGACTTAGACATAATTTCACTCTCACAACATTATGGCTGGTTGGAGACAGTCCGAACCACAAGTACCGGGTCCATGGTTCTGGGCGTATACTGGGGGGACGGGGATGACTCCCATTAACCCCTGACTATACCGGGGATACGCTTATCACAATGCCTTTCTGGTCTGTGCTGAAGCAGGGCATTCTGGCAGCCAAGTGGCTTGACCTTTATTAGTGAGCCTGGTTACCCCCTCTCGGAACCACAGACTTAGAAATCGCCAGCTCATATACAGTGCATAAAATATATTTATATATATACCCTTATACACCATTTTAATAAAAAATATCACAAAATTCTTCTAAGTCCCGCGGGAAGAGTGAAAGACGCGCACGTTCATTTTCAGAGCTCCTAGACCTTCCTATAAGAAGTTAGCCAAAAAGTAGCTTCGAAAAACGCTTAGGTTAAGTTTCAGAGTTGCTTCTAATGTACCAAAGCTGGACTTAGACATAATTTCACTCTCACAACATTATGGCTGGTTGGAGACAGTCCGAACCACAAGTACCGGGTCCATGGTTCTGGGCGTATACTGGGGGGACGGGGATGACTCCCATTAACCCCTGACTATACCAGGGATACGCTTATCACAATGCCTTTCTGGTCTGTGCTGAAGCAGGGCATTCTGGCAGCCAAGTGGCTTGACCTTTATTAGTGAGCCTGGTTACCCCCTCTCGGAACCACAGACTTAGAAATCGCCAGCTCATATACAGTGCATAAAATATATTTATATATATACCCTTATACACCATTTTAATAAAAAATATCACAAAATTCTTCTAAGTCCCTCGGGAAGAGTGAAAGACGCGCACGTTCATTTTCAGAGCTCCTAGACCTTCCTATAAGAAGTTAGCCAAAAAGTAGCTTCGAAAAACGCTTAGGTTAAGTTTCAGAGTTGCTTCTAATGTACCAAAGCTGGACTTAGACATAATTTCACTCTCACAACATTATGGCTGGTTGGAGACAGTCCGAACCACAAGTACCGGGTCCATGGTTCTGGCCGTATACTGGGGGGACGGGGACGACTCCCATTAACCCCTGACTATACCGGGGATACGCTTATCACAATGCCTTTCTAGTCTGTGCTGAAGCAGGGCATTCTGGCAGCCAAGTGGCTTGACCTTTATTAGTGAGCCTGGTTACCCCCTCTCGGAACCACAGACTTAGAAATCGCCAGCTCATATACAGTGCATAAAATATATTTATATATATACCCTTATACACCATTTTAATAAAAAATATCACAAAATTCTTCTAAGTCCCTCGGGAAGAGTGAAAGACGCGCACGTTCAGTTTCAGAGCTCCTAGACCTTCCTATAAGAAGTTAGCCAAAAAGTAGCTTCGAAAAACGCTTAGGTTAAGTTTCAGAGTTGCTTCTTATGTACCAAAGCTGGACTTCGACATAATTTCACTCTCACAACATTATGGCTGGTTGGAGACAGTCCGAACCACAAGTACCGGGTCCATGGTTCTGGGCGTATACTGGTGGGACGGGGACGACTCCCATTAACCCCTGACTATACCGGGGATACGCTTATCACAATGCCTTTCTGGTCTGTGCTGAAGCAGGGCATTCTGGCAGCCAAGTGGCTTGACCTTTATTAGTGAGCCTGGTTACCCCCTCTCGGAACCACAGACTTAGAAATCGCCAGCTCATATACAGTGCATAAAATATATTTATATATATACCCTTATAAACCATTTTAATAAAAAATATCACAAAATTCTTCTAAGTCCCTCGGGAAGAGTGAAAGACGCGCACGTTCATTTTTAGATCTCCTAGACCTTCCTATAAGAAGTTAGCCAAAAAGTAGCTTCGAAAAACGCTTAGGTTAAGTTTCAGAGTTGCTTCTAATGTACCAAAGCTGGACTTAGACATAATTTCACTCTCACAACATTATGGCTGGTTGGAGAGAGTCCGAACCACAAGTACCGGGTCCATGGTTCTGGCCGTATACTGGGGGGACGGGGACGACTCCCATTAACCCCTGACTATACCGGGGATATGCTTATCACAATGCCTTTCTGGTCTGTGCTGAAGCTGGGCATTCTGGCAGCCAAGTGGCTTGACCTTTATTAGTGAGCCTGGTTACCCCCTCTCGGAACCACAGACTTAGAAATCGCCAGCTCATATACAGTGCATAAAATATATTTATATATATACCCTTATACACCATTTTAATAAAAAATATCACAAAATTCTTCTAAGTCCCGCGGGAAGAGTGAAAGACGCGCACGTTCATTTTCAGAGCTCCTAGACCTTCCTATAAGAAGTTAGCCAAAAAGTAGCTTCGAAAAACGCTTAGGTTAAGTTTCAGAGTTGCTTCTAATGTACCAAAGCTGGACTTAGACATAATTTCACTCTCACAACATTATGGCTGGTTGGAGACAGTCCGAACCACAAGTACCGGGTCCATGGTTCTGGGCGTATACTGGGGGGACGGGGATGACTCCCATTAACCCCTGACTATACCAGGGATACGCTTATCACAATGCCTTTCTGGTCTGTGCTGAAGCAGGGCATTCTGGCAGCCAAGTGGCTTGACCTTTATTAGTGAGCCTGGTTACCCCCTCTCGGAACCACAGACTTAGAAATCGCCAGCTCATATACAGTGCATAAAATATATTTATATATATACCCTTATACACCATTTTAATAAAAAATATCACAAAATTCTTCTAAGTCCCTCGGGAAGAGTGAAAGACGCGCACGTTCATTTTCAGAGCTCCTAGACCTTCCTATAAGAAGTTAGCCAAAAAGTAGCTTCGAAAAACGCTTAGGTTAAGTTTCAGAGTTGCTTCTAATGTACCAAAGCTGGACTTAGACATAATTTCACTCTCACAACATTATGGCTGGTTGGAGACAGTCCGAACCACAAGTACCGGGTCCATGGTTCTGGCCGTATACTGGGGGGACGGGGACGACTCCCATTAACCCCTGACTATACCGGGGATACGCTTATCACAATGCCTTTCTAGTCTGTGCTGAAGCAGGGCATTCTGGCAGCCAAGTGGCTTGACCTTTATTAGTGAGCCTGGTTACCCCCTCTCGGAACCACAGACTTAGAAATCGCCAGCTCATATACAGTGCATAAAATATATTTATATATATATACCCTTATACACCATTTTAATAAAAAATATCACAAAATTCTTCTAAGTCCCTCGGGAAGAGTGAAAGACGCGCACGTTCATTTTCAGAGCTCCTAGACCTTCCTATAAGAAGTTAGCCAAAAAGTAGCTTCGAAAAACGCTTAGGTTAAGTTTCAGAGTTGCTTCTTATGTACCAAAGCTGGACTTCGACATAATTTCACTCTCACAACATTATGGCTGGTTGGAGACAGTCCGAACCACAAGTACCGGGTCCATGGTTCTGGGCGTATACTGGTGGGACGGGGACGACTCCCATTAACCCCTGACTATACCGGGGATACGCTTATCACAATGCCTTTCTGGTCTGTGCTGAAGCAGGGCATTCTGGCAGCCAAGTGGCTTGACCTTTATTAGTGAGCCTGGTTACCCCCTCTCGGAACCACAGACTTAGAAATCGCCAGCTCATATACAGTGCATAAAATATATTTATATATATACCCTTATACACCATTTTAATAAAAAATATCACAAAATTCTTCTAAGTCCCTCGGGAAGAGTGAAAGACGCGCACGTTCCTTTTCAGAGCTCCTAGACCTTCCTATAAGAAGTTAGCCAAAAAGTAGCTTCGAAAAACGCTTAGGTTAAGTTTCAGAGTTGCTTCTAATGTACCAAAGCTGGACTTAGACATAATTTCACTCTCACAACATTATGGCTGGTTGGAGAGAGTCCGAACCACAAGTACCGGGTCCATGGTTCTGGCCGTATACTGGGGGGACGGGGACGACTCCCATTAACCCCTGACTATACCGGGGATATGCTTATCACAATGCCTTTCTGGTCTGTGCTGAAGCTGGGCATTCTGGCAGCCAAGTGGCTTGACCTTTATTAGTGAGCCTGGTTACCCCCTCTCGGAACCACAGACTTAGAAATCGCCAGCTCATATACAGTGCATAAAATATATTTATATATATACCCTTATACTGTACACCATTTTAATAAAAAATATCACAAAATTCTTCTAAGTCCCTCGGGAAGAGTGAAAGACGCGCACGTTCATTTTCAGAGCTCCTAGTCCTTCCTATAAGAAGTTAGCCAAAAAGTAGCTTCGAAAAACGCTTAGGTTAAGTTTCAGAGTTGCTTCTAATGTACCAAAGCTGGACTTAGACATAATTTCACTCTCACAACATTATGGCTGGTTGGAGAGAGTCCGAACCACAAGTACCGGGTCCATGGTTCTGGCCGTATACTGGGGGGACGGGGACGACTCCCATTAACCCCTGACTATACCGGGGATACGCTTATCACAATGCCTTTCTGGTCTGTGCTGAAGCAGGGCATTCTGGCAGCCAAGTGGCTTGACCTTTATTAGTGAGCCTGGTTACCCCCTCTCGGAACCACAGACTTAGAAATCGCCAGCTCATATACAGTGCATAAAATATATTTATATATATACCCTTATACACCATTTTAATAAAAAATATCACAAAATTCTTCTAAGTCCCTCGGGAAGAGTGAAAGACGCGCACGTTCATTTTCAGAGCTCCTAGACCTTCCTATAAGAAGTTAGCCAAAAAGTAGCTTCGAAAAACGCTTAGGTTAAGTTTCAGAGTTGCTTCTAATGTACCAAAGCTGGACTTAGACATAATTTCACTCTCACAACATTATGGCTGGTTGGAGAGAGTCCGAACCACAAGTACCGGGTCCATGGTTCTGGCCGTATACTGGGGGGACGGGGACGACTCCCATTAACCCCTGACTATACCGGGGATACGCTTATCACAGTGCCTTTCTGGTCTGTGCTGAAGCAGGGCATTCTGGCAGCCAAGTGGCTTGACATTTATTAGTGAGCCTGGTTACCCCCTCTCGGAACCACAGACTTAGAAATCGCCAGCTCATATACAGTGCATAAAATATATTTATATATATACCCTTATACACCATTTTAATAAAAAATATCACAAAATTCTTCTAAGTCCCTCGGGAAGAGTGAAAGACGCGCACGTTCATTTTCAGAGCTCCTAGACCTTCTTATAAGAAGTTAGCCAAAAAGTAGCTTCGAAAAACGCTTAGGTTAAGTTTCAGAGTTGCTTCTAATGTACCAAAGCTGGACTTAGACATAATATCACTCTCACAACATTATGGCTGGTTGGAGACAGTCCGAACCACAAGTACCGGGTCCATGGTTCTGGCCGTATACTGGGGGGACGGGGACGACTCCCATTAACCCCTGACTATACCGGGGATACGCTTATCACAGTGCCTTTCTGGTCTGTGCTGAAGCAGGGCATTCTGGCAGCCAAGTGGCTTGACATTTATAAGTGAGCCTGGTTACCCCCTCTCGGAACCACAGACTTAGAAATCGCCAGCTCATATACAGTGCATAAAATATATTTATATATATACCCTTATAAACCATTTTAATAAAAAATATCACAAAATTCTTCTAAGTCCCTCGGGAAGAGTGAAAGACGCGCACGTTCATTTTTAGATCTCCTAGACCTTCCTATAAGAAGTTAGCCAAAAAGTAGCTTCGAAAAACGCTTAGGTTAAGTTTCAGAGTTGCTTCTAATGTACCAAAGCTGGACTTAGACATAATTTCACTCTCACAACATTATGGCTGGTTGGAGAGAGTCCGAACCACAAGTACCGGGTCCATGGTTCTGGCCGTATACTGGGGGGACGGGGACGACTCCCATTAACCCCTGACTATACCGGGGATATGCTTATCACAATGCCTTTCTGGTCTGTGCTGAAGCTGGGCATTCTGGCAGCCAAGTGGCTTGACCTTTATTAGTGAGCCTGGTTACCCCCTCTCGGAACCACAGACTTAGAAATCGCCAGCTCATATACAGTGCATAAAATATATTTATATATATACCCTTATACTGTACACCATTTTAATAAAAAATATCACAAAATTCTTCTAAGTCCCTCGGGAAGAGTGAAAGACGCGCACGTTCATTTTCAGAGCTCCTAGTCCTTCCTATAAGAAGTTAGCCAAAAAGTAGCTTCGAAAAACGCTTAGGTTAAGTTTCAGAGTTGCTTCTAATGTACCAAAGCTGGACTTAGACATAATTTCACTCTCACAACATTATGGCTGGTTGGAGAGAGTCCGAACCACAAGTACCGGGTCCATGGTTCTGGCCGTATACTGGGGGGACGGGGACGACTCCCATTAACCCCTGACTATACCGGGGATACGCTTATCACAATGCCTTTCTGGTCTGTGCTGAAGCAGGGCATTCTGGCAGCCAAGTGGCTTGACCTTTATTAGTGAGCCTGGTTACCCCCTCTCGGAACCACAGACTTAGAAATCGCCAGCTCATATACAGTGCATAAAATATATTTATATATATACCCTTATACACCATTTTAATAAAAAATATCACAAAATTCTTCTAAGTCCCTCGGGAAGAGTGAAAGACGCGCACGTTCATTTTCAGATCTCCTAGACCTTAATATAAGAAGTTAGCCAAAAAGTAGCTTCGAAAAACGCTTAGGTTAAGTTTCAGAGTTGCTTCTAATGTACCAAAGCTGGACTTAGACATAATATCACTCTCACAACATTATGGCTGGTTGGAGACAGTCCGAACCACAAGTACCGGGTCCATGGTTCTGGCCGTATACTGGGGGGACGGGGACGACTCCCATTAACCCCTGACTATACCGGGGATACGCTTATCACAGTGCCTTTCTGGTCTGTGCTGAAGCAGGGCATTCTGGCAGCCAAGTGGCTTGACATTTATTAGTGAGCCTGGTTACCCCCTCTCGGAACCACAGACTTAGAAATCGCCAGCTCATATACAGTGCATAAAATATATTTATATATATACCCTTATAAACCATTTTAATAAAAAATATCACAAAATTCTTCTAAGTCCCTCGGGAAGAGTGAAAGACGCGCACGTTCATTTTTAGATCTCCTAGACCTTCCTATAAGAAGTTAGCCAAAAAGTAGCTTCGAAAAACGCTTAGGTTAAGTTTCAGAGTTGCTTCTAATGTACCAAAGCTGGACTTAGACATAATATCACTCTCACAACATTATGGCTGGTTGGAGACAGTCCGAACCACAAGTACCGGGTCCATGGTTCTGGCCGTATACTGGGGGGACGGGGACGACTCCCATTAACCCCTGACTATACCGGGGATACGCTTATCACAGTGCCTTTCTGGTCTGTGCTGAAGCAGGGCATTCTGGCAGCCAAGTGGCTTGACTTTTATTAGTGAGCCTGGTTACCCCCTCTCGGAACCACAGACTTAGAAATCGCCAGCTCATATACAGTGCATAAAATATATTTATATATATACCCTTATACACCATTTTAATAAAAAATATCACAAAATTCTTCTAAGTCCCTCGGGAAGAGTGAAAGACGCGCACGTTCATTTTCAGAGCTCCTAGACCTTCCTATAAGAAGTTAGCCAAAAAGTAGCTTCGAAAAACGCTTAGGTTAAGTTTCAGAGTTGCTTCTAATGTACCAAAGCTGGACTTAGACATAATTTCACTCTCACAACATTATGGCTGGTTGGAGAGAGTCCGAACCACAAGTACCGGGTCCATGGTTCTGGCCGTATACTGGGGGGACGGGGACGACTCCCATTAACCCCTGACTATACCGGGGATACGCTTATCACAATGCCTTTCTGGTCTGTGCTGAAGCAGGGCATTCTGGCAGCCAAGTGGCTTGACCTTTATTAGTGAGCCTGGTTACCCCCTCTCGGAACCACAGACTTAGAAATCGCCAGCTCATATACAGTGCATAAAATATATTTATATATATACCCTTATACACCATTTTAATTAAAAATATCACAAAATTCTTCTAAGTCCCTCGGGAAGAGTGAAAGACGCGCACGTTCATTTTTAGATCTCCTAGACATTAATATAAGAAGTTAGCCAAAAAGTAGCTTCGAAAAACGCTTAGGTTAAGTTTCAGAGTTGCTTCTAATGTACCAAAGCTGGACTTAGACATAATATCACTCTCACAACATTATGGCTGGTTGGAGACAGTCCGAACCACAAGTACCGGGTCCATGGTTCTGGCCGTATACTGGGGGGACGGGGACGACTCCCATTAACCCCTGACTATACCGGGGATACGCTTATCACAGTGCCTTTCTGGTCTGTGCTGAAGCAGGGCATTCTGGCAGCCAAGTGGCTTGACATTTATTAGTGAGCCTGGTTACCCCCTCTCGGAACCACAGACTTAGAAATCGCCAGCTCATATACAGTGCATAAAATATATTTATATATATACCCTTATAAACCATTTTAATAAAAAATATCACAAAATTCTTCTAAGTCCCTCGGGAAGAGTGAAAGACGCGCACGTTCATTTTTAGATCTCCTAGACCTTCCTATAAGAAGTTAGCCAAAAAGTAGCTTCGAAAAACGCTTAGGTTAAGTTTCAGAGTTGCTTCTAATGTACCAAAGCTGGACTTAGACATAATTTCACTCTCACAACATTATGGCTGGTTGGAGAGAGTCCGAACCACAAGTACCGGGTCCATGGTTCTGGCCGTATACTGGGGGGACGGGGACGACTCCCATTAACCCCTGACTATACCGGGGATATGCTTATCACAATGCCTTTCTGGTCTGTGCTGAAGCTGGGCATTCTGGCAGCCAAGTGGCTTGACCTTTATTAGTGAGCCTGGTTACCCCCTCTCGGAACCACAGACTTAGAAATCGCCAGCTCATATACAGTGCATAAAATATATTTATATATATACCCTTATACTGTACACCATTTTAATAAAAAATATCACAAAATTCTTCTAAGTCCCTCGGGAAGAGTGAAAGACGCGCACGTTCATTTTCAGAGCTCCTAGACCTTCCTACTGTATAAGAAGTTAGCCAAAAAGTAGCTTCGAAAAACGCTTAGGTTAAGTTTCAGAGTTGCTTCTAATGTACCAAAGCTGGACTTAGACATAATTTCACTCTCACAACATTATGGCTGGTTGGAGAGAGTCCGAACCACAAGTACCGGGTCCATGGTTCTGGCCGTATACTGGGGGGACGGGGACGACTCCCATTAACCCCTGACTATACCGGGGATACGCTTATCACAATGCCTTTCTGGTCTGTGCTGAAGCAGGGCATTCTGGCAGCCAAGTGGCTTGACCTTTATTAGTGAGCCTGGTTACCCCCTCTCGGAACCACAGACTTAGAAATCGCCAGCTCATATACAGTGCATAAAATATATTTATATATATACCCTTATACACCATTTTAATAAAAAATATCACAAAATTCTTCTAAGTCCCTCGGGAAGAGTGAAAGACGCGCACGTTCATTTTCAGATCTCCTAGACCTTAATATAAGAAGTTAGCCAAAAAGTAGCTTCGAAAAACGCTTAGGTTAAGTTTCAGAGTTGCTTCTAATGTACCAAAGCTGGACTTAGACATAATTTCACTCTCACAACATTATGGCTGGTTGGAGACAGTCCGAACCACAAGTACCGGGTCCATGGTTCTGGCCGTATACTGGGGGGACGGGGACGACTCCCATTAACCCCTGACTATACCGGGGATACGCTTATCACAGTGCCTTTCTGGTCTGTGCTGAAGCAGGGCATTCTGGCAGCCAAGTGGCTTGACTTTTATTAGTGAGCCTGGTTACCCCCTCTCGGAACCACAGACTTAGAAATCGCCAGCTCATATACAGTGCATAAAATATATTTATATATATACCCTTATACACCATTTTAATAAAAAATATCACAAAATTCTTCTAAGTCCCTCGGGAAGAGTGAAAGACGCGCACGTTCATTTTCAGAGCTCCTAGACCTTCCTATAAGAAGTTAGCCAAAAAGTAGCTTCGAAAAACGCTTAGGTTAAGTTTCAGAGTTGCTTCTAATGTACCAAAGCTGGACTTAGACATAATTTCACTCTCACAACATTATGGCTGGTTGGAGACAGTCCGAACCACAAGTACCGGGTCCATGGTTCTGGCCGTATACTGGGGGGACGGGGACGACTCCCATTAACCCCTGACTATACCGGGGATACGCTTATCACAGTGCCTTTCTGGTCTGTGCTGAAGCAGGGCATTCTGGCAGCCAAGTGGCTTGACATTTATTAGTGAGCCTGGTTACCCCCTCTCGGAACCACAGACTTAGAAATCGCCAGCTCATATACAGTGCATAAAATATATTTATATATATACCCTTATACACCATTTTAATAAAAAATATCACAAAATTCTTCTAAGTCCCTCGGGAAGAGTGAAAGACGCGCACGTTCATTTTCAGAGCTCCTAGACCTTCCTATAAGAAGTTAGCCAAAAAGTAGCTTCGAAAAACGCTTAGGTTAAGTTTCAGAGTTGCTTCTAATGTACCAAAGCTGGACTTAGACATAATTTCACTCTCACAACATTATGGCTGGTTGGAGACAGTCCGAACCACAAGTACCGGGTCCATGGTTCTGGCCGTATACTGGGGGGACGGGGACGACTCCCATTAACCCCTGACTATACCGGGGATACGCTTATCACAGTGCCTTTCTGGTCTGTGCTGAAGCAGGGCATTCTGGCAGCCAAGTGGCTTGACATTTATTAGTGAGCCTGGTTACCCCCTCTCGGAACCACAGACTTAGAAATCGCCAGCTCATATACAGTGCATAAAATATATTTATATATATACCCTTATACACCATTTTAATAAAAAATATCACAAAATTATTCTAAGTCCCTCGGGAAGAGTGAAAGACGCGCACGTTCATTTTCAGAGCTCCTAGACTATCCTATAAGAAGTTAGCCAAAAAGTAGCTTCGAAAAACGCTTAGGTTAAGTTTCAGAGTTGCTTCTAATGTACCAAAGCTGGACTTAGACATAATTTCACTCTCACAACATTATGGCTGGTTGGAGACAGTCCGAACCACAAGTACCGGGTCCATGGTTCTGGCCGTATACTGGGGGGACGGGGACGACTCCCATTAACCCCTGACTATACCGGGGATACGCTTATCACAGTGCCTTTCTGGTCTGTGCTGAAGCAGGGCATTCTGGCAGCCAAGTGGCTTGACATTTATTAGTGAGCCTGGTTACCCCCTCTCGGAACCACAGACTTAGAAATCGCCAGCTCATATACAGTGCATAAAATATATTTATATATATACCCTTATACACCATTTTAATAAAAAATATCACAAAATTATTCTAAGTCCCTCGGGAAGAGTGAAAGACGCGCACGTTCATTTTCAGAGCTCCTAGACTATCCTATAAGAAGTTAGCCAAAAAGTAGCTTCGAAAAACGCTTAGGTTAAGTTTCAGAGTTGCTTCTAATGTACCAAAGCTGGACTTAGACATAATTTCACTCTCACAACATTATGGCTGGTTGGAGACAGTCCGAACCACAAGAACCGGGTCCATGGTTCTGGGCGTATACTGGGGGGACGGGGACGACTCCCATTAACCCCTGACTATACCGGGGATACGCTTATCACAATGCCTTTCTGGTCTGTGCTGAAGCAGGGCATTCTGGCAGCCAAGTGGCTTGACCTTTATTAGTGAGCCTGGTTACCCCCTCTCGGAACCACAGACTTAGAAATCGCCAGCTCATATACAGTGCATAAAATATATTTATATATATACCCTTATACACCATTTTAATAAAAAATATCACAAAATTCTTCTAAGTCCCTCGGGAAGAGTGAAAGACGCGCACGTTCATTTTCAGAGCTCCTAGACCTTCCTATAAGAAGTTAGCCAAAAAGTAGCTTCGAAAAACGCTTAGGTTAAGTTTCAGAGTTGCTTCTAATGTACCAAAGCTGGACTTAGACATAATTTTACTCTCACAACATTATGGCTGGTTGGAGAGAGTCCGAACCACAAGTACCGGGTCCATGGTTCTGGCCGTATACTGGGGGGACGGGGACGACTCCCATTAACCCCTGACTATACCGGGGATATGCTTATCACAATGCCTTTCTGGTCTGTGCTGAAGCAGGGCAATCTGGCAGCCAAGTGGCTTGACCTTTATTAGTGAGCCTGGTTACCCCCTCTCGGAACCACAGACTTAGAAATCGCCAGCTCATATACAGTGCATAAAATATATTTATATATATACCCTTATACACCATTTTAATAAAAAATATCACAAAATTCTTCTAAGTCCCTCGGGAAGAGTGAAAGACGCGCACGTTCATTTTCAGAGCTCCTAGACCTTCCTATAAGAAGTTAGCCAAAAAGTAGCTTCGAAAAACGCTTAGGTTAAGTTTCAGAGTTGCTTCTAATGTACCAAAGCTGGACTTAGACATAATTTCACTCTCACAACATTATGGCTGGTTGGAGACAGTCCGAACCACAAGTACCGGGTCTATGGTTCTGGCCGTATACTGGGGGGACGGGGACGACTCCCATTAACCCCTGACTATACCGGGGATACGCTTATCACAATGCCTTTCTGGTCTGTGCTGAAGCAGGGCATTCTGGCAGCCAAGTGGCTTGACCTTTATTAGTGAGCCTGGTTACCCCCTCTCGGAACCACAGACTTAGAAATCGCCAGCTCATATACAGTGCATAAAATATATTTATATATATACCCTTATACACCATTTTAATAAAAAATATCACAAAATTCTTCTAAGTCCCTCGGGAAGAGTGAAAGACGCGCACGTTCATTTTCAGAGCTCCTAGACCTTCCTATAAGAAGTTAGCCAAAAAGTAGCTTCGAAAAACGCTTAGGTTAAGTTTCAGAGTTGCTTCTAATGTACCAAAGCTGGACTTAGACATAATTTCACTCTCACAACATTATGGCTGGTTGGAGAGAGTCCGAACCACAAGTACCGGGTCCATGGTTCTGGCCGTATACTGGGGGGACGGGGACGACTCCCATTAACCCCTGACTATACCGGGGATACGCTTATCACAATGCCTTTCTGGTCTGTGCTGAAGCAGGGCATTCTGGCAGCCAAGTGGCTTGACCTTTATTAGTGAGCCTGGTTACCCCCTCTCGGAACCACAGACTTAGAAATCGCCAGCTCATATACAGTGCATAAAATATATTTATATATATACCCTTATACACCATTTTAATAAAAAATATCACAAAATTCTTCTAAGTCCCTCGGGAAGAGTGAAAGACGCGCACGTTCATTTTCAGATCTCCTAGACCTTCCTATAAGAAGTTAGCCAAAAAGTAGCTTCGAAAAACGCTTAGGTTAAGTTTCAGAGTTGCTTCTAATGTACCAAAGCTGGACTTAGACATAATTTCACTCTCACAAAATTATGGCTGGTTGGAGACAGTCCGAACCACAAGTACCGGGTCCATGGTTCTGGCCGTATACTGGGGGGACGGGGATGACTCCCATTAACCCCTTACTATACCGGGGATACGCTTATCACAATGCCTTTCTGGTCTGTGCTGAAGCAGGGCATTCTGGCAGCCAAGTGGCTTGACCTTTATTAGTGAGCCTGGTTACCCCCTCTCGGAACCACAGACTTAGAAATCGCCAGCTCATATACAGTGCATAAAATATATTTATATAATAAATTTATATATATACCCTTATACACCATTTTAATAAAAAATATCACAAAATTCTTCTAAGTCCCTCGGGAAGAGTGAAAGACGCGCACGATCATTTTCAGAGCTCCTAGACCTTCCTATAAGAAGTTAGCCAAAAAGTAGCTTCGAAAAACGCTTAGGTTAAGTTTCAGAGTTACTTCTAATGTACCAAAGCTGGACTTAGACATAATTTCACTCTCACAACATTATGGCTGGTTGGAGACAGTCCGAACCACAAGTACCGGGTCCATGGTTCTGGCCGTATACTGGGGGGACGGGGACGACTCCCATTAACCCCTGACTATACCGGGGATACGCTTATCACAATTCCTTTCTGGTCTGTGCTGAAGCAGGGCATTCTGGCAGCCAAGTGGCTTGACCTTTATTATTGAGCCTGGTTACCCCCTCTCGGAACCACAGACTTAGAAATCGCCAGCTCATATACAGTGCATAAAATATATTTATATATATACCCTTATAAACCATTTTAATAAAAAATATCACAAAATTCTTCTAAGTCCCTCGGGAAGAGTGAAAGACGCGCACGTTCATTTTCAGATCTCCTAGACCTTCCTATAAGAAGTTAGCCAAAAAGTAGCTTCGAAAAACGCTTAGGTTAAGTTTCAGAGTTGCTTCTAATGTACCAAAGCTGGACTTAGACATAATTTCACTCTCACAACATTATGGCTGGTTGGAGAGAGTCCGAACCACAAGTACCGGGTCCATGGTTCTGGCCGTATACTGGGGGGACGGGGACGACTCCCATTAACCCCTGACTATACCGGGGATATGCTTATCACAATGCCTTTCTGGTCTGTGCTGAAGCAGGGCAATCTGGCAGCCAAGTGGCTTGACCTTTATTAGTGAGCCTGGTTACCCCCTCTCGGAACCACAGACTTAGAAATCGCCAGCTCATATACAGTGCATAAAATATATTTATATATATACCCTTATACTGTACACCATTTTAATAAAAAATATCACAAAATTCTTCTAAGTCCCTCGGGAAGAGTGAAAGACGCGCACGTTCATTTTCAGAGCTCCTAGACCTTCCTATAAGAAGTTAGCCAAAAAGTAGCTTCGAAAAACGCTTAGGTTAAGTTTCAGAGTTGCTTCTAATGTACCAAAGCTGGACTTAGACATAATTTCACTCTCACAACATTATGGCTGGTTGGAGACAGTCCGAACCACAAGTACCGGGTCTATGGTTCTGGCCGTATACTGGGGGGACGGGGACGACTCCCATTAACCCCTGACTATACCGGGGATACGCTTATCACAATGCCTTTCTGGTCTGTGCTGAAGCAGGGCATTCTGGCAGCCAAGTGGCTTGACCTTTATTAGTGAGCCTGGTTACCCCCTCTCGGAACCACAGACTTAGAAATCGCCAGCTCATATACAGTGCATAAAATATATTTATATATATACCCTTATACACCATTTTAATAAAAAATATCACAAAATTCTTCTAAGTCCCTCGGGAAGAGTGAAAGACGCGCACGTTCATTTTCAGAGCTCCTAGACCTTCCTATAAGAAGTTAGCCAAAAAGTAGCTTCGAAAAACGCTTAGGTTAAGTTTCAGAGTTGCTTCTAATGTACCAAAGCTGGACTTAGACATAATTTCACTCTCACAACATTATGGCTGGTTGGAGAGAGTCCGAACCACAAGTACCGGGTCCATGGTTCTGGCCGTATACTGGGGGGACGGGGACGACTCCCATTAACCCCTGACTATACCGGGGATACGCTTATCACAATGCCTTTCTGGTCTGTGCTGAAGCAGGGCATTCTGGCAGCCAAGTGGCTTGACCTTTATTAGTGAGCCTGGTTACCCCCTCTCGGAACCACAGACTTAGAAATCGCCAGCTCATATACAGTGCATAAAATATATTTATATATATACCCTTATACACCATTTTAATAAAAAATATCACAAAATTCTTCTAAGTCCCTCGGGAAGAGTGAAAGACGCGCACGTTCATTTTCAGATCTCCTAGACCTTCCTATAAGAAGTTAGCCAAAAAGTAGCTTCGAAAAACGCTTAGGTTAAGTTTCAGAGTTGCTTCTAATGTACCAAAGCTGGACTTAGACATAATTTCACTCTCACAAAATTATGGCTGGTTGGAGACAGTCCGAACCACAAGTACCGGGTCCATGGTTCTGGCCGTATACTGGGGGGACGGGGATGACTCCCATTAACCCCTTACTATACCGGGGATACGCTTATCACAATGCCTTTCTGGTCTGTGCTGAAGCAGGGCATTCTGGCAGCCAAGTGGCTTGACCTTTATTAGTGAGCCTGGTTACCCCCTCTCGGAACCACAGACTTAGAAATCGCCAGCTCATATACAGTGCATAAAATATATTTATATAATAAATTTATATATATACCCTTATACACCATTTTAATAAAAAATATCACAAAATTCTTCTAAGTCCCTCGGGAAGAGTGAAAGACGCGCACGATCATTTTCAGAGCTCCTAGACCTTCCTATAAGAAGTTAGCCAAAAAGTAGCTTCGAAAAACGCTTAGGTTAAGTTTCAGAGTTACTTCTAATGTACCAAAGCTGGACTTAGACATAATTTCACTCTCACAACATTATGGCTGGTTGGAGACAGTCCGAACCACAAGTACCGGGTCCATGGTTCTGGCCGTATACTGGGGGGACGGGGACGACTCCCATTAACCCCTGACTATACCGGGGATACGCTTATCACAATGCCTTTCTGGTCTGTGCTGAAGCAGGGCATTCTGGCAGCCAAGTGGCTTGACCTTTATTAGTGAGCCTGGTTACCCCCTCTCGGAACCACAGACTTAGAAATCGCCAGCTCATATACAGTGCATAAAATATATTTATATATATATACCCTTATACACCATTTTAATAAAAAATATCACTAAATTCTTCTAAGTCCCTCGGGAAGAGTGAAAGACGCGCACGTTCATTTTGAGAGCTCCTAGACCTTCCTATAAGAAGTTAGCCAAAAAGTAGCTTCGAAAAACGCTTAGGCTAAGTTTCAGAGTTGCTTCTAATGTACCAAAGCTGGACTTAGACATAATTTCACTCTCACAACATTATGGCTGGTTGGAGACAGTCCGAACCACAAGTACCGGGTCCATGGTTCTGGCCGTATACTGGGGGGACGGGGACGACTCCCATTAACCCCTGACTATACCGGGGATACGCTTATCACAATGCCTTTCTGGTCTGTGCTGAAGCAGGGCATTCTGGCTGCCAAGTGGCTTGACCTTTATTAGTGAGCCTGGTTACCCCCTCTCGGAACCACAGACTTAGAAATCGCCAGCTCATATACAGTGCATAAAATATATTTATATATATACCCTTATACACCATTTTAATAAAAAATATCACAAAATTCTTCTAAGTCCCTCGGGAAGAGTGAATGACGCGCACGTTCATTTTCAGAGCTCCTAGACCTTCCTATAAGAAGTTAGCCAAAAAGTAGCTTCGAAAAACGCTTAGGTTAAGTTTCAGAGTTGCTTCTAATGTACCAAAGCTGGACTTAGACATAATTTCACTCTCACAACATTATGGCTGGTTGGAGACAGTCCGAACCACAAGTACCGGGTCCATGGTTCTGGCCGTGTAGTGGGGGGACGGGGACGACTCCCATTAACCCCTGACTATACCGGGGATACGCTTATCACAATGCCTTTCTGGTCTGTGCTGAAGCAGGGCATTCTGGCAGCCAAGTGGCTTGACATTTATTAGTGAGCCTGGTTACCCCCTCTCGGAACCACAGACTTAGAAATCGCCAGCTCATATACAGTGCATAAAATATATTTATATATATATACCCTTATACACCATTTTAATAAAAAATATCACAAAATTCTTCTAAGTCCCTCGGGAAGATTGAGAGACGCGCACGTTCATTTTCAGAACTCCTAGACCTTCCTATAAGAAGTTAGCCAAAAAGTAGCTTCGAAAAACGCTTAGGTTAAGTTTCAGAGTTGCTTCTAATGTACTGTACCAAAGCTGGACTTAGACATAATTTCACTCTCACAACATTATGGCTGGTTGGAGACAGTCCGAACCACAAGTACCGGGTCCATGGTTCTGGGCGTATACTGGGGGGACGGGGACGACTCCCATTAACCCCTGACTATACCGGGGATACGCTTATCACAATGCCTTTCTGGTCTGTGCTGAAGCAGGGCATTCTGGCAGCCAAGTGGCTTGACCTTTATTAGTGAGCCTGGTTACCCCCTCTCGGAACCACAGACTTAGAAATCGCCAGCTCATATACAGTGCATAAAATATATTTATATATATATACCCTTATACACCATTTTAATAAAAAATATCACTAAATTCTTCTAAGTCCCTCGGGAAGAGTGAAAGACGCGCACGTTCATTTTGAGAGCTCCTAGACCTTCCTATAAGAAGTTAGCCAAAAAGTAGCTTCGAAAAACGCTTAGGCTAAGTTTCAGAGTTGCTTCTAATGTACCAAAGCTGGACTTAGACATAATTTCACTCTCACAACATTATGGCTGGTTGGAGACAGTCCGAACCACAAGTACCGGGTCCATGGTTCTGGCCGTATACTGGGGGGACGGGGACGACTCCCATTAACCCCTGACTATACCGGGGATACGCTTATCACAATGCCTTTCTGGTCTGTGCTGAAGCAGGGCATTCTGGCAGCCAAGTGGCTTGACCTTTATTAGTGAGCCTGGTTACCCCCTCTCGGAACCACAGACTTAGAAATCGCCAGCTCATATACAGTGCATAAAATATATTTATATATATACCCTTATACACCATTTTAATAAAAAATATCACAAAATTCTTCTAAGTCCCTCGGGAAGAGTGAATGACGCGCACGTTCATTTTCAGAGCTCCTAGACCTTCCTATAAGAAGTTAGCCAAAAAGTAGCTTCGAAAAACGCTTAGGTTAAGTTTCAGAGTTGCTTCTAATGTACCAAAGCTGGACTTAGACATAATTTCACTCTCACAACATTATGGCTGGTTGGAGACAGTCCGAACCACAAGTACCGGGTCCATGGTTCTGGCCGTGTAGTGGGGGGACGGGGACGACTCACATTAACCCCTGACTATACCGGGGATACGCTTATCACAATGCCTTTCTGGTCTGTGCTGAAGCAGGGCATTCTGGCAGCCAAGTGGCTTGACATTTATTAGTGAGCCTGGTTACCCCCTCTCGGAACCACAGACTTAGAAATCGCCAGCTCATATACAGTGCATAAAATATATTTATATATATATACCCTTATACACCATTTTAATAAAAAATATCACAAAATTCTTCTAAGTCCCTCGGGAAGATTGAGAGACGCGCACGTTCATTTTCAGAACTCCTAGACCTTCCTATAAGAAGTTAGCCAAAAAGTAGCTTCGAAAAACGCTTAGGTTAAGTTTCAGAGTTGCTTCTAATGTACCAAAGCTGGACTTAGACATAATTTCACTCTCACAACATTATGGCTGGTTGGAGACAGTCCGAACCACAAGTACCGGGTCCATGGTTCTGGGCGTATACTGGGGGGACGGGGACGACTCCCATTAACCCCTGACTATACCGGGGATACGCTTATCACAATGCCTTTCTGGTCTGTGCTGAAGCAGGGCATTCTGGCAGCCAAGTGGCTTGACCTTTATTAGTGAGCCTGGTTACCCCCTCTCGGAACCACAGACTTAGAAATCGCCAGCTCATATACAGTGCATAAAATATATTTATATATATACCCTTATACACCATTTTAATAAAAAATATCACAAAATTCTTCTAAGTCCCTCGGGAAGAGTGAATGACGCGCACGTTCATTTTCAGAGCTCCTAGACCTTCCTATAAGAAGTTAGCCAAAAAGTAGCTTCGAAAAACGCTTAGGTTAAGTTTCAGAGTTGCTTCTAATGTACCAAAGCTGGACTTAGACATAATTTCACTCTCACAACATTATGGCTGGTTGGAGACAGTCCGAACCACAAGTACCGGGTCCATGGTTCTGACCGTGTACTGGGGGGACGGGGACGACTCCCATTAACCCCTGACTATACCGGGGATACGCTTATCACAATGCCTTTCTGGTCTGTGCTGAAGCAGGGCATTCTGGCAGCCAAGTGGCTTGACATTTATTAGTGAGCCTGGTTACCCCCTCTCGGAACCACAGACTTAGAAATCGCCAGCTCATATACAGTGCATAAAATATATTTATATATATACCCTTATACACCATTTTAATAAAAAATATCACAAAATTCTTCTAAGTCCCTCGGGAAGAGTGAATGAAGCGCACGTTCATTTTCAGAGCTCCTAGACCTTCCTATAAGAAGTTAGCCAAAAAGTAGCTTCGAAAAACGCTTAGGTTAAGTTTCAGAGTTGCTTCTAATGTACCAAAGCTGGACTTAGACATAATTTCACTCTCACAACATTATGGCTGGTTGGAGAGAGTCCGAACCACAAGTACCGGGTCCATGGTTCTGGGCGTATACTGGGGGGACGGGGACGACTCCCATTAACCCCTGACTATACCGGGGATACGCTTATCACAATGCCTTTCTAGTCTGTGCTGAAGCAGAGCATTCTGGCAGCCAAGTGCTTGACCTTTATTATTGAGCCTGGTAACCCCCTCTCGGAACCACAGACTTAGAAATCGCCAGCTCATATACAGTGCATAAAATATATTTATATAATATATTTATATATATACCCTTATACACCATTTTAATAAAAAATATCACAAAATTCTTCTAAGTCCCTCGGGAAGAGTGAAAGACGCGCACGTTCATTTTCAGAGCTCCTAGACCTTCCTATAAGAAGTTAGCTAAAAAGTAGCTTCCAAAAACGCTTAGGTTAAGTTTCAGAGTTGCTTCTAATGTACCAAAGCTGGACTTAGACATAATTTCACTCTCACAACATTATGGCTGGTTGGAGACAGTCCGAACCACAAGTACCGGGTCCATGGTTCTGGGCGTATACTGGGGGGACGGGGACGACTCCCATTAACCCCTGACTATACCGGGGATACGCTTATCACAATGCCTTTCCTCTCTGTGCTGAAGCAGGGCATTCTGGCAGCCAAGTGGCTTGACCTTTATTAGTGAGCCTGGTTACCCCCACTCGGAACCACCGACTTAGAAATCGCCAGCTCATATACAGTGCATAAAATATATTTATATATATACCCTTATACACCATTTTATTAAAAAATATCACAAAATTCTTCTAAGTCCCTGGGGAAGAGTGAAAGACGCGCACGTTCATTTTCAGAGCTCCTAGACCTTCCTATAAGAAGTTAGCCAAAAAGTAGCTTCGAAAAACGCTTAGGTTAAGTTTCAGAGTTGCTTCTAATGTACCAAAGCTGGACTTAGACATAATTTCACTCTCACAACATTATGGCTGGTTGGAGAGAGTCCGAACCACAAGTACCGGGTCCATGGTTCTTGCCGTATACTGGGGGGACGGGGACGACTCCCATTAACCCCTGACTATACCGGGGATACGCTTATCACAATGCCTTACTGGTCTGTGCTGAAGCAGGGCATTCTGGCAGCCAAGTGGCTTGACCTTTATTAGTGAGCCTGGTTACCCCCTCTCGGAACCACAGACTTAGAAATCGCCAGCTCATATACAGTGCATAAAATATATTTATATATATACCCTTATACACCATTTTAATAAAAAATATCACAAAATTCTTCTAAGTCCCTCGGGAAGAGTGAAAGACGCGCACGTTCATTTTCAGAGCTCCTAGACCTTCCTATAAGAAGTTAGCCAAAAAGTAGCTTCGAAAAACGCTTAGGTTAAGTTTCAGAGTTGCTTCTAATGTACCAAAGCTGGACTTAGACATAATTTCACTCTCACAACATTATGGCTGGTTGGAGAGAGTCCGAACCACAAGTACCGGGTCCATGGTTCTGGCCGTATACTGGGGGGACGGGGACGACTCCCATTAACCCCTGACTATACCGGGGATACGCTTATCACAATGCCTTTCTGGTCTGTGCTGAAGCAGGGCATTCTGGCAGCCAAGTGGCTTGACCTTTATTAGTGAGCCTGGTTACCCCCTCTCGGAACCACAGACTTAGAAATCGCCAGCTCATATACAGTGCATAAAATATATTTATATATATACCCTTATACACCATTTTAATAAAAAATATCACAAAATTCTTCTAAGTCCCTCGGGAAGAGTGAAAGACGCGCACGTTCATTTTCAGATCTCCTAGACCTTCCTATAAGAAGTTAGCCAAAAAGTAGCTTCGAAAAACGCTTAGGTTAAGTTTCAGAGTTGCTTCTAATGTACCAAAGCTGGACTTAGACATAATTTCACTCTCACAAAATTATGGCTGGTTGGAGACAGTCCGAACCACAAGTACCGGGTCCATGGTTCTGGCCGTATACTGGGGGGACGGGGATGACTCCCATTAACCCCTTACTATACCGGGGATACGCTTATCACAATGCCTTTCTGGTCTGTGCTGAAGCAGGGCATTCTGGCAGCCAAGTGGCTTGACCTTTATTAGTGAGCCTGGTTACCCCCTCTCGGAACCACAGACTTAGAAATCGCCAGCTCATATACAGTGCATAAAATATATTTATATAATAAATTTATATATATACCCTTATACACCATTTTAATAAAAAATATCACAAAATTCTTCTAAGTCCCTCGGGAAGAGTGAAAGACGCGCACGATCATTTTCAGAGCTCCTAGACCTTCCTATAAGAAGTTAGCCAAAAAGTAGCTTCGAAAAACGCTTAGGTTAAGTTTCAGAGTTACTTCTAATGTACCAAAGCTGGACTTAGACATAATTTCACTCTCACAACATTATGGCTGGTTGGAGACAGTCCGAACCACAAGTACCGGGTCCATGGTTCTGGCCGTATACTGGGGGGACAGGGACGACTCCCATTAACCCCTGACTATACCGGGGATACGCTTATCACAATGCCTTTCTGGTCTGTGCTGAAGCAGGGCATTCTGGCAGCCAAGTGGCTTGACCTTTATTAGTGAGCCTGGTTACCCCCTCTCGGAACCACAGACTTAGAAATCGCCAGCTCATATACAGTGCATAAAATATATTTATATATATATACCCTTATACACCATTTTAATAAAAAATATCACTAAATTCTTCTAAGTCCCTCGGGAAGAGTGAAAGACGCGCACGTTCATTTTGAGAGCTCCTAGACCTTCCTATAAGAAGTTAGCCAAAAAGTAGCTTCGAAAAACGCTTAGGCTAAGTTTCAGAGTTGCTTCTAATGTACCAAAGCTGGACTTAGACATAATTTCACTCTCACAACATTATGGCTGGTTGGAGACAGTCCGAACCACAAGTACCGGGTCCATGGTTCTGGCCGTATACTGGGGGGACGGGGACGACTCCCATTAACCCCTGACTATACCGGGGATACGCTTATCACAATGCCTTTCTGGTCTGTGCTGAAGCAGGGCATTCTGGCTGCCAAGTGGCTTGACCTTTATTAGTGAGCCTGGTTACCCCCTCTCGGAACCACAGACTTAGAAATCGCCAGCTCATATACAGTGCATAAAATATATTTATATATATACCCTTATACACCATTTTAATAAAAAATATCACAAAATTCTTCTAAGTCCCTCGGGAAGAGTGAATGACGCGCACGTTCATTTTCAGAGCTCCTAGACCTTCCTATAAGAAGTTAGCCAAAAAGTAGCTTCGAAAAACGCTTAGGTTAAGTTTCAGAGTTGCTTCTAATGTACCAAAGCTGGACTTAGACATAATTTCACTCTCACAACATTATGGCTGGTTGGAGACAGTCCGAACCACAAGTACCGGGTCCATGGTTCTGGCCGTGTAGTGGGGGGACGGGGACGACTCCCATTAACCCCTGACTATACCGGGGATACGCTTATCACAATGCCTTTCTGGTCTGTGCTGAAGCAGGGCATTCTGGCAGCCAAGTGGCTTGACATTTATTAGTGAGCCTGGTTACCCCCTCTCGGAACCACAGACTTAGAAATCGCCAGCTCATATACAGTGCATAAAATATATTTATATATATATACCCTTATACACCATTTTAATAAAAAATATCACAAAATTCTTCTAAGTCCCTCGGGAAGATTGAGAGACGCGCACGTTCATTTTCAGAACTCCTAGACCTTCCTATAAGAAGTTAGCCAAAAAGTAGCTTCGAAAAACGCTTAGGTTAAGTTTCAGAGTTGCTTCTAATGTACTGTACCAAAGCTGGACTTAGACATAATTTTACTCTCACAACATTATGGCTGGTTGGAGACAGTCCGAACCACAAGTACCGGGTCCATGGTTCTGGGCGTATACTGGGGGGACGGGGACGACTCCCATTAACCCCTGACTATACCGGGGATACGCTTATCACAATGCCTTTCTGGTCTGTGCTGAAGCAGGGCATTCTGGCAGCCAAGTGGCTTGACCTTTATTAGTGAGCCTGGTTACCCCCTCTCGGAACCACAGACTTAGAAATCGCCAGCTCATATACAGTGCATAAAATATATTTATATAATAAATTTATATATATACCCTTATACACCATTTTAATAAAAAATATCACAAAATTCTTCTAAGTCCCTCGGGAAGAGTGAAAGACGCGCACGATCATTTTCAGAGCTCCTAGACCTTCCTATAAGAAGTTAGCCAAAAAGTAGCTTCGAAAAACGCTTAGGTTAAGTTTCAGAGTTACTTCTAATGTACCAAAGCTGGACTTAGACATAATTTCACTCTCACAACATTATGGCTGGTTGGAGACAGTCCGAACCACAAGTACCGGGTCCATGGTTCTGGCCGTATACTGGGGGGACGGGGACGACTCCCATTAACCCCTGACTATACCGGGGATACGCTTATCACAATGCCTTTCTGGTCTGTGCTGAAGCAGGGCATTCTGGCAGCCAAGTGGCTTGACCTTTATTAGTGAGCCTGGTTACCCCCTCTCGGAACCACAGACTTAGAAATCGCCAGCTCATATACAGTGCATAAAATATATTTATATATATATACCCTTATACACCATTTTAATAAAAAATATCACTAAATTCTTCTAAGTCCCTCGGGAAGAGTGAAAGACGCGCACGTTCATTTTGAGAGCTCCTAGACCTTCCTATAAGAAGTTAGCCAAAAAGTAGCTTCGAAAAACGCTTAGGCTAAGTTTCAGAGTTGCTTCTAATGTACCAAAGCTGGACTTAGACATAATTTCACTCTCACAACATTATGGCTGGTTGGAGACAGTCCGAACCACAAGTACCGGGTCCATGGTTCTGGCCGTATACTGGGGGGACGGGGACGACTCCCATTAACCCCTGACTATACCGGGGATACGCTTATCACAATGCCTTTCTGGTCTGTGCTGAAGCAGGGCATTCTGGCAGCCAAGTGGCTTGACCTTTATTAGTGAGCCTGGTTACCCCCTCTCGGAACCACAGACTTAGAAATCGCCAGCTCATATACAGTGCATAAAATATATTTATATATATACCCTTATACACCATTTTAATAAAAAATATCACAAAATTCTTCTAAGTCCCTCGGGAAGAGTGAATGACGCGCACGTTCATTTTCAGAGCTCCTAGACCTTCCTATAAGAAGTTAGCCAAAAAGTAGCTTCGAAAAACGCTTAGGTTAAGTTTCAGAGTTGCTTCTAATGTACCAAAGCTGGACTTAGACATAATTTCACTCTCACAACATTATGGCTGGTTGGAGACAGTCCGAACCACAAGTACCGGGTCCATGGTTCTGGCCGTGTAGTGGGGGGACGGGGACGACTCCCATTAACCCCTGACTATACCGGGGATACGCTTATCACAATGCCTTTCTGGTCTGTGCTGAAGCAGGGCATTCTGGCAGCCAAGTGGCTTGACATTTATTAGTGAGCCTGGTTACCCCCTCTCGGAACCACAGACTTAGAAATCGCCAGCTCATATACAGTGCATAAAATATATTTATATATATATACCCTTATACACCATTTTAATAAAAAATATCACAAAATTCTTCTAAGTCCCTCGGGAAGATTGATAGACGCGCACGTTCATTTTCAGAACTCCTAGACCTTCCTATAAGAAGTTAGCCAAAAAGTAGCTTCGAAAAACGCTTAGGTTAAGTTTCAGAGTTGCTTCTAATGTACCAAAGCTGGACTTAGACATAATTTCACTCTCACAACATTATGGCTGGTTGGAGACAGTCCGAACCACAAGTACCGGGTCCATGGTTCTGGGCGTATACTGGGGGGACGGGGACGACTCCCATTAACCCCTGACTATACCGGGGATACGCTTATCACAATGCCTTTCTGGTCTGTGCTGAAGCAGGGCATTCTGGCAGCCAAGTGGCTTGACCTTTATTAGTGAGCCTGGTTACCCCCTCTCGGAACCACAGACTTAGAAATCGCCAGCTCATATACAGTGCATAAAATATATTTATATATATACCCTTATACACCATTTTAATAAAAAATATCACAAAATTCTTCTAAGTCCCTCGGGAAGAGTGAATGAAGCGCACGTTCATTTTCAGAGCTCCTAGACCTTCCTATAAGAAGTTAGCCAAAAAGTAGCTTCGAAAAACGCTTAGGTTAAGTTTCAGAGTTGCTTCTAATGTACCAAAGCTGGACTTAGACATAATTTCACTCTCACAACATTATGGCTGGTTGGAGAGAGTCCGAACCACAAGTACCGGGTCCATGGTTCTGGGCGTATACTGGGGGGACGGGGACGACTCCCATTAACCCCTGACTATACCGGGGATACGCTTATCACAATGCCTTTCTAGTCTGTGCTGAAGCAGAGCATTCTGGCAGCCAAGTGCTTGACCTTTATTATTGAGCCTGGTAACCCCCTCTCGGAACCACAGACTTAGAAATCGCCAGCTCATATACAGTGCATAAAATATATTTATATAATATATTTATATATATACCCTTATACACCATTTTAATAAAAAATATCACAAAATTCTTCTAAGTCCCTCGGGAAGAGTGAAAGACGCGCACGTTCATTTTCAGAGCTCCTAGACCTTCCTATAAGAAGTTAGCCAAAAAGTAGCTTCGAAAAACGCTTAGGTTAAGTTTCAGAGTTGCTTCTAATGTACCAAAGCTGGACTTAGACATAATTTCACTCTCACAACATTATGGCTGGTTGGAGAGAGTCCGAACAACAAGTACCGGGTCCATGGTTCTGGGCGTATACTGGGGGGACGGGGACGACTCCCATTAACCCCTGACTATACCGGGGATACGCTTATCACAATGCCTTTCTGGTCTGTGCTGAAGCAGAGCATTCTGGCAGCCAAGTGGCTTGACCTTTATTAGTGAGCCTGGTTACCCCCTCTCGGAACCACAGACTTAGAAATCGCCAGCTCATATACAGTGCATAAGATATATTTATATAATATATTTATATATATACCCTTATACAGTACACCATTTTAATAAAAAATATCACAAAATTCTTCTAAGTCCCTCGGGAAGAGTGAAAGACGCGCACGTTCATTTTCAGAGCTCCTAGACCTTCCTATAAGAAGTTAGCCAAAAAGTAGCTTCGAAAAACGCTTAGGTTAAGTTTCAGAGTTGCTTCTAATGTACCAAAGCTGGACTTAGACATAATTTCACTCTCACAACATTATGGCTGGTTGGAGACAGTCCGAACCACAAGTACCGGGTCCATGGTTCTGGCCGTATACTGGGGGGACGGGGACGACTCCCATTAACCCCTGACTATACCGGGGATACGCTTATCACAATGCCTTTCTGGTCTGTGCTGAAGCAAGGCATTCTGGCAGCCAAGTGGCTTGACCTTTATTAGTGAGCCTGGTTACCCCCTCTCGGAACCACAGACTTAGAAATCGCCAGCTCATATACAGTGCATAAAATATATTTATATATATATCCTTATACACCATTTTAATAAAAAATATCACAAAATTCTTCTAAGTTCCTCGCGAAGAGTGAATGACGCGCACGTTCATTTTCAGAGCTCCTAGACCTTCCTATAAGAAGTTAGCCAAAAAGTAGCTTCGAAAAACGCTCAGGTTAAGTACCAAAGCTGGACTTAGACATAATTTCACTCTCACAACATTATGGCTGGTTGGAGAGAGTCCGAACCACAAGTACCGGGTCCATGGTTCTGGGCGTATACTGGGGGGACGGGGACGACTCCCATTAACCCCTGACTATACCGGGGATACGCTTATCACAATGCCTTTCTGGTCTGTGCTGAAGCAGAGCATTCTGGCAGCCAAGTGGCTTGACCGTTATTATTGAGCCTGGTTACCCCCTCTCGGAACCACAGACTTAGAAATCGCCAGCTCATATACAGTGCATAAGATATATTTATATAATATATTTATATATATACCCTTATACACCATTTTAATAAAAAATATCACAAAATTCTTCTAAGTCCCTCGGGAAGAGTGAAAGACGCGCACGTTCATTTTCAGAGCTCCTAGACCTTCCTATAAGAAGTTAGCTAAAAAGTAGCTTCCAAAAACGCTTAGGTTAAGTTTCAGAGTTGCTTCTAATGTACCAAAGCTGGACTTAGACATAATTTCACTCTCGCAACATTATGGCTGGTTGGAGACAGTCCGAACCACAAGTACCGGGTCCATGGTTCTGGGCGTATACTGGGGGGACGGGGATAACTCCCATTAACCCCTGACTATACCGGGGATACGCTTATCACAATGCCTTTCTGGTCTGTGCTGAAGCAGGGCATTCTGGCAGCCAAGTGGCTTGACCTTTATTAGTGAGCCTGGTTACCCCCACTCGGAACCACCGACTTAGAAATCGCCAGCTCATATACAGTGCATAAAATATATTTATATATATACCCTTATACACCATTTTAATAAAAAATATCACAAAATTCTTCTAAGTCCCTCGGGAAGAGTGAAAGACGCGCACGTTCATTTTCAGAGCTCCTAGACCTTCCTATAAGAAGTTAGCTAAAAAGTAGCTTCCAAAAACGCTTAGGTTAAGTTTCAGAGTTGCTTCTAATGTACCAAAGCTGGACTTAGACATAATTTCACTCTCGCAACATTATGGCTGGTTGGAGACAGTCCGAACCACAAGTACCGGGTCCATGGTTCTGGGCGTATACTGGGGGGACGGGGATAACTCCCATTAACCCCTGACTATACCGGGGATACGCTTATCACAATGCCTTTCTGGTCTGTGCTGAAGCAGGGCATTCTGGCAGCCAAGTGGCTTGACCTTTATTAGTGAGCCTGGTTACCCCCACTCGGAACCACCGACTTAGAAATCGCCAGCTCATATACAGTGCATAAAATATATTTATATATATACCCTTATACACCATTTTATTAAAAAATATCACAAAATTCTTCTAAGTCCCTCGGGAAGAGTGAATGACGCGCACGTTCATTTTCAGAGCTCCTAGACCTTCCTATAAGAAGTTAGCCAAAAAGTAGCTTCGAAAAACGCTTAGGTTAAGTTTCAGAGTTGCTTCTAATGTACCAAAGCTGGACTTAGACATAATTTCACTCTCACAACATTATGGCTGGTTGGAGACAGTCCGAACCACAAGTACCGGGTCCATGGTTCTGACCGTGTACTGGGGGGACGGGGACGACTCCCATTAACCCCTGACTATACCGGGGATACGCTTATCACAATGCCTTTCTGGTCTGTGCTGAAGCAGAGCATTCTGGCAGCCAAGTGGCTTGACCGTTATTATTGAGCCTGGTTACCCCCTCTCGGAACCACAGACTTAGAAATCGCCAGCTCATATACAGTGCATAAGATATATTTATATAATATATTTATATATATACCCTTATACACCATTTTAATAAAAAATATCACAAAATTCTTCTAAGTCCCTCGGGAAGAGTGAAAGACGCGCACGTTCATTTTCAGAGCTCCTAGACCTTCCTATAAGAAGTTAGCTAAAAAGTAGCTTCCAAAAACGCTTAGGTTAAGTTTCAGAGTTGCTTCTAATGTACCAAAGCTGGACTTAGACATAATTTCACTCTCGCAACATTATGGCTGGTTGGAGACAGTCCGAACCACAAGTACCGGGTCCATGGTTCTGGGCGTATACTGGGGGGACGGGGATAACTCCCATTAACCCCTGACTATACCGGGGATACGCTTATCACAATGCCTTTCTGGTCTGTGCTGAAGCAGGGCATTCTGGCAGCCAAGTGGCTTGACCTTTATTAGTGAGCCTGGTTACCCCCACTCGGAACCACCGACTTAGAAATCGCCAGCTCATATACAGTGCATAAAATATATTTATATATATACCCTTATACACCATTTTAATAAAAAATATCACAAAATTCTTCTAAGTCCCTCGGGAAGAGTGAAAGACGCGCACGTTCATTTTCAGAGCTCCTAGACCTTCCTATAAGAAGTTAGCTAAAAAGTAGCTTCCAAAAACGCTTAGGTTAAGTTTCAGAGTTGCTTCTAATGTACCAAAGCTGGACTTAGACATAATTTCACTCTCGCAACATTATGGCTGGTTGGAGACAGTCCGAACCACAAGTACCGGGTCCATGGTTCTGGGCGTATACTGGGGGGACGGGGATAACTCCCATTAACCCCTGACTATACCGGGGATACGCTTATCACAATGCCTTTCTGGTCTGTGCTGAAGCAGGGCATTCTGGCAGCCAAGTGGCTTGACCTTTATTAGTGAGCCTGGTTACCCCCACTCGGAACCACCGACTTAGAAATCGCCAGCTCATATACAGTGCATAAAATATATTTATATATATACCCTTATACACCATTTTATTAAAAAATATCACAAAATTCTTCTAAGTCCCTCGGGAAGAGTGAATGACGCGCACGTTCATTTTCAGAGCTCCTAGACCTTCCTATAAGAAGTTAGCCAAAAAGTAGCTTCGAAAAACGCTTAGGTTAAGTTTCAGAGTTGCTTCTAATGTACCAAAGCTGGACTTAGACATAATTTCACTCTCACAACATTATGGCTGGTTGGAGACAGTCCGAACCACAAGTACCGGGTCCATGGTTCTGACCGTGTACTGGGGGGACGGGGACGACTCCCATTAACCCCTGACTATACCGGGGATACGCTTATCACAATGCCTTTCTGGTCTGTGCTGAAGCAGGGCATTCTGGCAGCCAAGTGGCTTGACATTTATTAGTGAGCCTGGTTACCCCCTCTCGGAACCACAGACTTAGAAATCGCCAGCTCATATACAGTGCATAAAATATATTTATATATATACCCTTATACACCATTTTAATAAAAAATATCACAAAATTCTTCTAAGTCCCTCGGGAAGAGTGAATGAAGCGCACGTTCATTTTCAGAGCTCCTAGACCTTCCTATAAGAAGTTAGCCAAAAAGTAGCTTCGAAAAACGCTTAGGTTAAGTTTCAGAGTTGCTTCTAATGTACCAAAGCTGGACTTAGACATAATTTCACTCTCACAACATTATGGCTGGTTGGAGAGAGTCCGAACCACAAGTACCGGGTCCATGGTTCTGGGCGTATACTGGGGGGACGGGGACGACTCCCATTAACCCCTGACTATACCGGGGATACGCTTATCACAATGCCTTTCTAGTCTGTGCTGAAGCAGAGCATTCTGGCAGCCAAGTGCTTGACCTTTATTATTGAGCCTGGTAACCCCCTCTCGGAACCACAGACTTAGAAATCGCCAGCTCATATACAGTGCATAAAATATATTTATATAATATATTTATATATATACCCTTATACACCATTTTAATAAAAAATATCACAAAATTCTTCTAAGTCCCTCGGGAAGAGTGAAAGACGCGCACGTTCATTTTCAGAGCTCCTAGACCTTCCTATAAGAAGTTAGCCAAAAAGTAGCTTCGAAAAACGCTTAGGTTAAGTTTCAGAGTTGCTTCTAATGTACCAAAGCTGGACTTAGACATAATTTCACTCTCACAACATTATGGCTGGTTGGAGACAGTCCGAACCACAAGTACCGGGTCCATGGTTCTGGCCGTATACTGGGGGGACGGGGACGACTCCCATTAACCCCTGACTATACCGGGGATACGCTTATCACAATGCCTTTCTGGTCTGTGCTGAAGCAGAGCATTCTGGCAGCCAAGTGGCTTGACCTTTATTAGTGAGCCTGGTTACCCCCTCTCGGAACCACAGACTTAGAAATCGCCAGCTCATATACAGTGCATAAGATATATTTATATAATATATTTATATATATACCCTTATACAGTACACCATTTTAATAAAAAATATCACAAAATTCTTCTAAGTCCCTCGGGAAGAGTGAAAGACGCGCACGTTCATTTTCAGAGCTCCTAGACCTTCCTATAAGAAGTTAGCCAAAAAGTAGCTTCGAAAAACGCTCAGGTTAAGTACCAAAGCTGGACTTAGACATAATTTCACTCTCACAACATTATGGCTGGTTGGAGAGAGTCCGAACCACAAGTACCGGGTCCATGGTTCTGGGCGTATACTGGGGGGACGGGGACGACTCCCATTAACCCCTGACTATACCGGGGATACGCTTATCACAATGCCTTTCTGGTCTGTGCTGAAGCAGAGCATTCTGGCAGCCAAGTGGCTTGACCTTTATTATTGAGCCTGGTTACCCCCTCTCGGAACCACAGACTTAGAAATCGCCAGCTCATATACAGTGCATAAGATATATTTATATAATATATTTATATATATACCCTTATACACCATTTTAATAAAAAATATCACAAAATTCTTCTAAGTCCCTCGGGAAGAGTGAAAGACGCGCACGTTCATTTTCAGAGCTCCTAGACCTTCCTATAAGAAGTTAGCTAAAAAGTAGCTTCCAAAAACGCTTAGGTTAAGTTTCAGAGTTGCTTCTAATGTACCAAAGCTGGACTTAGACATAATTTCACTCTCGCAACATTATGGCTGGTTGGAGACAGTCCGAACCACAAGTACCGGGTCCATGGTTCTGGGCGTATACTGGGGGGACGGGGATAACTCCCATTAACCCCTGACTATACCGGGGATACGCTTATCACAATGCCTTTCTGGTCTGTGCTGAAGCAGGGCATTCTGGCAGCCAAGTGGCTTGACCTTTATTAGTGAGCCTGGTTACCCCCACTCGGAACCACCGACTTAGAAATCGCCAGCTCATATACAGTGCATAAAATATATTTATATATATACCCTTATACACCATTTTTATAAAAAATATCACAAAATTCTTCTAAGTCCCTCGGGAAGAGTGAAAGACGCGCACGTTCATTTTCAGAGCTCCTAGACCTTCCTATAAGAAGTTAGCTAAAAAGTAGCTTCCAAAAACGCTTAGGTTAAGTTTCAGAGTTGCTTCTAATGTACCAAAGCTGGACTTAGACATAATTTCACTCTCGCAACATTATGGCTGGTTGGAGACAGTCCGAACCACAAGTACCGGGTCCATGGTTCTGGGCGTATACTGGGGGGACGGGGATAACTCCCATTAACCCCTGACTATACCGGGGATACGCTTATCACAATGCCTTTCTGGTCTGTGCTGAAGCAGGGCATTCTGGCAGCCAAGTGGCTTGACCTTTATTAGTGAGCCTGGTTACCCCCACTCGGAACCACCGACTTAGAAATCGCCAGCTCATATACAGTGCATAAAATATATTTATATATATACCCTTATACACCATTTTAATAAAAAATATCACAAAATTCTTCTAAGTCCCTCGGGAAGAGTGAAAGACGCGCACGTTCATTTTCAGAGCTCCTAGACCTTCCTATAAGAAGTTAGCCAAAAAGTAGCTTCGAAAAACGCTTAGGTTAAGTTTCAGAGTTGCTTCTAATGTACCAAAGCTGGACTTAGACATAATTTCACTCTCACAACATTATGGCTGGTTGGAGACAGTCCGAACCACAAGTACCGGGTCCATGGTTCTGGCCGTATACTGGGGGGACGGGGACGACTCCCATTAACCCCTGACTATACCGGGGATACGCTTATCACAATGCCTTTCTGGTCTGTGCTGAAGCAAGGCATTCTGGCAGCCAAGTGGCTTGACCTTTATTAGTGAGCCTGGTTACCCCCTCTCGGAACCACAGACTTAGAAATCGCCAGCTCATATACAGTGCATAAAATATATTTATATATATATCCTTATACACCATTTTAATAAAAAATATCACAAAATTCTTCTAAGTTCCTCGCGAAGAGTGAATGACGCGCACGTTCATTTTCAGAGCTCCTAGACCTTCCTATAAGAAGTTAGCTAAAAAGTAGCTTCCAAAAACGCTTAGGTTAAGTTTCAGAGTTGCTTCTAATGTACCAAAGCTGGACTTAGACATAATTTCACTCTCGCAACATTATGGCTGGTTGGAGACAGTCCGAACCACAAGTACCGGGTCCATGGTTCTGGGCGTATACTGGGGGGACGGGGATAACTCCCATTAACCCCTGACTATACCGGGGATACGCTTATCACAATGCCTTTCTGGTCTGTGCTGAAGCAGGGCATTCTGGCAGCCAAGTGGCTTGACCTTTATTAGTGAGCCTGGTTACCCCCACTCGGAACCACCGACTTAGAAATCGCCAGCTCATATACAGTGCATAAAATATATTTATATATATACCCTTATACACCATTTTATTAAAAAATATCACAAAATTCTTCTAAGTCCCTCGGGAAGAGTGAAAGACGCGCACGTTCATTTTCAGAGCTCCTAGACCTTCCTATAAGAAGTTAGCTAAAAAGTAGCTTCCAAAAACGCTTAGGTTAAGTTTCAGAGTTGCTTCTAATGTACCAAAGCTGGACTTAGACATAATTTCACTCTCGCAACATTTTGGCTGGTTGGAGACAGTCCGAACCACAAGTACCGGGTCCATGGTTCTGGGCGTATACTGGGGGGACGGGGATAACTCCCATTAACCCCTGACTATACCGGGGATACGCTTATCACAATGCCTTTCTGGTCTGTGCTGAAGCAGGGCATTCTGGCAGCCAAGTGGCTTGACCTTTATTAGTGAGCCTGGTTACCCCCACTCGGAACCACCGACTTAGAAATCGCCAGCTCATATACAGTGCATAAAATATATTTATATATATACCCTTATACACCATTTTATTAAAAAATATCACAAAATTCTTCTAAGTCCCTCGGGAAGAGTGAAAGACGCGCACGTTCATTTTCAGAGCTCCTAGACCTTCCTATAAGATGTTAGCTAAAAAGTAGCTTCCAAAAACGCTTAGGTTAAGTTTCAGAGTTGCTTCTAATGTACCAAAGCTGGACTTAGACATAATTTCACTCTCGCAACATTATGGCTGGTTGGAGACAGTCCGAACCACAAGTACCGGGTCCATGGTTCTGGGCGTATACTGGGGGGACGGGGATAACTCCCATTAACCCCTGACTATACCGGGGATACGCTTATCACAATGCCTTTCTGGTCTGTGCTGAAGCAGGGCATTCTGGCAGCCAAGTGGCTTGACCTTTATTAGTGAGCCTGGTTACCCCCACTCGGAACCACCGACTTAGAAATCGCCAGCTCATATACAGTGCATAAAATATATTTATATATATACCCTTATACACCATTTTATTAAAAAATATCACAAAATTCTTCTAAGTCCCTGGGGAAGAGTGAAAGACGCGCACGTTCATTTTCAGAGCTCCTAGACCTTCCTATAAGAAGTTAGCCAAAAAGTAGCTTCGAAAAACGCTTAGGTTAAGTTTCAGAGTTGCTTCTAATGTACCAAAGCTGGACTTAGACATAATTTCACTCTCACAACATTATGGCTGGTTGGAGAGAGTCCGAACCACAAGTACCGGGTCCATGGTTCTTGCCGTATACTGGGGGGACGGGGACGACTCCCATTAACCCCTGACTATACCGGGGATACGCTTATCACAATGCCTTACTGGTCTGTGCTGAAGCAGGGCATTCTGGCAGCCAAGTGGCTTGACCTTTATTAGTGAGCCTGGTTACCCCCTCTCGGAACCACAGACTTAGAAATCGCCAGCTCATATACAGTGCATAAAATATATTTATATATATACCCTTATACACCATTTTAATAAAAAATATCACAAAATTCTTCTAAGTCCCTCGGGAAGAGTGAAAGACGCGCACGTTCATTTTCAGAGCTCCTAGACCTTCCTATAAGAAGTTAGCCAAAAAGTAGCTTCGAAAAACGCTTAGGTTAAGTTTCAGAGTTGCTTCTAATGTACCAAAGCTGGACTTAGACATAATTTCACTCTCACAACATTATGGCTGGTTGGAGACAGTCCGAACCACAAGTACCGGGTCCATGGTTCTGGCCGTATACTGGGGGGACGGGGACGACTCCCATTAACCCCTGACTATACCGGGGATACGCTTATCACAATGCCTTTCTGGTCTGTGCTGAAGCAAGGCATTCTGGCAGCCAAGTGGCTTGACCTTTATTAGTGAGCCTGGTTACCCCCTCTCGGAACCACAGACTTAGAAATCGCCAGCTCATATACAGTGCATAAAATATATTTATATATATACCCTTATACACCATTTTAATAAAAAATATCACAAAATTCTTCTAAGTTCCTCGCGAAGAGTGAATGACGCGCACGTTCATTTTCAGAGCTCCTAGACCTTCCTATAAGAATTTAGCCAAAAAGTAGCTTCGAAAAACGCTCAGGTTAAGTACCAAAGCTGGACTTAGACATAATTTCACTCTCACAACATTATGGCTGGTTGGAGAGAGTCCGAACCACAAGTACCGGGTCCATGGTTCTGGGCGTATACTGGGGGGACGGGGACGACTCCCATTAACCCCTGACTATACCGGGGATACGCTTATCACAATGCCTTTCTGGTCTGTGCTGAAGCAGAGCATTCTGGCAGCCAAGTAGCTTGACCTTTATTATTGAGCCTGGTTACCCCCTCTCGGAACCACAGACTTAGAAATCGCCAGCTCATATACAGTGCATAAGATATATTTATATAATATATTTATATATATACCCTTATACACCATTTTAATAAAAAATATCACAAAATTCTTCTAAGTCCCTCGGGAAGAGTGAAAGACGCGCACGTTCATTTTCAGAGCTCCTAGACCTTCCTATAAGAAGTTAGCTAAAAAGTAGCTTCCAAAAACGCTTAGGTTAAGTTTCAGAGTTGCTTCTAATGTACCAAAGCTGGACTTAGACATAATTTCACTCTCGCAACATTATGGCTGGTTGGAGACAGTCCGAACCACAAGTACCGGGTCCATGGTTCTGGGCGTATACTGGGGGGACGGGGATAACTCCCATTAACCCCTGACTATACCGGGGATACGCTTATCACAATGCCTTTCTGGTCTGTGCTGAAGCAGGGCATTCTGGCAGCCAAGTGGCTTGACCTTTATTAGTGAGCCTGGTTACCCCCACTCGGAACCACAGACTTAGAAATCGCCAGCTCATATACAGTGCATAAAATATATTTATATATATACCCTTATACACCATTTTATTAAAAAATATCACAAAATTCTTCTAAGTCCCTCGGGAAGAGTGAAAGACGCGCACGTTCATTTTCAGAGCTCCTAGACCTTCCTATAAGAAGTTACACCTGTAGCTAAAAAGTAGCTTCCAAAAACGCTTAAGTTAAGTTTCAGAGTTGCTTCTAATGTACCAAAGCTGGACTTAGACATAATTTCACTCTCACAACATTATGGCTGGTTGGAGACAGTCCGAACCACAAGTACCGGGTCCATGGTTCTGGCCGTATACTGGGGGGACGGGGACGACTCCCATTAACCCCTGACTATACCGGGGATACGCTTATCACAATGCCTTTCTGGTCTGTGCTGAAGCAAGGCATTCTGGCAGCCAAGTGGCTTGACCTTTATTAGTGAGCCTGGTTACCCCCTCTCGGAACCACAGACTTAGAAATCGCCAGCTCATATACAGTGCATAAAATATATTTATATATATATCCTTATACACCATTTTAATAAAAAATATCACAAAATTCTTCTAAGTTCCTCGCGAAGAGTGAATGACGCGCACGTTCATTTTCAGAGCTCCTAGACCTTCCTATAAGAAGTTAGCCAAAAAGTAGCTTCGAAAAACGCTTAGGTTAAGTTTCAGAGTTGCTTCTAATGTACCAAAGCTGGACTTAGACATAATTTCACTCTCACAACATTATGGCTGGTTGGAGAGAGTCCGAACCACAAGTACCGGGTCCATGGTTCTTGCCGTATACTGGGGGGACGGGGACGACTCCCATTAACCCCTGACTATACCGGGGATACGCTTATCACAATGCCTTACTGGTCTGTGCTGAAGCAGGGCATTCTGGCAGCCAAGTGGCTTGACCTTTATTAGTGAGCCTGGTTACCCCCTCTCGGAACCACAGACTTAGAAATCGCCAGCTCATATACAGTGCATAAAATATATTTATATATATACCCTTATACACCATTTTAATAAAAAATATCACAAAATTCTTCTAAGTCCCTCGGGAAGAGTGAAAGACGCGCACGTTCATTTTCAGAGCTCCTAGACCTTCCTATAAGAAGTTAGCCAAAAAGTAGCTTCGAAAAACGCTTAGGTTAAGTTTCAGAGTTGCTTCTAATGTACCAAAGCTGGACTTAGACATAATTTCACTCTCACAACATTATGGCTGGTTGGAGACAGTCCGAACCACAAGTACCGGGTCCATGGTTCTGGCCGTATACTGGGGGGACGGGGACGACTCCCATTAACCCCTGACTATACCGGGGATACGCTTATCACAATGCCTTTCTGGTCTGTGCTGAAGCAAGGCATTCTGGCAGCCAAGTGGCTTGACCTTTATTAGTGAGCCTGGTTACCCCCTCTCGGAACCACAGACTTAGAAATCGCCAGCTCATATACAGTGCATAAAATATATTTATATATATACCCTTATACACCATTTTAATAAAAAATATCACAAAATTCTTCTAAGTTCCTCGCGAAGAGTGAATGACGCGCACGTTCATTTTCAGAGCTCCTAGACCTTCCTATAAGAATTTAGCCAAAAAGTAGCTTCGAAAAACGCTCAGGTTAAGTACCAAAGCTGGACTTAGACATAATTTCACTCTCACAACATTATGGCTGGTTGGAGAGAGTCCGAACCACAAGTACCGGGTCCATGGTTCTGGGCGTATACTGGGGGGACGGGGACGACTCCCATTAACCCCTGACTATACCGGGGATACGCTTATCACAATGCCTTTCTGGTCTGTGCTGAAGCAGAGCATTCTGGCAGCCAAGTAGCTTGACCTTTATTATTGAGCCTGGTTACCCCCTCTCGGAACCACAGACTTAGAAATCGCCAGCTCATATACAGTGCATAAGATATATTTATATAATATATTTATATATATACCCTTATACACCATTTTAATAAAAAATATCACAAAATTCTTCTAAGTCCCTCGGGAAGAGTGAAAGACGCGCACGTTCATTTTCAGAGCTCCTAGACCTTCCTATAAGAAGTTAGCTAAAAAGTAGCTTCCAAAAACGCTTAGGTTAAGTTTCAGAGTTGCTTCTAATGTACCAAAGCTGGACTTAGACATAATTTCACTCTCGCAACATTATGGCTGGTTGGAGACAGTCCGAACCACAAGTACCGGGTCCATGGTTCTGGGCGTATACTGGGGGGACGGGGATAACTCCCATTAACCCCTGACTATACCGGGGATACGCTTATCACAATGCCTTTCTGGTCTGTGCTGAAGCAGGGCATTCTGGCAGCCAAGTGGCTTGACCTTTATTAGTGAGCCTGGTTACCCCCACTCGGAACCACAGACTTAGAAATCGCCAGCTCATATACAGTGCATAAAATATATTTATATATATACCCTTATACACCATTTTATTAAAAAATATCACAAAATTCTTCTAAGTCCCTCGGGAAGAGTGAAAGACGCGCACGTTCATTTTCAGAGCTCCTAGACCTTCCTATAAGAAGTTACACCTGTAGCTAAAAAGTAGCTTCCAAAAACGCTTAAGTTAAGTTTCAGAGTTGCTTCTAATGTACCAAAGCTGGACTTAGACATAATTTCACTCTCACAACATTATGGCTGGTTGGAGACAGTCCGAACCACAAGTACCGGGTCCATGGTTCTGGCCGTATACTGGGGGGACGGGGACGACTCCCATTAACCCCTGACTATACCGGGGATACGCTTATCACAATGCCTTTCTGGTCTGTGCTGAAGCAAGGCATTCTGGCAGCCAAGTGGCTTGACCTTTATTAGTGAGCCTGGTTACCCCCTCTCGGAACCACAGACTTAGAAATCGCCAGCTCATATACAGTGCATAAAATATATTTATATATATATCCTTATACACCATTTTAATAAAAAATATCACAAAATTCTTCTAAGTTCCTCGCGAAGAGTGAATGACGCGCACGTTCATTTTCAGAGCTCCTAGACCTTCCTATAAGAAGTTAGCCAAAAAGTAGCTTCGAAAAACGCTCAAGTTAAGTACCAAAGCTGGACTTAGACATAATTTCACTCTCACAACATTATGGCTGGTTGGAGAGAGTCCGAACCACAAGTACCGGGTCCATGGTTCTGGGCGTATACTGGGGGGACGGGGGGGACTCCCATTAACCCCTGACTATACCGGGGATACGCTTATCACAATGCCTTTCTGGTCTGTGCTGAAGCAGAGCATTCTGGCAGCCAAGTGGCTTGACCTTTATTATTGAGCCTGGTTACCCCCTCTCGGAACCACAGACTTAGAAATCGCCAGCTCATATACAGTGCATAAGATATATTTATATAATATATTTATATATATACCCTTATACACCATTTTAATAAAAAATATCACAAAATTCTTCTAAGTCCCTCGGGAAGAGTGAAAGACGCGCACGTTCATTTTCAGAGCTCCTAGACCTTCCTATAAGAAGTTAGCTAAAAAAGTAGCTTCCAAAAACGCTTAGGTTAAGTTTCAGAGTTGCTTCTAATGTACCAAAGCTGGACTTAGACATAATTTCACTCTCGCAACATTATGGCTGGTTGGAGACAGTCCGAACCACAAGTACCGGGTCCATGGTTCTGGGCGTATACTGGGGGGACGGGGATAACTCCCATTAACCCCTGACTATACCGGGGATACGCTTATCACAATGCCTTTCTGGTCTGTGCTGAAGCAGGGCATTCTGGCAGCCAAGTGGCTTGACCTTTATTAGTGAGCCTGGTTACCCCCACTCGGAACCACCGACTTAGAAATCGCCAGCTCATATACAGTGCATAAAATATATTTATATATATACCCTTATACACCATTTTATTAAAAAATATCACAAAATTCTTCTAAGTCCCTCGGGAAGAGTGAAAGACGCGCACGTTCATTTTCAGAGCTCCTAGACCTTCCTATAAGAAGTTAGCTAAAAAGTAGCTTCAAAAAACGCTTAGGTTAAGTTTCAGAGTTGCTTCTAATGTACCAAAGCTGGACTTAGACATAATTTCACTCTCGCAACATTATGGCTGGTTGGAGACAGTCCGAACCACAAGTACCGGGTCCATGGTTCTGGGCGTATACTGGGGGGACGGGGATAACTCCCATTAACCCCTGACTATACCGGGGATACGCTTATCACAATGCCTTTCTGGTCTGTGCTGAAGCAGGGCATTCTGGCAGCCAAGTGGCTTGACCTTTATTAGTGAGCCTGGTTACCCCCACTCGGAACCACCGACTTAGAAATCGCCAGCTCATATACAGTGCATAAAATATATTTATATATATACCCTTATACACCATTTTATTAAAAAATATCACAAAATTCTTCTAAGTCCCTGGGGAAGAGTGAAAGACGCGCACGTTCATTTTCAGAGCTCCTAGACCTTCCTATAAGAAGTTAGCCAAAAAGTAGCTTCGAAAAACGCTTAGGTTAAGTTTCAGAGTTGCTTCTAATGTACCAAAGCTGGACTTAGACATAATTTCACTCTCACAACATTATGGCTGGTTGGAGAGAGTCCGAACCACAAGTACCGGGTCCATGGTTCTTGCCGTATACTGGGGGGACGGGGACGACTCCCATTAACCCCTGACTATACCGGGGATACGCTTATCACAATGCCTTACTGGTCTGTGCTGAAGCAGGGCATTCTGGCAGCCAAGTGGCTTGACCTTTATTAGTGAGCCTGGTTACCCCCTCTCGGAACCACAGACTTAGAAATCGCCAGCTCATATACAGTGCATAAAATATATTTATATATATACCCTTATACACCATTTTAATAAAAAATATCACAAAATTCTTCTAAGTCCCTCGGGAAGAGTGAAAGACGCGCACGTTCATTTTCAGAGCTCCTAGACCTTCCTATAAGAAGTTAGCCAAAAAGTAGCTTCGAAAAACGCTTAGGTTAAGTTTCAGAGTTGCTTCTAATGTACCAAAGCTGGACTTAGACATAATTTCACTCTCACAACATTATGGCTGGTTGGAGACAGTCCGAACCACAAGTACCGGGTCCATGGTTCTGGCCGTATACTGGGGGGACGGGGACGACTCCCATTAACCCCTGACTATACCGGGGATACGCTTATCACAATGCCTTTCTGGTCTGTGCTGAAGCAAGGCATTCTGGCAGCCAAGTGGCTTGACCTTTATTAGTGAGCCTGGTTACCCCCTCTCGGAACCACAGACTTAGAAATCGCCAGCTCATATACAGTGCATAAAATATATTTATATATATACCCTTATACACCATTTTAATAAAAAATATCACAAAATTCTTCTAAGTTCCTCGCGAAGAGTGAATGACGCGCACGTTCATTTTCAGAGCTCCTAGACCTTCCTATAAGAATTTAGCCAAAAAGTAGCTTCGAAAAACGCTCAGGTTAAGTACCAAAGCTGGACTTAGACATAATTTCACTCTCACAACATTATGGCTGGTTGGAGAGAGTCCGAACCACAAGTACCGGGTCCATGGTTCTGGGCGTATACTGGGGGGACGGGGACGACTCCCATTAACCCCTGACTATACCGGGGATACGCTTATCACAATGCCTTTCTGGTCTGTGCTGAAGCAGAGCATTCTGGCAGCCAAGTAGCTTGACCTTTATTATTGAGCCTGGTTACCCCCTCTCGGAACCACAGACTTAGAAATCGCCAGCTCATATACAGTGCATAAGATATATTTATATAATATATTTATATATATACCCTTATACACCATTTTAATAAAAAATATCACAAAATTCTTCTAAGTCCCTCGGGAAGAGTGAAAGACGCGCACGTTCATTTTCAGAGCTCCTAGACCTTCCTATAAGAAGTTAGCTAAAAAGTAGCTTCCAAAAACGCTTAGGTTAAGTTTCAGAGTTGCTTCTAATGTACCAAAGCTGGACTTAGACATAATTTCACTCTCGCAACATTATGGCTGGTTGGAGACAGTCCGAACCACAAGTACCGGGTCCATGGTTCTGGGCGTATACTGGGGGGACGGGGATAACTCCCATTAACCCCTGACTATACCGGGGATACGCTTATCACAATGCCTTTCTGGTCTGTGCTGAAGCAGGGCATTCTGGCAGCCAAGTGGCTTGACCTTTATTAGTGAGCCTGGTTACCCCCACTCGGAACCACAGACTTAGAAATCGCCAGCTCATATACAGTGCATAAAATATATTTATATATATACCCTTATACACCATTTTATTAAAAAATATCACAAAATTCTTCTAAGTCCCTGGGGAAGAGTGAAAGACGCGCACGTTCATTTTCAGAGCTCCTAGACCTTCCTATAAGAAGTTAGCCAAAAAGTAGCTTCGAAAAACGCTTAGGTTAAGTTTCAGAGTTGCTTCTAATGTACGAAAGCTGGACTTAGACATAATTTCACTCTCACAACATTATGGCTGGTTGGAGAGAGTCCGAACCACAAGTACCGGGTCCATGGTTCTGGCCGTATACTGGGGGGACGGGGACGACTCCCATTAACCCCTGACTATACCGGGGATACGCTTATCACAATGCCTTTCTGGTCTGTGCTGAAGCAGGGCATTCTGGCAGCCAAGTGGCATGACCTTTATTAGTGAGCCTGGTTACCCCCTCTCGGAACCACAGACTTAGAAATCGCCAGCTCATATACAGTGCATAAAATATATTTATATATATACCCTTATACACCATTTTAATAAAAAATATCACAAAATTCTTCTAAGTTCCTCGCGAAGAGTGAATGACGCGCACGTTCATTTTCAGAGCTCCTAGACCTTCCTATAAGAAGTTAGCCAAAAAGTAGCTTCGAAAAACGCTCAGGTTAAGTACCAAAGCTGGACTTAGACATAATTTCACTCTCACAACATTATGGCTGGTTGGAGAGAGTCCGAACCACAAGTACCGGGTCCATGGTTCTGGGCGTATACTGGGGGGACGGGGACGACTCCCATTAACCCCTGACTATACCGGGGATACGCTTATCACAATGCCTTTCTGGTCTGTGCTGAAGCAGAGCATTCTGGCAGCCAAGTGGCTTGACCTTTATTATTGAGCCTGGTTACCCCCTCTCGGAACCACAGACTTAGAAATCGCCAGCTCATATACAGTGCATAAGATATATTTATATAATATATTTATATATATATACCCTTATACACCATTTTAATAAAAAATATCACAAAATTCTTCTAAGTCCCTCGGGAAGAGTGAAAGACGCGCACGTTCATTTTCAGAGCTCCTAGACCTTCCTATAAGAAGTTAGCTAAAAAGTAGCTTCCAAAAACGCTTAGGTTAAGTTTCAGAGTTGCTTCTAATGTACCAAAGCTGGACTTAGACATAATTTCACTCTCGCAACATTATGGCTGGTTGGAGACAGTCCGAACCACAAGTACCGGGTCCATGGTTCTGGGCGTATACTGGGGGGACGGGGATAACTCCCATTAACCCCTGACTATACCGGGGATACGCTTATCACAATGCCTTTCTGGTCTGTGCTGAAGCAGGGCATTCTGGCAGCCAAGTGGCTTGACCTTTATTAGTGAGCCTGGTTACCCCCACTCGGAACCACAGACTTAGAAATCGCCAGCTCATATACAGTGCATAAAATATATTTATATATATACCCTTATACACCATTTTATTAAAAAATATCACAAAATTCTTCTAAGTCCCTGGGGAAGAGTGAAAGACGCGCACGTTCATTTTCAGAGCTCCTAGACCTTCCTATAAGAAGTTAGCCAAAAAGTAGCTTCGAAAAACGCTTAGGTTAAGTTTCAGAGTTGCTTCTAATGTACCAAAGCTGGACTTAGACATAATTTCACTCTCACAACATTATGGCTGGTTGGAGACAGTCCGAACCACAAGTACCGGGTCCATGGTTCTGGCCGTATACTGGGGGGACGGGGATGACTCCCATTAACCCCTGACTATACCGGGGATACGCTTATCACAGTGCCTTTCTGGTCTGTGCTGAAGCAGGGCATTCTGGCAGCCAAGTGGCTTGACATTTATTAGTGAGCCTGGTTACCCCCTCTCGGAACCACAGACTTAGAAATCGCCAGCTCATATACAGTGCATAAAATATATTTATATATATATACCCTTATACACCATTTTAATAAAAAATATCACAAAATTATTCTAAGTCCCTCGGGAAGAGTGAAAGACGCGCACGTTCATTTTCAGAGCTCCTAGACCTTCCTATAAGAAGTTAGCCAAAAAGTAGCTTCGAAAAACGCTTAGGTTAAGTTTCAGAGTTGCTTCTAATGTACCAAAGCTGGACTTAGACATAATTTCACTCTCACAACATTATGGCTGGTTGGAGAGAGTCCGAACCACAAGTACCGGGTCCATGGTTCTGGGCGTATACTGGGGGGACGGGGACGACTCCCATTAACCCCTGACTATACCGGGGATACGCTTATCACAATGCCTTTCTGGTCTGTGCTGAAGCAGAGCATTCTGGCAGCCAAGTAGCTTGACCTTTATTATTGAGCCTGGTTACCCCCTCTCGGAACCACAGACTTAGAAATCGCCAGCTCATATACAGTGCATAAGATATATTTATATAATATATTTATATATATACCCTTATACACCATTTTAATGAAAAATATCACAAAATTCTTCTAAGTCCCTCGGGAAGAGTGAAAGACGCGCACGTTCATTTTCAGAGCTCCTAGACCTTCCTATAAGAAGTTAGCTAAAAAGTAGCTTCCAAAAACGCTTAGGTTAAGTTTCAGAGTTGCTTCTAATGTACCAAAGCTGGACTTAGACATAATTTCACTCTCGCAACATTATGGCTGGTTGGAGACAGTCCGAACCACAAGTACCGGGTCCATGGTTCTGGGCGTATACTGGGGGGACGGGGATAACTCCCATTAACCCCTGACTATACCGGGGATACGCTTATCACAATGCCTTTCTGGTCTGTGCTGAAGCAGGGCATTCTGGCAGCCAAGTGGCTTGACCTTTATTAGTGAGCCTGGTTACCCCCACTCGGAACCACAGACTTAGAAATCGCCAGCTCATATACAGTGCATAAAATATATTTATATATATACCCTTATACACCATTTTATTAAAAATATCACAAAATTCTTCTAAGTCCCTGGGGAAGAGTGAAAGACGCGCACGTTCATTTTCAGAGCTCCTAGACCTTCCTATAAGAAGTTAGCCAAAAAGTAGCTTCGAAAAACGCTCAGGTTAAGTACCAAAGCTGGACTTAGACATAATTTCACTCTCACAACATTATGGCTGGTTGGAGAGAGTCCGAACCACAAGTACCGGGTCCATGGTTCTGGGCGTATACTGGGGGGACGGGGACGACTCCCATTAACCCCTGACTATACCGGGGATACGCTTATCACAATGCCTTTCTGGTCTGTGCTGAAGCAGAGCATTCTGGCAGCCAAGTGGCTTGACCTTTATTATTGAGCCTGGTTACCCCCTCTCGGAACCACAGACTTAGAAATCGCCAGCTCATATACAGTGCATAAGATATATTTATATAATATATTTATATATATATACCCTTATACACCATTTTAATAAAAAATATCACAAAATTCTTCTAAGTCCCTCGGGAAGAGTGAAAGACGCGCACGTTCATTTTCAGAGCTCCTAGACCTTCCTATAAGAAGTTAGCTAAAAAGTAGCTTCCAAAAACGCTTAGGTTAAGTTTCAGAGTTGCTTCTAATGTACCAAAGCTGGACTTAGACATAATTTCACTCTCGCAACATTATGGCTGGTTGGAGACAGTCCGAACCACAAGTACCGGGTCCATGGTTCTGGCCGTATACTGGGGGGACGGGGACGACTCCCATTAACCCCTGACTATACCGGGGATACGCTTATCACAATGCCTTTCTGGTCTGTGCTGAAGCAAGGCATTCTGGCAGCCAAGTGGCTTGACCTTTATTAGTGAGCCTGGTTACCCCCTCTCGGAACCACAGACTTAGAAATCGCCAGCTCATATACAGTGCATAAAATATATTTATATATATACCCTTATACACCATTTTAATAAAAAATATCACAAAATTCTTCTAAGTTCCTCGCGAAGAGTGAATGACGCGCACGTTCATTTTCAGAGCTCCTAGACCTTCCTATAAGAATTTAGCCAAAAAGTAGCTTCGAAAAACGCTCAGGTTAAGTACCAAAGCTGGACTTAGACATAATTTCACTCTCACAACATTATGGCTGGTTGGAGAGAGTCCGAACCACAAGTACCGGGTCCATGGTTCTGGGCGTATACTGGGGGGACGGGGACGACTCCCATTAACCCCTGACTATACCGGGGATACGCTTATCACAATGCCTTTCTGGTCTGTGCTGAAGCAGAGCATTCTGGCAGCCAAGTAGCTTGACCTTTATTATTGAGCCTGGTTACCCCCTCTCGGAACCACAGACTTAGAAATCGCCAGCTCATATACAGTGCATAAGATATATTTATATAATATATTTATATATATACCCTTATACACCATTTTAATAAAAAATATCACAAAATTCTTCTAAGTCCCTCGGGAAGAGTGAAAGACGCGCACGTTCATTTTCAGAGCTCCTAGACCTTCCTATAAGAAGTTAGCTAAAAAGTAGCTTCCAAAAACGCTTAGGTTAAGTTTCAGAGTTGCTTCTAATGTACCAAAGCTGGACTTAGACATAATTTCACTCTCGCAACATTATGGCTGGTTGGAGACAGTCCGAACCACAAGTACCGGGTCCATGGTTCTGGGCGTATACTGGGGGGACGGGGATAACTCCCATTAACCCCTGACTATACCGGGGATACGCTTATCACAATGCCTTTCTGGTCTGTGCTGAAGCAGGGCATTCTGGCAGCCAAGTGGCTTGACCTTTATTAGTGAGCCTGGTTACCCCCACTCGGAACCACAGACTTAGAAATCGCCAGCTCATATACAGTGCATAAAATATATTTATATATATACCCTTATACACCATTTTATTAAAAAATATCACAAAATTCTTCTAAGTCCCTGGGGAAGAGTGAAAGACGCGCACGTTCATTTTCAGAGCTCCTAGACCTTCCTATAAGAAGTTAGCCAAAAAGTAGCTTCGAAAAACGCTTAGGTTAAGTTTCAGAGTTGCTTCTAATGTACGAAAGCTGGACTTAGACATAATTTCACTCTCACAACATTATGGCTGGTTGGAGAGAGTCCGAACCACAAGTACCGGGTCCATGGTTCTGGCCGTATACTGGGGGGACGGGGACGACTCCCATTAACCCCTGACTATACCGGGGATACGCTTATCACAATGCCTTTCTGGTCTGTGCTGAAGCAGGGCATTCTGGCAGCCAAGTGGCATGACCTTTATTAGTGAGCCTGGTTACCCCCTCTCGGAACCACAGACTTAGAAATCGCCAGCTCATATACAGTGCATAAAATATATTTATATATATACCCTTATACACCATTTTAATAAAAAATATCACAAAATTCTTCTAAGTTCCTCGCGAAGAGTGAATGACGCGCACGTTCATTTTCAGAGCTCCTAGACCTTCCTATAAGAAGTTAGCCAAAAAGTAGCTTCGAAAAACGCTCAGGTTAAGTACCAAAGCTGGACTTAGACATAATTTCACTCTCACAACATTATGGCTGGTTGGAGAGAGTCCGAACCACAAGTACCGGGTCCATGGTTCTGGGCGTATACTGGGGGGACGGGGACGACTCCCATTAACCCCTGACTATACCGGGGATACGCTTATCACAATGCCTTTCTGGTCTGTGCTGAAGCAGAGCATTCTGGCAGCCAAGTGGCTTGACCTTTATTATTGAGCCTGGTTACCCCCTCTCGGAACCACAGACTTAGAAATCGCCAGCTCATATACAGTGCATAAGATATATTTATATAATATATTTATATATATATACCCTTATACACCATTTTAATAAAAAATATCACAAAATTCTTCTAAGTCCCTCGGGAAGAGTGAAAGACGCGCACGTTCATTTTCAGAGCTCCTAGACCTTCCTATAAGAAGTTAGCTAAAAAGTAGCTTCCAAAAACGCTTAGGTTAAGTTTCAGAGTTGCTTCTAATGTACCAAAGCTGGACTTAGACATAATTTCACTCTCGCAACATTATGGCTGGTTGGAGACAGTCCGAACCACAAGTACCGGGTCCATGGTTCTGGGCGTATACTGGGGGGACGGGGATAACTCCCATTAACCCCTGACTATACCGGGGATACGCTTATCACAATGCCTTTCTGGTCTGTGCTGAAGCAGGGCATTCTGGCAGCCAAGTGGCTTGACCTTTATTAGTGAGCCTGGTTACCCCCACTCGGAACCACAGACTTAGAAATCGCCAGCTCATATACAGTGCATAAAATATATTTATATATATACCCTTATACACCATTTTATTAAAAAATATCACAAAATTCTTCTAAGTCCCTGGGGAAGAGTGAAAGACGCGCACGTTCATTTTCAGAGCTCCTAGACCTTCCTATAAGAAGTTAGCCAAAAAGTAGCTTCGAAAAACGCTTAGGTTAAGTTTCAGAGTTGCTTCTAATGTACCAAAGCTGGACTTAGACATAATTTCACTCTCACAACATTATGGCTGGTTGGAGACAGTCCGAACCACAAGTACCGGGTCCATGGTTCTGGCCGTATACTGGGGGGACGGGGATGACTCCCATTAACCCCTGACTATACCGGGGATACGCTTATCACAGTGCCTTTCTGGTCTGTGCTGAAGCAGGGCATTCTGGCAGCCAAGTGGCTTGACATTTATTAGTGAGCCTGGTTACCCCCTCTCGGAACCACAGACTTAGAAATCGCCAGCTCATATACAGTGCATAAAATATATTTATATATATATACCCTTATACACCATTTTAATAAAAAATATCACAAAATTATTCTAAGTCCCTCGGGAAGAGTGAAAGACGCGCACGTTCATTTTCAGAGCTCCTAGACCTTCCTATAAGAAGTTAGCCAAAAAGTAGCTTCGAAAAACGCTTAGGTTAAGTTTCAGAGTTGCTTCTAATGTACCAAAGCTGGACTTAGACATAATTTCACTCTCACAACATTATGGCTGGTTGGAGAGAGTCCGAACCACAAGTACCGGGTCCATGGTTCTGGGCGTATACTGGGGGGACGGGGACGACTCCCATTAACCCCTGACTATACCGGGGATACGCTTATCACAATGCCTTTCTGGTCTGTGCTGAAGCAGAGCATTCTGGCAGCCAAGTAGCTTGACCTTTATTATTGAGCCTGGTTACCCCCTCTCGGAACCACAGACTTAGAAATCGCCAGCTCATATACAGTGCATAAGATATATTTATATAATATATTTATATATATACCCTTATACACCATTTTAATAAAAAATATCACAAAATTCTTCTAAGTCCCTCGGGAAGAGTGAAAGACGCGCACGTTCATTTTCAGAGCTCCTAGACCTTCCTATAAGAAGTTAGCTAAAAAGTAGCTTCCAAAAACGCTTAGGTTAAGTTTCAGAGTTGCTTCTAATGTACCAAAGCTGGACTTAGACATAATTTCACTCTCGCAACATTATGGCTGGTTGGAGACAGTCCGAACCACAAGTACCGGGTCCATGGTTCTGGGCGTATACTGGGGGGACGGGGATAACTCCCATTAACCCCTGACTATACCGGGGATACGCTTATCACAATGCCTTTCTGGTCTGTGCTGAAGCAGGGCATTCTGGCAGCCAAGTGGCTTGACCTTTATTAGTGAGCCTGGTTACCCCCACTCGGAACCACAGACTTAGAAATCGCCAGCTCATATACAGTGCATAAAATATATTTATATATATACCCTTATACACCATTTTATTAAAAATATCACAAAATTCTTCTAAGTCCCTGGGGAAGAGTGAAAGACGCGCACGTTCATTTTCAGAGCTCCTAGACCTTCCTATAAGAAGTTAGCCAAAAAGTAGCTTCGAAAAACGCTTAGGTTAAGTTTCAGAGTTGCTTCTAATGTACCAAAGCTGGACTTAGACATAATTTCACTCTCACAACATTATGGCTGGTTGGAGAGAGTCCGAACCACAAGTACCGGGTCCATGGTTCTGGCCGTATACTGGGGGGACGGGGACGACTCCCATTAACCCCTGACTATACCGGGGATACGCTTATCACAATGCCTTACTGGTCTGTGCTGAAGCAGGGCATTCTGGCAGCCAAGTGGCATGACCTTTATTAGTGAGCCTGGTTACCCCCTCTCGGAACCACAGAATTAGAAATCGCCAGCTCATATACAGTGCATAAAATATATTTATATATATACCCTTATACACCATTTTAATAAAAAATATCACAAAATTCTTCTAAGTTCCTCGCGAAGAGTGAATGACGCGCACGTTCATTTTCAGAGCTCCTAGACCTTCCTATAAGAAGTTAGCCAAAAAGTAGCTTCGAAAAACGCTCAGGTTAAGTACCAAAGCTGGACTTAGACATAATTTCACTCTCACAACATTATGGCTGGTTGGAGAGAGTCCGAACCACAAGTACCGGGTCCATGGTTCTGGGCGTATACTGGGGGGACGGGGACGACTCCCATTAGCCCCTGACTATACCGGGGATACGCTTATCACAATGCCTTTCTGGTCTGTGCTGAAGCAGAGCATTCTGGCAGCCAAGTGGCTTGACCTTTATTATTGAGCCTGGTTACCCCCTCTCGGAACCACAGACTTAGAAATCGCCAGCTCATATACAGTGCATAAGATATATTTATATAATATATTTATATATATACCCTTATACACCATTTTAATAAAAAATATCACAAAATTCTTCTAAGTCCCTCGGGAAGAGTGAAAGACGCGCACGTTCATTTTCAGAGCTCCTAGACCTTCCTATAAGAAGTTAGCTAAAAAGTAGCTTCCAAAAACGCTTAGGTTAAGTTTCAGAGTTGCTTCTAATGTACCAAAGCTGGACTTACAGTAGACATAATTTCACTCTCGCAACATTATGGCTGGTTGGAGACAGTCCGAACCACAAGTACCGGGTCCATGGTTCTGGGCGTATACTGGGGGGACGGGGATAACTCCCATTAACCCCTGACTATACCGGGGATACGCTTATCACAATGCCTTTCTGGTCTGTGCTGAAGCAGGGCATTCTGGCAGCCAAGTGGCTTGACCTTTATTAGTGAGCCTGGTTACCCCCACTCGGAACCACAGACTTAGAAATCGCCAGCTCATATACAGTGCATAAAATATATTTATATATATACCCTTATACACCATTTTATTAAAAAATATCACAAAATTCTTCTAAGTCCCTGGGGAACAGTGAAAGACGCGCACGTTCATTTTCAGAGCTCCTAGACCTTCCTATAAGAAGTTAGCCAAAAAGTAGCTTCGAAAAACGCTTAGGTTAAGTTTCAGAGTTGCTTCTAATGTACCAAAGCTGGACTTAGACATAATTTCACTCTCACAACATTATGGCTGGTTGGAGACAGTCCGAACCACAAGTACCGGGTCCATGGTTCTGGCCGTATACTGGGGGGACGGGGATGACTCCCATTAACCCCTGACTATACCGGGGATACGCTTATCACAGTGCCTTTCTGGTCTGTGCTGAAGCAGGGCATTCTGGCAGCCAAGTGGCTTGACATTTATTAGTGAGCCTGGTTACCCCCTCTCGGAACCACAGACTTAGAAATCGCCAGCTCATATACAGTGCATAAAATATATTTATATATATATACCCTTATACACCATTTTAATAAAAAATATCACAAAATTATTCTAAGTCCCTCGGGAAGAGTGAAAGACGCGCACGTTCATTTTCAGAGCTCCTAGACCTTCCTATAAGAAGTTAGCCAAAAAGTAGCTTCGAAAAACGCTTAGGTTAAGTTTCAGAGTTGCTTCTAATGTACCAAAGCTGGACTTAGACATAATTTCACTCTCACAACATTATGGCTGGTTGGAGAGAGTCCGAACCACAAGTACCGGGTCCATGGTTCTTGCCGTATACTGGGGGGACGGGGACGACTCCCTTTAACCCCTGACTATACCGGGGATACGCTTAACACAATGCCTTACTGGTCTGTGCTGAAGCAGGGCATTCTGGCAGCCAAGTGGCTTGACCTTTATTAGTGAGCCTGGTTACCCCCTCTCGGAACCACAGACTTAGAAATCGCCAGCTCATATACAGTGCATAAAATATATTTATATATATACCCTTATAAACCATTTTAATAAAAAATATCACAAAATTCTTCTAAGTCCCTCGGGAAGAGTGAAAGACGCGCACGTTCATTTTCAGATCTCCTAGACCTTCCTATAAGAAGTTAGCCAAAAAGTAGCTTCGAAAAACGCTTAGGTTAAGTTTCAGAGTTGCTTCTAATGTACCAAAGCTGGACTTAGACATAATTTCACTCTCACAACATTATGGCTGGTTGGAGAGAGTCCGAACCACAAGTACCGGGTCCATGGTTCTGGCCGTATACTGGGGGGACGGGGACGACTCCCATTAACCCCTGACTATACCGGGGATATGCTTATCACAATGCCTTTCTGGTCTGTGCTGAAGCAGGGCATTCTGGCAGCCAAGTGGCTTGACCTTTTTTAGTGAGCCTGGTTACCCCCTCTCGGAACCACAGACTTAGAAATCGCCAGCTCATATACAGTGCATAAAATATATTTATATATATACCCTTATACTGTACACCATTTTAATAAAAAATATCACAAAATTCTTCTAAGTCCCTCGGGAAGAGTGAAAGACGCGCACGTTCATTTTCAGAGCTCCTAGACCTTCCTATAAGAAGTTAGCCAAAAAGTAGCTTCGAAAAACGCTTAGGTTAAGTTTCAGAGTTGCTTCTAATGTACCAAAGCTGGACTTAGACATAATTTCACTCTCACAACATTATGGCTGGTTGGAGACAGTCCGAACCACAAGTACCGGGTCCATGGTTCTGGCCGTATACTGGGGGGACGGGGACGACTCCCATTAACCCCTGACTATACCGGGGATACGCTTATCACAATGCCTTTCTGGTCTGTGCTGAAGCAGGGCATTCTGGCAGCCAAGTGGCTTGACCTTTATTAGTGAGCCTGGTTACCCCCTCTCGGAACCACAGACTTAGAAATCGCCAGCTCATATACAGTGCATAAAATATATTTATATATATACCCTTATACACCATTTTAATAAAAAATATCACAAAATTCTTCTAAGTCCCTCGGGAAGAGTGAAAGACGCGCACGTTCATTTTCAGATCTCCTAGACCTTCCTATAAGAAGTTAGCCAAAAAGTAGCTTCGAAAAACGCTTAGGTTAAGTTTCAGAGTTGCTTCTAATGTACCAAAGCTGGACTTAGACATAATTTCACTCTCACAACATTATGGCTGGTTGGAGAGAGTCCGAACCACAAGTACCGGGTCCATGGTTCTGGCCGTATACTGGGGGGACGGGGACGACTCCCATTAACCCCTGACTATACCGGGGATACGCTTATCACAATGCCTTTCTGGTCTGTGCTGAAGCAGGGCATTCTGGCAGCCAAGTGGCTTGACCTTTATTAGTGAGCCTGGTTACCCCCTCTCGGAACCACAGACTTAGAAATCGCCAGCTCATATACAGTGCATAAAATATATTTATATATATACCCTTATACACCATTTTAATAAAAAATATCACAAAATTCTTCTAAGTCCCTCGGGAAGAGTGAAAGACTCGCACGTTCATTTTCAGAGCTCCTAGACCTTCCTATAAGAAGTTAGCCAAAAAGTAGCTTCGAAAAACGCTTAGGTTAAGTTTCAGAGTTGCTTCTAATGTACCAAAGCTGGACTTAGACATAATTTCACTCTAACAACATTATGGCTGGTTGGAGACAGTCCGAACCACAAGTACCGGGTCCATGGTTCTGGCCGTATACTGGGGGGACGGGGACGACTCCCATTAACCCCTGACTATACCGAGGATATGCTTATCACAATGCCTTTCTGGTCTGTGCTGAAGCAGGGCATTCTGGCAGCCAAGTGGCTTGACCTTTATTAGTGAGCCTGGTTACCCCCTCTCGGAACCACAGACTTAGAAATCGCCAGCTCATATACAGTGCATAAAATATATTTATATATATACCCTTATACTGTACACCATTTTAATAAAAAATATCACAAAATTCTTCTAAGTCCCTCGGGAAGAGTGAAAGACGCGCACGTTGATTTTCAGAGCTCCTAGACCTTCCTATAAGAAGTTAGCCAAAAAGTAGCTTCGAAAAACGCTTAGGTTAAGTTTCAGAGTTGCTTCTAATGTACCAAAGCTGGACTTAGACATAATTTCACTCTCACAACATTATGGCTGGTTGGAGACAGTCCGAACCACAAGTACCGGGTCCATGGTTCTGGCCGTATACTGGGGGGACGGGGACGACTCCCATTAACCCCTGACTATACCGGGGATATGCTTATCACAATGCCTTTCTGGTCTGTGCTGAAGCAGGGCATTCTGGCAGCCAAGTGGCTTGACCTTTATTAGTGAGCCTGGTTACCCCCTCTCGGAACCACAGACTTAGAAATCGCCAGCTCATATACAGTGCATAAAATATATTTATATATATACCCTTATACTGTACACCATTTTAATAAAAAATATCACAAAATTCTTCTAAGTCCCTCGGGAAGAGTGAAAGACGCGCACGTTCATTTTCAGAGCTCCTAGACCTTCCTATAAGAAGTTAGCCAAAAAGTAGCTTCGAAAAACGCTTAGGTTAAGTTTCAGAGTTGCTTCTAATGTACCAAAGCTGGTCTTAGACATAATTTCACTCTCACAACATTATGGCTGGTTGGAGAGAGTCCGAACCACAAGTACCGGGTCCATGGTTCTGGCCGTATACTGGGGGGACGGGGACGACTCCCATTAACCCCTGACTATACCGGGGATACGCTTATCACAATGCCTTTCTGGTCTGTGCTGAAGCAGGGCATTCTGGCAGCCAAGTGGCTTGACCTTTATTAGTGAGCCTGGTTACCCCCTCTCGGAACCACAGACTTAGAAATCGCCAGCTCATATACAGTGCATAAAATATATTTATATATATACCCTTATACACCATTTTAATAAAAAATATCACAAAATTCTTCTAAGTCCCTCGGGAAGAGTGAAAGACGCGCACGTTCATTTTCAGATCTCCTAGACCTTAATATAAGAAGTTAGCCAAAAAGTAGCTTCGAAAAACGCTTAGGTTAAGTTTCAGAGTTGCTTCTAATGTACCAAAGCTGGACTTAGACATAATTTCACTCTAACAACATTATGGCTGGTTGGAGACAGTCCGAACCACAAGTACCGGGTCCATGGTTCTGGCCGTATACTGGGGGGACGGGGACGACTCCCATTAACCCCTGACTATACCGGGGATACGCTTATCACAATGCCTTTCTGGTCTGTGCTGAAGCAGGGCATTCTGGCAGCCAAGTGGCATGACCTTTATTAGTGAGCCTGGTTACCCCCTCTCGGAACCACAGACTTAGAAATCGCCAGCTCATATACAGTGCATAAAATATATTTATATATATACCCTTATACACCATTTTAATAAAAAATATCACAAAATTCTTCTAAGTTCCTCGCGAAGAGTGAATGACGCGCACGTTCATTTTCAGAGCTCCTAGACCTTCCTATAAGAAGTTAGCCAAAAAGTAGCTTCGAAAAACGCTCAGGTTAAGTACCAAAGCTGGACTTAGACATAATTTCACTCTCACAACATTATGGCTGGTTGGAGAGAGTCCGAACCACAAGTACCGGGTCCATGGTTCTGGGCGTATACTGGGGGGACGGGGACGACTCCCATTAACCCCTGACTATACCGGGGATACGCTTATCACAATGCCTTTCTGGTCTGTGCTGAAGCAGAGCATTCTGGCAGCCAAGTGGCTTGACCTTTATTATTGAGCCTGGTTACCCCCTCTCGGAACCACAGACTTAGAAATCGCCAGCTCATATACAGTGCATAAGATATATTTATATAATATATTTATATATATACCCTTATACACCATTTTAATAAAAAATATCACAAAATTCTTCTAAGTCCCTCGGGAAGAGTGAAAGACGCGCACGTTCATTTTCAGAGCTCCTAGACCTTCCTATAAGAAGTTAGCTTAAAAGTAGCTTCCAAAAACGCTTAGGTTAAGTTTCAGAGTTGCTTCTAATGTACCAAAGCTGGACTTAGACATAATTTCACTCTCGCAACATTATGGCTGGTTGGAGACAGTCCGAACCACAAGTACCGGGTCCATGGTTCTGGGCGTATACTGGGGGGACGGGGATAACTCCCATTAACCCCTGACTATACCGGGGATACGCTTATCACAATGCCTTTCTGGTCTGTGCTGAAGCAGGGCATTCTGGCAGCCAAGTGGCTTGACCTTTATTAGTGAGCCTGGTTACCCCCACTCGGAACCACAGACTTAGAAATCGCCAGCTCATATACAGTGCATAAAATATATTTATATATATACCCTTATACACCATTTTATTAAAAAATATCACAAAATTCTTCTAAGTCCCTGGGGAAGAGTGAAAGACGCGCACGTTCATTTTCAGAGCTCCTAGACCTTCCTATAAGAAGTTAGCCAAAAAGTAGCTTCGAAAAACGCTTAGGTTAAGTTTCAGAGTTGCTTCTAATGTACCAAAGCTGGACTTAGACATAATTTCACTCTCACAACATTATGGCTGGTTGGAGACAGTCCGAACCACAAGTACCGGGTCCATGGTTCTGGCCGTATACTGGGGGGACGGGGATGACTCCCATTAACCCCTGACTATACCGGGGATACGCTTATCACAATGCCTTTCTGGTCTGTGCTGAAGCAGGGCATTCTGGCAGCCAAGTGGCATGACCTTTATTAGTGAGCCTGGTTACCCCCTCTCGGAACCACAGACTTAGAAATCGCCAGCTCATATACAGTGCATAAAATATATTTATATATATACCCTTATACACCATTTTAATAAAAAATATCACAAAATTCTTCTAAGTTCCTCGCGAAGAGTGAATGACGCGCACGTTCATTTTCAGAGCTCCTAGACCTTCCTATAAGAAGTTAGCCAAAAAGTAGCTTCGAAAAACGCTCAGGTTAAGTACCAAAGCTGGACTTAGACATAATTTCACTCTCACAACATTATGGCTGGTTGGAGAGAGTCCGAACCACAAGTACCGGGTCCATGGTTCTGGGCGTATACTGGGGGGACGGGGACGACTCCCATTAACCCCTGACTATACCGGGGATACGCTTATCACAATGCCTTTCTGGTCTGTGCTGAAGCAGAGCATTCTGGCAGCCAAGTGGCTTGACCTTTATTATTGAGCCTGGTTACCCCCTCTCGGAACCACAGACTTAGAAATCGCCAGCTCATATACAGTGCATAAGATATATTTATATAATATATTTATATATATACCCTTATACACCATTTTAATAAAAAATATCACAAAATTCTTCTAAGTCCCTCGGGAAGAGTGAAAGACGCGCACGTTCATTTTCAGAGCTCCTAGACCTTCCTATAAGAAGTTAGCTTAAAAGTAGCTTCCAAAAACGCTTAGGTTAAGTTTCAGAGTTGCTTCTAATGTACCAAAGCTGGACTTAGACATAATTTCACTCTCGCAACATTATGGCTGGTTGGAGACAGTCCGAACCACAAGTACCGGGTCCATGGTTCTGGGCGTATACTGGGGGGACGGGGATAACTCCCATTAACCCCTGACTATACCGGGGATACGCTTATCACAATGCCTTTCTGGTCTGTGCTGAAGCAGGGCATTCTGGCAGCCAAGTGGCTTGACCTTTATTAGTGAGCCTGGTTACCCCCACTCGGAACCACAGACTTAGAAATCGCCAGCTCATATACAGTGCATAAAATATATTTATATATATACCCTTATACACCATTTTATTAAAAAATATCACAAAATTCTTCTAAGTCCCTGGGGAAGAGTGAAAGACGCGCACGTTCATTTTCAGAGCTCCTAGACCTTCCTATAAGAAGTTAGCCAAAAAGTAGCTTCGAAAAACGCTTAGGTTAAGTTTCAGAGTTGCTTCTAATGTACCAAAGCTGGACTTAGACATAATTTCACTCTCACAACATTATGGCTGGTTGGAGACAGTCCGAACCACAAGTACCGGGTCCATGGTTCTGGCCGTATACTGGGGGGACGGGGATGACTCCCATTAACCCCTGACTATACCGGGGATACGCTTATCACAGTGCCTTTCTGGTCTGTGCTGAAGCAGGGCATTCTGGCAGCCAAGTGGCTTGACATTTATTAGTGAGCCTGGTTACCCCCTCTCGGAACAACAGACTTAGAAATCGCCAGCTCATATACAGTGCATAAAATATATTTATATATATACCCTTATACACCATTTTTATAAAAAATATCACAAAATTCTTCTAAGTCCCTCGGGAAGAGTGAAAGACGCGCGCGTTCATTTTCAGAGCTCCTAGACCTTCCCATAAGAAGTTAGCCAAAAAGTAGCATCGAAAAACGCTTAGGTGAAGTTTCAGAGTTGCTTCTAATGTACCAAAGCTGGACTTAGACATAATTTCACTCTCACAACATTATGGCTGGTTGGAGACAGTCCGAACCACAAGTACCGGGTCCATGGTTCTGGGCGTATACTGGGGGGACGGGGGGGACTCCCATTAACCCCTGACTATACCGGGGATACGCTTATCACAATGCCTTTCTGGTCTGTGCTGTAGCAGGGCATTCTGGCAGCCAAGTGGCTTGACCTTTATTAGTGAGCCTGGTTACCCCCTCTCGGAACCACAGACTTAGAAATCGCCAGCTCATATACAGTGCATAAAATATATTTATATATACAGTATACCCTTATACACCATTTTAATAAAAAATATCACAAAATTCTTCTAAGTCCCTCGGGAAGAGTGAAAGACGCGCACGTTCATTTTCAGAGCTCCTAGACCTTCCCATAAGAAGTTAGCCAAAAAGTAGCTTCGAAAAACGCTTAGGTGAAGTTTCAGAGTTGCTTCTAATGTACCAAAGCTGGACTTAGACATAATTTCACTCTCACAACATTATGGCTGGTTGGAGACAGTCCGAACCACAAGTACCGGGTCCATGGTTCTGGGCGTATACTGGGGGGACGGGGACGACTCCCATTAACCCCTGACTATACCGGGGATACGCTTATCACAATGCCTTTCTGGTCTGTGCTGAAGCAGGGCATTCTGGCAGCCAAGTGGCTTGACCTTAATTAGTGAGCCTGGTTACCCCCTCTCGGAACCACAGACTTAGAAATCGCCAGCTTATATACAGTGCATAAAATATATTTATATATATACCCTTATACACCATTTTAATAAAAAATATCACAAAATTCTTCTAAGTCCCTCGGGAAGAGTGAAAGACGCGCACGTTCATTTTCAGAGCTCCTAGACCTTCCCATAAGAAGTTAGCCAAAAAGTAGCTTCGAAAAACGCTTAGGTTAAGTTTCAGAGTTGCTTCTAATGTACCAAAGATGGACTTAGACATAATTTCACTCTCACAACATTATGGCTGGTTGGAGACAGTCCGAACCACAAGTACCGGGTCCATGGTTCTGGGCGTATACTGGGGGGACGGGGACGACTCCCATTAACCCCTGACTATACCGGGGATACGCTTATCACATTGCCTTTCCTCTCTGTGCTGAAGCAGGGCATTCTGGCAGCCAAGTGGCTTGACCTTTATTAGTGAGCCTGGTTACCCCCTCTCGGAACAACAGACTTAGAAATCGCCAGCTCATATACAGTGCATAAAATATATTTATATATATACCCTTATACACCATTTTAATAAAAAAAATCACAAAATTCTTCTAAGTCCCTCGGGAAGAGTGAAAGTAGCGCACGTTCATTTTCATGGCTCCTAGACCTTCCTATAAGAAGTTAGGCAAAAAAAGTAGCTTCGAAAAACGCTTAGGTTAAGTTTCAGAGTTGCTTCTAATGTACCGAAGCTGGACTTAGACATAATTTCACTCTCACAAAATTATGGCTGGATGGAGACAGTCCGAACCACAAGTACCGGGTCCATGGTTCTGGGCGTATACTGGGGGGACGGGGGGGACTCCCATTAACCCATGACTATACCGGGGATACGCTTATCACAATGCCTTTCTGGTCTGTGCTGAAGCAGGGCATTCTGGCAGCCAAGTGGCTTGACCTTAATTAGTGAGCCTGGTTACCCCCTCTCGGAACCACAGACTTAGAAATCGCCAGCTTATATACAGTGCATAAAATATATTTATATATATACCCTTATACACCATTTTAATAAAAAATATCACAAAATTCTTCTAAGTCCCTTGGGAAGAGTGAAAGACGCGCACGTTCATTTTCAGAGCTCCTAGACCTTCCCATAAGAAGTTAGCCAAAAAGTAGCTTCGAAAAACGCTTAGGTGAAGTTTCAGAGTTGCTTCTAATGTACCAAAGCTGGACTTAGACATAATTTCACTCTCACAACATTATGGCTGGTTGGAGACAGTCCGAACCACAAGTACCGGGTCCATGGTTCTGGGCGTATACTGGGGGGACGGGGACGACTCCCATTAACCCCTGACTATACCGGGGATACGCTTATCACAATGCCTTTCCTCTCTGTGCTGAAGCAGGGCATTCTGGCAGCCAAGTGGCTTGACCTTTATTAGTGAGCCTGGTTACCCCCTCTCGGAACCACAGACTTAGAAATCGCCAGCTCATATACAGTGCATAAAATATATTTATATATATACCCTTATACACCATTTTTATAAAAAATATCACAAAATTCTTCTAAGTCCCTCAGGAAGAGTGAAAGACGCGCACGTTCATTTTCAGAGCTCCTAGACCTTCCTATAAGAAGTTAGGCAAAAAAAGTAGCTTCGAAAAACGCTTAGGTTAAGTTTCAGAGTTGCTTCTAATGTACCGAAGCTGGACTTAGACATAATTTCACTCTCACAACATTATGGCTGGTTGGAAACAGTCCGAACCACAAGTACCGGGTCCATGGTTCTGGGCGTATACTGGGGGGACGGGGGGGACTCCCATTAACCCCTGACTATACCGGGGATACGCTTATCACAATGCCTTTCTGGTCTGTGCTGAAGCAGGGCATTCTGGCAGCCAAGTGGCTTGACCTTAATTAGTGAGCCTGGTTACCCCCTCTCGGAACCACAGACTTAGAAATCGCCAGCTTATATACAGTGCATAAAATATATTTATATATATACCCTTATACACCATTTTAATAAAAAATATCACAAAATTCTTCTAAGTCCCTCAGGAAGAGTGAAAGACGCGCACGTTCATTTTCAGAGCTCCTAGACCTTCCTATAAGAAGTTAGGCAAAAAAAGTAGCTTCGAAAAACGCTTAGGTTAAGTTTCAGAGTTGCTTCTAATGTACCGAAGCTGGACTTAGACATAATTTCACTCTCACAACATTATGGCTGGTTGGAAACAGTCCGAACCACAAGTACCGGGTCCATGGTTCTGGGCGTATACTGGGGGGACGGGGGGGACTCCCATTAACCCCTGACTATACCGGGGATACGCTTATCACAATGCCTTTCTGGTCTGTGCTGAAGCAGGGCATTCTGGCAGCCAAGTGATTTGACCTTAATTAGTGAGCCTGGTTACCCCCTCTCGGAACCACAGACTTAGAAATCGCCAGCTTATATACAGTGCATAAAATATATTTATATATATACCCTTATACACCATTTTAATAAAAAATATCACAAAATTCTTCTAAGTCCCTCGGGAAGAGTGAAAGACGCGCACGTTCATTTTCAGAGCTCCTAGACCTTCCCATAAGAAGTTAGCCAAAAAGTAGCTTCGAAAAACGCTTAGGTGAAGTTTCAGAGTTGCTTCTAATGTACCAAAGCTGGACTTAGACATAATTTCACTCTCACAACATTATGGCTGGTTGGAGACAGTCCGAACCACAAGTACCGGGTCCATGGTTCTGGGCGTATACTGGGGGGACGGGGACGACTCCCATTAACCCCTAACTATACCGGGGATACGCTTATCACAATGCCTTTCCTCTCTGTGCTGAAGCAGGGCATTCTGGCAGCCAAGTGGCTTGACCTTTATTAGTGAGCCTGGTTACCCCCTCTCGGAACCACAGACTTAGAAATCGCCAGCTCATATACAGTGCATAAAATATATTTATATATATACCCTTATACACCATTTTAATAAAAAATATCACAAAATTCTTCTAAGTCCCTCGGGAAGAGTGAAAGACGCGCACGTTGATTTTCAGAGCTCCTAGATCTTCCTATAAGAAGTTAGCCAAAAAGTAGCTTCGAAAAACGCTTAGGTTAAGTTTCAGAGTTGCTTCTAATGTACCAAAGCTGGACTTAGACATAATTTCACTCTCACAACATTATGGCTGGTTGGAGACAGTCCGAACCACAAGTACCGGGTCCATGGTTCTGGGCGTATACTGGGGGGACGGGGGGGACTCCCATTAACCCCTGACTATACCGGGGATACGCTTATCACAATGCCTTTCTGGTCTGTGCTGAAGCAGGGCATTCTGGCAGCCAAGTGGCTTGACCTTTATTAGTGAGCCTGGTTACCCCCTCTCGGAACAACAGACTTAGAAATCGCCAGCTCATATACAGTGCATAAAATATATTTATATATATACCCTTATACACCATTTTTATAAAAAATATCACAAAATTCTTCTAAGTCCCTCAGGAAGAGTGAAAGACGCGCACGTTCATTTTCAGAGCTCCTAGACCTTCCTATAAGAAGTTAGGCAAAAAAAGTAGCTTCGAAAAACGCTTAGGTTAAGTTTCAGAGTTGCTTCTAATGTACCGAAGCTGGACTTAGACATAATTTCACTCTCACAACATTATGGCTGGTTGGAAACAGTCCGAACCACAAGTACCGGGTCCATGGTTCTGGGCGTATACTGGGGGGACGGGGGGGACTCCCATTAACCCCTGACTATACCGGGGATACGCTTATCACAATGCCTTTCTGGTCTGTGCTGAAGCAGGGCATTCTGGCAGCCAAGTGGCTTGACCTTTATTAGTGAGCCTGGTTACCCCCTCTCGGAACAACAGACTTAGAAATCGCCAGCTCATATACAGTGCATAAAATATATTTATATATATACCCTTATACACCATTTTTATAAAAAATATCACAAAATTCTTCTAAGTCCCTCAGGAAGAGTGAAAGACGCGCACGTTCATTTTCAGAGCTCCTAGACCTTCCTATAAGAAGTTAGGCAAAAAAAGTAGCTTCGAAAAACGCTTAGGTTAAGTTTCAGAGTTGCTTCTAATGTACCGAAGCTGGACTTAGACATAATTTCACTCTCACAACATTATGGCTGGTTGGAAACAGTCCGAATCACAAGTGCCGGGTCCATGGTTCTGGGCGTATACTGGGGGGACGTGGGGGACTCCCATTAACCCCTGACTATACCGGGGATACGCTTATCACAATGCCTTTCTGGTCTGTGCTGAAGCAGGGCATTCTGGCAGCCAAGTGGCTTGACCTTTATTAGTGAGCCTGGTTACCCCCTCTCGGAACAACAGACTTAGAAATCGCCAGCTCATATACAGTGCATAAAATATATTTATATATATACCCTTATACACCATTTTTATAAAAAATATCACAAAATTCTTCTAAGTCCCTCGGGAAGAGTGAAAGACGCGCACGTTGATTTTCAGAGCTCCTAGACCTTCCCATAAGAAGTTAGCCAAAAAGTAGCTTCGAAAAACGCTTAGGTGAAGTTTCAGAGTTGCTTCTAATGTACCAAAGCTGGACTTAGACATAATTTCACTCTCACAACATTATGGCTGGTTGGAGACAGTCCGAACCACAAGTACCGGGTCCATGGTTCTGGGCGTATACTGGGGGGACGGGGACGACTCCCATTAACCCCTGACTATACCGGGGATACGCTTATCACAATGCCTTTCCTCTCTGTGCTGAAGCAGGGCATTCTGGCAGCCAAGTGGCTTGACCTTTATTAGTGAGCCTGGTTACCCCCTCTCGGAACCACAGACTTAGAAATCGCCAGCTCATATACAGTGCATAAAATATATTTATATATATACCCTTATACACCATTTTTATAAAAAATATCACAAAATTCTTCTAAGTCCCTCAGGAAGAGTGAAAGACGCGCACGTTCATTTTCAGAGCTCCTAGACCTTCCTATAAGAAGTTAGGCAAAAAAAGTAGCTTCGAAAAACGCTTAGGTTAAGTTTCAGAGTTGCTTCTAATGTACCGAAGCTGGACTTAGACATAATTTCACTCTCACAACATTATGGCTGGTTGGAAACAGTCCGAACCACAAGTACCGGGTCCATGGTTCTGGGCGTATACTGGGGGGACGGGGGGGACTCCCATTAACCCCTGACTATACCGGGGATACGCTTATCACAATGCCTTTCTGGTCTGTGCTGAAGCAGGGCATTCTGGCAGCCAAGTGGCTTGACCTTAATTAGTGAGCCTGGTTACCCCCTCTCGGAACCACAGACTTAGAAATCGCCAGCTTATATACAGTGCATAAAATATATTTATATATATACCCTTATACACCATTTTAATAAAAAATATCACAAAATTCTTCTAAGTCCCTCAGGAAGAGTGAAAGACGCGCACGTTCATTTTCAGAGCTCCTAGACCTTCCTATAAGAAGTTAGGCAAAAAAAGTAGCTTCGAAAAACGCTTAGGTTAAGTTTCAGAGTTGCTTCTAATGTACCGAAGCTGGACTTAGACATAATTTCACTCTCACAACATTATGGCTGGTTGGAAACAGTCCGAACCACAAGTACCGGGTCCATGGTTCTGGGCGTATACTGGGGGGACGGGGGGGACTCCCATTAACCCCTGACTATACCGGGGATACGCTTATCACAATGCCTTTCTGGTCTGTGCTGAAGCAGGGCATTCTGGCAGCCAAGTGATTTGACCTTAATTAGTGAGCCTGGTTACCCCCTCTCGGAACCACAGACTTAGAAATCGCCAGCTTATATACAGTGCATAAAATATATTTATATATATACCCTTATACACCATTTTAATAAAAAATATCACAAAATTCTTCTAAGTCCCTCGGGAAGAGTGAAAGACGCGCACGTTCATTTTCAGAGCTCCTAGACCTTCCCATAAGAAGTTAGCCAAAAAGTAGCTTCGAAAAACGCTTAGGTGAAGTTTCAGAGTTGCTTCTAATGTACCAAAGCTGGACTTAGACATAATTTCACTCTCACAACATTATGGCTGGTTGGAGACAGTCCGAACCACAAGTACCGGGTCCATGGTTCTGGGCGTATACTGGGGGGACGGGGACGACTCCCATTAACCCCTAACTATACCGGGGATACGCTTATCACAATGCCTTTCCTCTCTGTGCTGAAGCAGGGCATTCTGGCAGCCAAGTGGCTTGACCTTTATTAGTGAGCCTGGTTACCCCCTCTCGGAACCACAGACTTAGAAATCGCCAGCTCATATACAGTGCATAAAATATATTTATATATATACCCTTATACACCATTTTAATAAAAAATATCACAAAATTCTTCTAAGTCCCTCGGGAAGAGTGAAAGACGCGCACGTTGATTTTCAGAGCTCCTAGATCTTCCTATAAGAAGTTAGCCAAAAAGTAGCTTCGAAAAACGCTTAGGTTAAGTTTCAGAGTTGCTTCTAATGTACCAAAGCTGGACTTAGACATAATTTCACTCTCACAACATTATGGCTGGTTGGAGACAGTCCGAACCACAAGTACCGGGTCCATGGTTCTGGGCGTATACTGGGGGGACGGGGGGGACTCCCATTAACCCCTGACTATACCGGGGATACGCTTATCACAATGCCTTTCTGGTCTGTGCTGAAGCAGGGCATTCTGGCAGCCAAGTGGCTTGACCTTTATTAGTGAGCCTGGTTACCCCCTCTCGGAACAACAGACTTAGAAATCGCCAGCTCATATACAGTGCATAAAATATATTTATATATATACCCTTATACACCATTTTTATAAAAAATATCACAAAATTCTTCTAAGTCCCTCAGGAAGAGTGAAAGACGCGCACGTTCATTTTCAGAGCTCCTAGACCTTCCTATAAGAAGTTAGGCAAAAAAAGTAGCTTCGAAAAACGCTTAGGTTAAGTTTCAGAGTTGCTTCTAATGTACCGAAGCTGGACTTAGACATAATTTCACTCTCACAACATTATGGCTGGTTGGAAACAGTCCGAACCACAAGTACCGGGTCCATGGTTCTGGGCGTATACTGGGGGGACGGGGGGGACTCCCATTAACCCCTGACTATACCGGGGATACGCTTATCACAATGCCTTTCTGGTCTGTGCTGAAGCAGGGCATTCTGGCAGCCAAGTGGCTTGACCTTTATTAGTGAGCCTGGTTACCCCCTCTCGGAACAACAGACTTAGAAATCGCCAGCTCATATACAGTGCATAAAATATATTTATATATATACCCTTATACACCATTTTTATAAAAAATATCACAAAATTCTTCTAAGTCCCTCGGGAAGAGTGAAAGACGCGCACGTTCATTTTCAGAGCTCCTAGACCTTCCCATAAGAAGTTAGCCAAAAAGTAGCTTCGAAAAACGCTTAGGTGAAGTTTCAGAGTTGCTTCTAATGTACCAAAGCTGGATTTAGACATAATTTCACTCTCACAACATTATGGCTGGTTGGAGACAGTCCGAACCACAAGTACCGGGTCCATGGTTCTGGGCGTATACTGGGGGGACGGGGGGGACTCCCATTAACCCCTGACTATACCGGGGATACGCTTATCACAATGCCTTTCTGGTCTGTGCTGAAGCAGGGCATTCTGGCAGCCAAGTGGCTTGACCTTTATTAGTGAGCCTGGTTACCCCCTCTCGGAACAACAGACTTAGAAATCGCCAGCTCATATACAGTGCATAAAATATATTTATATATATACCCTTATACACCATTTTTATAAAAAATATCACAAAATTCTTCTAAGTCCCTCAGGAAGAGTGAAAGACGCGCACGTTCATTTTCAGAGCTCCTAGACCTTCCTATAAGAAGTTAGGCAAAAAAAGTAGCTTCGAAAAACGCTTAGGTTAAGTTTCAGAGTTGCTTCTAATGTACCGAAGCTGGACTTAGACATAATTTCACTCTCACAACATTATGGCTGGTTGGAAACAGTCCGAACCACAAGTACCGGGTCCATGGTTCTGGGCGTATACTGGGGGGACGGGGGGGACTCCCATTAACCCCTGACTATACCGGGGATACGCTTATCACAATGCCTTTCTGGTCTGTGCTGAAGCAGGGCATTCTGGCAGCCAAGTGGCTTGACCTTTATTAGTGAGCCTGGTTACCCCCTCTCGGAACAACAGACTTAGAAATCGCCAGCTCATATACAGTGCATAAAATATATTTATATATATACCCTTATACACCATTTTTATAAAAAATATCACAAAATTCTTCTAAGTCCCTCGGGAAGAGTGAAAGACGCGCACGTTCATTTTCAGAGCTCCTAGACCTTCCCATAAGAAGTTAGCCAAAAAGTAGCTTCGAAAAACGCTTAGGTGAAGTTTCAGAGTTGCTTCTAATGTACCAAAGCTGGATTTAGACATAATTTCACTCTCACAACATTATGGCTGGTTGGAGACAGTCCGAACCACAAGTACCGGGTCCATGGTTCTGGGCGTATACTGGGGGGACGGGGACGACTCCCATTAACCCCTGACTATACCGGGGATATGCTTATCACAATGCCTTTCCTCTCTGTGCTGAAGCAGAGCATTCTTGCAGCCAAGTGGCTTGACCTTTATTAGTGAGCCTGGTTACCCCCTCTCGGAACCACAGACTTAGAAATCGCCAGCTCATATACAGTGCATAAAATATATTTATATATATACCCTTATACACCATTTTAATAAAAAATATCACAAAATTCTTCTAAGTCCCTCGGGAAGAGTGAAAGACGCGCACGTTCATTTTCATGGCTCCTAGACCTTCCTATAAGAAGTTAGGCAAAAAAAGTAGCTTCGAAAAACGCTTAGGTTAAGTTTCAGAGTTGCTTCTAATGTACCGAAGCTGGACTTAGACATAATTTCACTCTCACAACATTACTGTATGGCTGGTTGGAAACAGTCCGAACCACAAGTACCGGGTCCATGGTTCTGGGCGTATACTGGGGGGACGGGGGGGACTCCCATTAACCCCTGACTATACCGGGGATACGCTTATCACAATGCCTTTCTGGTCTGTGCTGAAGCAGGGCATTCTGGCAGCCAAGTGGCTTGACCTTAATTAGTGAGCCTGGTTACCCCCTCTCGGAACCACAGACTTAGAAATCGCCAGCTTATATACAGTGCATAAAATATATTTATATATATACCCTTATACACCATTTTAATAAAAAATATCACAAAATTCTTCTAAGTCCCTCGGGAAGAGTGAAAGACGCGCACGTTCATTTTCAGAGCTCTTAGACCTTCCCATAAGAAGTTAGCCAAAAAGTAGCTTCGAAAAACGCTTAGGTGAAGTTTCAGAGTTGCTTCTAATGTACCAAAGCTGGACTTAGACATAATTTCACTCTCACAACATTATGGCTGGTTGGAGACAGTCCGAACCACAAGTACCGGGTCCATGGTTCTGGGCGTATACTGGGGGGACGGGGACGACTCCCATTAACCCCTGACTATACCGGGGATACGCTTATCACAATGCCTTTCCTCTCTGTCCTGAAGCAGGGCATTCTGGCAGCCAAGTGGCTTGACCTTTATTAGTGAGCCTGGTTACCCCCTCTCGGACCCACAGACTTAGAAATCGCCAGCTCATATACAGTGCATAAAATATATTTATATATATACCCTTATACACCATTTTAATAAAAAATATCACAAAATTCTTCTAAGTCCCTCGGGAAGAGTGAAAGACGCGCACGTTGATTTTCAGAGCTCCTAGACCTTCCTATAAGAAGTTAGCCAAAAAGTAGCTTCGAAAAACGCTTAGGTTAAGTTTCAGAGTTGCTTCTAATGTACCAAAGCTGGACTTAGACATAATTTCACTCTCACAACATTATGGCTGGTTGGAGACAGTCCGAACCACAAGTACCGGGTCCATGGTTCTGGGCGTATACTGGGGGGACGGGGACGACTCCCATTAACCCCTGACTATACCGGGGATACGCTTATCACAATGCCTTTCTGGTCTGTGCTGAAGCAGGGAATTCTGGCAGCCAAGTGGCTTGACCTTTATTAGTGAGCCTGGTTACCCCCTCTCGGAACAACAGACTTAGAAATCGCCAGCTCATATACAGTGCATAAAATATATTTATATATATACCCTTATACACCATTTTTATAAAAAATATCACAAAATTCTTCTAAGTCCCTCAGGAAGAGTGAAAGACGCGCACGTTAATTTTCAGAGCTCCTAGACCTTCCTATAAGAAGTTAGGCAAAAAAAGTAGCTTCGAAAAACGCTTAGGTTAAGTTTCAGAGTTGCTTCTAATGTACCGTAGCTGGACTTAGACATAATTTCACTCTCACAACATTATGGCTGGTTGGTGACAGTCCGAACCACAAATACCGGGTCCATGGTTCTGGGCGTATACTGGGGGGATGGGGACGACTCCCATTAACCCCTGACTATACCGGGGATACGCGTATCACAATGCCTTACTGGTCTGTGCTGAAGCAGGGCATTCTGGCAGCCAAGTGGCTTGACCTTTATTAGTGGCCTGGTTACCCCCTCTCGGAACCACAGACTTAGAAATCGCCAGCTCAAATACAGTGCATAAAATATATTTATATATATACCCTTATACACCATTTTAATAAAAAATATCACAAAATTCTTCTAAGTCCCTCGGGAAGAGTGAAAGACGCGCACGTTCATTTTCAGAGCTCCTAGACCTTCCTATAAGAAGTTAGCTAAAAAGTAGCTTCGAAAAACGCTTAGGTTAAGTTTCAGAGTTGCTTCTAATGTACCGAAGCTGGACTTAGACATAATTTCACTCTCACAACATTATGGCTGGTTGGAGACAGTCCGAACCACAAATATCAGGTCCATGGTTCTGGGCATATACTGGGGGGACAGGGACGACTCCCATTAACCCCTGACTATACCGGGGATACGCGTATCACAATGCCTTACTGGTCTGTGCTGAAGCAGGGCATTCTGGCAGCCAAGTGGCTTGACCTTTATTAGTGAGCCTGGTTACCCCCTCTCGGAACCACAGACTTAGAAATCGCCAGCTCATATACAGTGCATTAAATATATTTATATATATATATACCCTTATACACCATTTTAATAAAATATATCACAAAATTCTTCTAAGTCCCTCGGGAAGAGTGAAAGACGTGCACGTTCATTTTCAGAGCTCCTAGACCTTTTTATAAGAAGTTAGCCAAAAAGTAGCTTCGAAAAACGCTTATATTAAGTTTCAGAGTCGCTTCTAATGTACCGAAGCTGGACTAAGACATAATTTCACTCTCACAACATTATGGCTGGTTGGAGACAGTCCGAACCACAAATATTGGGTCCATGGTTCTGGGCATATACTGGGGGGACAGGGACGACTCCCATTAACCCCTGACTATACCGGGGATACGCGTATCACAATGCGTTACTGGTCTGTGCTGAAGCAGGGCATTCTGGCAGCCAAGTGGCTTGATCTTTATTAGTGAGCCTGGTTACCTCCTCTCGGAACCAGAGGCTTAGAAATCGCCAGCTCATATACAGTGCATAAAATATATTTATATATATACCCTTATACACCATTTTAATAAAAAATATCACAAAATTCTTCTAAGTCCCTCGGGAAGAGTGAAAGACGCACACATTCATTTTCAGAGCTCCTAGACCTTTTTATAAGAAGTTAGCCAAAAAGTAGCTTCGAAAAACGCTTAGGTGAAGTTTCACAGTTGCTTCTAATGTACCAAAGCTGGACTTAGACATAATTTCACTCTCACAACATTATGGCTGGTTGGAGACAGTCCGAACCACAAATACCGGGTCCATGGTTCTGGGCATATACTGGGGGGACAGGGACGGCTCCCATTAACCCCTGACTATACCGGGGATACGCGTATCACAATGCGTTACTGGTCTGTGCTGAAGCAGGGCATTCTGGCAGCCAAGTGGCTTGACCTTTATTAGTGAGCCTGGTTACCCCCTCTCGGAACCACAGGCTTAGAAATCGCCAGCTCATATACAGTGCATAAAATATATTTATATATATACCCTTATACACCATTTTAATAAAAAATATCACAAAATTCTTCTAAGTCCCTCGGGAAGAGTGAAAGACGCGCACGTTCATTTTCAGAGCTCCTAGACCTTCCCATAAGAAGTTAGCCAAAAAGTAGCTTCGAAAAACGCTTAGGTGAAGTTTCAGAGTTGCTTCTAATGTACCAAAGCTGGACTTAGACATAATTTCACTCTCACAACATTATGGCTGGTTGGAGACAGTCCGAACCACAAGTACCGGGTCCATGGTTCTGGGCGTATACTGGGGGGACGGGGACGACTCCCATTAACCCCTGACTATACCGGGGATACACTTATCACAATGCCTTTCTGGTCTGTGCTGAAGCAGGGCATTCTGGCAGCCAAGTGGCTTGACCTTTATTAGTGAGCCTGGTTACCCCCTCTCGGAACAACAGACTTAGAAATCGCCAGCTCATATACAGTGCATAAAATATATTTATATATATACCCTTATACACCATTTTAATAAAAAATATCACAAAATTCTTCTAAGTCCCTCGGGAAGAGTGAAAGACGCGCACGTTCATTTTCAGAGCTCCTAGACCTTCCTATAAAAAGTTAGCCAAAAAGTAGCTTCGAAAAACGCTTAGGTTAAGTTTCAGAGTTGCTTCTAATGTACCAAAGCTGGACTTAGACATAATTTCACTCTCACAACATTATGGCTGGTTGGAGACAGTCCGAACCACAAGTACCGGGTCCATGGTTCTGGGCGTATACTGGGGGGACGGGGACGACTCCCATTAACCCCTGACTATACCGGGGATACGCTTATCACAATGCCTTTCTGGTCTGTGCTGAAGCAGGGCATTCTGGCAGCCAAGTGGCTTGACCTTTATTAGTGAGCCTGGTTACCCCCTCTCGGAACAACAGACTTAGAAATCGCCAGCTCATATACAGTGCATAAAATATATTTATATATATACCCTTATACACCATTTTAATAAAAACAATCACAAAATTCTTCTAAGTCCCTCGGGAAGAGTGAAAGACGCGCACGTTCATTTTCATGGCTCCTAGACCTTCCTATAAGAAGTTAGGCAAAAAAAGTAGCTTCGAAAAACGCTTAGGTTAAGTTTCAGAGTTGCTTCTAATGTACCGAAGCTGGACTTAGACATAATTTCACTCTCACAACATTATGGCTGGTTGGAGACAGTCCGAACCACAAGTACCGGGTCCATGGTTCTGGGCGTATACTGGGGGGACGGGGGGGACTCCCATTAACCCCTGACTATACCGGGGATACGCTTATCACAATGCCTTTCTGGTCTGTGCTGAAGCAGGGCATTCTGGCAGCCAAGTGGCTTGACCTTAATTAGTGAGCCTGGTTACCCCCTCTCGGAACCACAGACTTAGAAATCGCCAGCTCATATACAGTGCATAAAATATATTTATATATATACCCTTATACACCATTTTAATAAAAAATATCACAAAATTCTTCTAAGTCCCTCGGGAAGAGTGAAAGACGCGCACGTTCATTTTCAGAGCTCCTAGACCTTCCTATAAGAAGTTAGCCAAAAAGTAGCTTCGAAAAACGCTTAGGTTAAGTTTCAGAGTTGCTTCTAATGTACCGAAGCTGGACTTAGACATAATTTCACTCTCACAACATTATGGCTGGTTGGAGACAGTCCGAACCACAAATACCGGGTCCATGGTTCTGGGCATATACTGGGGGGACGGGGACGACTCCCATTAACCCCTGACTATACCGGGGATACGCGTATCACAATGCCTTACTGGTCTGTGCTGAAGCAGGGCATTCTGGCAGCCAAGTGGCTTGACCTTTATTAGTGAGCCTGGTTACCCCCTCTCGGAACCACAGACTTAGAAATCGCCAGCTCATATACAGTGCATTAAATATATTTATATATATATACCCTTATACACCATTTTAATAAAAAATATCACAAAATTCTTCTAAGTCCCTCGGGAAGAGTGAAAGACGTGCACGTTCATTTTCAGAGCTCCTAGACCTTTTTATAAGAAGTTAGCCAAAAAGTAGCTTCGAAAAACGCTTAGGTTAAGTTTCAGAGTTGCTTCTAATGTACCGAAGCTGGACTTAGACATAATTTCACTCTCACAACATTATGGCTGGTTGGAGACAGTCCGAACCACAAATACCGGGTCCATGGTTCTGGGCATATACTGGGGGGACAGGGACGACTCCCATTAACCCCTGACTATACCGGGGATACGCGTATCACAATGAGTTACTGGTCTGTGCTGAAGCAGGGCATTCTGGCAGCCAAGTGGCTTGACCTTTATTAGTGAGCCTGGTTACCCCCTCTCGGAACCAGAGGCTTAGAAATCGCCAGCTCATATACAGTGCATAAAATATATTTATATATATACCCTTATACACCATTTTAATAAAAAATATCACAAAATTCTTCTAAGTCCCTCGGGAAGAGAGAAAGACGCGCACATTCATTTTCAGAGCTCCTAGACCTTTTTATAAGAAGTTAGCCAAAAAGTAGCTTCGAAAAACGTTTAGGTTAAGTTTCACAGTTGCTTCTAATGTACCAAAGCTGGACTTAGACATAATTTCACTCTCACAACATTATGGCTGGTTGGAGACAGTCCGAACCACAAATACCGGGTCCATGGTTCTGGGCATATACTGGGGGGACGGGGACGACTCCCATTAACCCCTGACTATACCGGGGATACGCGTATCACAATGCCTTACTGGTCTGTGCTGAAGCAGGGCATTCTGGCAGCCAAGTGGCTTGACCTTTATTAGTGAGCCTGGTTAACCCCTCTCGGAACCACAGACTTAGAAATCGCCAGCTCATATACAGTGCATAAAATATAATTATATACAGTATATACCCTTATACACCATTTTAATAAAAAATATCACAAAATTCTTCTAAGTCCCTCTGGAAGAGTGAAAGACGCGCACGTTCATTTTCAGAGCTCCTAGACCTTCCTATAAGAAGTTAGCCAAAAAGTAGCTTCGAAAAACGCTTAGGTGAAGTTTCAGAGTTGCTTCTAATGTACCGAAGCTGGACTTAGACATAATTTCACTCTCACAACATTATGGCTGGTTGGAGACAGTCCGAACCACAAATACCGGGTCCATGGTTCTGGGCATATACTGGGGGGACAGGGACGACTCCCATTAACCCCTGACTATACCGGGGATACGCGTATCACAATGAGTTACTGGTCTGTGCTGAAGCAGGGCATTCTGGCAGCCAAGTGGCTTGACCTTTATTAGTGAGCCTGGTTACCCCCTCTCGGAACCAGAGGCTTAGAAATCGCCAGCTCATATACAGTGCATAAAATATATTTATATATATACCCTTATACACCATTTTAATAAAAAATATCACAAAATTCTTCTAAGTCCCTCGGGAAGAGTGAAAGACGCGCACATTCATTTTCAGAGCTCCTAGACCTTTTTATAAGAAGTTAGCCAAAAAGTAGCTTCGAAAAACGCTTAGGTTAAGTTTCACAGTTGCTTCTAATGTACCAAAGCTGGACTTAGACATAATTTCACTCTCACAACATTATGGCTGGTTGGAGACAGTCCGAACCACAAATACCGGGTCCATGGTTCTGGGCATATATTGGGGGGACGGGGACGACTCCCATTAACCCCTGACTATACCGGGGATACGCGTATCACAATGCCTTACTGGTCTGTGCTGAAGCAGGGCATTCTGGCAGCCAAGTGGCTTGACCTTTATTAGTGAGCCTGGTTAACCCCTCTCGGAACCACAGACTTAGAAATCGCCAGCTCATATACAGTGCATAAAATATAATTATATACAGTATATACCCTTATACACCATTTTAATAAAAAATATCACAAAATTCTTCTAAGTCCCTCTGGAAGAGTGAAAGACGCGCACGTTCATTTTCAGAGCTCCTAGACCTTCCTATAAGAAGTTAGCCAAAAAGTAGCTTCGAAAAACGCTTAGGTGAAGTTTCAGAGTTGCTTCTAATGTACCGAAGCTGGACTTAGACATAATTTCACTCTCACAACATTATGGCTGGTTGGAGACAGTCCGAACCACAAATACCGGGTCCATGGTTCTGGGCATATACTGGGGGGACAGGAACGACTCCCATTAACCCCTGACTATACCGGGGATACGCGTATCACAATGAGTTACTGGTCTGTGCTGAAGCAGGGCATTCTGGCAGCCAAGTGGCTTGACCTTTATTAGTGAGCCTGGTTACCCCCTCTCGGAACCAGAGGCTTAGAAATCGCCAGCTCATATACAGTGCATAAAATATATTTATATATATACCCTTATACACCATTTTAATAAAAAATATCACAAAATTCTTCTAAGTCCCTCGGGAAGAGTGAAAGACGCGCACATTCATTTTCAGAGCTCCTAGACCTTTTTATAAGAAGTTAGCCAAAAAGTAGCTTCGAAAAACGCTTAGGTTAAGTTTCACAGTTGCTTCTAATGTACCAAAGCTGGACTTAGACATAATTTCACTCTCACAACATTATGGCTGGTTGGAGACAGTCCGAACCACAAATACCGGGTCCATGGTTCTGGGCATATACTGGGGGGACGGGGACGACTCCCATTAACCCCTGACTATACCGGGGATACGCGTATCACAATGCCTTACTGGTCTGTGCTGAAGCAGGGCATTCTGGCAGCAGAGTGGCTTGACCTTTATTAGTGAGCCTGGTTAACCCCTCTCGGAACCACAGACTTAGAAATCGCCAGCTCATATACAGTGCATAAAATATAATTATATACAGTATATACCCTTATACACCATTTTAATAAAAAATATCACAAAATTCTTCTAAGTCCCTCTGGAAGAGTGAAAGACGCGCACGTTCATTTTCAGAGCTCCTAGACCTTCCTATAAGAAGTTAGCCAAAAAGTAGCTTCGAAAAACGCTTAGGTTAAGTTTCAGAGTTGCTTCTAATGTACCGAAGCTGGACTTAGACATAATTTCACTCTCACAACATTATGGCTGGTTGGAGACAGTCCGAACCACAAATATTGGGTCCATGGTTCTGGGCATATACTGGGGGGACAGGGACGACTCCCATTAACCCCTGACTATACCGGGGATACGCGTATCACAATGCGTTACTGGTCTGTGCTGAAGCAGGGCATTCTGGCAGCCAAGTGGCTTGATCTTTATTAGTGAGCCTGGTTACCTCCTCTCGGAACCAGAGGCTTAGAAATCGCCAGCTCATATACAGTGCATAAAATATATTTATATATATACCCTTATACACCATTTTAATAAAAAATATCACAAAATTCTTCTAAGTCCCTCGGGAAGAGTGAAAGACGCACACATTCATTTTCAGAGCTCCTAGACCTTTTTATAAGAAGTTAGCCAAAAAGTAGCTTCGAAAAACGCTTAGGTGAAGTTTCACAGTTGCTTCTAATGTACCAAAGCTGGACTTAGACATAATTTCACTCTCACAACATTATGGCTGGTTGGAGACAGTCCGAACCACAAATACCGGGTCCATGGTTCTGGGCATATACTGGGGGGACAGGGACGGCTCCCATTAACCCCTGACTATACCGGGGATACGCGTATCACAATGCGTTACTGGTCTGTGCTGAAGCAGGGCATTCTGGCAGCCAAGTGGCTTGACCTTTATTAGTGAGCCTGGTTACCCCCTCTCGGAACCACAGGCTTAGAAATCGCCAGCTCATATACAGTGCATAAAATATATTTATATATATACCCTTATACACCATTTTAATAAAAAATATCACAAAATTCTTCTAAGTCCCTCGGGAAGAGTGAAAGACGCGCACGTTCATTTTCAGAGCTCCTAGACCTTCCCATAAGAAGTTAGCCAAAAAGTAGCTTCGAAAAACGCTTAGGTGAAGTTTCAGAGTTGCTTCTAATGTACCAAAGCTGGACTTAGACATAATTTCACTCTCACAACATTATGGCTGGTTGGAGACAGTCCGAACCACAAGTACCGGGTCCATGGTTCTGGGCGTATACTGGGGGGACGGGGACGACTCCCATTAACCCCTGACTATACCGGGGATACACTTATCACAATGCCTTTCTGGTCTGTGCTGAAGCAGGGCATTCTGGCAGCCAAGTGGCTTGACCTTTATTAGTGAGCCTGGTTACCCCCTCTCGGAACAACAGACTTAGAAATCGCCAGCTCATATACAGTGCATAAAATATATTTATATATATACCCTTATACACCATTTTAATAAAAAATATCACAAAATTCTTCTAAGTCCCTCGGGAAGAGTGAAAGACGCGCACGTTCATTTTCAGAGCTCCTAGACCTTCCTATAAAAAGTTAGCCAAAAAGTAGCTTCGAAAAACGCTTAGGTTAAGTTTCAGAGTTGCTTCTAATGTACCAAAGCTGGACTTAGACATAATTTCACTCTCACAACATTATGGCTGGTTGGAGACAGTCCGAACCACAAGTACCGGGTCCATGGTTCTGGGCGTATACTGGGGGGACGGGGACGACTCCCATTAACCCCTGACTATACCGGGGATACGCTTATCACAATGCCTTTCTGGTCTGTGCTGAAGCAGGGCATTCTGGCAGCCAAGTGGCTTGACCTTTATTAGTGAGCCTGGTTACCCCCTCTCGGAACAACAGACTTAGAAATCGCCAGCTCATATACAGTGCATAAAATATATTTATATATATACCCTTATACACCATTTTAATAAAAACAATCACAAAATTCTTCTAAGTCCCTCGGGAAGAGTGAAAGACGCGCACGTTCATTTTCATGGCTCCTAGACCTTCCTATAAGAAGTTAGGCAAAAAAAGTAGCTTCGAAAAACGCTTAGGTTAAGTTTCAGAGTTGCTTCTAATGTACCGAAGCTGGACTTAGACATAATTTCACTCTCACAACATTATGGCTGGTTGGAGACAGTCCGAACCACAAGTACCGGGTCCATGGTTCTGGGCGTATACTGGGGGGACGGGGGGGACTCCCATTAACCCCTGACTATACCGGGGATACGCTTATCACAATGCCTTTCTGGTCTGTGCTGAAGCAGGGCATTCTGGCAGCCAAGTGGCTTGACCTTAATTAGTGAGCCTGGTTACCCCCTCTCGGAACCACAGACTTAGAAATCGCCAGCTCATATACAGTGCATAAAATATATTTATATATATACCCTTATACACCATTTTAATAAAAAATATCACAAAATTCTTCTAAGTCCCTCGGGAAGAGTGAAAGACGCGCACGTTCATTTTCAGAGCTCCTAGACCTTCCTATAAGAAGTTAGCCAAAAAGTAGCTTCGAAAAACGCTTAGGTTAAGTTTCAGAGTTGCTTCTAATGTACCGAAGCTGGACTTAGACATAATTTCACTCTCACAACATTATGGCTGGTTGGAGACAGTCCGAACCACAAATACCGGGTCCATGGTTCTGGGCATATACTGGGGGGACGGGGACGACTCCCATTAACCCCTGACTATACCGGGGATACGCGTATCACAATGCCTTACTGGTCTGTGCTGAAGCAGGGCATTCTGGCAGCCAAGTGGCTTGACCTTTATTAGTGAGCCTGGTTACCCCCTCTCGGAACCACAGACTTAGAAATCGCCAGCTCATATACAGTGCATTAAATATATTTATATATATATACCCTTATACACCATTTTAATAAAAAATATCACAAAATTCTTCTAAGTCCCTCGGGAAGAGTGAAAGACGTGCACGTTCATTTTCAGAGCTCCTAGACCTTTTTATAAGAAGTTAGCCAAAAAGTAGCTTCGAAAAACGCTTAGGTTAAGTTTCAGAGTTGCTTCTAATGTACCGAAGCTGGACTTAGACATAATTTCACTCTCACAACATTATGGCTGGTTGGAGACAGTCCGAACCACAAATACCGGGTCCATGGTTCTGGGCATATACTGGGGGGACAGGGACGACTCCCATTAACCCCTGACTATACCGGGGATACGCGTATCACAATGAGTTACTGGTCTGTGCTGAAGCAGGGCATTCTGGCAGCCAAGTGGCTTGACCTTTATTAGTGAGCCTGGTTACCCCCTCTCGGAACCAGAGGCTTAGAAATCGCCAGCTCATATACAGTGCATAAAATATATTTATATATATACCCTTATACACCATTTTAATAAAAAATATCACAAAATTCTTCTAAGTCCCTCGGGAAGAGAGAAAGACGCGCACATTCATTTTCAGAGCTCCTAGACCTTTTTATAAGAAGTTAGCCAAAAAGTAGCTTCGAAAAACGTTTAGGTTAAGTTTCACAGTTGCTTCTAATGTACCAAAGCTGGACTTAGACATAATTTCACTCTCACAACATTATGGCTGGTTGGAGACAGTCCGAACCACAAATACCGGGTCCATGGTTCTGGGCATATACTGGGGGGACGGGGACGACTCCCATTAACCCCTGACTATACCGGGGATACGCGTATCACAATGCCTTACTGGTCTGTGCTGAAGCAGGGCATTCTGGCAGCCAAGTGGCTTGACCTTTATTAGTGAGCCTGGTTAACCCCTCTCGGAACCACAGACTTAGAAATCGCCAGCTCATATACAGTGCATAAAATATAATTATATACAGTATATACCCTTATACACCATTTTAATAAAAAATATCACAAAATTCTTCTAAGTCCCTCTGGAAGAGTGAAAGACGCGCACGTTCATTTTCAGAGCTCCTAGACCTTCCTATAAGAAGTTAGCCAAAAAGTAGCTTCGAAAAACGCTTAGGTGAAGTTTCAGAGTTGCTTCTAATGTACCGAAGCTGGACTTAGACATAATTTCACTCTCACAACATTATGGCTGGTTGGAGACAGTCCGAACCACAAATACCGGGTCCATGGTTCTGGGCATATACTGGGGGGACAGGGACGACTCCCATTAACCCCTGACTATACCGGGGATACGCGTATCACAATGAGTTACTGGTCTGTGCTGAAGCAGGGCATTCTGGCAGCCAAGTGGCTTGACCTTTATTAGTGAGCCTGGTTACCCCCTCTCGGAACCAGAGGCTTAGAAATCGCCAGCTCATATACAGTGCATAAAATATATTTATATATATACCCTTATACACCATTTTAATAAAAAATATCACAAAATTCTTCTAAGTCCCTCGGGAAGAGTGAAAGACGCGCACATTCATTTTCAGAGCTCCTAGACCTTTTTATAAGAAGTTAGCCAAAAAGTAGCTTCGAAAAACGCTTAGGTTAAGTTTCACAGTTGCTTCTAATGTACCAAAGCTGGACTTAGACATAATTTCACTCTCACAACATTATGGCTGGTTGGAGACAGTCCGAACCACAAATACCGGGTCCATGGTTCTGGGCATATATTGGGGGGACGGGGACGACTCCCATTAACCCCTGACTATACCGGGGATACGCGTATCACAATGCCTTACTGGTCTGTGCTGAAGCAGGGCATTCTGGCAGCCAAGTGGCTTGACCTTTATTAGTGAGCCTGGTTAACCCCTCTCGGAACCACAGACTTAGAAATCGCCAGCTCATATACAGTGCATAAAATATAATTATATACAGTATATACCCTTATACACCATTTTAATAAAAAATATCACAAAATTCTTCTAAGTCCCTCTGGAAGAGTGAAAGACGCGCACGTTCATTTTCAGAGCTCCTAGACCTTCCTATAAGAAGTTAGCCAAAAAGTAGCTTCGAAAAACGCTTAGGTGAAGTTTCAGAGTTGCTTCTAATGTACCGAAGCTGGACTTAGACATAATTTCACTCTCACAACATTATGGCTGGTTGGAGACAGTCCGAACCACAAATACCGGGTCCATGGTTCTGGGCATATACTGGGGGGACAGGAACGACTCCCATTAACCCCTGACTATACCGGGGATACGCGTATCACAATGAGTTACTGGTCTGTGCTGAAGCAGGGCATTCTGGCAGCCAAGTGGCTTGACCTTTATTAGTGAGCCTGGTTACCCCCTCTCGGAACCAGAGGCTTAGAAATCGCCAGCTCATATACAGTGCATAAAATATATTTATATATATACCCTTATACACCATTTTAATAAAAAATATCACAAAATTCTTCTAAGTCCCTCGGGAAGAGTGAAAGACGCGCACATTCATTTTCAGAGCTCCTAGACCTTTTTATAAGAAGTTAGCCAAAAAGTAGCTTCGAAAAACGCTTAGGTTAAGTTTCACAGTTGCTTCTAATGTACCAAAGCTGGACTTAGACATAATTTCACTCTCACAACATTATGGCTGGTTGGAGACAGTCCGAACCACAAATACCGGGTCCATGGTTCTGGGCATATACTGGGGGGACGGGGACGACTCCCATTAACCCCTGACTATACCGGGGATACGCGTATCACAATGCCTTACTGGTCTGTGCTGAAGCAGGGCATTCTGGCAGCAGAGTGGCTTGACCTTTATTAGTGAGCCTGGTTAACCCCTCTCGGAACCACAGACTTAGAAATCGCCAGCTCATATACAGTGCATAAAATATAATTATATACAGTATATACCCTTATACACCATTTTAATAAAAAATATCACAAAATTCTTCTAAGTCCCTCTGGAAGAGTGAAAGACGCGCACGTTCATTTTCAGAGCTCCTAGACCTTCCTATAAGAAGTTAGCCAAAAAGTAGCTTCGAAAAACGCTTAGGTTAAGTTTCAGAGTTGCTTCTAATGTACCGAAGCTGGACTTAGACATAATTTCACTCTCACAACATTATGGCTGGTTGGAGACAGTCCGAACCACAAGTACCGGGTCCATGGATCTGGGCGTATACTGGGGGGACGGGGACGACTCCCATTAACCCCTGACTATACCGGGGATACGCGTATCACAATGCCTTACTGGTCTGTGCTGAAGCAGGGCATTCTGGCAGCCAAGTGGCTTGACCTTTATTAGTGAGCCTGGTTACCCCCTCTCGGAACCACAGACTTATAAATCGCCAGCTCATATACAGTGCATTAAATATATTTATATATATATACCCTTATACACCATTTTAATAAAAAATATCACAAAATTCTTCTAAGTCCCTCGGGAAGAGTGAAAGACGTGCACGTTCATTTTCAGAGCTCCTAGACCTTTTTATAAGAAGTTAGCCAAAAAGTAGCTTCGAAAAACGCTTAGGTTAAGTTTCAGAGTTGCTTCTAATGTACCGAAGCTGGACTTAGACATAATTTCACTCTCACAACATTATGGCTGGTTGGAGACAGTCCGAACCACAAATACCGGGTCCATGGTTCTGGGCATATACTGGGGGGACGGGGACGACTCCCATTAACCCCTGACTATACCGGGGATACGCGTATCACAATGCCTTACTGGTCTGTGCTGAAGCAGGGCATTCTGGCAGCCAAGTGGCTTGACCTTTATTAGTGAGCCTGGTTAACCCCTCTCGGAACCAGAGGCTTAGAAATCGCCAGCTCATATACAGTGCATAAAATATATTTATATATATACCCTTATACACCATTTTAATAAAAAATATCACAAAATTCTTCTAAGTCCCTCGGGAAGAGAGAAAGACGTGCACATTCATTTTCAGAGCTCCTAGACCTTTTTATAAGAAGTTAGCCAAAAAGTAGCTTCGAAAAACGTTTAGGTTAAGTTTCACAGTTGCTTCTAATGTACCAAAGCTGGACTTAGACATAATTTCACTCTCACAACATTATGGCTGGTTGGAGACAGTCCGAACCACAAATACCGGGTCCATGGTTCTGGGCATATACTGGGGGGACGGGGACGACTCCCATTAACCCCTGACTATACCGGGGATACGCGTATCACAATGCCTTACTGGTCTGTGCTGAAGCAGGGCATTCTGGCAGCCAAGTGGCTTGACCTTTATTAGTGAGCCTGGTTAACCCCTCTCGGAACCACAGACTTAGAAATCGCCAGCTCATATACAGTGCATAAAATATAATTATATACAGTATATACCCTTATACACCATTTTAATAAAAAATATCACAAAATTCTTCTAAGTCCCTCTGGAAGAGTGAAAGACGCGCACGTTCATTTTCAGAGCTCCTAGACCTTCCTATAAGAAGTTAGCCAAAAAGTAGCTTCGAAAAACGCTTAGGTGAAGTTTCAGAGTTGCTTCTAATGTACCGAAGCTGGACTTAGACATAATTTCACTCTCACAACATTATGGCTGGTTGGAGACAGTCCGAACCACAAATACCGGGTCCATGGTTCTGGGCATATACTGGGGGGACAGGGACGACTCCCATTAACCCCTGACTATACCGGGGATACGCGTATCACAATGAGTTACTGGTCTGTGCTGAAGCAGGGCATTCTGGCAGCCAAGTGGCTTGACCTTTATTAGTGAGCCTGGTTACCCCCTCTCGGAACCAGAGGCTTAGAAATCGCCAGCTCATATACAGTGCATAAAATATATTTATATATATACCCTTATACACCATTTTAATAAAAAATATCACAAAATTCTTCTAAGTCCCTCGGGAAGAGTGAAAGACGCGCACATTCATTTTCAGAGCTCCTAGACCTTTTTATAAGAAGTTAGCCAAAAAGTAGCTTCGAAAAACGCTTAGGTTAAGTTTCACAGTTGCTTCTAATGTACCAAAGCTGGACTTAGACATAATTTCACTCTCACAACATTATGGCTGGTTGGAGACAGTCCGAACCACAAATACCGGGTCCATGGTTCTGGGCATATATTGGGGGGACGGGGACGACTCCCATTAACCCCTGACTATACCGGGGATACGCGTATCACAATGCCTTACTGGTCTGTGCTGAAGCAGGGCATTCTGGCAGCCAAGTGGCTTGACCTTTATTAGTGAGCCTGGTTAACCCCTCTCGGAACCACAGACTTAGAAATCGCCAGCTCATATACAGTGCATAAAATATAATTATATACAGTATATACCCTTATACACCATTTTAATAAAAAATATCACAAAATTCTTCTAAGTCCCTCTGGAAGAGTGAAAGACGCGCACGTTCATTTTCAGAGCTCCTAGACCTTCCTATAAGAAGTTAGCCAAAAAGTAGCTTCGAAAAACGCTTAGGTGAAGTTTCAGAGTTGCTTCTAATGTACCGAAGCTGGACTTAGACATAATTTCACTCTCACAACATTATGGCTGGTTGGAGACAGTCCGAACCACAAATACCGGGTCCATGGTTCTGGGCATATACTGGGGGGACAGGGACGACTCCCATTAACCCCTGACTATACCGGGGATACGCGTATCACAATGAGTTACTGGTCTGTGCTGAAGCAGGGCATTCTGGCAGCCAAGTGGCTTGACCTTTATTAGTGAGCCTGGTTACCCCCTCTCGGAACCAGAGGCTTAGAAATCGCCAGCTCATATACAGTGCATAAAATATATTTATATATATACCCTTATACACCATTTTAATAAAAAATATCACAAAATTCTTCTAAGTCCCTCGGGAAGAGTGAAAGACGCGCACATTCATTTTCAGAGCTCCTAGACCTTTTTATAAGAAGTTAGCCAAAAAGTAGCTTCGAAAAACGCTTAGGTTAAGTTTCACAGTTGCTTCTAATGTACCAAAGCTGGACTTAGACATAATTTCACTCTCACAACATTATGGCTGGTTGGAGACAGTCCGAACCACAAATACCGGGTCCATGGTTCTGGGCATATACTGGGGGGACGGGGACGACTCCCATTAACCCCTGACTATACCGGGGATACGCGTATCACAATGCCTTACTGGTCTGTGCTGAAGCAGGGCATTCTGGCAGCAGAGTGGCTTGACCTTTATTAGTGAGCCTGGTTAACCCCTCTCGGAACCACAGACTTAGAAATCGCCAGCTCATATACAGTGCATAAAATATAATTATATACAGTATATACCCTTATACACCATTTTAATAAAAAATATCACAAAATTCTTCTAAGTCCCTCTGGAAGAGTGAAAGACGCGCACGTTCATTTTCAGAGCTCCTAGACCTTCCTATAAGAAGTTAGCCAAAAAGTAGCTTCGAAAAACGCTTAGGTTAAGTTTCAGAGTTGCTTCTAATGTACCGAAGCTGGACTTAGACATAATTTCACTCTCACAACATTATGGCTGGTTGGAGACAGTCCGAACCACAAGTACCGGGTCCATGGTTCTGGGCGTATACTGGGGGGACGGGGACGACTCCCATTAACCCCTGACTATACCGGGGATACGCGTATCACAATGCCTTACTGGTCTGTGCTGAAGCAGGGCATTCTGGCAGCCAAGTGGCTTGACCTTTATTAGTGAGCCTGGTTACCCCCTCTCGGAACCACAGACTTATAAATCGCCAGCTCATATACAGTGCATTAAATATATTTATATATATATACCCTTATACACCATTTTAATAAAAAATATCACAAAATTCTTCTAAGTCCCTCGGGAAGAGTGAAAGACGTGCACGTTCATTTTCAGAGCTCCTAGACCTTTTTATAAGAAGTTAGCCAAAAAGTAGCTTCGAAAAACGCTTAGGTTAAGTTTCAGAGTTGCTTCTAATGTACCGAAGCTGGACTTAGACATAATTTCACTCTCACAACATTATGGCTGGTTGGAGACAGTCCGAACCACAAATACCGGGTCCATGGTTCTGGGCATATACTGGGGGGACAGGGACGACTCCCATTAACCCCTGACTATACCGGGGATACGCGTATCACAATGAGTTACTGGTCTGTGCTGAAGCAGGGCATTCTGGCAGCCAAGTTGCTTGACCTTTATTAGTGAGCCTGGTTACCCCCTCTCGGAACCAGAGGCTTAGAAATCGCCAGCTCATATACAGTGCATAAAATATATTTATATATATACCCTTATACACCATTTTAATAAAAAATATCACAAAATTCTTCTAAGTCCCTCGGGAAGAGAGAAAGACGCGCACATTCATTTTCAGAGCTCCTAGACCTTTTTATAAGAAGTTAGCCAAAAAGTAGCTTCGAAAAACGTTTAGGTTAAGTTTCACAGTTGCTTCTAATGTACCAAAGCTGGACTTAGACATAATTTCACTCTCACAACATTATGGCTGGTTGGAGACAGTCCGAACCACAAATACCGGGTCCATGGTTCTGGGCATATACTGGGGGGACGGGGACGACTCCCATTAACCCCTGACTATACCGGGGATACGCGTATCACAATGCCTTACTGGTCTGTGCTGAAGCAGGGCATTCTGGCAGCCAAGTGGCTTGACCTTTATTAGTGAGCCTGGTTAACCCCTCTCGGAACCACAGACTTAGAAATCGCCAGCTCATATACAGTGCATAAAATATAATTATATACAGTATATACCCTTATACACCATTTTAATAAAAAATATCACAAAATTCTTCTAAGTCCCTCTGGAAGAGTGAAAGACGCGCACGTTCATTTTCAGAGCTCCTAGACCTTCCTATAAGAAGTTAGCCAAAAAGTAGCTTCGAAAAACGCTTAGGTGAAGTTTCAGAGTTGCTTCTAATGTACCGAAGCTGGACTTAGACATAATTTCACTCTCACAACATTATGGCTGGTTGGAGACAGTCCGAACCACAAATACCGGGTCCATGGTTCTGGGCATATACTGGGGGGACAGGGACGACTCCCATTAACCCCTGACTATACCGGGGATACGCGTATCACAATGAGTTACTGGTCTGTGCTGAAGCAGGGCATTCTGGCAGCCAAGTGGCTTGACCTTTATTAGTGAGCCTGGTTACCCCCTCTCGGAACCAGAGGCTTAGAAATCGCCAGCTCATATACAGTGCATAAAATATATTTATATATATACCCTTATACACCATTTTAATAAAAAATATCACAAAATTCTTCTAAGTCCCTCGGGAAGAGTGAAAGACGCGCACATTCATTTTCAGAGCTCCTAGACCTTTTTATAAGAAGTTAGCCAAAAAGTAGCTTCGAAAAACGCTTAGGTTAAGTTTCACAGTTGCTTCTAATGTACCAAAGCTGGACTTAGACATAATTTCACTCTCACAACATTATGGCTGGTTGGAGACAGTCCGAACCACAAATACCGGGTCCATGGTTCTGGGCATATATTGGGGGGACGGGGACGACTCCCATTAACCCCTGACTATACCGGGGATACGCGTATCACAATGCCTTACTGGTCTGTGCTGAAGCAGGGCATTCTGGCAGCCAAGTGGCTTGACCTTTATTAGTGAGCCTGGTTAACCCCTCTCGGAACCACAGACTTAGAAATCGCCAGCTCATATACAGTGCATAAAATATAATTATATACAGTATATACCCTTATACACCATTTTAATAAAAAATATCACAAAATTCTTCTAAGTCCCTCTGGAAGAGTGAAAGACGCGCACGTTCATTTTCAGAGCTCCTAGACCTTCCTATAAGAAGTTAGCCAAAAAGTAGCTTCGAAAAACGCTTAGGTGAAGTTTCAGAGTTGCTTCTAATGTACCGAAGCTGGACTTAGACATAATTTCACTCTCACAACATTATGGCTGGTTGGAGACAGTCCGAACCACAAATACCGGGTCCATGGTTCTGGGCATATACTGGGGGGACAGGGACGACTCCCATTAACCCCTGACTATACCGGGGATACGCGTATCACAATGAGTTACTGGTCTGTGCTGAAGCAGGGCATTCTGGCAGCCAAGTGGCTTGACCTTTATTAGTGAGCCTGGTTACCCCCTCTCGGAACCAGAGGCTTAGAAATCGCCAGCTCATATACAGTGCATAAAATATATTTATATATATACCCTTATACACCATTTTAATAAAAAATATCACAAAATTCTTCTAAGTCCCTCGGGAAGAGTGAAAGACGCGCACATTCATTTTCAGAGCTCCTAGACCTTTTTATAAGAAGTTAGCCAAAAAGTAGCTTCGAAAAACGCTTAGGTTAAGTTTCACAGTTGCTTCTAATGTACCAAAGCTGGACTTAGACATAATTTCACTCTCACAACATTATGGCTGGTTGGAGACAGTCCGAACCACAAATACCGGGTCCATGGTTCTGGGCATATACTGGGGGGACGGGGACGACTCCCATTAACCCCTGACTATACCGGGGATACGCGTATCACAATGCCTTACTGGTCTGTGCTGAAGCAGGGCATTCTGGCAGCAGAGTGGCTTGACCTTTATTAGTGAGCCTGGTTAACCCCTCTCGGAACCACAGACTTAGAAATCGCCAGCTCATATACAGTGCATAAAATATAATTATATACAGTATATACCCTTATACACCATTTTAATAAAAAATATCACAAAATTCTTCTAAGTCCCTCTGGAAGAGTGAAAGACGCGCACGTTCATTTTCAGAGCTCCTAGACCTTCCTATAAGAAGTTAGCCAAAAAGTAGCTTCGAAAAACGCTTAGGTTAAGTTTCAGAGTTGCTTCTAATGTACCGAAGCTGGACTTAGACATAATTTCACTCTCACAACATTATGGCTGGTTGGAGACAGTCCGAACCACAAATACCGGGTCCATGGTTCTGGGCATATACTGGGGGGACAGGGACGACTCCCATTAACCCCTGACTATACCGGGGATACGCGTATCACAATGAGTTACTGGTCTGTGCTGAAGCAGGGCATTCTGGCAGCCAAGTTGCTTGACCTTTATTAGTGAGCCTGGTTACCCCCTCTCGGAACCACAGACTTATAAATCGCCAGCTCATATACAGTGCATTAAATATATTTATATATATATACCCTTATACTGTACACCATTTTAATAAAAAATATCACAAAATTCTTCTAAGTCCCTCGGGAAGAGTGAAAGACGTGCACGTTCATTTTCAGAGCTCCTAGACCTTTTTATAAGAAGTTAGCCAAAAAGTAGCTTCGAAAAACGCTTAGGTTAAGTTTCAGAGTTGCTTCTAATGTACCGAAGCTGGACTTAGACATAATTTCACTCTCACAACATTATGGCTGGTTGGAGACAGTCCGAACCACAAATACCGGGTCCATGGTTCTGGGCATATACTGGGGGGACGGGGACGACTCCCATTAACCCCTGACTATACCGGGGATACGCGTATCACAATGCCTTACTGGTCTGTGCTGAAGCAGGGCATTCTGGCAGCAGAGTGGCTTGACCTTTATTAGTGAGCCTGGTTAACCCCTCTCGGAACCACAGACTTAGAAATCGCCAGCTCATATACAGTGCATAAAATATAATTATATACAGTATATACCCTTATACACCATTTTAATAAAAAATATCACAAAATTCTTCTAAGTCCCTCTGGAAGAGTGAAAGACGCGCACGTTCATTTTCAGAGCTCCTAGACCTTCCTATAAGAAGTTAGCCAAAAAGTAGCTTCGAAAAACGCTTAGGTTAAGTTTCAGAGTTGCTTCTAATGTACCGAAGCTGGACTTAGACATAATTTCACTCTCACAACATTATGGCTGGTTGGAGACAGTCCGAACCACAAGTACCGGGTCCATGGTTCTGGGCGTATACTGGGGGGACGGGGACGACTCCCATTAACCCCTGACTATACCGGGGATACGCGTATCACAATGCCTTACTGGTCTGTGCTGAAGCAGGGCATTCTGGCAGCCAAGTGGCTTGACCTTTATTAGTGAGCCTGGTTACCCCCTCTCGGAACCACAGACTTATAAATCGCCAGCTCATATACAGTGCATTAAATATATTTATATATATATACCCTTATACACCATTTTAATAAAAAATATCACAAAATTCTTCTAAGTCCCTCGGGAAGAGTGAAAGACGTGCACGTTCATTTTCAGAGCTCCTAGACCTTTTTATAAGAAGTTAGCCAAAAAGTAGCTTCGAAAAACGCTTAGGTTAAGTTTCAGAGTTGCTTCTAATGTACCGAAGCTGGACTTAGACATAATTTCACTCTCACAACATTATGGCTGGTTGGAGACAGTCCGAACCACAAATACCGGGTCCATGGTTCTGGGCATATACTGGGGGGACAGGGACGACTCCCATTAACCCCTGACTATACCGGGGATACGCGTATCACAATGAGTTACTGGTCTGTGCTGAAGCAGGGCATTCTGGCAGCCAAGTTGCTTGACCTTTATTAGTGAGCCTGGTTACCCCCTCTCGGAACCAGAGGCTTAGAAATCGCCAGCTCATATACAGTGCATAAAATATATTTATATATATACCCTTATACACCATTTTAATAAAAAATATCACAAAATTCTTCTAAGTCCCTCGGGAAGAGTGAAAGACGCGCACATTCATTTTCAGAGCTCCTAGACCTTTTTATAAGAAGTTAGCCAAAAAGTAGCTTCGAAAAACCCTTAGGTTAAGTTTCAGAGTTGCTTCTAATGTACCAAAGCTGGACTTAGACATAATTTCACTCTCACAACATTATGGCTGGTTGGAGACAGTCCGAACCACAAATACCGGGTCCATGGATCTGGGCATATACTGGGGGGACGGGGACGACTCCCATTAACCCCTGACTATACCGGGGATACGCGTATCACAATGCCTTACTGGTCTGTGCTGAAGCAGGGCATTCTGGCAGCCAAGTGGCTTGACCTTTATTAGTGAGCCTGGTTACCCCCTCTCGGAACCACAGACTTAGAAATCGCCAGCTCATATACAGTGCATAAAATATATTTATATACAGTATATACCCTTATACACCATTTTAATAAAAAATATCACAAAATTCTTCTAAGTCCCTCTGGAAGAGTGAAAGACGCGCACGTTCATTTTCAGAGCTCCTAGACCTTTTTATAAGAAGTTAGCCAAAAAGTAGCTTCGAAAAACGCTTAGGTGAAGTTTCACAGTTGCTTCTAATGTACCAAAGCTGGACTTAGACATAATTTCACTCTCACAACATTATGGCTGGTTGGAGACAGTCCGAACCACAAATACCGGGTCCATGGTTCTGGGCATATACTGGGGGGACGGGGACGACTCCCATTAACCCCTGACTATACCGGGGATACGCGTATCACAATGCCTTACTGATCTGTGCTGAAGCAGGGCATTCTGGCAGCCAAGTGGCTTGACCTTTATTAGTGGCCTGGTTACCCCCTCTCGGAACCACAGACTTAGAAATCGCCAGCTCATATACAGTGCATTAAATATATTTATATATATATACCCTTATACACCATTTTAATAAAAAATATCACAAAATTCTTCTAAGTCCCTCTGGAAGAGTGAAAGACGCGCACGTTCATTTTCAGAGCTCCTAGACCTTCTTATAAGAAGTTAGCCAAAAAGTAGCTTCGAAAAACGCTTAGGTTAAGTTTCAGAGTTGCTTCTAATGTACCGAAGCTGGACTTAGACATAATTTCACTCTCACAACATTATGGCTGGTTGGAGACAGTCCGAACCACAAATACCGGGTCCATGGTTCTGGGCATATACTGGGGGGACAGAGACGGCTCCCATTAACCCCTGACTATACCGGGGATACGCGTATCACAATGCGTTACTGGTCTGTGCTGAAGCAGGGCATTCTGGCAGCCAAGTGGCTTGACCTTTATTAGTGAGCCTGGTTACCCCCTCTCGGAACCACAGGCTTAGAAATCGCCAGCTCATATACAGTGCATAAAATATATTTATATATATACCCTTATACACCATTTTAATAAAAAATATCACAAAATTCTTCTAAGTCCCTCGGGAAGAGTGAAAGACGCGCACGTTCATTTTCAGAGCTCCTAGACCTTCCCATAAGAAGTTAGCCAAAAAGTAGCTTCGAAAAACGCTTAGGTGAAGTTTCAGAGTTGCTTCTAATGTACCAAAGCTGGACTTAGACATAATTTCACTCTCACAACATTATGGCTGGTTGGAGACAGTCCGAACCACAAGTACCGGGTCCATGGTTCTGGGCGTATACTGGGGGGACGGGGACGACTCCCATTAACCCCTGACTATACCGGGGATACTCTTATCACAATGCCTTTCTGGTCTGTGCTGAAGCAGGGCATTCTGGCAGCCAAGTGGCTTGACCTTAATTAGTGAGCCTGGTTACCCCCTCTCGGAACCACAGACTTAGAAATCGCCAGCTCATATACAGTGCATAAAATATATTTATATATATACCCTTATACACCATTTTAATAAAAAATATCACAAAATTCTTCTAAGTCCCTCGGGAAGAGTGAAAGACGCGCACGTTCATTTTCAGAGCTCCTAGACCTTCTAATAAGAAGTTAGCCAAAAAATAGCTTCGAAAAACGCTTAGGTGAAGTTTCAGAGTTGCTTCTAATGTACCAAAGCTGGAATTAGACATAATTTCACTCTCACAACATTATGGCTGGTTGGAGACAGTCCGAACCACAAGTACCGGGTCCATGGTTCTGGGCGTATACTGGGGGGACGGGGACGACTCCCATTAACCCCTGACTATACCGGGGATACACTTATCACAATGCCTTTCTGGTCTGTGCTGAAGCAGGGCATTCTGGCAGCCAAGTGGCTTGACCTTTATTAGTGAGCCTGGTTACCCCCTCTCGGAACAACAGACTTAGAAATCGCCAGCTCATATACAGTGCATAAAATATATTTATATATATACCCTTATACACCATTTTAATAAAAAATATCACAAAATTCTTCTAAGTCCCTCGGGAAGAGTGAAATACGCGCACGTTCATTTTCAGAGCTCCTAGACCTTCCTATAAAAAGTTAGCCAAAAAGTAGCTTCGAAAAACGCTTAGGTTAAGTTTCAGAGTTGCTTCTAATGTACCGAAGCTGGACTTAGACATAATTTCACTCTCACAACATTATGGCTGGTTGGAGACAGTCCGAACCACAAGTACCGGGTCCATGGTTCTGGGCGTATACTGGGGGGACGGGGGGGACTCCCATTAACCCCTGACTATACCGGGGATACGCTTATCACAATGCCTTTCTGGTCTGTGCTGAAGCAGGGCATTCTGGCAGCCAAGTGGCTTGACCTTAATTAGTGAGCCTGGTTACCCCCTCTCGGAACCACAGACTTAGAAATCGCCAGCTCATATACAGTGCATAAAATATATTTATATATATACCCTTATACACCATTTTAATAAAAAATATCACAAAATTCTTCTAAGTCCCTCGGGAAGAGTGAAATACGCGCACATTCATTTTCAGAGCTCCTAGACCTTCCTATAAGAAGTTAGCCAAAAAGTAGCTTCGAAAAACGCTTAGGTTAAGTTTCAGAGTTGCTTCTAATGTACCGAAGCTGGACTTAGACATAATTTCACTCTCACAACATTATGGCTGGTTGGAGACAGTCCGAACCACAAATACCGGGTCCATGGTTCTGGGCATATACTGGGGGGACGGGGACGACTCCCATTAACCCCTGACTATACCGGGGATACGCGTATCACAATGCCTTACTGGTCTGTGCTGAAGCAGGGCATTCTGGCAGCCAAGTGGCTTGACCTTTATTAGTGAGCCTGATTACCCCCTCTCGGAACCACAGACTTAGAAATCGAAAGCTCATATACAGTGCATTAAATATATTTATATATATATACCCTTATACACCATTTTAATAAAAAATATCACAAAATTCTTCTAAGTCCCTCGGGAAGAGTGAAAGACGCGCACGTTCATTTTCAGAGCTCCTAGACCTTCCTATAAAAAGTTAGCCAAAAAGTAGCTTCGAAAAACGCTTAGGTTAAGTTTCAGAGTTGCTTCTAATGTACCGAAGCTGGACTTAGACATAATTTCACTCTCACAACATTATGGCTGGTTGGAGACAGTCCGAACCACAAGTACCGGGTCCATGGTTCTGGGCGTATACTGGGGGGACGGGGGGGACTCCCATTAACCCCTGACTATACCGGGGATACGCTTATCACAATGCCTTTCTGGTCTGTGCTGAAGCAGGGCATTCTGGCAGCCAAGTGGCTTGACCTTAATTAGTGAGCCTGGTTACCCCCTCTCGGAACCACAGACTTAGAAATCGCCAGCTCATATACAGTGCATAAAATATATTTATATATATACCCTTATACACCATTTTAATAAAAAATATCACAAAATTCTTCTAAGTCCCTCGGGAAGAGTGAAAGACGCGCACGTTCATTTTCAGAGCTCCTAGACCTTCCTATAAGAAGTTAGCCAAAAAGTAGCTTCGAAAAACGCTTAGGTTAAGTTTCAGAGTTGCTTCTAATGTACCGAAGCTGGACTTAGACATAATTTCACTCTCACAACATTATGGCTGGTTGGAGACAGTCCGAACCACAAATACCGGGTCCATGGTTCTGGGCATATACTGGGGGGACAGGGACGACTCCCATTAACCCCTGACTATACCGGGGATACGCGTATCACAATGAGTTACTGGTCTGTGCTGAAGCAGGGCATTCTGGCAGCCAAGTGGCTTGACCTTTATTAGTGAGCCTGGTTACCCCCTCTCGGAACCAGAGGCTTAGAAATCGCCAGCTCATATACAGTGCATAAAATATATTTATATATATACCCTTATACACCATTTTAATAAAAAATATCACAAAATTCTTCTAAGTCCCTCGGGAAGAGTGAAAGACGCGCACATTCATTTTCAGAGCTCCTAGACCTTTTTATAAGAAGTTAGCCAAAAAGTAGCTTCGAAAAACGCTTAGGTTAAGTTTCACAGTTGCTTCTAATGTACCAAAGCTGGACTTAGACATAATTTCACTCTCACAACATTATGGCTGGTTGGAGACAGTCCGAACCACAAATACCGGGTCCATGGTTCTGGGCATATACTGGGGGGACAGGGACGACTCCCATTAACCCCTGACTATACCGGGGATACGCGTATCACAATGCCTTACTGGTCTGTGCTGAAGCAGGGCATTCTGGCAGCCAAGTGGCTTGACCTTTATTAGTGAGCCTGGTTAACCCCTCTCGGAACCACAGACTTAGAAATCGCCAGCTCATATACAGTGCATAAAATATATTTATATACAGTATATACCCTTATACACCATTTTAATAAAAAATATCACAAAATTCTTCTAAGTCCCTCGGGAAGAGTGAAAGACGCGCACGTTCATTTTCAGAGCTCCTAGACCTTCTAATAAGAAGTTAGCCAAAAAATAGCTTCGAAAAACGCTTAGGTGAAGTTTCAGAGTTGCTTCTAATGTACCAAAGCTGGAATTAGACATAATTTCACTCTCACAACATTATGGCTGGTTGGAGACAGTCCGAACCACAAGTACCGGGTCCATGGTTCTGGGCGTATACTGGGGGGACGGGGACGACTCCCATTAACCCCTGACTATACCGGGGATACACTTATCACAATGCCTTTCTGGTCTGTGCTGAAGCAGGGCATTCTGGCAGCCAAGTGGCTTGACCTTTATTAGTGAGCCTGGTTACTCCCTCTCGGAACAACAGACTTAGAAATCGCCAGCTCATATACAGTGCATAAAATATATTTATATATATACCCTTATACACCATTTTAATAAAAAATATCACAAAATTCTTCTAAGTCCCTCGGGAAGAGTGAAAGACGCGCACGTTCATTTTCAGAGCTCCTAGACCTTCCTATAAGAAGTTAGCCAAAAAGTAGCTTCGAAAAACGCTTAGGTTAAGTTTCAGAGTTGCTTCTAATGTACCGAAGCTGGACTTAGACATAATTTCACTCTCACAACATTATGGCTGGTTGGAGACAGTCCGAACCACAAATACCGGGTCCATGGTTCTGGGCATATACTGGGGGGACAGGGACGACTCCCATTAACCCCTGACTATACCGGGGATACGCGTATCACAATGAGTTACTGGTCTGTGCTGAAGCAGGGCATTCTGGCAGCCAAGTGGCTTGACCTTTATTAGTGAGCCTGGTTACCCCCTCTCGGAACCAGAGGCTTAGAAATCGCCAGCTCATATACAGTGCATAAAATATATTTATATATATACCCTTATACACCATTTTAATAAAAAATATCACAAAATTCTTCTAAGTCCCTCGGAAAGAGTGAAAGACGCGCACATTCATTTTCAGAGCTCCTAGACCTTTTTATAAGAAGTTAGCCAAAAAGTAGCTTCGAAAAACGCTTAGGTTAAGTTTCACAGTTGCTTCTAATGTACCAAAGCTGGACTTAGACATAATTTCACTCTCACAACATTATGGCTGGTTGGAGACAGTCCGAACCACAAATACCGGGTCCATGGTTCTGGGCATATACTGGGGGGACAGGGACGACTCCCATTAACCCCTGACTATACCGGGGATACGCGTATCACAATGCCTTACTGGTCTGTGCTGAAGCAGGGCATTCTGGCAGCCAAGTGGCTTGACCTTTATTAGTGAGCCTGGTTAACCCCTCTCGGAACCACAGACTTAGAAATCGCCAGCTCATATACAGTGCATAAAATATATTTATATACAGTATATACCCTTATACACCATTTTAATAAAAAATATCACAAAATTCTTCTAAGTCCCTCGGGAAGAGTGAAAGACGCGCACGTTCATTTTCAGAGCTCCTAGACCTTCTAATAAGAAGTTAGCCAAAAAATAGCTTCGAAAAACGCTTAGGTGAAGTTTCAGAGTTGCTTCTAATGTACCAAAGCTGGAATTAGACATAATTTCACTCTCACAACATTATGGCTGGTTGGAGACAGTCCGAACCACAAGTACCGGGTCCATGGTTCTGGGCGTATACTGGGGGGACGGGGACGACTCCCATTAACCCCTGACTATACCGGGGATACACTTATCACAATGCCTTTCTGGTCTGTGCTGAAGCAGGGCATTCTGGCAGCCAAGTGGCTTGACCTTTATTAGTGAGCCTGGTTACTCCCTCTCGGAACAACAGACTTAGAAATCGCCAGCTCATATACAGTGCATAAAATATATTTATATATATACCCTTATACACCATTTTAATAAAAAATATCACAAAATTCTTCTAAGTCCCTCGGGAAGAGTGAAAGACGCGCACGTTCATATTCAGAGCTCCTAGACCTTCCTATAAAAAGTTAGCCAAAAAGTAGCTTCGAAAAACGCTTAGGTTAAGTTTCAGAGTTGCTTCTAATGTACCGAAGCTGGACTTAGACATAATTTCACTCTCACAACATTATGGCTGGTTGGAGACAGTCCGAACCACAAGTACCGGGTCCATGGTTCTGGGCGTATACTGGGGGGACGGGGACGACTCCCATTAACCCCTGACTATACCGGGGATACGCTTATCACAATGCCTTTCTGGTCTGTGCTGAAGCAGGGCATTCTGGCAGCCAAGTGGCTTGACCTTAATTAGTGAGCCTGGTTACCCCCTCTCGGAACCACAGACTTAGAAATCGCCAGCTCATATACAGTGCATTAAATATATTTATATATATATACCCTTATACACCATTTTAATAAAAAATATCACAAAATTCTTCTAAGTCCCTCGGGAAGAGTGAAAGACGCGCACGTTCATATTCAGAGCTCCTAGACCTTCCTATAAAAAGTTAGCCAAAAAGTAGCTTCGAAAAACGCTTAGGTTAAGTTTCAGAGTTGCTTCTAATGTACCGAAGCTGGACTTAGACATAATTTCACTCTCACAACATTATGGCTGGTTGGAGACAGTCCGAACCACAAATACCGGGTCCATGGTTCTGGGCATATACTGGGGGGACGGGGACGACTCCCATTAACCCCTGACTATACCGGGGATACGCGTATCACAATGCCTTACTGGTCTGTGCTGAAGCAGGGCATTCTGGCAGCCAAGTGGCTTGACCTTTATTAGTGAGCCTGGTTACCCCCTCTCGGAACCACAGACTTAGAAATCGCCAGCTCATATACAGTGCATTAAATATATTTATATATATATACCCTTATACACCATTTTAATAAAAAATATCACAAAATTCTTCTAAGTCCCTCGGGAAGAGTGAAAGACGTGCACGTTCATTTTCAGAGCTCCTAGACCTTTTTATAAGAAGTTAGCCAAAAAGTAGCTTCGAAAAACGCTTAGGTTAAGTTTCAGAGTTGCTTCTAATGTACCGAAGCTGGACTTAGACATAATTTCACTCTCACAACATTATGGCTGGTTGGAGACAGTCCGAACCACAAATACCGGGTCCATGGTTCTGGGCATATACTGGGGGGACAGGGACGACTCCCATTAACCCCTGACTATACCGGGGATACGCGTATCACAATGAGTTACTGGTCTGTGCTGAAGCAGGGCATTCTGGCAGCCAAGTGGCTTGACCTTTATTAGTGAGCCTGGTTACCCCCTCTCGGAACCAGAGGCTTAGAAATCGCCAGCTCATATACAGTGCATAAAATATATTTATATATATACCCTTATACACCATTTTAATAAAAAATATCACAAAATTCTTCTAAGTCCCTCGGGAAGAGTGAAAGACGCGCACATTCATTTTCAGAGCTCCTAGACCTTTTTATAAGAAGTTAGCCAAAAAGTAGCTTCGAAAAACGCTTAGGTTAAGTTTCACAGTTGCTTCTAATGTACCAAAGCTGGACTTAGACATAATTTCACTCTCACAACATTATGGCTGGTTGGAGACAGTCCGAACCACAAATACCGGGTCCATGGTTCTGGGCATATACTGGGGGGACGGGGACGACTCCCATTAACCCCTGACTATACCGGGGATACGCGTATCACAATGCCTTACTGGTCTGTGCTGAAGCAGGGCATTCTGGCAGCCAAGTGGCTTGACCTTTATTAGTGAGCCTGGTTACCCCCTCTCGGAACCACAGACTTAGAAATCGCCAGCTCATATACAGTGCATTAAATATATTTATATATATATACCCTTATACACCATTTTAATAAAAAATATCACAAAATTCTTCTAAGTCCCTCGGGAAGAGTGAAAGACGTGCACGTTCATTTTCAGAGCTCCTAGACCTTTTTATAAGAAGTTAGCCAAAAAGTAGCTTCGAAAAACGCTTAGGTTAAGTTTCAGAGTTGCTTCTAATGTACCGAAGCTGGACTTAGACATAATTTCACTCTCACAACATTATGGCTGGTTGGAGACAGTCCGAACCACAAGTACCGGGTCCATGGTTCTGGGCGTATACTGGGGGGACGGGGACGACTCCCATTAACCCCTGACTATACCGGGGATACACTTATCACAATGCCTTTCTGGTCTGTGCTGAAGCAGGGCATTCTGGCAGCCAAGTGGCTTGACCTTTATTAGTGAGCCTGGTTACCCCCTCTCGGAACAACAGACTTAGAAATCGCCAGCTCATATACAGTGCATAAAATATATTTATATATATACCCTTATACACCATTTTAATAAAAAATATCACAAAATTCTTCTAAGTCCCTCGGGAAGAGTGAAAGACGCGCACGTTCATATTCAGAGCTCCTAGACCTTCCTATAAAAAGTTAGCCAAAAAGTAGCTTCGAAAAACGCTTAGGTTAAGTTTCAGAGTTGCTTCTAATGTACCGAAGCTGGACTTAGACATAATTTCACTCTCACAACATTATGGCTGGTTGGAGACAGTCCGAACCACAAGTACCGGGTCCATGGTTCTGGGCGTATACTGGGGGGACGGGGGGGACTCCCATTAACCCCTGACTATACCGGGGATACGCTTATCACAATGCCTTTCTGGTCTGTGCTGAAGCAGGGCATTCTGGCAGCCAAGTGGCTTGACCTTAATTAGTGAGCCTGGTTACCCCCTCTCGGAACCACAGACTTAGAAATCGCCAGCTGATATACAGTGCATAAAATATATTTATATATATACCCTTATACACCATTTTAATAAAAAATATCACAAAATTCTTCTAAGTCCCTCGGGAAGAGTGAAAGACGCGCACGTTCATTTTCAGAGCTCCTAGACCTTCCTATAAGAAGTTAGCCAAAAAGTAGCTTCGAAAAACGCTTAGGTTAAGTTTCAGAGTTGCTTCTAATGTACCGAAGCTGGACTTAGACATAATTTCACTCTCACAACATTATGGCTGGTTGGAGACAGTCCGAACCACAAATACCGGGTCCATGGTTCTGGGCATATACTGGGGGGACGGGGACGACTCCCATTAACCCCTGACTATACCGGGGATACGCGTATCACAATGCCTTACTGGTCTGTGCTGAAGCAGGGCATTCTGGCAGCCAAGTGGCTTGACCTTTATTAGTGAGCCTGGTTACCCCCTCTCGGAACCACAGACTTAGAAATCGCCAGCTCATATACAGTGCATTAAATATATTTTTATATATATACCCTTATACACCATTTTAATAAAAAATATCACAAAATTCTTCTAAGTACCTCGGGAAGAGTGAAAGACGTGCACGTTCATTTTCAGAGCTCCTAGACCTTTTTATAAGAAGTTAGCCAAAAAGTAGCTTCGAAAAACGCTTAGGTTAAGTTTCAGAGTTGCTTCTAATGTACCGAAGCTGGACTTAGACATAATTTCACTCTCACAACATTATGGCTGGTTGGAGACAGTCCGAACCACAAATACCGGGTCCATGGTTCTGGGCATATACTGGGGGGACAGGGACGACTCCCATTAACCCCTGACTATACCGGGGATACGCGTATCACAATGAGTTACTGGTCTGTGCTGAAGCAGGGCATTCTGGCAGCCAAGTGGCTTGACCTTTATTAGTGAGCCTGGTTACCCCCTCTCGGAACCAGAGGCTTAGAAATCGCCAGCTCATATACAGTGCATAAAATATATTTATATATATACCCTTATACACCATTTTAATAAAAAATATCACAAAATTCTTCTAAGTCCCTCGGGAAGAGTGAAAGACGCGCACATTCATTTTCAGAGCTCCTAGACCTTTTTATAAGAAGTTAGCCAAAAAGTAGCTTCGAAAAACGCTTAGGTTAAGTTTCACAGTTGCTTCTAATGTACCAAAGCTGGACTTAGACATAATTTCACTCTCACAACATTATGGCTGGTTGGAGACAGTCCGAACCACAAATACCGGGTCCATGGTTCTGGGCATATACTGGGGGGACGGGGACGACTCCCATTAACCCCTGACTATACCGGGGATACGCGTATCACAATGCCTTACTGGTCTGTGCTGAAGCAGGGCATTCTGGCAGCCAAGTGGCTTGACCTTTATTAGTGAGCCTGGTTAACCCCTCTCGGAACCACAGACTTAGAAATCGCCAGCTCATATACAGTGCATAAAATATATTTATATACAGTATATACCCTTATACACCATTTTAATAAAAAATATCACAAAATTCTTCTAAGTCCCTCTGGAAGAGTGAAAGACGCGCACGTTCATTTTCAGAGCTCCTAGACCTTCCTATAAGAAGTTAGCCAAAAAGTAGCTTCGAAAAACGCTTAGGTGAAGTTTCAGAGTTGCTTCTAATGTACCGAAGCTGGACTTAGACATAATTTCACTCTCACAACATTATGGCTGGTTGGAGACAGTCCGAACCACAAGTACCGGGTCCATGGTTCTGGGCGTATACTGGGGGGACGGGGACGACTCCCATTAACCCCTGACTATACCGGGGATACGCGTATCACAATGCCTTACTGGTCTGTGCTGAAGCAGGGCATTCTGGCAGCCAAGTGGCTTGACCTTTATTAGTGAGCCTGGTTACCCCCTCTCGGAACCACAGACTTAGAAATCGCCAGCTCATATACAGTGCATTAAATATATTTATATATATATACCCTTATACACCATTTTAATAAAAAATATCACAAAATTCTTCTAAGTCCCTCGGGAAGAGTGAAAGACGTGCACGTTCATTTTCAGAGCTCCTAGACCTTTTTATAAGAAGTTAGCCAAAAAGTAGCTTCGAAAAACGCTTAGGTTAAGTTTCAGAGTTGCTTCTAATGTACCGAAGCTGGACTTAGACATAATTTCACTCTCACAACATTATGGCTGGTTGGAGACAGTCCGAACCACAAATACCGGGTCCATGGTTCTGGGCATATACTGGGGGGACAGGGACGACTCCCATTAACCCCTGACTATACCGGGGATACGCGTATCACAATGAGTTACTGGTCTGTGCTGAAGCAGGGCATTCTGGCAGCCAAGTGGCTTGACCTTTATTAGTGAGCCTGGTTACCCCCTCTCGGAACCACAGACTTAGAAATCGCCAGCTCATATACAGTGCATAAAATATATTTATATATATACCCTTATACACCATTTTAATAAAAAATATCACAAAATTCTTCTAAGTCCCTCGGGAAGAGTGAAAGACGCGCACGTTCATTATTTTCAGAGCTCCTAGACCTTCCCATAAGAAGTTAGCCAAAAAGTAGCTTCGAAAAACGCTTAGGTGAAGTTTCAGAGTTGCTTCTAATGTACCAAAGCTGGACTTAGACATAATTTCACTCTCACAACATTATGGCTGGTTGGAGACAGTCCGAACCACAAGTACCAAGTCCATGGTTCTGGGCGTATACTGGGGGGACGGGGACGACTCCCATTAACCCCTGACTATACCGGGGATACGCTTATCACAATGCCTTTCTGGTCTGTGCTGAAGCAGGGCATTCTGGCAGCCAAGTGGCTTGACCTTTATTAGTGAGCCTGGTTACCCCCTCTCGGAACAACAGACTTAGAAATCGCCAGCTCATATACAGTGCATAAAATATATTTATATATATACCCTTATACACCATTTTAATAAAAATATCACAAAATTCTTCTAAGTCCCTCGGGAAGAGTGAAAGACGCGCACGTTCATTTTCAGAGCTCCTAGACCTTCCCATAAGAAGTTAGCCAAAAAGTAGCTTCGAAAAACGCTTAGGTGAAGTGTCAGAGTTGCTTCTAATGTACCAAAGCTGGACTTAGACATAATTTCACTCTCACAACATTATGGCTGGTTGGAGACAGTCCGAACCACAAGTACCGGGTCCATGGTTCTGGGCGTATACTGGGGGGACGGGGACGACTCCCATTAACCCCTGACTATACCGGGGATACACTTATCACAATGCCTTTCCTGTCTGTGCTGAAGCAGGGCATTCTGGCAGCCAAGTGGCTTGACCTTTATTAGTGAGCCTGGTTACCCCCTCTCGGAACCACAGACTTAGAAATCGCCAGCTCATATACAGTGCATAAAATATATTTATATATATACCCTTATACACCATTTTAATAAAAAATATCACAAAATTCTTCTAAGTCCCTCGGGAAGAGTGAAAGACGCGCACGTTCATTTTCAGAGCTCCTAGACCTTCCCATAAGAAGTTAGCCAAAAAGTAGCTTCGAAAAACGCTTAGGTGAAGTTTCAGAGTTGCTTCTAATGTACCGAAGCTGGACTTAGACATAATTTCACTCTCACAACATTATGGCTGGTTGGAAACAGTCCGAACCACAAGTACCGGGTCCATGGTTCTGGGCGTATACTGGGGGGACAGGGACGACTCCCATTAACCCTTACTATACCGGGGATACGCTTATCACAATGCCTTTCTGGTCTGTGCTGTAGCAGGGCATTCTGGCAGCCAAGTGGCTTGACCTTTATTAGTGAGCCTGGTTACCCCCTCTCGGAACCACAGACTTAGAAATCGCCAGCTCATATACAGTGCATAAAATATATTTATATATATACCCTTATACACCATTTTAATAAAAAATATCACAAAATTCTTCTAAGTCCCTCGGGAAGAGTGAAAGACGCGCACGTTCATTTTCAGAGCTCCTAGACCTTCCCATAAGAAGTTAGCCAAAAAGTAGCTTCGAAAAACGCTTAGGTGAAGTTTCAGAGTTGCTTCTAATGTACCAAAGCTGGACTTAGACATAATTTCACTCTCACAACATTATGGCTGGTTGGAGACAGTCCGAACCACAAGTACCGGGTCCATGGTTCTGGGCGTATACTGGGGGGACGGGGACGACTCCCATTAACCCCTGACTATACCGGGGATACACTTATCACAATGCCTTTCCTGTCTGTGCTGAAGCAGGGCATTCTGGCAGCCAAGTGGCTTGACCTTTATTAGTGAGCCTGGTTACCCCCTCTCGGAACCACAGACTTAGAAATCGCCAGCTCATATACAGTGCATAAAATATATTTATATATATACCCTTATACACCATTTTAATAAAAAATATCACAAAATTCTTCTAAGTCCCTCGGGAAGAGTGAAAGACGCGCACGTTCATTTTCAGAGCTCCTAGACCTTCCCATAAGAAGTTAGCCAAAAAGTAGCTTCGAAAAACGCTTAGGTGAAGTTTCAGAGTTGCTTCTAATGTACCAAAGCTGGACTTGGACATAATTTCACTCTCACAACATTATGGCTGGTTGGAGACAGTCCGAACCACAAGTACCGGGTCCATGGTTCTGGGCGTATACTGGGGGGACGGGGACGACTCCCATTAACCCCTGACTATACCGGGGATACGCTTATCACAATGCCTTTCTGGTCTGTGCTGAAGCAGGGCATTCTGGCAGCCAAGTGGCTTGACCTTTATTAGTGAGCCTGGTTACCCCCTCTCGGAACAACAGACTTAGAAATCGCCAGCTCATATACAGTGCATAAAATATATTTATATATATACCCTTATACACCATTTTAATAAAAAATATCACAAAATTCTTCTAAGTCCCTCGGGAAGAGTGAAAGACGCGCACGTTCATTTTCATGGCTCCTAGACCTTCCTATAAGAAGTTAGGCAAAAAAAGTAGCTTCGAAAAACGCTTAGGTTAAGTTTCACAGTTGCTTCTAATGTACCGAAGCTGGACTTAGACATAATTTCACTCTCACAACATTATGGCTGGTTGGAGACAGTCCGAACCACAAGTACCGGGTCCATGGTTCTGGGCGTATACTGGGGGGACGGGGGGGACTCCCATTAACCCGTGACTATACCGGGGATACGCTTATCACAATGCCTTTCTGGTCTGTGCTGAAGCAGGGCATTCTGGCAGCCAAGTGGCTTGACCTTTATTAGTGAGCCTGGTTACCCCCTCTCGGAACCACAGACTTAGAAATCGCCAGCTCATATACAGTGCATAAAATATATTTATATATATACCCTTATACACCATTTTAATAAAAAATATCACAAAATTCTTCTAAGTCCCTCGGGAAGAGTGAAAGACGCGCACGTTCATTTTCAGAGCTCCTAGACCTTCCTATAAGAAGTTAGCCAAAAAGTAGCTTCGAAAAACGCTTAGGTTAAGTTTCAGAGTTGCTTCTAATGTACCGAAGCTGGACTTAGACATAATTTCACTCTCACAACATTATGGCTGGTTGGAGACAGTCCGAACCACAAATACCGGGTCCATGGTTCTGGGCATATACTGGGGGGACGGGGACGACTCCCATTAACCCCTGACTATACCGGGGATACGCGTATCACAATGCCTTACTGGTCTGTGCTGAAGCAGGGCATTCTGGCAGCCAAGTGGCTTGACCTTTATTAGTGAGCCTGGTTACCCCCTCTCGGAACCACAGACTTAGAAATCGCCAGCTCATATACAGTGCATTAAATATATTTATATATATATACCCTTATACACCATTTTAATAAAAAATATCACAAAATTCTTCTAAGTCCCTCAGGAAGAGTGAAAGACGCGCACGTTCATTTTCAGAGCTTCTAGACCTTCCTATAAGAAGTTAGGCAAAAAAAGTAGCTTCGAAAAACGCTTAGGTTAAGTTTCAGAGTTGCTTCTAATGTACCGAAGCTGGACTTAGACATAATTTCACTCTCACAACATTATGGCTGGTTGGAAACAGTCCGAACCACAAGTACCGGGTCCATGGTTCTGGGCGTATACTGGGGGGACAGGGACGACTCCCATTAACCCTTACTATACCGGGGATACGCTTATCACAATGTCTTTCTGGTCTGTGCTGTAGCAGGGCATTCTGGCAGCCAAGTGGCTTGACCTTTATTAGTGAGCCTGGTTACCCCCTCTCGGAACCACAGACTTAGAAATCGCCAGCTCATATACAGTGCATAAAATATATTTATATATATACCCTTATACACCATTTTAATAAAAAATATCACAAAATTCTTCTAAGTCCCTCGGGAAGAGTGAAAGACGCGCACGTTCATTTTCAGAGCTCCTAGACCTTCCCATAAGAAGTTAGCCAAAAAGTAGCTTCGAAAAACGCTTAGGTGAAGTTTCAGAGTTGCTTCTAATGTACCAAAGCTGGACTTAGACATAATTTCACTCTCACAACATTATGGCTGGTTGGAGACAGTCCGAACCACAAGTACCGGGTCCATGGTTCTGGGCGTATACTGGGGGGACGGGGACGACTCCCATTAACCCCTGACTATACCGGGGATACGCTTATCACAATGCCTTTCTGGTCTGTGCTGAAGCAGGGCATTCTGGCAGCCAAGTGGCTTGACCTTTATTAGTGAGCCTGGTTACCCCCTCTCGGAACAACAGACTTAGAAATCGCCAGCTCATATACAGTGCATAAAATATATTTATATACAGTATATACCCTTATACACCATTTTAATAAAAAATATCACAAAATTCTTCTAAGTCCCTCGGGAAGAGTGAAAGACGCGCACGTTCATTTTCAGAGCTCCTAGACCTTCCCATAAGAAGTTAGCCAAAAAGTAGCTTCGAAAAACGCTTAGGTGAAGTTTCAGAGTTGCTTCTAATGTACCAAAGCTGGACTTAGACATAATTTCACTCTCACAACATTATGGCTGGTTGGAGACAGTCCGAACCACAAGTACCGGGTCCATGGTTCTGGGCGTATACTGGGGGGACGGGGACGACTCCCATTAACCCCTGACTATACCGGGGATACGCTTATCACAATGCCTTTCTGGTCTGTGCTGAAGCAGGGCATTCTGGCAGCCAAGTGGCTTGACCTTTATTAGTGAGCCTGGTTACCCCCTCTCGGAACAACAGACTTAGAAATCGCCAGCTCATATACAGTGCATAAAATATATTTATATATATACCCTTATACACCATTTTAATAAAAAATATCACAAAATTCTTCTAAGTCCCTCGGGAAGAGTGAAAGACGCGCACGTTCATTTTCATGGCTCCTAGACCTTCCTATAAGAAGTTAGGCAAAAAAAGTAGCTTCGAAAAACGCTTAGGTTAAGTTTCAGAGTTGCTTCTAATGTACCGAAGCTGGACTTAGACATAATTTCACTCTCACAACATTATGGCTGGTTGGAGACAGTCCGAACCACAAGTACCGGGTCCATGGTTCTGGGCGTATACTGGGGGGACGGGGGGGACTCCCATTAACCTCTGACTATACCGGGGATACGCTTATCACAATGCCTTTCCTGTCTGTGCTGAAGCAGGGCATTCTGGCAGCCAAGTGGCTTGACCTTTATTAGTGAGCCTGGTTACCCCCTCTCGGAACCACAGACTTAGAAATCGCCAGCTCATATACAGTGCATAAAATATATTTATATATATACCCTTATACACCATTTTAATAAAAAATATCACAAAATTCTTCTAAGTCCCTCGGGAAGAGTGAAAGACGCGCACGTTCATTTTCAGAGCTCCTAGACCTTCCCATAAGAAGTTAGCCAAAAAGTAGCTTCGAAAAACGCTTAGGTGAAGTTTCAGAGTTGCTTCTAATGTACCAAAGCTGGACTTAGACATAATTTCACTCTCACAACATTATGGCTGGTTGGAGACAGTCTGAACCACAAGTACCGGGTCCATGGTTCTGGGCGTATACTGGGGGGACGGGGACGACTCCCATTAACCCCTGACTATACCGGGGATACGCTTATCACAATGCCTTTCTGGTCTGTGCTGAAGCAGGGCATTCTGGCAGCCAAGTGGCTTGACCTTTATTAGTGAGCCTGGTTACCCCCTCTCGGAACAACAGACTTAGAAATCGCCAGCTCATATACAGTGCATAAAATATATTTATATATATACCCTTATACACCATTTTAATAAAAAATATCACAAAACTCTTCTAAGTCCCTCGGGAAGAGTGAAAGACGCGCACGTTCATTTTCATGGCTCCTAGACCTTCCTATAAGAAGTTAGGCAAAAAAAGTTGCTTCGAAAAACGCGTAGGTTAAGTTTCAGAGTTGCTTCTAATGTACCGAAGCTGGACTTAGACATAATTTCACTCTCACAACATTATGGCTGTTTGGAGACAGTCCGAACCACAAGTACCGGGTCCATGGTTCTGGGCGTATACTGGGGGGACGGGGGGGACTCCCATTAACCCCTGACTATACCGGGGATACGCTTATCACAATGCCTTTCTGGTCTGTGCTGAAGCAGGGCATTCTGGCAGCCAAGTGGCTTGACCTTAATTAGTGAGCCTGGTTACCCCCTCTCGGAACCACAGACTTAGAAATCGCCAGCTTATATACAGTGCATAAAATATATTTATATATATACCCTTATACACCATTTTAATAAAAAATATCACAAAATTCTTCTAAGTCCCTCGGGAAGAGTGAAAGACGCGCACGTTCATTTTCAGAGCTCCTAGACCTTCCCATAAGAAGTTAGCCAAAAAGTAGCTTCGAAAAACGCTTAGGTGAAGTTTCAGAGTTGCTTCTAATGTACCAAAGCTGGACTTAGACATAATTTCACTCTCACAACATTATGGCTGGTTGGAGACAGTCCGAACCACAAGTACCGGGTCCATGGTTCTGGGCGTATACTGGGGGGACGGGGACGACTCCCATTAACCCCTGACTATACCGGGGATACGCTTATCACAATGCCTTTCCTCTCTGTGCTGAAGCAGGGCATTCTGGCAGCCAAGTGGCTTGACCTTTATTAGTGAGCCTGGTTACCCCCTCTCGGAACCACAGACTTAGAAATCGCCAGCTCATATACAGTGCATAAAATATATTTATATATATACCCTTATACACCATTTTAATAAAAAATATCACAAAATTCTTCTAAGTCCCTCGGGAAGAGTGAAAGACGCGCACGTTGATTTTCAGAGCTCCTAGACCTTCCTATAAGAAGTTAGCCAAAAAGTAGCTTCGAAAAACGCTTAGGTTAAGTTTCAGAGTTGCATCTAATGTACCAAAGCTGGACTTAGACATAATTTCACTCACAACATTATGGCTGGTTGGAGACAGTCCGAACCACAAGACCGGGTCCATGGTTCTGGGCGTATACTGGGGGGACGGGGGGGACTCCCATTAACCCCTGACTATACCGGGGATACGCTTATCACAATGCCTTTCTGGTCTGTGCTGAAGCAGGGCATTCTGGCAGCCAAGTGGCTTGACCTTTATTAGTGAGCCTGGTTACCCCCTCTCGGAACAACAGACTTAGAAATCGCCAGCTCATATACAGTGCATAAAATATATTTATATATATACCCTTATACACCATTTTTATAAAAAATATAACAAAATTCTTCTAAGTCATTCAGGAAGAGTGAAAGACGCGCACGTTCATTTTCAGAGCTCCTAGACCTTCCTATAAGAAGTTAGGCAAAAAAAGTAGCTTCGAAAAACGCTTAGGTTAAGTTTCAGAGTTGCTTCTAATGTACCGAAGCTGGACTTAGACATAATTTCACTCTCACAACATTATGGCTGGTTGGAAACAGTCCGAACCACAAGTACCGGGTCCATGGTTCTGGGCGTATACTGGGGGGACGGGGACGACTCCCATTAACCCCTGACTATACCGGGGATACGCTTATCACAATGCCTTTCCTCTCTGTGCTGAAGCAGGGCATTCTGGCAGCCAAGTGGCTTGAACTTTATTAGTGAGCCTGGTTACCCCCTCTCGTAAAAAACAGACTTAGAAATCGCCAGCTCATATACAGTGCATAAAATATATTTATATATATACCCTTATACACCATTTTAATAAAAACAATCACAAAATTCTTCTAAGTCCCTCGGGAAGAGTGAAAGACGCGCACGTTCATTTTCAGAGCTCCTAGACCTTCCTATAAGAAGTTAGCCAAAAAGTAGCTTCGAAAAACGCTTAGGTGAAGTTTCAGAGTTGCTTCTAATGTACCAAAGCTGGACTTAGACATAATTTCACTCTCACAACATTATGGCTGGTTGGAGACAGTCCGAACCACAAGTACCGGGTCCATGGTTCTGGGCGTATACTGGGGGGACGGGGACGACTCCCATTAACCCCTGACTATACCGGGGATACGCTTATCACAATGCCTTTCTGGTCTGTGCTGAAGCAGGGCATTCTGGCAGCCAAGTGGCTTGACCTTTATTAGTGAGCCTGGTTACCCCCTCTCGGAACAACAGACTTAGAAATCGCCAGCTCATATACAGTGCATAAAATATATTTATATATATACCCTTATACACCATTTTAATAAAAACAATCACAAAATTCTTCTAAGTCCCTCGGGAAGAGTGAAAGACGCGCACGTTCATTTTCATGGCTCCTAGACCTTCCTATAAGAAGTTAGGCAAAAAAAGTAGCTTCGAAAAACGCTTAGGTTAAGTTTCAGAGTTGCTTCTAATGTACCGAAGCAGGACTTAGACATAATTTCACTCTCACAACATTATGGCTGGTTGGAGACAGTCCGAACCACAAGTACCGGGTCCATGGTTCTGGGCGTATACTGGGGGGACGGGGACGACTCCCATTAACCCCTGACTATACCGGGGATACGCTTATCACAATGCCTTTCTGGTCTGTGCTGAAGCAGGGCATTCTGGCAGCCAAGTGGCTTGACCTTTATTAGTGAGCCTGGTTACCCCCTCTCGGAACAACAGACTTAGAATCGCCAGCTCATATACAGTGCATAAAATATATTTATATATATACCCTTATACACCATTTTAATAAAAAATATCACAAAATTCTTCTAAGTCCCTCGGGAAGAGTGAAAGACGCGCACGTTCATTTTCAGAGCTCCTAGACCTTCCCATAAGAAGTTAGCCAAAAAGTAGCTTCGAAAAACGCTTAGGTGAAGTTTCAGAGTTGCTTCTAATGTACCAAAGCTGGACTTAGACATAATTTTACTCTCACAACATTATGGCTGGTTGGAGACAGTCCGAACCACAAGTACCGGGTCCATGGTTCTGGGCGTATACTGGGGGGACGGGGACGACTCCCATTAACCCCTGACTATACCGGGGATACGCTTATCACAATGCCTTTCTGGTCTGTGCTGAAGCAGGGCATTCTGGCAGCCAAGTGGCTTGACCTTTATTAGTGAGCCTGGTTACCCCCTCTCGGAACAACAGACTTAGAAATCGCCAGCTCATATACAGTGCATAAAATATATTTATATATATACCCTTATACACCATTTTAATAAAAAATATCACAAAATTCTTCTAAGTCCCTCGGGAAGAGTGAAAGACGCGCACGTTGATTTTCAGAGCTCCTAGACCTTCCTATAAGAAGTTAGCCAAAAAGTAGCTTCGAAAAACGCTTAGGTTAAGTTTCAGAGTTGCTTCTAATGTACCAAAGCTGGACTTAGACATAATTTCACTCTCACAACATTATGGCTGGTTGGAGACAGTCCGAACCACAAGTACCGGGTCCATGGTTCTGGGCTTATACTGGGGGGATGGGGGGGACTCCCATTAACCCCTGACTATACCGGGGATACGCTTATCACAATGCCTTTCTGGTCTGTGCTGAAGCAGGGCATTCTGGCAGCCAAGTGGCTTGACCTTTATTAGTGAGCCTGGTTACCCCCTCTCGGAACAACAGACTTAGAAATCGCCAGCTCATATACAGTGCATAAAATATATTTATATATATACCCTTATACACCATTTTTATAAAAAATATCACAAAATTCTTCTAAGTCCCTCAGGAAGAGTGAAAGACGCGCACGTTCATTTTCAGAGCTCCTAGACCTTCCTATAAGAAGTTAGGCAAAAAAAGTAGCTTCGAAAAACGCTTAGGTTAAGTTTCAGAGTTGCTTCTAATGTACCGAAGCTGGACTTAGACATAATTTCACTCTCACAACATTATGGCTGGTTGGAAACAGTCCGAACCACAAGTACCGGGTCCATGGTTCTGGGCGTATACTGGGGGGACGGGGAGGACTCCCATTAACCCCTGACTATACCGGGGATACGCTTATCACAATGCCTTTCTGGTCTGTGCTGAAGCAGGGCATTCTGGCAGCCAAGTGGCTTGACCTTAATTAGTGAGCCTGGTTACCCCCTCTCGGAACCACAGACTTAGAAATAGCCAGCTTATATACAGTGCATAAAATATATTTATATATATACCCTTATACACCATTTTAATAAAAAATATCACAAAATTCTTCTAAGTCCCTCGGGAAGAGTGAAAGACGCGCACGTTCATTTTCAGAGCTCCTAGACCTTCCCATAAAAAGTTAGCCAAAAAGTAGCTTCGAAAAACGCTTAGGTGAAGTTTCAGAGTTGCTTCTAATGTACCAAAGCTGGACTTAGACATAATTTCACTCTCACAACATTATGGCTGGTTGGAGACAGTCCGAACCACAAGTACCGGGTCCATGGTTCTGGGCGTATACTGGGGGGACGGGGACGACTCCCATTAACCCCTGACTATACCGGGGATACGCTTATCACAATGCCTTTCTGGTCTGTGCTGAAGCAGGGCATTCTGGCAGCCAAGTGGCTTGACCTTTATTAGTGAGCCTGGTTACCCCCTCTCGGAACAACAGACTTAGAAATCGCCAGCTCATATACAGTGCATAAAATATATTTATATATATACCCTTATACACCATTTTAATAAAAAAAATCACAAAATTCTTCTAAGTCCCTCGGGAAGAGTGAAAGTAGCGCACGTTCATTTTCATGGCTCCTAGACCTTCCTATAAGAAGTTAGGCAAAAAAAGTAGCTTCGAAAAACGCTTAGGTTAAGTTTCAGAGTTGCTTCTAATGTACCAAAGCTGGACTTAGACATAATTTCACTCTCACAACATTATGGCTGGTTGGAGACAGTCCGAACCACAAGTACCGGGTCCATGGTTCTGGGCGTATACTGGGGGGACGGGGACGACTCCCATTAACCCCTGACTATACCGGGGATACGCTTATCACAATGCCTTTCTGGTCTGTGCTGAAGCAGGGCATTCTGGCAGCCAAGTGGCTTGACCTTTATTAGTGAGCCTGGTTACCCCCTCTCGGAACAACAGACTTAGAAATCGCCAGCTCATATACAGTGCATAAAATATATTTATATATATACCCTTATACACCATTTTAATAAAAAAAATCACAAAATTCTTCTAAGTCCCTCGGGAAGAGTGAAAGACGCGCACGTTGATTTTCAGAGCTCCTAGACCTTCCTATAAGAAGTTAGCCAAAAAGTAGCTTCGAAAAACGCTTAGGTTAAGTTTCAGAGTTGCTTCTAATGTACCAAAGCTGGACTTAGACATAATTTCACTCTCACAACATTATGGCTGGTTGGAGACAGTCCGAACCACAAGTACCGGGTCCATGGTTCTGGGCGTATACTGGGGGGACGGGGGGGACTCCCATTAACCCCTGACTATACCGGGGATACGCTTATCACAATGCCTATCCTCTCTGTGCTGAAGCAGGGCATTCTGGCAGCCAAGTGGCTTGACCTTTATTAGTGAGCCTGGTTACCCCCTCTCGGAACCACAGACTTAGAAATCGCCAGCTCATATACAGTGCATAAAATATATTTATATATATACCCTTATACACCATTTTAATAAAAAATATCACAAAATTCTTCTAAGTCCCTCGGGAAGAGTGAAAGACGCGCACGTTCATTTTCAGAGCTCCTAGACCTTCCCATAAGAAGTTAGCCAAAAAGTAGCTTCGAAAAACGCTTAGGTGAAGTGTCAGAGTTGCTTCTAATGTACCAAAGCTGGACTTAGACATAATTTCACTCTCACAACATTATGGCTGGTTGGAGACAGTCCGAACCACAAGTACCGGGTCCATGGTTCTGGGCGTATACTGGGGGGACGGGGACGACTCCCATTAACCCCTGACTATACCGGGGATACGCTTATCACAATGCCTTTCTGGTCTGTGCTGAAGCAGGGCATTCTGGCAGCCAAGTGGCTTGACCTTTATTAGTGAGCCTGGTTACCCCCTCTCGGAACAACAGACTTAGAAATCGCCAGCTCATATACAGTGCATAAAATATATTTATATATATACCCTTATACACCATTTTAATAAAAAAAATCACAAAATTCTTCTAAGTCCCTCGGGAAGAGTGAAAGTAGCGCACGTTCATTTTCATGGCTCCTAGACCTTCCTATAAGAAGTTAGGCAAAAAAAGTAGCTTCGAAAAACGCTTAGGTTAAGTTTCAGAGTTGCTTCTAATGTACCGAAGCTGGACTTAGACATAATTTCACTCTCACAACATTATGGCTGGTTGGAGACAGTCCGAACCACAAGTACCGGGTCCATGGTTCTGGGCGTATACTGGGGGGACGGGGGGGACTCCCATTAACCCCTGACTATACCGGGGATACGCTTATCACAATGCCTTTCTGGTCTGTGCTGAAGCAGGGCATTCTGGCAGCCAAGTGGCTTGACCTTAATTAGTGAGCCTGGTTACCCCCTCTCGGAACCACAGACTTAGAAATCGCCAGCTTATATACAGTGCATAAAATATATTTATATATATACCCTTATACACCATTTTAATAAAAAATATCACAAAATTCTTCTAAGTCCCTCGGGAAGAGTGAAAGACGCGCAAGTTCATTTTCAGAGCTCCTAGACCTTCCCATAAGAAGTTAGCCAAAAAGTAGCTTCGAAAAACGCTTAGGTGAAGTTTCAGAGTTGCTTCTAATGTACCAAAGCTGGACTTAGACATAATTTCACTCTCACAACATTATGGCTGGTTGGAGACAGTCCGAACCACAAGTACCGGGTCCATGGTTCTGGGCGTATACTGGGGGGACGGGGACGACTCCCATTAACCCCTGACTATACCGGGGATACGCTTATCACAATGCCTTTCTGGTCTGTGCTGAAGCAGGGCATTCTGGCAGCCAAGTGGCTTGACCTTTATTAGTGAGCCTGGTTACCCCCTCTCGGAACAACAGACTTAGAAATCTCCAGCTCATATACAGTGCATAAAATATATTTATATATATACCCTTATACACCATTTTAATAAAAAAAATCACAAAATTCTTCTAAGTCCCTCGGGAAGAGTGAAAGTAGCGCACGTTCATTTTCATGGCTCCTAGACCTTCCTATAAGAAGTTAGGCAAAAAAAGTAGCTTCGAAAAACGCTTAGGTTAAGTTTCAGAGTTGCTTCTAATGTACCGAAGCTGGACTTAGACATAATTTCACTCTCACAACTTTATGGCTGGTTGGAGACAGTCCGAACCACAAGTACCGGGTCCATGGTTCTGGGCGTATACTGGGGGGACGGGGGGGACTCCCATTAACCCCTGACTATACCGGGGATACGCTTATCACAATGCCTTTCTGGTCTGTGCTGAAGCAGGGCATTCTGGCAGCCAAGTGGCTTGACCTTAATTAGTGAGCCTGGTTACCCCCTCTCGGAACCACAGACTTAGAAATCGCCAGCTTATATACAGTGCATAAAATATATTTATATATATACCCTTATACACCATTTTAATAAAAAATATCACAAAATTCTTTTAAGTCCCTCGGGAAGAGTGAAAGACGCGCACGTTCATTTTCAGAGCTCCTAGACCTTCCCATAAGAAGTTAGCCAAAAAGTAGCTTCGAAAAACGCTTAGGTGAAGTTTCAGAGTTGCTTCTAATGTACCAAAGCTGGACTTAGACATAATTTCACTCTCACAACATTATGGCTGGTTGGAGACAGTCCGAACCACAAGTACCGGGTCCATGGTTCTGGGCGTATACTGGGGGGACGGGGACGACTCCCATTAACCCCTGACTATACCGGGGATATGCTTATCACAATGCCTTTCCTCTCTGTGCTGAAGCAGGGCATTCTGGCAGCCAAGTGGCTTGACCTTTATTAGTGAGCCTGGTTACCCCCTCTCGGAACCACAGACTTAGAAATCGCCAGCTCATATACAGTGCATAAAATATATTTATATATATACCCTTATACACCATTTTAATAAAAAATATCACAAAATTCTTCTAAGTCCCTCGGGAAGAGTGAAAGACGCGCACGTTGATTTTCAGAGCTCCTAGACCTTCCTATAAGAAGTTAGCCAAAAAGTAGCTTCGAAAAACGCTTAGGTTAAGTTTCAGAGTTGCTTCTAATGTACCAAAGCTGGACTTAGACATAATTTCACTCTCACAACATTATGGCTGGTTGGAGACAGTCCGAACCACAAGTACCGGGTCCATGGTTCTGGGCGTATACTGGGGGGACGGGGGGGACTCCCATTAACCCCTGACTATACCGGGGATATGCTTATCACAATGCCTTTCTGGTCTGTGCTGAAGCAGGGCATTCTGGCAGCCAAGTGGCTTGACCTTTATTAGTGAGCCTGGTTACCCCCTCTCGGAACAACAGACTTAGAAATCGCCAGCTCATATACAGTGCATAAAATATATTTATATATATACCCTTATACACCATTTTTATAAAAAATATCACAAAATTCTTCTAAGTCCCTCGGGAAGAGTGAAAGACGCGCACGTTCATTTTCAGAGCTCCTAGACCTTCCCATAAGAAGTTAGCCAAAAAGTAGCTTCGAAAAACGCTTAGGTGAAGTTTCAGAGTTGCTTCTAATGTACCAAAGCTGGACTTAGACATAATTTCACTCTCACAACATTATGGCTGGTTGGAGACAGTCCGAACCACAAGTACCGGGTCCATGGTTCTGGGCGTATACTGGGGGGACGGGGACGACTCCCATTAACCCCTGACTATACCGGGGATACGCTTATCACAATGCCTTTCTGGTCTGTGCTGAAGCAGGGCATTCTGGCAGCCAAGTGGCTTGACCTTAATTAGTGAGCCTGGTTACCCCCTCTCGGAACCACAGACTTAGAAAACGCCAGCTTATATACAGTGCATAAAATATATTTATATATATACCCTTATACACCATTTTAATAAAAAATATCACAAAATTCTTCTAAGTCCCTCGGGAAGAGTGAAAGACGCGCACGTTGATTTTCAGAGCTCCTAGACCTTCCTATAAGAAGTTAGCCAAAAAGTAGCTTCGAAAAACGCTTAGGTTAAGTTTCAGAGTTGCTTCTAATGTACCAAAGCTGGACTTAGACATAATTTCACTCTCACAACATTATGGCTGGTTGGAGACAGTCCGAACCACAAGTACCGGGTCCATGGTTCTGGGCGTATACTGGGGGGACGGGGACGACTCCCATTAACCCCTGACTATACCGGGGATACGCTTATCACAATGCCTTTCCTCTCTGTGCTGAAGCAGGGCATTCTGGCAGCCAAGTGGCTTGACCTTAATTAGTGAGCCTGGTTACCCCCTCTCGGAACCACAGACTTAGAAATCGCCAGCTCATATACAGTGCATAAAATATATTTATATATATACCCTTATACACCATTTTAATAAAAAATATCACAAAATTCTTCTAAGTCCCTCAGGAAGAGTGAAAGACGCGCACGTTCATTTTCAGAGCTCCTAGACCTTCCTATAAGAAGTTAGGCAAAAAAAGTAGCTTCGAAAAACGCTTAGGTTAAGTTTCAGAGTTGCTTCTAATGTACCGAAGCTGGACTTAGACATAATTTCACTCTCACAACATTATGGCTGGTTGGAAACAGTCCGAACCACAAGTACCGGGTCCATGGTTCTGGGCGTATACTGGGGGGACGGGGGGGACTCCCATTAACCCCTGACTATACCGGGGATACGCTTATCACAATGCCTTTCTGGTCTGTGCTGAAGCAGGGCATTCTGGCAGCCAAGTGGCTTGACCTTTATTAGTGAGCCTGGTTACCCCCTCTCGGAACAACAGACTTAGAAATCGCCAGCTCATATACAGTGCATAAAATATATTTATATATATACCCTTATACACCATTTTTATAAAAAATATCACAAAATTCTTCTAAGTCCCTCAGGAAGAGTGAAAGACGCGCACGTTCATTTTCAGAGCTCCTAGACCTTCCTATAAGAAGTTAGGCAAATAAAGTAGCTTCGAAAAACGCTTAGGTTAAGTTTCAGAGTTGCTTCTAATGTACCGAAGCTGGACTTAGACATAATTTCACTCTCACAACATTATGGCTGGTTGGAAACAGTCCGAACCACAAGTACCGGGTCCATGGTTCTGGGCGTATACTGGGGGGACGGGGGGACTCCCATTAACCCCTGACTATACCGGGGATACGCTTATCACAATGCCTTTCTGGTCTGTGCTGAAGCAGGGCATTCTGGCAGCCAAGTGGCTTGAACTTAATTAGTGAGCCTGGTTACCCCCTCTCGGAACCACAGACTTAGAAATCGCCAGCTTATATACAGTGCATAAAATATATTTATATATATACCCTTATACACCATTTTAATAAAAAATATCACAAAATTCTTCTAAGTCCCTCGGGAAGAGTGAAAGACGCGCACGTTCATTTTCAGAGCTCCTAGACCTTCCCATAAGAAGTTAGCCAAAAAGTAGCTTCGAAAAACGCTTAGGTGAAGTTTCAGAGTTGCTTCTAATGTACCAAAGCTGGACTTAGACATAATTTCACTCTCACAACATTATGGCTGGTTGGAGACAGTCCGAACCACAAGTACCGGGTCCATGGTTCTGGGCGTATACTGGGGGGACGGGGACGACTCCCATTAACCCCTGACTATACCGGGGATACGCTTATCACAATGCCTTTCTGGTCTGTGCTGAAGCAGGGCATTCTGGCAGCCAAGTGGCTTGACCTTTATTAGTGAGCCTGGTTACCCCCTCTCGGAACAACAGACTTAGAAATCGCCAGCTCATATACAGTGCATAAAATATATTTATATATATACCCTTATACACCATTTTAATAAAAAAAATCACAAAATTCTTCTAAGTCCCTCGGGAAGAGTGAAAGTAGCGCACGTTCATTTTCATGGCTCCTAGACCTTCCTATAAGAAGTTAGGCAAAAAAAGTAGCTTCGAAAAACGCTTAGGTTAAGTTTCAGAGTTGCTTCTAATGTACCGAAGCTGGACTTAGACATAATTTCACTCTCACAACATTATGGCTGGTTGGAGACAGTCCGAACCACAAGTACCGGGTCCATGGTTCTGGGCGTATACTGGGGGGACGGGGGGGACTCCCATTAACCCCTGACTATACCGGGGATACGCTTATCACAATGCCTTTCTGGTCTGTGCTGAAGCAGGGCATTCTGGCAGCCAAGTGGCTTGAACTTAATTAGTGAGCCTGGTTACCCCCTCTCGGAACCACAGACTTAGAAATCGCCAGCTTATATACAGTGCATAAAATATATTTATATATATACCCTTATACACCATTTTAATAAAAAATATCACAAAATTCTTCTAAGTCCCTCGGGAAGAGTGAAAGACGCGCACGTTCATTTTCAGAGCTCCTAGACCTTCCCATAAGAAGTTAGCCAAAAAGTAGCTTCGAAAAACGCTTAGGTGAAGTTTCAGAGTTGCTTCTAATGTACCAAAGCTGGACTTAGACATAATTTCACTCTCACAACATTATGGCTGGTTGGAGACAGTCCGAACCACAAGTACCGGGTCCATGGTTCTGGGCGTATACTGGGGGGACGGGGACGACTCCCATTAACCCCTGACTATACCGGGGATACGCTTATCACAATGCCTTTCTGGTCTGTGCTGAAGCAGGGCATTCTGGCAGCCAAGTGGCTTGACCTTTATTAGTGAGCCTGGTTACCCCCTCTCGGAACAACAGACTTAGAAATCGCCAGCTCATATACAGTGCATAAAATATATTTATATATATACCCTTATACACCATTTTAATAAAAAAAATCACAAAATTCTTCTAAGTCCCTCGGGAAGAGTGAAAGTAGCGCACGTTCATTTTCATGGCTCCTAGACCTTCCTATAAGAAGTTAGGCAAAAAAAGTAGCTTCGAAAAACGCTTAGGTTAAGTTTCAGAGTTGCTTCTAATGTACCGAAGCTGGACTTAGACATAATTTCACTCTCACAACATTATGGCTGGTTGGAGACAGTCCGAACCACAAGTACCGGGTCCATGGTTCTGGGCGTATACTGGGGGGACGGGGGGGACTCCCATTAACCCCTGACTATACCGGGGATACGCTTATCACAATGCCTTTCTGGTCTGTGCTGAAGCAGGGCATTCTGGCAGCCAAGTGGCTTGACCTTAATTAGTGAGCCTGGTTACCCCCTCTCGGAACCACAGACTTAGAAATCGCCAGCTCATATACAGTGCATAAAATATATTTATATATATACCCTTATACACCATTTTTATAAAAAATATCACAAAATTCTTCTAAGTCCCTCGGGAAGAGTGAAAGACGCGCACGTTCATTTTCAGAGCTCCTAGACCTTCCCATAAGAAGTTAGCCAAAAAGTAGCTTCGAAAAACGCTTAGGTGAAGTTTCAGAGTTGCTTCTAATGTACCAAAGCTGGACTTAGACATAATTTCACTCTCACAACATTATGGCTGGTTGGAGACAGTCCGAACCACAAGTACCGGGTCCATGGTTCTGGGCGTATACTGGGGGGACGGGGACGACTCCCATTAACCCCTGACTATACCGGGGATACGCTTATCACATTGCCTTTCCTCTCTGTGCTGAAGCAGGGCATTCTGGCAGCCAAGTGGCTTGACCTTTATTAGTGAGCCTGGTTACCCCCTCTCGGAACAACAGACTTAGAAATCGCCAGCTCATATACAGTGCATAAAATATATTTATATATATACCCTTATACACCATTTTAATAAAAAAAATCACAAAATTCTTCTAAGTCCCTCGGGAAGAGTGAAAGTAGCGCACGTTCATTTTCATGGCTCCTAGACCTTCCTATAAGAAGTTAGGCAAAAAAAGTAGCTTCGAAAAACGCTTAGGTTAAGTTTCAGAGTTGCTTCTAATGTACCGAAGCTGGACTTAGACATAATTTCACTCTCACAACATTATGGCTGGTTGGAGACAGTCCGAACCACAAGTACCGGGTCCATGGTTCTGGGCGTATACTGGTGGGACGGGGGGGACTCCCATTAACCCATGACTATACCGGGGATACGCTTATCACAATGCCTTTCTGGTCTGTGCTGAAGCAGGGCATTCTGGCAGCCAAGTGGCTTGACCTTAATTAGTGAGCCTGGTTACCCCCTCTCGGAACCACAGACTTAGAAATCGCCAGCTTATATACAGTGCATAAAATATATTTATATATATACCCTTATACACCATTTTAATAAAAAATATCACAAAATTCTTCTAAGTCCCTTGGGAAGAGTGAAAGACGCGCACGTTCATTTTCAGAGCTCCTAGACCTTCCCATAAGAAGTTAGCCAAAAAGTAGCTTCGAAAAACGCTTAGGTGAAGTTTCAGAGTTGCTTCTAATGTACCAAAGCTGGACTTAGACATAATTTCACTCTCACAACATTATGGCTGGTTGGAGACAGTCCGAATCACAAGTACCGGGTCCATGGTTCTGGGCGTATACTGGGGGGACGGGGACGACTCCCATTAACCCCTGACTATACCGGGGATACGCTTATCACAATGCCTTTCCTCTCTGTGCTGAAGCAGGGCATTCTGGCAGCCAAGTGGCTTGACCTTTATTAGTGAGCCTGGTTACCCCCTCTCGGAACCACAGACTTAGAAATCGCCAGCTCATATACAGTGCATAAAATATATTTATATATATACCCTTATACACCATTTTAATAAAAAATATCACAAAATTCTTCTAAGTCCCTCGGGAAGAGTGAAAGACGCGCACGTTGATTTTCAGAGCTCCTAGACCTTCCTATAAGAAGTTAGCCAAAAAGTAGCTTCGAAAAACGCTTAGGTTAAGTTTCAGAGTTGCTTCTAATGTACCAAAGCTGGACTTAGACATAATTTCACTCTCACAACATTATGGCTGGTTGGAGACAGTCCGAACCACAAGTACCGGGTCCATGGTTCTGGGCGTATACTGGGGGGACGGGGGGGACTCCCATTAACCCCTGACTATACCGGGGATACGCTTATCACAATGCCTTTCTGGTCTGTGCTGAAGCAGGGCATTCTGGCAGCCAAGTGGCTTGACCTTTATTAGTGAGCCTGGTTACCCCCTCTCGGAACAACAGACTTAGAAATCGCCAGCTCATATACAGTGCATAAAATATATTTATATATATACCCTTATACACCATTTTTATAAAAAATATCACAAAATTCTTCTAAGTCCCTCAGGAAGAGTGAAAGACGCGCACGTTCATTTTCAGAGCTCCTAGACCTTCCTATAAGAAGTTAGGCAAAAAAAGTAGCTTCGAAAAACGCTTAGGTTAAGTTTCAGAGTTGCTTCTAATGTACCGAAGCTGGACTTAGACATAATTTCACTCTCACAACATTATGGCTGGTTGGAGACAGTCCGAACCACAAGTACCGGGTCCATGGTTCTGGGCGTATACTGGGGGGACGGGGACGACTCCCATTAACCCCTGACTATACCGGGGATACGCTTATCACAATGCCTTTCCTCTCTGTGCTGAAGCAGGGCATTCTGGCAGCCAAGTGGCTTGACCTTTATTAGTGAGCCTGGTTACCCCCTCTCGGAACCACAGACTTAGAAATCGCCAGCTCATATACAGTGCATAAAATATATTTATATATATACCCTTATACACCATTTTAATAAAAAATATCACAAAATTCTTCTAAGTCCCTCGGGAAGAGTGAAAGACGCGCACGTTGATTTTCAGTGCTCCTAGACCTTCCTATAAGAAGTTAGCCAAAAAGTAGCTTCGAAAAACGCTTAGGTTAAGTTTCAGAGTTGCTTCTAATGTACCAAAGCTGGACTTAGACATAATTTCACTCTCACAACATTATGGCTGGTTGGAGACAGTCCGAACCACAAGTACCGGGTCCATGGTTCTGGGCGTATATTGGGGGGACGGGGGGGACTCCCATTAACCCCTGACTATACCGGGGATACGCTTATCACAATGCCTTTCTGGTCTGTGCTGAAGCAGGGAATTCTGGCAGCCAAGTGGCTTGACCTTTATTAGTGAGCCTGGTTACCCCCTCTCGGAACAACAGACTTAGAAATCGCCAGCTCATATACAGTGCATAAAATATATTTATATATATACCCTTATACACCATTTTTATAAAAAATATCACAAAATTCTTCTAAGTCCCTCAGGAAGAGTGAAAGACGCGCACGTTCATTTTCAGAGCTCCTAGACCTTCCTATAAGAAGTTAGGCAAAAAAAGTAGCTTCGAAAAACGCTTAGGTTAAGTTTCAGAGTTGCTTCTAATGTACCGAAGCTGGACTTAGACATAATTTCACTCTCACAACATTATGGCTGGTTGGAGACAGTCCGAACCACAAGTACCGGGTCCATGGTTCTGGGCGTATACTGGGGGGACGGGGACGACTCCCATTAACCCCTGACTATACCGGGGATACGCTTATCACAATGCCTTTCCTCTCTGTGCTGAAGCAGGGCATTCTGGCAGCCAAGTGGCTTGACCTTTATTAGTGAGCCTGGTTACCCCCTCTCGGAACCACAGACTTAGAAATCGCCAGCTCATATACAGTGCATAAAATATATTTATATATATACCCTTATACACCATTTTAATAAAAAATATCACAAAATTCTTCTAAGTCCCTCGGGAAGAGTGAAAGACGCGCACGTTGATTTTCAGTGCTCCTAGACCTTCCTATAAGAAGTTAGCCAAAAAGTAGCTTCGAAAAACGCTTAGGTTAAGTTTCAGAGTTGCTTCTAATGTACCAAAGCTGGACTTAGACATAATTTCACTCTCACAACATTATGGCTGGTTGGAGACAGTCCGAACCACAAGTACCGGGTCCATGGTTCTGGGCGTATACTGGGGGGACGGGGGGGACTCCCATTAACCCCTGACTATACCGGGGATACGCTTATCACAATGCCTTTCTGGTCTGTGCTGAAGCAGGGCATTCTGGCAGCCAAGTGGCTTGACCTTAATTAGTGAGCCTGGTTACCCCCTCTCGGAACCACAGACTTAGAAATCGCCTGCTTATATACAGTGCATAAAATATATTTATATATATACCCTTATACACCATTTTAATAAAAAATATCACAAAATTCTTCTAAGTCCCTCGGGAAGAGTGAAAGACGCGCACGTTCATTTTCAGAGCTCCTAGACCTTCCCATAAGAAGTTAGCCAAAAAGTAGCTTCGAAAAACGCTTAGGTGAAGTTTCAGAGTTGCTTCTAATGTACCAAAGCTGGACTTAGACATAATTTCACTCTCACAACATTATGGCTGGTTGGAGACAGTCCGAACCACAAGTACCGGGTCCATGGTTCTGGGCGTATACTGGGGGGACGGGGACGACTCCCATTAACCCCTGACTATACCGGGGATACGCTTATCACAATGCCTTTCCTCTCTGTGCTGAAGCAGGGCATTCTTGCAGCCAAGTGGCTTGACCTTTATTAGTGAGCCTGGTTACCCCCTCTCGGAACCACAGACTTAGAAATCGCCAGCTCATATACAGTGCATAAAATATATTTATATATATACCCTTATACACCATTTTAATAAAAAATATCACAAAATTCTTCTAAGTCCCTCGGGAAGAGTGAAAGACGCGCACGTTGATTTTCAGAGCTCCTAGACCTTCCTATAAGAAGTTAGCCAAAAAGTAGCTTCGAAAAACGCTTAGGTTAAGTTTCAGAGTTGCTTCTAATGTACCAAAGCTGGACTTAGACATAATTTCACTCTCACAACATTATGGCTGGTTGGAGACAGTCCGAACCACAAGTACCGGGTCCATGGTTCTGGGCGTATACTGGGGGGACGGGGGGGACTCCCATTAACCCCTGACTATACCGGGGATACGCTTATCACAATGCCTTTCTGGTCTGTGCTGAAGCAGGGCATTCTGGCAGCCAAGTGGCTTGACCTTTATTAGTGAGCCTGGTTACCCCCTCTCGGAACAACAGACTTAGAAATCGCCAGCTCATATACAGTGCATAAAATATATTTATATATATACCCTTATACACCATTTTTATAAAAAATATCACAAAATTCTTCTAAGTCCCTCAGGAAGAGTGAAAGACGCGCACGTTCATTTTCAGAGCTCCTAGACCTTCCTATAAGAAGTTAGGCAAAAAAAGTAGCTTCGAAAAACGCTTAGGTTAAGTTTCAGAGTTGCTTCTAATGTACCGAAGCTGGACTTAGACATAATTTCACTCTCACAACATTATGGCTGGTTGGAAACAGTCCGAACCACAAGTACCGGGTCCATGGTTCTGGGCGTATACTGGGGGGACGGGGGGGACTCCCATTAACCCCTGACTATACCGGGGATACGCTTATCACAATGCCTTTCTGGTCTGTGCTGAAGCAGGGCATTCTGGCAGCCAAGTGGCTTGACCTTTATTAGTGAGCCTGGTTACCCCCTCTCGTAACAACAGACTTAGAAATTGCCAGCTCATATACAGTGCATAAAATATATTTATATATATACCCTTATACACCATTTTTATAAAAAATATCACAAAATTCTTCTAAGTCCCTCGGGAAGAGTGAAAGACGCGCACGTTCATTTTCAGAGCTCCTAGACCTTCCCATAAGAAGTTAGCCAAAAAGTAGCTTCGAAAAACGCTTAGGTGAAGTTTCAGAGTTGCTTCTAATGTACCAAAGCTGGACTTAGACATAATTTCACTCTCACAACATTATGGCTGGTTGGAGACAGTCCGAACCACAAGTACCGGGTCCATGGTTCTGGGCGTATACTGGGGGGACGGGGACGACTCCCATTAACCCCTGACTATACCGGGGATATGCTTATCACAATGCCTTTCCTCTCTGTGCTGAAGCAGGGCATTCTGGCAGCCAAGTGGCTTGACCTTTATTAGTGAGCCTGGTTACCCCCTCTCGGAACCACAGACTTAGAAATCGCCAGCTCATATACAGTGCATAAAATATATTTATATATATACCCTTATACACCATTTTAATAAAAAATATCACAAAATTCTTCTAAGTCCCTCGGGAAGAGTGAAAGACGCGCACGTTCATTTTCATGGCTCCTAGACCTTCCTATAAGAAGTTAGGCAAAAAAAGTAGCTTCGAAAAACGCTTAGGTTAAGTTTCAGAGTTGCTTCTAATGTACCGAAGCTGGACTTAGACATAATTTCACTCTCACAACATTACTGTATGGCTGGTTGGAAACAGTCCGAACCACAAGTACCGGGTCCATGGTTCTGGGCGTATACTGGGGGGACGGGGGGGACTCCCATTAACCCCTGACTATACCGGGGATACGCTTATCACAATGCCTTTCTGGTCTGTGCTGAAGCAGGGCATTCTGGCAGCCAAGTGGCTTGACCTTAATTAGTGAGCCTGGTTACCCCCTCTCGGAACCACAGACTTAGAAATCGCCAGCTTATATACAGTGCATAAAATATATTTATATATATACCCTTATACACCATTTTAATAAAAAATATCACAAAATTCTTCTAAGTCCCTCGGGAAGAGTGAAAGACGCGCACGTTCATTTTCAGAGCTCCTAGACCTTCCCATAAGAAGTTAGCCAAAAAGTAGCTTCGAAAAACGCTTAGGTGAAGTTTCAGAGTTGCTTCTAATGTACCAAAGCTGGACTTAGACATAATTTCACTCTCACAACATTATGGCTGGTTGGAGACAGTCCGAACCACAAGTACCGGGTCCATGGTTCTGGGCGTATACTGGGGGGACGGGGACGACTCCCATTAACCCCTGACTATACCGGGGATACGCTTATCACAATGCCTTTCCTCTCTGTGCTGAAGCAGGGCATTCTGGCAGCCAAGTGGCTTGACCTTTATTAGTGAGCCTGGTTACCCCCTCTCGGACCCACAGACTTAGAAATCGCCAGCTCATATACAGTGCATCAAATATATTTATATATATACCCTTATACACCATTTTAATAAAAAATATCACAAAATTCTTCTAAGTCCCTCGGGAAGAGTGAAAGACGCGCACGTTCATTTTCAGAGCTCCTAGACCTTCCTATAAGAAGTTAGCCAAAAAGTAGCTTCGAAAAACGCTTAGGTTAAGTTTCAGAGTTGCTTCTAATGTACCAAAGCTGGACTTAGACATAATTTCACTCTCACAACATTATGGCTGGTTGGAGACAGTCCGAACCACAAGTACCGGGTCCATGGTTCTGGGCATATACTGGGGGGACGGGGACGACTCCCATTAACCCCTGACTATACCGGGGATACGCTTATCACAATGCCTTTCTGGTCTGTGCTGAAGCAGGGAATTCTGGCAGCCAAGTGGCTTGACCTTTATTAGTGAGCCTGGTTACCCCCTCTCGGAACAACAGACTTAGAAATCGCCAGCTCATATACAGTGCATAAAATATATTTATATATATACCCTTATACACCATTTTTATAAAAAATATCACAAAATTCTTCTAAGTCCCTCAGGAAGAGTGAAAGACGCGCACGTTCATTTTCAGAGCTCCTAGACCTTCCTATAAGAAGTTAGGCAAAAAAAGTAGCTTCGAAAAACGCTTAGGTTAAGTTTCAGAGTTGCTTCTAATGTACCGTAGCTGGACTTAGACATAATTTCACTCTCACAACATTATGGCTGGTTGGTGACAGTCCGAACCACAAATACCAGGTCCATGGTTCTGGGCGTATACTGGGGGGATGGGGACGACTCCCATTAACCCCTGACTATACCGGGGATACGCGTATCACAATGCCTTACTGGTCTGTGCTGAAGCAGGGCATTCTGGCAGCCAAGTGGCTTGACCTTTATTAGTGGCCTGGTTACCCCCTCTCGGAACCACAGACTTAGAAATCGCCAGCTCAAATACAGTGCATAAAATATATTTATATATATACCCTTATACACCATTTTAATAAAAAATATCACAAAATTCTTCTAAGTCCCTCGGGAAGAGTGAAAGACGCGCACGTTCATTTTCAGAGCTCCTAGACCTTCCTATAAGAAGTTAGCTAAAAAGTAGCTTCGAAAAACGCTTTGGTTAAGTTTCAGAGTTGCTTCTAATGTACCGAAGCTGGACTTAGACATAATTTCACTCTCACAACATTATGGCTGGTTGGAGACAGTCCGAACCACAAATATCAGGTCCATGGTTCTGGGCATATACTGGGGGGACAGGGACGACTCCCATTAACCCCTGACTATACCGGGGATACGCGTATCACAATGCCTTACTGGTCTGTGCTGAAGCAGGGCATTCTGGCAGCCAAGTGGCTTGACCTTTATTAGTGAGCCTGGTTACCCCCTCTCGGAACCACAGACTTAGAAATCGCCAGCTCATATACAGTGCATTAAATATATTTATATATATATATACCCTTATACACCATTTTAATAAAATATATCACAAAATTCTTCTAAGTCCCTCGGGAAGAGTGAAAGACGTGCACGTTCATTTTCAGAGCTCCTAGACCTTTTTATAAGAAGTTAGCCAAAAAGTAGCTTCGAAAAACGCTTATATTAAGTTTCAGAGTTGCTTCTAATGTACCGAAGCTGGACTAAGACATAATTTCACTCTCACAACATTATGGCTGGTTGGAGACAGTCCGAACCACAAATATTGGGTCCATGGTTCTGGGCATATACTGGGGGGACAGGGACGACTCCCATTAACCCCTGACTATACCGGGGATACGCGTATCACAATGCGTTACTGGTCTGTGCTGAAGCAGGGCATTCTGGCAGCCAAGTGGCTTGATCTTTATTAGTGAGCCTGGTTACCTCCTCTCGGAACCAGAGGCTTAGAAATCGCCAGCTCATATACAGTGCATAAAATATATTTATATATATACCCTTATACACCATTTTAATAAAAAATATCACAAAATTCTTCTAAGTCCCTCGGGAAGAGTGAAAGACGCGCACATTCATTTTCAGAGCTCCTAGACCTTTTTATAAGAAGTTAGCCAAAAAGTAGCTTCGAAAAACGCTTAGGTGAAGTTTCACAGTTGCTTCTAATGTACCAAAGCTGGACTTAGACATAATTTCACTCTCACAACATTATGGCTGGTTGGAGACAGTCCGAACCACAAATACCGGGTCCATGGTTCTGGGCATATACTGGGGGGACAGGGACGGCTCCCATTAACCCCTGACTATACCGGGGATACGCGTATCACAATGCGTTACTGGTCTGTGCTGAAGCAGGGCATTCTGGCAGCCAAGTGGCTTGACCTTTATTAGTGAGCCTGGTTACCCCCTCTCGGAACCACAGGCTTAGAAATCGCCAGCTCATATACAGTGCATAAAATATATTTATATATATACCCTTATACACCATTTTAATAAAAAATATCACAAAATTCTTCTAAGTCCCTCGGGAAGAGTGAAAGACGCGCACGTTCATTTTCAGAGCTCCTAGACCTTCCCATAAGAAGTTAGCCAAAAAGTAGCTTCGAAAAACGCTTAGGTGAAGTTTCAGAGTTGCTTCTAATGTACCAAAGCTGGACTTAGACATAATTTCACTCTCACAACATTATGGCTGGTTGGAGACAGTCCGAACCACAAGTACCGGGTCCATGGTTCTGGGCGTATACTGGGGGGACGGGGACGACTCCCATTAACCCCTGACTATACCGGGGATACGCTTATCACAATGCCTTTCTGGTCTGTGCTGAAGCAGGGCATTCTGGCAGCCAAGTTGCTTGACCTTAATTAGTGAGCCTGGTTACCCCCTCTCGGAACCACAGACTTAGAAATCGCCAGCTCATATACAGTGCATAAAATATATTTATATATATACCCTTATACACCATTTTAATAAAAAATATCACAAAATTCTTCTAAGTCCCTCGGGAAGAGTTAAAGACGCGCACGTTCATTTTCAGAGCTCCTAGACCTTCTAATAAGAAGTTAGCCAAAAAATAGCTTCGAAAAACGCTTAGGTGAAGTTTCAGAGTTGCTTCTAATGTACCAAAGCTGGAATTAGACATAATTTCACTCTCACAACATTATGGCTGGTTGGAGACAGTCCGAACCACAAGTACCGGGTCCATGGTTCTGGGCGTATACTGGGGGGACGGGGACGACTCCCATTAACCCCTGACTATACCGGGGATACACTTATCACAATGCCTTTCTGGTCTGTGCTGAAGCAGGGCATTCTGGCAGCCAAGTGGCTTGACCTTTATTAGTGAGCCTGGTTACCCCCTCTCGGAACCACAGACTTAGAAATCGCCAGCTCATATACAGTGCATTAAATATATTTATATATATATATACCCTTATACACCATTTTAATAAAATATATCACAAAATTCTTCTAAGTCCCTCGGGAAGAGTGAAAGACGTGCACGTTCATTTTCAGAGCTCCTAGACCTTTTTATAAGAAGTTAGCCAAAAAGTAGCTTCGAAAAACGCTTATATTAAGTTTCAGAGTTGCTTCTAATGTACCGAAGCTGGACTAAGACATAATTTCACTCTCACAACATTATGGCTGGTTGGAGACAGTCCGAACCACAAATATTGGGTCCATGGTTCTGGGCATATACTGGGGGGACAGGGACGACTCCCATTAACCCCTGACTATACCGGGGATACGCGTATCACAATGCGTTACTGGTCTGTGCTGAAGCAGGGCATTCTGGCAGCCAAGTGGCTTGATCTTTATTAGTGAGCCTGGTTACCTCCTCTCGGAACCAGAGGCTTAGAAATCGCCAGCTCATATACAGTGCATAAAATATATTTATATATATACCCTTATACACCATTTTAATAAAAAATATCACAAAATTCTTCTAAGTCCCTCGGGAAGAGTGAAAGACGCGCACATTCATTTTCAGAGCTCCTAGACCTTTTTATAAGAAGTTAGCCAAAAAGTAGCTTCGAAAAACGCTTAGGTGAAGTTTCACAGTTGCTTCTAATGTACCAAAGCTGGACTTAGACATAATTTCACTCTCACAACATTATGGCTGGTTGGAGACAGTCCGAACCACAAATACCGGGTCCATGGTTCTGGGCATATACTGGGGGGACAGGGACGGCTCCCATTAACCCCTGACTATACCGGGGATACGCGTATCACAATGCGTTACTGGTCTGTGCTGAAGCAGGGCATTCTGGCAGCCAAGTGGCTTGACCTTTATTAGTGAGCCTGGTTACCCCCTCTCGGAACCACAGGCTTAGAAATCGCCAGCTCATATACAGTGCATAAAATATATTTATATATATACCCTTATACACCATTTTAATAAAAAATATCACAAAATTCTTCTAAGTCCCTCGGGAAGAGTGAAAGACGCGCACGTTCATTTTCAGAGCTCCTAGACCTTCCCATAAGAAGTTAGCCAAAAAGTAGCTTCGAAAAACGCTTAGGTGAAGTTTCAGAGTTGCTTCTAATGTACCAAAGCTGGACTTAGACATAATTTCACTCTCACAACATTATGGCTGGTTGGAGACAGTCCGAACCACAAGTACCGGGTCCATGGTTCTGGGCGTATACTGGGGGGACGGGGACGACTCCCATTAACCCCTGACTATACCGGGGATACGCTTATCACAATGCCTTTCTGGTCTGTGCTGAAGCAGGGCATTCTGGCAGCCAAGTTGCTTGACCTTAATTAGTGAGCCTGGTTACCCCCTCTCGGAACCACAGACTTAGAAATCGCCAGCTCATATACAGTGCATAAAATATATTTATATATATACCCTTATACACCATTTTAATAAAAAATATCACAAAATTCTTCTAAGTCCCTCGGGAAGAGTTAAAGACGCGCACGTTCATTTTCAGAGCTCCTAGACCTTCTAATAAGAAGTTAGCCAAAAAATAGCTTCGAAAAACGCTTAGGTGAAGTTTCAGAGTTGCTTCTAATGTACCAAAGCTGGAATTAGACATAATTTCACTCTCACAACATTATGGCTGGTTGGAGACAGTCCGAACCACAAGTACCGGGTCCATGGTTCTGGGCGTATACTGGGGGGACGGGGACGACTCCCATTAACCCCTGACTATACCGGGGATACACTTATCACAATGCCTTTCTGGTCTGTGCTGAAGCAGGGCATTCTGGCAGCCAAGTGGCTTGACCTTTATTAGTGAGCCTGGTTACCCCCTCTCGGAACAACAGACTTAGAAATCGCCAGCTCATATACAGTGCATAAAATATATTTATATATATACCCTTATACACCATTTTAATAAAAAATATCACAAAATTCTTCTAAGTCCCTCGGGAAGAGTGAAAGACGCGCACGTTCATTTTCAGAGCTCCTAGACCTTCCTATAAAAAGTTAGCCAAAAAGTAGCTTCGAAAAACGCTTAGGTTAAGTTTCAGAGTTGCTTCTAATATACCGAAGCTGGACTTAGACATAATTTCACTCTCACAACATTATGGCTGGTTGGAGACAGTCCGAACCACAAGTACCGGGTCCATGGTTCTGGGCGTATACTGGGGGGACGGGGGGGACTCCCATTAACCCCTGACTATACCGGGGATACGCTTATCACAATGCCTTTCTGGTCTGTGCTGAAGCAGGGCATTCTGGCAGCCAAGTGGCTTGACCTTAATTAGTGAGCCTGGTTACCCCCTCTCGGAACCACAGACTTAGAAATCGCCAGCTCATATACAGTGCATAAAATATATTTATATATATACCCTTATACACCATTTTAATAAAAAATATCACAAAATTCTTCTAAGTCCCTCGGGAAGAGTGAAAGACGTGCACGTTCATTTTCAGAGCTCCTAGACCTTTTTATAAGAAGTTAGCCAAAAAGTAGCTTCGAAAAACGCTTAGGTTAAGTTTCAGAGTTGCTTCTAATGTACCGAAGCTGGACTTAGACATAATTTCACTCTCACAACATTATGGCTGGTTGGAGACAGTCCGAACCACAAATACCGGGTCCATGGTTCTGGGCATATACTGGGGGGACAGGGACGGCTCCCATTAACCCCTGACTATACCGGGGATACGCGTATCACAATGCGTTACTGGTCTGTGCTGAAGCAGGGCATTCTGGCAGCCAAGTGGCTTGACCTTTATTAGTGAGCCTGGTTACCCCCTCTCGGAACCACAGGCTTAGAAATCGCCAGCTCATATACAGTGCATAAAATATATTTATATATATACCCTTATACACCATTTTAATAAAAAATATCACAAAATTCTTCTAAGTCCCTCGGGAAGAGTGAAAGACGCGCACGTTCATTTTCAGAGCTCCTAGACCTTCCCATAAGAAGTTAGCCAAAAAGTAGCTTCGAAAAACGCTTAGGTGAAGTTTCAGAGTTGCTTCTAATGTACCAAAGCTGGACTTAGACATAATTTCACTCTCACAACATTATGGCTGGTTGGAGACAGTCCGAACCACAAGTACCGGGTCCATGGTTCTGGGCGTATACTGGGGGGACGGGGACGACTCCCATTAACCCCTGACTATACCGGGGATACGCTTATCACAATGCCTTTCTGGTCTGTGCTGAAGCAGGGCATTCTGGCAGCCAAGTGGCTTGACCTTAATTAGTGAGCCTGGTTACCCCCTCTCGGAACCACAAACTTAGAAATCGCCAGCTCATATACAGTGCATAAAATATATTTATATATATACCCTTATACACCATTTTAATAAAAAATATCACAAAATTCTTCTAAGTCCCTCGGGAAGAGTGAAAGACGCGCACGTTCATTTTCAGAGCTCCTAGACCTTCTAATAAGAAGTTAGCCAAAAAATAGCTTCGAAAAACGCTTAGGTGAAGTTTCAGAGTTGCTTCTAATGTACCAAAGCTGGAATTAGACATAATTTCACTCTCACAACATTATGGCTGGTTGGAGACAGTCCGAACCACAAGTACCGGGTCCATGGTTCTGGGCGTATACTGGGGGGACGGGGACGACTCCCATTAACCCCTGACTATACCGGGGATACACTTATCACAATGCCTTTCTGGTCTGTGCTGAAGCAGGGCATTCTGGCAGCCAAGTGGCTTGACCTTTATTAGTGAGCCTGGTTACCCCCTCTCGGAACAACAGACTTAGAAATCGCCAGCTCATATACAGTGCATAAAATATATTTATATATATACCCTTATACACCATTTTAATAAAAAATATCACAAAATTCTTCTAAGTCCCTCGGGAAGAGTGAAAGACGCGCACGTTCATTTTCAGAGCTCCTAGACCTTCCTATAAAAAGTTAGCCAAAAAGTAGCTTCGAAAAACGCTTAGGTTAAGTTTCAGAGTTGCTTCTAATATACCGAAGCTGGACTTAGACATAATTTCACTCTCACAACATTATGGCTGGTTGGAGACAGTCCGAACCACAAGTACCGGGTCCATGGTTCTGGGCGTATACTGGGGGGACGGGGGGGACTCCCATTAACCCCTGACTATACCGGGGATACGCTTATCACAATGCCTTTCTGGTCTGTGCTGAAGCAGGGCGTTCTGGCAGCCAAGTGGCTTGACCTTAATTAGTGAGCCTGGTTACCCCCTCTCGGAACCACAGACTTAGAAATCGCCAGCTCATATACAGTGCATAAAATATATTTATATATATACCCTTATACACCATTTTAATAAAAAATATCACAAAATTCTTCTAAGTCCCTCGGGAAGAGTGAAAGACGCGCACGTTCATTTTCAGAGCTCCTAGACCTTCCTATAAGAAGTTAGCCAAAAAGTAGCTTCGAAAAACGCTTAGGTTAAGTTTCAGAGTTGCTTCTAATGTACCGAAGCTGGACTTAGACATAATTTCACTCTCACAACATTATGGCTGGTTGGAGACAGTCCGAACCACAAATACCGGGTCCATGGTTCTGGGCATATACTGGGGGGACGGGGACGACTCCCATTAACCCCTGACTATACCGGGGATACGCGTATCACAATGCCTTACTGGTCTGTGCTGAAGCAGGGCATTCTGGCAGCCAAGTGGCTTGACCTTTATTAGTGAGCCTGGTTACCCCCTCTCGGAACCACAGACTTAGAAATCGCCAGCTCATATACAGTGCATTAAATATATTTTTATATATATACCCTTATACACCATTTTAATAAAAAATATCACAAAATTCTTCTAAGTCCCTCGGGAAGAGTGAAAGACGTGCACGTTCATTTTCAGAGCTCCTAGACCTTTTTATAAGAAGTTAGCCAAAAAGTAGCTTCGAAAAACGCTTAGGTTAAGTTTCAGAGTTGCTTCTAATGTACCGAAGCTGGACTTAGACATAATTTCACTCTCACAACATTATGGCTGGTTGGAGACAGTCCGAACCACAAATACCGGGTCCATGGTTCTGGGCATATACTGGGGGGACAGGGACGACTCCCATTAACCCCTGACTATACCGGGGATACGCGTATCACAATGAGTTACTGGTCTGTGCTGAAGCAGGGCATTCTGGCAGCCAAGTGGCTTGACCTTTATTAGTGAGCCTGGTTACCACCTCTCGGAACCAGAGGCTTAGAAATCGCCAGCTCATATACAGTGCATAAAATATATTTATATATATACCCTTATACACCATTTTAATAAAAAATATCACAAAATTCTTCTAAGTCCCTCGGGAAGAGTGAAAGACGCGCACATTCATTTTCAGAGCTCCTAGACCTTTTTATAAGAAGTTAGCCAAAAAGTAGCTTCGAAAAACGCTTAGGTTAAGTTTCACAGTTGCTTCTAATGTACCAAAGCTGGACTTAGACATAATTTCACTCTCACAACATTATGGCTGGTTGGAGACAGTCCGAACCACAAATACCGGGTCCATGGTTCTGGGCATATACTGGGGGGACGGGGACGACTCCCATTAACCCCTGACTATACCGGGGATACGCGTATCACAATGCCTTACTGGTCTGTGCTGAAGCAGGGCATTCTGGCAGCCAAGTGGCTTGACCTTTATTAGTGAGCCTGGTTAACCCCTCTCGGAACCACAGACTTAGAAATCGCCAGCTCATATACAGTGCATAAAATATAATTATATACAGTATATACCCTTATACACCATTTTAATAAAAAATATCACAAAATTCTTCTAAGTCCCTCTGGAAGAGTGAAAGACGCGCACGTTCATTTTCAGAGCTCCTAGACCTTCCTATAAGAAGTTAGCCAAAAAGTTGCTTCGAAAAACGCTTAGGTGAAGTTTCAGAGTTGCTTCTAATGTACCGAAGCTGGACTTAGACATAATTTCACTCTCACAACATTATGGCTGGTTGGAGACAGTCCGAACCACAAATACCGGGTCCATGGTTCTGGGCATATACTGGGGGGACAGGGACGACTCCCATTAACCCCTGACTATACCGGGGATACGCGTATCACAATGAGTTACTGGTCTGTGCTGAAGCAGGGCATTCTGGCAGCCAAGTGGCTTGACCTTTATTAGTGAGCCTGGTTACCCCCTCTCGGAACCAGAGGCTTAGAAATCGCCAGCTCATATACAGTGCATAAAATATATTTATATATATACCCTTATACACCATTTTAATAAAAAATATCACAAAATTCTTCTAAGTCCCTCGGGAAGAGTGAAAGACGCGCACATTCATTTTCAGAGCTCCTAGACCTTTTTATAAGAAGTTAGCCAAAAAGTAGCTTCGAAAAACGCTTAGGTTAAGTTTCACAGTTGCTTCTAATGTACCAAAGCTGGACTTAGACATAATTTCACTCTCACAACATTATGGCTGGTTGGAGACAGTCCGAACCACAAATACCGGGTCCATGGTTCTGGGCATATACTGGGGGGACGGGGACGACTCCCATTAACCCCTGACTATACCGGGGATACGCGTATCACAATGCCTTACTGGTCTGTGCTGAAGCAGGGCATTCTGGCAGCCAAGTGGCTTGACCTTTATTAGTGAGCCTGGTTAACCCCTCTCGGAACCACAGACTTAGAAATCGCCAGCTCATATACAGTGCATAAAATATAATTATATACAGTATATACCCTTATACACCATTTTAATAAAAAATATCACAAAATTCTTCTAAGTCCCTCTGGAAGAGTGAAAGACGCGCACGTTCATTTTCAGAGCTCCTAGACCTTCCTATAAGAAGTTAGCCAAAAAGTAGCTTCGAAAAACGCTTAGGTTAAGTTTCAGAGTTGCTTCTAATGTACCGAAGCTGGACTTAGACATAATTTCACTCTCACAACATTATGGCTGGTTGGAGACAGTCCGAACCACAAGTACCGGGTCCATGGTTCTGGGCGTATACTGGGGGGACGGGGACGACTCCCATTAACCCCTGACTATACCGGGGATACGTGTATCACAATGCCTTACTGGTCTGTGCTGAAGCAGGGCATTCTGGCAGCCAAGTGGCTTGACCTTTATTAGTGAGCCTGGTTACCCCCTCTCGGAACCACAGACTTAGAAATCGCCAGCTCATATACAGTGCATTAAATATATTTATATATATATACCCTTATACACCATTTTAATAAAAAATATCACAAAATTCTTCTAAATCCCTCGGGAAGAGTGAAAGACGTGCACGTTCATTTTCAGAGCTCCTAGACCTTTTTATAAGAAGTTAGCCAAAAAGTAGCTTCGAAAAACGCTTAGGTTAAGTTTCAGAGTTGCTTCTAATGTACCGAAGCTGGACTTAGACATAATTTCACTCTCACAACATTATGGCTGGTTGGAGACAGTCCGAACCACAAATACCGGGTCCATGGTTCTGGGCATATACTGGGGGGACAGGGACGACTCCCATTAACCCCTGACTATACCGGGGATACGCGTATCACAATGAGTTACTGGTCTGTGCTGAAGCAGGGCATTCTGGCAGCCAAGTGGCTTGACCTTTATTAGTGAGCCTGGTTACCCCCTCTCGGAACCAGAGGCTTAGAAATCGCCAGCTCATATACAGTGCATAAAATATATTTATATATATACCCTTATACACCATTTTAATAAAAAATATCACAAAATTCTTCTAAGTCCCTCGGGAAGAGTGAAAGACGCGCACATTCATTTTCAGAGCTCCTAGACCTTTTTATAAGAAGTTAGCCAAAAAGTAGCTTCGAAAAACCCTTAGGTTAAGTTTCAGAGTTGCTTCTAATGTACCAAAGCTGGACTTAGACATAATTTCACTCTCACAACATTATGGCTGGTTGGAGACAGTCCGAACCACAAATACCGGGTCCATGGATCTGGGCATATACTGGGGGGACAGAGACGACTCCCATTAACCCCTGACTATACCGGGGATACGCGTATCACAATGCCTTACTGGTCTGTGCTGAAGCAGGGCATTCTGGCAGCCAAGTGGCTTGACCTTTATTAGTGAGCCTGGTTACCCCCTCTCGGAACCACAGACTTAGAAATCGCCAGCTCATATACAGTGCATAAAATATATTTATATACAGTATATACCCTTATACACCATTTTAATAAAAAATATCACAAAATTCTTCTAAGTCCCTCTGGAAGAGTGAAAGACGCGCACGTTCATTTTCAGAGCTCCTAGACCTTTTTATAAGAAGTTAGCCAAAAAGTAGCTTCGAAAAACGCTTAGGTGAAGTTTCACAGTTGCTTCTAATGTACCAAAGCTGGACTTAGACATAATTTCACTCTCACAACATTATGGCTGGTTGGAGACAGTCCGAACCACAAATACCGGGTCCATGGTTCTGGGCATATACTGGGGGGACGGGGACGACTCCCATTAACCCCTGACTATACCGGGGATACGCGTATCACAATGCCTTACTGGTCTGTGCTGAAGCAGGGCATTCTGGCAGCCAAGTGGCTTGACCTTTATTAGTGGCCTGGTTACCCCCTCTCGGAACCACAGACTTAGAAATCGCCAGCTCATATACAGTGCATTAAATATATTTATATATATATACCCTTATACACCATTTTAATAAAAAATATCACAAAATTCTTCTAAGTCCCTCGGGAAGAGTGAAAGACGCGCACGTTCATTTTCAGAGCTCCTAGACCTTCTTATAAGAAGTTAGCCAAAAAGTAGCTTCGAAAAACGCTTAGGTTAAGTTTCAGAGTTGCTTCTAATGTACCGAAGCTGGACTTAGACATAATTTCACTCTCACAACATTATGGCTGGTTGGAGACAGTCCGAACCACAAATACCGGGTCCATGGTTCTGGGCATATACTGGGGGGACAGAGACGGCTCCCATTAACCCCTGACTATACCGGGGATACGCGTATCACAATGCGTTACTGGTCTGTGCTGAAGCAGGGCATTCTGGCAGCCAAGTGGCTTGACCTTTATTAGTGAGCCTGGTTACCCCCTCTCGGAACCACAGGCTTAGAAATCGCCAGCTCATATACAGTGCATAAAATATATTTATATATATACCCTTATACACCATTTTAATAAAAAATATCACAAAATTCTTCTAAGTCCCTCGGGAAGAGTGAAAGACGCGCACGTTCATTTTCAGAGCTCCTAGACCTTCCCATAAGAAGTTAGCCAAAAAGTAGCTTCGAAAAACGCTTAGGTGAAGTTTCAGAGTTGCTTCTAATGTACCAAAGCTGGACTTAGACATAATTTCACTCTCACAACATTATGGCTGGTTGGAGACAGTCCGAACCACAAGTACCGGGTCCATGGTTCTGGGCGTATACTGGGGGGACGGGGACGACTCCCATTAACCCCTGACTATACCGGTGATACGCTTATCACAATGCCTTTCTGGTCTGTGCTGAAGCAGGGCATTCTGGCAGCCAAGTGGCTTGACCTTAATTAGTGAGCCTGGTTACCCCCTCTCGGAACCACAGACTTAGAAATCGCCAGCTCATATACAGTGCATAAAATATATTTATATATATACCCTTATACACCATTTTAATAAAAAATATCACAAAATTCTTCTAAGTCCCTCGGGAAGAGTGAAAGACGCGCACGTTCATTTTCAGAGCTCCTAGACCTTCTAATAAGAAGTTAGCCAAAAAATAGCTTCGAAAAACGCTTAGGTTAAGTTTCAGAGTTGCTTCTAATGTACCGAAGCTGGACTTAGACATAATTTCACTCTCACAACATTATGGCTGGTTGGAGACAGTCCGAACCACAAATACCGGGTCCATGGTTCTGGGCATATACTGGGGGGACAGGGACGGCTCCCATTAACCCCTGACTATACCGGGGATACGCGTATCACAATGCGTTACTGGTCTGTGCTGAAGCAGGGCATTCTGGCAGCCAAGTGGCTTGACCTTTATTAGTGAGCCTGGTTACCCCCTCTCGGAACCACAGGCTTAGAAATCGCCAGCTCATATACAGTGCATAAAATATATTTATATATATACCCTTATACACCATTTTAATAAAAAATATCACAAAATTCTTCTAAGTCCCTCGGGAAGAGTGAAAGACGCGCACGTTCATTTTCAGAGCTCCTAGACCTTCCCATAAGAAGTTAGCCAAAAAGTAGCTTCGAAAAACGCTTAGGTGAAGTTTCAGAGTTGCTTCTAATGTACCAAAGCTGGACTTAGACATAATTTCACTCTCACAACATTATGGCTGGTTGGAGACAGTCCGAACCACAAGTACCGGGTCCATGGTTCTGGGCGTATACTGGGGGGACGGGGACGACTCCCATTAACCCCTGACTATACCGGGGATACGCTTATCACAATGCCTTTCTGGTCTGTGCTGAAGCAGGGCATTCTGGCAGCCAAGTGGCTTGACCTTAATTAGTGAGCCTGGTTACCCCCTCTCGGAACCACAGACTTAGAAATCGCCAGCTCATATACAGTGCATAAAATATATTTATATATATACCCTTATACACCATTTTAATAAAAAATATCACAAAATTCTTCTAAGTCCCTCGGGAAGAGTGAAAGACGCGCACGTTCATTTTCAGAGCTCCTAGACCTTCCTATAAAAAGTTAGCCAAAAAGTAGCTTCGAAAAACGCTTAGGTTAAGTTTCAGAGTTGCTTCTAATATACCGAAGCTGGACTTAGACATAATTTCACTCTCACAACATTATGGCTGGTTGGAGACAGTCCGAACCACAAGTACCGGGTCCATGGTTCTGGGCGTATACTGGGGGGACGGGGGGGACTCCCATTAACCCCTGACTATACCGGGGATACGCTTATCACAATGCCTTTCTGGTCTGTGCTGAAGCAGGGCATTCTGGCAGCCAAGTGGCTTGACCTTAATTAGTGAGCCTGGTTACCCCCTCTCGGAACCACAGACTTAGAAATCGCCAGCTCATATACAGTGCATAAAATATATTTATATATATACCCTTATACACCATTTTAATAAAAAATATCACAAAATTCTCCTAAGTCCCTCGGGAAGAGTGAAAGACGCGCACGTTCATTTTCAGAGCTCCTAGACCTTCCTATAAGAAGTTAGCCAAAAAGTAGCTTCGAAAAACGCTTAGGTTAAGTTTCAGAGTTGCTTCTAATGTACCGAAGCTGGACTTAGACATAATTTCACTCTCACAACATTATGGCTGGTTGGAGACAGTCCGAACCACAAATACCGGGTCCATGGTTCTGGGCATATACTGGGGGGACGGGGACGACTCCCATTAACCCCTGACTATACCGGGGATACGCGTATCACAATGCCTTACTGGTCTGTGCTGAAGCAGGGCATTCTGGCAGCCAAGTGGCTTGACCTTTATTAGTGAGCCTGGTTACCCCCTCTCGGAACCACAGACTTAGAAATCGCCAGCTCATATACAGTGCATTAAATATATTTTTATATATATACCCTTATACACCATTTTAATAAAAAATATCACAAAATTCTTCTAAGTCCCTCGGGAAGAGTGAAAGACGTGCACGTTCATTTTCAGAGCTCCTAGACCTTTTTATAAGAAGTTAGCCAAAAAGTAGCTTCGAAAAACGCTTAGGTTAAGTTTCAGAGTTGCTTCTAATGTACCGAAGCTGGACTTAGACATAATTTCACTCTCACAACATTATGGCTGGTTGGAGACAGTCCGAACCACAAATACCGGGTCCATGGTTCTGGGCATATACTGGGGGGACAGGGACGACTCCCATTAACCCCTGACTATACCGGGGATACGCGTATCACAATGAGTTACTGGTCTGTGCTGAAGCAGGGCATTCTGGCAGCCAAGTGGCTTGACCTTTATTAGTGAGCCTGGTTACCACCTCTCGGAACCAGAGGCTTAGAAATCGCCAGCTCATATACAGTGCATAAAATATATTTATATATATACCCTTATACACCATTTTAATAAAAAATATCACAAAATTCTTCTAAGTCCCTCGGGAAGAGTGAAAGACGCGCACATTCATTTTCAGAGCTCCTAGACCTTTTTATAAGAAGTTAGCCAAAAAGTAGCTTCGAAAAACGCTTAGGTTAAGTTTCACAGTTGCTTCTAATGTACCAAAGCTGGACTTAGACATAATTTCACTCTCACAACATTATGGCTGGTTGGAGACAGTCCGAACCACAAATACCGGGTCCATGGTTCTGGGCATATACTGGGGGGACGGGGACGACTCCCATTAACCCCTGACTATACCGGGGATACGCGTATCACAATGCCTTACTGGTCTGTGCTGAAGCAGGGCATTCTGGCAGCCAAGTGGCTTGACCTTTATTAGTGAGCCTGGTTAACCCCTCTCGGAACCACAGACTTAGAAATCGCCAGCTCATATACAGTGCATAAAATATAATTATATACAGTATATACCCTTATACACCATTTTAATAAAAAATATCACAAAATTCTTCTAAGTCCCTCTGGAAGAGTGAAAGACGCGCACGTTCATTTTCAGAGCTCCTAGACCTTCCTATAAGAAGTTAGCCAAAAAGTAGCTTCGAAAAACGCTTAGGTTAAGTTTCAGAGTTGCTTCTAATGTACCGAAGCTGGACTTAGACATAATTTCACTCTCACAACATTATGGCTGGTTGGAGACAGTCCGAACCACAAGTACCGGGTCCATGGTTCTGGGCGTATACTGGGGGGACGGGGACGACTCCCATTAACCCCTGACTATACCGGGGATACGCGTATCACAATGCCTTACTGGTCTGTGCTGAAGCAGGGCATTCTGGCAGCCAAGTGGCTTGACCTTTATTAGTGAGCCTGGTTACCCCCTCTCGGAACCACAGACTTAGAAATCGCCAGCTCATATACAGTGCATTAAATATATTTATATATATATACCCTTATACACCATTTTAATAAAAAATATCACAAAATTCTTCTAAGTCCCTCGGGAAGAGTGAAAGACGTGCACGTTCATTTTCAGAGCTCCTAGACCTTTTTATAAGAAGTTAGCCAAAAAGTAGCTTCGAAAAACGCTTAGGTTAAGTTTCAGAGTTGCTTCTAATGTACCGAAGCTGGACTTAGACATAATTTCACTCTCACAACATTATGGCTGGTTGGAGACAGTCCGAACCACAAATACCGGGTCCATGGTTCTGGGCATATACTGGGGGGACAGGGACGACTCCCATTAACCCCTGACTATACCGGGGATACGCGTATCACAATGAGTTACTGGTCTGTGCTGAAGCAGGGCATTCTGGCAGCCAAGTGGCTTGACCTTTATTAGTGAGCCTGGTTACCCCCTCTCGGAACCAGAGGCTTAGAAATCGCCAGCTCATATACAGTGCATAAAATATATTTATATATATACCCTTATACACCATTTTAATAAAAAATATCACAAAATTCTTCTAAGTCCCTCGGGAAGAGTGAAAGACGCGCACATTCATTTTCAGAGCTCCTAGACCTTTTTATAAGAAGTTAGCCAAAAAGTAGCTTCGAAAAACCCTTAGGTTAAGTTTCAGAGTTGCTTCTAATGTACCAAAGCTGGACTTAGACATAATTTCACTCTCACAACATTATGGCTGGTTGGAGACAGTCCGAACCACAAATACCGGGTCCATGGATCTGGGCATATACTGGGGGGACAGAGACGACTCCCATTAACCCCTGACTATACCGGGGATACGCGTATCACAATGCCTTACTGGTCTGTGCTGAAGCAGGGCATTCTGGCAGCCAAGTGGCTTGACCTTTATTAGTGAGCCTGGTTACCCCCTCTCGGAACCACAGACTTAGAAATCGCCAGCTCATATACAGTGCATAAAATATATTTATATACAGTATATACCCTTATACACCATTTTAATAAAAAATATCACAAAATTCTTCTAAGTCCCTCTGGAAGAGTGAAAGACGCGCACGTTCATTTTCAGAGCTCCTAGACCTTTTTATAAGAAGTTAGCCAAAAAGTAGCTTCGAAAAACGCTTAGGTGAAGTTTCACAGTTGCTTCTAATGTACCAAAGCTGGACTTAGACATAATTTCACTCTCACAACATTATGGCTGGTTGGAGACAGTCCGAACCACAAATACCGGGTCCATGGTTCTGGGCATATACTGGGGGGACGGGGACGACTCCCATTAACCCCTGACTATACCGGGGATACGCGTATCACAATGCCTTACTGGTCTGTGCTGAAGCAGGGCATTCTGGCAGCCAAGTGGCTTGACCTTTATTAGTGGCCTGGTTACCCCCTCTCGGAACCACAGACTTAGAAATCGCCAGCTCATATACAGTGCATTAAATATATTTATATATATATACCCTTATACACCATTTTAATAAAAAATATCACAAAATTCTTCTAAGTCCCTCGGGAAGAGTGAAAGACGCGCACGTTCATTTTCAGAGCTCCTAGACCTTCTTATAAGAAGTTAGCCAAAAAGTAGCTTCGAAAAACGCTTAGGTTAAGTTTCAGAGTTGCTTCTAATGTACCGAAGCTGGACTTAGACATAATTTCACTCTCACAACATTATGGCTGGTTGGAGACAGTCCGAACCACAAATACCGGGTCCATGGTTCTGGGCATATACTGGGGGGACAGAGACGGCTCCCATTAACCCCTGACTATACCGGGGATACGCGTATCACAATGCGTTACTGGTCTGTGCTGAAGCAGGGCATTCTGGCAGCCAAGTGGCTTGACCTTTATTAGTGAGCCTGGTTACCCCCTCTCGGAACCACAGGCTTAGAAATCGCCAGCTCATATACAGTGCATAAAATATATTTATATATATACCCTTATACACCATTTTAATAAAAAATATCACAAAATTCTTCTAAGTCCCTCGGGAAGAGTGAAAGACGCGCACGTTCATTTTCAGAGCTCCTAGACCTTCCCATAAGAAGTTAGCCAAAAAGTAGCTTCGAAAAACGCTTAGGTGAAGTTTCAGAGTTGCTTCTAATGTACCAAAGCTGGACTTAGACATAATTTCACTCTCACAACATTATGGCTGGTTGGAGACAGTCCGAACCACAAGTACCGGGTCCATGGTTCTGGGCGTATACTGGGGGGACGGGGACGACTCCCATTAACCCCTGACTATACCGGTGATACGCTTATCACAATGCCTTTCTGGTCTGTGCTGAAGCAGGGCATTCTGGCAGCCAAGTGGCTTGACCTTAATTAGTGAGCCTGGTTACCCCCTCTCGGAACCACAGACTTAGAAATCGCCAGCTCATATACAGTGCATAAAATATATTTATATATATATACCCTTATACACCATTTTAATAAAAAATATCACAAAATTCTTCTAAGTCCCTCGGGAAGAGTGAAAGACGCGCACGTTCATTTTCAGAGCTCCTAGACCTTCTAATAAGAAGTTAGCCAAAAAATAGCTTCGAAAAACGCTTAGGTGAAGTTTCAGAGTTGCTTCTAATGTACCAAAGCTGGAATTAGACATAATTTCACTCTCACAACATTATGGCTGGTTGGAGACAGTCCGAACCACAAGTACCGGGTCCATGGTTCTGGGCGTATACTGGGGGGACGGGGACGACTCCCATTAACCCCTGACTATACCGGGGATACACTTATCACAATGCCTTTCTGGTCTGTGCTGAAGCAGGGCATTCTGGCAGCCAAGTGGCTTGACCTTTATTAGTGAGCCTGGTTACCCCCTCTCGGAACAACAGACTTAGAAATCGCCAGCTCATATACAGTGCATAAAATATATTTATATATATACCCTTATACACCATTTTAATAAAAAATATCACAAAATTCTTCTAAGTCCCTCGGGAAGAGTGAAATACGCGCACGTTCATTTTCAGAGCTCCTAGACCTTCCTATAAAAAGTTAGCCAAAAAGTAGCTTCGAAAAACGCTTAGGTTAAGTTTCAGAGTTGCTTCTAATGTACCGAAGCTGGACTTGACATAATTTCACTCTCACAACATTATGGCTGGTTGGAGACAGTCCGAACCACAAGTACCGGGTCCATGGTTCTGGGCGTATACTGGGGGGACGGGGGGGACTCCCATTAACCCCTGACTATACCGGGGATACGCTTATCACAATGCCTTTCTGGTCTGTGCTGAAGCAGGGCATTCTGGCAGCCAAGTGGCTTGACCTTAATTAGTGAGCCTGGTTACCCCCTCTCGGAACCACAGACTTAGAAATCGCCAGCTCATATACAGTGCATAAAATATATTTATATATATACCCTTATACACCATTTTAATAAAAAATATCACAAAATTCTTCTAAGTCCCTCGGGAAGAGTGAAATACGCGCACATTCATTTTCAGAGCTCCTAGACCTTCCTATAAGAAGTTAGCCAAAAAGTAGCTTCGAAAAACGCTTAGGTTAAGTTTCAGAGTTGCTTCTAATGTACCGAAGCTGGACTTAGACATAATTTCACTCTCACAACCTTATGGCTGGTTGGAGACAGTCCGAACCACAAATACCGGGTCCATGGTTCTGGGCATATACTGGGGGGACGGGGACGACTCCCATTAACCCCTGACTATACCGGGGATACGCGTATCACAATGCCTTACTGGTCTGTGCTGAAGCAGGGCATTCTGGCAGCCAAGTGGCTTGACCTTTATTAGTGAGCCTGATTACCCCCTCTCGGAACCACAGACTTAGAAATCGAAAGCTCATATACAGTGCATTAAATATATTTATATATATATACCCTTATACACCATTTTAATAAAAAATATCACAAAATTCTTCTAAGTCCCTCGGGAAGAGTGAAAGACGTGCACGTTCATTTTCAGAGCTCCTAGACCTTTTTATAAGAAGTTAGCCAAAAAGTAGCTTCGAAAAACGCTTAGGTTAAGTTTCAGAGTTGCTTCTAATGTACCGAAGCTGGACTTAGACATAATTTCACTCTCACAACATTATGGCTGGTTGGAGACAGTCCGAACCACAAATACCGGGTCCATGGTTCTGGGCATATACTGGGGGGACAGGGACGACTCCCATTAACCCCTGACTATACCGGGGATACGCGTATCACAATGAGTTACTGGTCTGTGCTGAAGCAGGGCATTCTGGCAGCCAAGTGGCTTGACCTTTATTAGTGAGCCTGGTTACCCCCTCTCGGAACCAGAGGCTTAGAAATCGCCAGCTCATATACAGTGCATAAAATATATTTATATATATACCCTTATACACCATTTTAATAAAAAATATCACAAAATTCTTCTAAGTCCCTCGGGAAGAGTGAAAGACGTGCACGTTCATTTTCAGAGCTCCTAGACCTTTTTATAAGAAGTTAGCCAAAAAGTAGCTTCGAAAAACGCTTAGGTTAAGTTTCAGAGTTGCTTCTAATGTACCGAAGCTGGACTTAGACATAATTTCACTCTCACAACATTATGGCTGGTTGGAGACAGTCCGAACCACAAATACCGGGTCCATGGTTCTGGGCATATACTGGGGGGACAGGGACGACTCCCATTAACCCCTGACTATACCGGGGATACGCGTATCACAATGAGTTACTGGTCTGTGCTGAAGCAGGGCATTCTGGCAGCCAAGTGGCTTGACCTTTATTAGTGAGCCTGGTTACCCCCTCTCGGAACCAGAGGCTTAGAAATCGCCAGCTCATATACAGTGCATAAAATATATTTATATATATACCCTTATACACCATTTTAATAAAAAATATCACAAAATTCTTCTAAGTCCCTCGGGAAGAGTGAAAGACGCGCACATTCATTTTCAGAGCTCCTAGACCTTTTTATAAGAAGTTAGCCAAAAAGTAGCTTCGAAAAACGCTTAGGTTAAGTTTCACAGTTGCTTCTAATGTACCAAAGCTGGACTTAGACATAATTTCACTCTCACAACATTATGGCTGGTTGGAGACAGTCCGAACCACAAATACCGGGTCCATGGTTCTGGGCATATACTGGGGGGACGGGGACGACTCCCATTAACCCCTGACTATACCGGGGATACGCGTATCACAATGCCTTACTGGTCTGTGCTGAAGCAGGGCATTCTGGCAGCCAAGTGGCTTGACCTTTATTAGTGAGCCTGGTTAACCCCTCTCGGAACCACAGACTTAGAAATCGCCAGCTCATATACAGTGCATAAAATATAATTATATACAGTATATACCCTTATACACCATTTTAATAAAAAACATCACAAAATTCTTCTAAGTCCCTCTGGAAGAGTGAAAGACGCGCACGTTCATTTTCAGAGCTCCTAGACCTTCCTATAAGAAGTTAGCCAAAAAGTAGCTTCGAAAAACGCTTAGGTTAAGTTTCAGAGTTGCTTCTAATGTACCGAAGCTGGACTTAGACATAATTTCACTCTCACAACATTATGGCTGGTTGGAGACAGTCCGAACCACAAGTACCGGGTCAATGGTTCTGGGCGTATACTGGGGGGACGGGGACGACTCCCATTAACCCCTGACTATACCGGGGATACGCGTATCACAATGCCTTACTGGTCTGTGCTGAAGCAGGGCATTCTGGCAGCCAAGTGGCTTGACCTTTATTAGTGAGCCTGGTTACCCCCTCTCGGAACCACAGACTTAGAAATCGCCAGCTCATATACAGTGCATTAAATATATTTATATATATATACCCTTATACACCATTTTAATAAAAAATATCACAAAATTCTTCTAAGTCCCTCGGGAAGAGTGAAAGACGTGCACGTTCATTTTCAGAGCTCCTAGACCTTTTTATAAGAAGTTAGCCAAAAAGTAGCTTCGAAAAACGCTTAGGTTAAGTTTCAGAGTTGCTTCTAATGTACCGAAGCTGGACTTAGACATAATTTCACTCTCACAACATTATGGCTGGTTGGAGACAGTCCGAACCACAAATACCGGGTCCATGGTTCTGGGCATATACTGGGGGGACAGGGACGACTCCCATTAACCCCTGACTATACCGGGGATACGCGTATCACAATGAGTTACTGGTCTGTGCTGAAGCAGGGCATTCTGGCAGCCAAGTGGCTTGACCTTTATTAGTGAGCCTGGTTACCCCCTCTCGGAACCAGAGGCTTAGAAATCGCCAGCTCATATACAGTGCATAAAATATATTTATATATATACCCTTATACACCATTTTAATAAAAAATATCACAAAATTCTTCTAAGTCCCTCGGGAAGAGTGAAAGACGCGCACATTCATTTTCAGAGCTCCTAGACCTTTTTATAAGAAGTTAGCCAAAAAGTAGCTTCGAAAAACGCTTAGGTTAAGTTTCACAGTTGCTTCTAATGTACCAAAGCTGGACTTAGACATAATTTCACTCTCACAACATTATGGCTGGTTGGAGACAGTCCGAACCACAAATACCGGGTCCATGGATCTGGGCATATACTGGGGGGACGGGGACGACTCCCATTAACCCCTGACTATACCGGGGATACGCGTATCACAATGTCTTACTGGTCTGTGCTGAAGCAGGGCATTCTGGCAGCCAAGTGGCTTGACCTTTATTAGTGAGCCTGGTTAACCCCTCTCGGAACCACAGACTTAGAAATCGCCAGCTCATATACAGTGCATAAAATATATTTATATACAGTATATACCCTTATACACCATTTTAATAAAAAATATCACAAAATTCTTCTAAGTCCCTCTGGAAGAGTGAAAGACGCGCACGTTCATTTTCAGAGCTCCTAGACCTTCCTATAAGAAGTTAGCCAAAAAGTAGCTTCGAAAACCGCTTAGGTTAAGTTTCAGAGTTGCTTCTAATGTACCGAAGCTGGACTTAGACATAATTTCACTCTCACAACATTATGGCTGGTTGGAGACAGTCCGAACCACAAGTACCGGGTCCATGGTTCTGGCCGTATACTGGGGGGACGGGGACGACTCCCATTAACCCCTGACTATACCGGGGATACGCTTATCACAATGCCTTTCTGGTCTGTGCTGAAGCAGGGCATTCTGGCAGCCAAGTGGCTTGACCTTAATTAGTGAGCCTGGTTACCCCCTCTCGGAACCACAGACTTAGAAATCGCCAGCTCATATACAGTGCATAAAATATATTTATATATATACCCTTATACACCATTTTAATAAAAAATATCACAAAATTCTTCTAAGTCCCTCGGGAAGAGTGAAAGACGCGCACGTTCATTTTCAGAGCTCCTAGACCTTCCCATAAGAAGTTAGCCAAAAAGTAGCTTCGAAAAACGCTTAGGTGAAGTTTCAGAGTTGCTTCTAATGTACCAAAGCTGGACTTAGACATAATTTCACTCTCACAACATTATGGCTGGTTGGAGACAGTCCGAACCACAAGTACCGGGTCCATGGTTCTGGGCGTATACTGGGGGGACGGGGACGACTCCCATTAACCCTTACTATACCTGGGATACGCTTATCACAATGCCTTTCTGGTCTGTGCTGAAGCAGGGCATTCTGGCAGCCAAGTGGCTTGACCTTTATTAGTGAGCCTGGTTACCCCCTCTCGGAACAACAGACTTAGAAATCGCCAGCTCATATACAGTGCATAAAATATATTTATATATATACCCTTATACACCATTTTAATAAAAAATATCACAAAATTCTTCTAAGTCCCTCGGGAAGAGTGAAAGACGCGCACGTTCATTTTCAGAGCTCCTAGACCTTCCCATAAGAAGTTAGCCAAAAAGTAGCTTCGAAAAACGCTTAGGTGAAGTTTCAGAGTTGCTTCTAATGTACCAAAGCTGGACTTAGACATAATTTCACTCTCACAACATTATGGCTGGTTGGAGACAGTCCGAACCACAAGTACCGGGTCCATGGTTCTGGGCGTATACTGGGGGGACGGGGACGACTCCCATTAACCCCTGACTATACCGGGGATACACTTATCACAATGCCTTTCCTGTCTGTGCTGAAGCAGGGCATTCTGGCAGCCAAGTGGCTTGACCTTTATTGGTGAGCCTGGTTACCCCCTCTCGGAACCACAGACTTAGAAATCGCCAGCTCATATACAGTGCATAAAATATATTTATATATATACCCTTATACACCATTTTAATAAAAAATATCACAAAATTCTTCTAAGTCCCTCGGGAAGAGTGAAAGACGCGCACGTTCATTTTCAGAGCTCCTAGACCTTCCCATAAGAAGTTAGCCAAAAAGTAGCTTCGAAAAACGCTTAGGTTAAGTTTCAGAGTTGCTTCTAATGTACCGAAGCTGGACTTAGACATAATTTCACTCTCACAACATTATGGCTGGTTGGAAACAGTCCGAACCACAAGTACCGGGTCCATGGTTCTGGGCGTATACTGGGGGGACGGGGGGGACTCCCATTAACCCCTGACTATACCGGGGATACGCTTATCACAATGCCTTTCTGGTCTGTGCTGAAGCAGGGCATTCTGGCAGCCAAGTGGCTTGACCTTAATTAGTGAGCCTGGTTACCCCCTCTCGGAACAACAGACTTAGAAATCGCCAGCTCATATACAGTGCATAAAATATATTTATATATATACCCTTATACACCATTTTAATAAAAAAATCACAAAATTCTTCTAAGTCCCTCGGGAAGAGTGAAAGACGCGCACGTTCATTTTCAGAGCTCCTAGACCTTCCCATAAGAAGTTAGCCAAAAAGTAGCTTCGAAAAACGCTTAGGTGAAGTTTCAGAGTTGCTTCTAATGTACCAAAGCTGGACTTAGACATAATTTCACTCTCACAACATTATGGCTGGTTGGAGACAGTCCGAACCACAAGTACCGGGTCCATGGTTCTGGGCGTATACTGGGGGGACGGGGACGACTCCCATTAACCCCTGACTATATTCGGGGATACACTTATCACAATGCCTTTCCTGTCTGTGCTGAAGCAGGGCATTCTGGCAGCCAAGTGGCTTGACCTTTATTAGTCAGCCTGGTTACCCCCTCTCGGAACCACAGACTTAGAAATCGCCAGCTCATATACAGTGCATAAAATATATTTATATATATACCCTTATACACCATTTTAATAAAAAATATCACAAAATTCTTCTAAGTCCCTCGGGAAGAGTGAAAGACGCGCACGTTCATTTTCAGATCTCCTAGACCTTCCCATAAGAAGTTAGCCAAAAAGTAGCTTCGAAAAACGCTTAGGTGAAGTTTCAGAGTTGCTTCTAATGTACCAAAGCTGGACTTGGACATAATTTCACTCTCACAACATTATGGCTGGTTGGAGACAGTCCGAACCACAAGTACCGGGTCCATGATTCTGGGCGTATACTGGGGGGACGGGGACGACTCCCATTAACCCCTGACTATACCGGGGATACGCTTATCACAATGCCTTTCTGGTCTGTGCTGAAGCAGGGCATTCTGGCAGCCAAGTGGCTTGACCTTTATTAGTGAGCCTGGTTACCCCCTCTCGGAACAACAGACTTAGAAATCGCCAGCTCATATACAGTGCATAAAATATATTTATATATATATACCCGTATACACCATTTTAATAAAAAATATCACAAAATTCTTCTAAGTCCCTCGGGAAGAGTGAAAGACGCGCACGTTCATTTTCATGGCTCCTAGACCTTCCTATAAGAAGTTAGGCAAAAAAAGTAGCTTCGAAAAACGCTTAGGTTAAGTTTCAGAGTTGCTTCTAATGTACCGAAGCTGGACTTAGACATAATTTCACTCTCACAACATTATGGCTGGTTGGAGACAGTCCGAACCACAAGTACCGGGTCCATGGTTCTGGGCGTATACTGGGGGGACGGGGGGGACTCCCATTAACCCGTGACTATACCGGGGATACGCTTATCACAATGCCTTTCTGGTCTGTGCTGAAGCAGGGCATTCTGGCAGCCAAGTGGCTTGACCTTTATTAGTGAGCCTGGTTACCCCCTCTCGGAACCACAGACTTAGAAATCGCCAGCTCATATACAGTGCATAAAATATATTTATATATATACCCTTATACACCATTTTAATAAAAAATATCACAAAATTCTTCTAAGTCCCTCGGGAAGAGTGAAAGACGCGCACGTTGATTTTCAGAGCTCCTAGACCTTCCCATAAGAAGTTAGCCAAAAAGTAGCTTCGAAAAACGCTTAGGTGAAGTTTCAGAGTTGCTTCTAATGTACCAAAGCTGGACTTGAACATAATTTCACTCTCACAACATTATGGCTGGTTGGAGACAGTCCGAACCACAAGTACCGGGTCCATGGTTCTGGGCGTATACTGGGGGGACGGGGACGACTCCCATTAACCCCTGACTATACCGGGGATACGCTTATCACAATGCCTTTCTGGTCTGTGCTGAAGCAGGGCATTCTGGCAGCCAAGTGGCTTGACCTTTATTAGTGAGCCTGGTTACCCCCTCTCGGAACAACAGACTTAGAAATCGCCAGCTCATATACAGTGCATAAAATATATTTATATATATACCCTTATACACCATTTTAATAAAAAATATCACAAAATTCTTCTAAGTCCCTCGGGAAGAGTGAAAGACGCGCACGTTCATTTTCATGGCTCCTAGACCTTCCCATAAGAAATTAGCCAAAAAGTAGCTTCGAAAAACGCTTAGGTGAAGTTTCAGAGTTGCTTCTAATGTACCGAAGCTGGACTTAGACATAATTTCACTCTCACAACATTATGGCTGGTTGGAGACAGTCCGAACCACAAGTACCGGGTCCATGGTTCTGGGCGTATACTGGGGGGACGGGGACGACTCCCATTAACCCCTGACTATACCGGGGATACGCTTATCACAATGCCTTTCTGGTCTGTGCTGAAGCAGGGCATTCTGGCAGCCAAGTGGCTTGACCTTTATTAGTGAGCCTGGTTACCCCCTCTCGGAACAACAGACTTAGAAATCGCCAGCTCATATACAGTGCATAAAATATATTTATATATATACCCTTATACACCATTTTTATAAAAAATATCACAAAATTCTTCTAAGTCCCTCGGGAAGAGTGAAAGACGCGCACGTTGATTTTCAGAGCTCCTAGACCTTCCTATAAGAAGTTAGGCAAAAAAAGTAGCTTCGAAAAACGCTTAGGTTAAGTTTCAGAGTTGCTTCTAATGTACCGAAGCTGGACTTAGACATAATTTCACTCTCACAACATTATGGCTGGTTGGAAACAGTCCGAACCACAAGTACCGGGTCCATGGTTCTGGGCGTATACTGGGGGGACGGGGGGGACTCCCATTAACCCCTGACTATACCGGGGATACGCTTATCACAATGCCTTTCTGGTCTGTGCTGAAGCAGGGCATTCTGGCAGCCAAGTGGCTTGACCTTTATTAGTGAGCCTGGTTACCCCCTCTCGGAACAACAGACTTAGAAATCGCCAGCTCATATACAGTGCATAAAATATATTTATATATATACCCTTATACACCATTTTAATAAAAAATATCACAAAATTCTTCTAAGTCCCTCGGGAAGAGTGAAAGACGCGCACGTTGATTTTCAGAGCTCCTAGACCTTCCTATAAGAAGTTAGCCAAAAAGTAGCTTCGAAAAACGCTTAGGTTATGTTTCAGAGTTGCTTCTAATGTACCAAAGCTGGACTTAGACATAATTTCACTCTCACAACATTATGGCTGGTTGGAGACAGTCCGAACCACAAGTACCGGGTCCATGGTTTTGGGCGTATACTGGGGGGACGGGGGGGACTCCCATTAACCCCTGACTATACCGGGGATACGCTTATCACAATGCCTTTCTGGTCTGTGCTGAAGCAGGGCATTCTGGCAGCCAAGTGGCTTGACCTTTATTAGTGAGCCTGGTTACCCCCTCTCGGAACAACAGACTTAGAAATCGCCAGCTCATATACAGTGCATAAAATATATTTATATATATACCCTTATACACCATTTTTATAAAAAATATCACAAAATTCTTCTAAGTCCCTCAGGAAGAGTGAAAGACGCGCACGTTCATTTTCAGAGCTCCTAGACCTTCCTATAAGAAGTTAGGCAAAAAAAGTAGCTTCGAAAAACGCTTAGGTTAAGTTTCAGAGTTGCTTCTAATGTACCGAAGCTGGACTTAGACATAATTTCACTCTCACAACATTATGGCTGGTTGGAAACAGTCCGAACCACAAGTACCGGGTCCATGGTTCTGGGCGTATACTGGGGGGACGGGGGGGACTCCCATTAACCCCTGACTATACCGGGGATACGCTTATCACAATGCCTTTCTGGTCTGTGCTGAAGCAGGGCATTCTGGCAGCCAAGTGGCTTGACCTTAATTAGTGAGCCTGGTTACCCCCTCTCGGAACCACAGACTTAGAAATAGCCAGCTTATATACAGTGCATAAAATATATTTATATATATACCCTTATACACCATTTTAATAAAAAATATCACAAAATTCTTCTAAGTCCCTCGGGAAGAGTGAAAGACGCGCACGTTCATTTTCAGAGCTCCTAGACCTTCCCATAAAAAGTTAGCCAAAAAGTAGCTTCGAAAAACGCTTAGGTTAAGTTTCAGAGTTGCTTCTAATGTACCAAAGCTGGACTTAGACATAATTTCACTCTCACAACATTATGGCTGGTTGGAGACAGTCCGAACCACAAGTACCGGGTCCATGGTTCTGGGCGTATACTGGGGGGACGGGGGGGACTCCCATTTACCCCTGACTATACCGGGGATACGCTTATCACAATGCCTTTCTGGTCTGTGCTGAAGCAGGGCATTCTGGCAGCCAAGTGGCTTGACCTTTATTAGTGAGCCTGGTTACCCCCTCTCGGAACAACAGACTTAGAAATCGCCAGCTCATATACAGTGCATAAAATATATTTATATATATACCCTTATACACCATTTTTATAAAAAATATCACAAAATTCTTCTAAGTCCCTCAGGAAGAGTGAAAGACGCGCACGTTCATTTTCAGAGCTCCTAGACCTTCCTATAAGAAGTTAGGCAAAAAAAGTAGCTTCGAAAAACGCTTAGGTTAAGTTTCAGAGTTGCTTCTAATGTACCGAAGCTGGACTTAGACATAATTTCACTCTCACAACATTATGGCTGGTTGGAAACAGTCCGAACCACAAGTACCGGGTCCATGGTTCTGGGCGTATACTGGGGGGACGGGGGGGACTCCCATTAACCCCTGACTATACCGGGGATACGCTTATCACAATGCCTTTCTGGTCTGTGCTGAAGCAGGGCATTCTGGCAGCCAAGTGGCTTGACCTTTATTAGTGAGCCTGGTTACCCCCTCTCGGAACCACAGACTTAGAAATCGCCAGCTCATATACAGTGCATAAAATATATTTATATATATACCCTTATACACCATTTTAATAAAAAATATCACAAAATTCTTCTAAGTCCCTCGGGAAGAGTGAAAGACGCGCACGTTCATTTTCAGAGCTCCTAGACCTTCCTATAAGAAGTTAGCCAAAAAGTAGCTTCGAAAAACGCTTAGGTTATGTTTCAGAGTTGCTTCTAATGTACCAAAGCTGGACTTAGACATAATTTCACTCTCACAACATTATGGCTGGTTGGAGACAGTCCGAACCACAAGTACCGGGTCCATGGTTTTGGGCGTATACTGGGGGGACGGGGGGGACTCCCATTAACCCCTGACTATACCGGGGATACGCTTATCACAATGCCTTTCTGGTCTGTGCTGAAGCAGGGCATTCTGGCAGCCAAGTGGCTTGACCTTTATTAGTGAGCCTGGTTACCCCCTCTCGGAACAACAGACTTAGAAATCGCCAGCTCATATACAGTGCATAAAATATATTTATATATATACCCTTATACACCATTTTAATAAAAAATATCACAAAATTCTTCTAAGTCCCTCGGGAAGAGTGAAAGACGCGCACGTTGATTTTCAGAGCTCCTAGACCTTCCTATAAGAAGTTAGCCAAAAAGTAGCTTCGAAAAACGCTTAGGTTATGTTTCAGAGTTGCTTCTAATGTACCAAAGCTGGACTTAGACATAATTTAACTCTCACAACATTATGGCTGGTTGGAGACAGTCCGAACCACAAGTACCGGGTCCATGGTTTTGGGCGTATACTGGGGGGACGGGGGGGACTCCCATTAACCCCTGACTATACCGGGGATACGCTTATCACAATGCCTTTCTGGTCTGTGCTGAAGCAGGGCATTCTGGCAGCCAAGTGGCTTGACCTTTATTAGTGAGCCTGGTTACCCCCTCTCGGAACAACAGACTTAGAAATCGCCAGCTCATATACAGTGCATAAAATATATTTATATATATACCCTTATACACCATTTTTATAAAAAATATCACAAAATTCTTCTAAGTCCCTCAGGAAGAGTGAAAGACGCGCACGTTCATTTTCAGAGCTCCTAGACCTTCCTATAAGAAGTTAGGCAAAAAAAGTAGCTTCGAAAAACGCTTAGGTTAAGTTTCAGAGTTGCTTCTAATGTACCGAAGCTGGACTTAGACATAATTTCACTCTCACAACATTATGGCTGGTTGGAAACAGTCCGAACCACAAGTACCGGGTCCATGGTTCTGGGCGTATACTGGGGGGACGGGGGGGACTCCCATTAACCCCTGACTATACCGGGGATACGCTTATCACAATGCCTTTCTGGTCTGTGCTGAAGCAGGGCATTCTGGCAGCCAAGTGGCTTGACCTTAATTAGTGAGCCTGGTTACCCCCTCTCGGAACCACAGACTTAGAAATAGCCAGCTTATATACAGTGCATAAAATATATTTATATATATACCCTTATACACCATTTTAATAAAAAATATCACAAAATTCTTCTAAGTCCCTCGGGAAGAGTGAAAGACGCGCACGTTCATTTTCAGAGCTCCTAGACCTTCCCATAAAAAGTTAGCCAAAAAGTAGCTTCGAAAAACGCTTAGGTTAAGTTTCAGAGTTGCTTCTAATGTACCAAAGCTGGACTTAGACATAATTTCACTCTCACAACATTATGGCTGGTTGGAGACAGTCCGAACCACAAGTACCGGGTCCATGGTTCTGGGCGTATACTGGGGGGACGGGGGGGACTCCCATTTACCCCTGACTATACCGGGGATACGCTTATCACAATGCCTTTCTGGTCTGTGCTGAAGCAGGGCATTCTGGCAGCCAAGTGGCTTGACCTTTATTAGTGAGCCTGGTTACCCCCTCTCGGAACAACAGACTTAGAAATCGCCAGCTCATATACAGTGCATAAAATATATTTATATATATACCCTTATACACCATTTTTATAAAAAATATCACAAAATTCTTCTAAGTCCCTCAGGAAGAGTGAAAGACGCGCACGTTCATTTTCAGAGCTCCTAGACCTTCCTATAAGAAGTTAGGCAAAAAAAGTAGCTTCGAAAAACGCTTAGGTTAAGTTTCAGAGTTGCTTCTAATGTACCGAAGCTGGACTTAGACATAATTTCACTCTCACAACATTATGGCTGGTTGGAAACAGTCCGAACCACAAGTACCGGGTCCATGGTTCTGGGCGTATACTGGGGGGACGGGGGGGACTCCCATTAACCCCTGACTATACCGGGGATACGCTTATCACAATGCCTTTCTGGTCTGTGCTGAAGCAGGGCATTCTGGCAGCCAAGTGGCTTGACCTTTATTAGTGAGCCTGGTTACCCCCTCTCGGAACCACAGACTTAGAAATCGCCAGCTCATATACAGTGCATAAAATATATTTATATATATACCCTTATACACCATTTTAATAAAAAATATCACAAAATTCTTCTAAGTCCCTCGGGAAGAGTGAAAGACGCGCACGTTCATTTTCAGAGCTCCTAGACCTTCCCATAAGAAGTTAGCCATAAAGTAGCTTCGAAAAACGCTTAGGTGAAGTTTCAGAGTTGCTTCTAATGTACCAAAGCTGGACTTAGACATAATTTCACTCTCACAACATTATGGCTGGTTGGAGACAGTCCGAACCACAAGTACCGGGTCCATGGTTCTGGGCGTATACTGGGGGGACGGGGACGACTCCCATTAACCCCTGACTATACCGGGGATACGCTTATCACAATGCCTTTCTGGTCTGTGCTGAAGCAGGGCATTCTGGCAGCCAAGTGGCTTGACCTTTATTAGTGAGCCTGGTTACCCCCTCTCGGAACAACAGACTTAGAAATCGCCAGCTCATATACAGTGCATAAAATATATTTATATATATACCCTTATACACCATTTTAATAAAAAAAATCACAAAATTCTTCTAAGTCCCTCGGGAAGGGTGAAAGTAGCGCACGTTCATTTTCATGGCTCCTAGACCTTCCTATAAGAAGTTAGGCAAAAAAAGTAGCTTCGAAAAACGCTTAGGTTAAGTTTCAGAGTTGCTTCTAATGTACCGAAGCTGGACTTAGACATAATTTCACTCTCACAACATTATGGCTGGTTGGAGACAGTCCGAACCACAAGTACCGGGTCCATGGTTCTGGGCGTATACTGGGGGGACGGGGGGGACTCCCATTAACCCCTGACTATACCGGGGATACGCTTATCACAATGCCTTTCTGGTCTGTGCTGAAGCAGGGCATTCTGGCAGCCAAGTGGCTTGACCTTAATTAGTGAGCCTGGTTACCCCCTCTCGGAACCACAGACTTAGAAATCGCCAGCTTATATACAGTGCATAAAATATATTTATATATATACCCTTATACACCATTTTAATAAAAAATATCACAAAATTCTTCTAAGTCCCTCGGGAAGAGTGAAAGACGCGCACGTTCATTTTCAGAGCTCCTAGACCTTCCCATAAGAAGTTAGCCAAAAAGTAGCTTCGAAAAACGCTTACTGTAGGTGAAGTTTCAGAGTTGCTTCTAATGTACCAAAGCTGGACTTAGACATAATTTCACTCTCACAACATTATGGCTGGTTGGAGACAGTCCGAACCACAAGTACCGGGTCCATGGTTCTGGGCGTATACTGGGGGGACGGGGACGACTCCCATTAACCCCTGACTATACCGGGGATACGCTTATCACAATGCCTTTCTGGTCTGTGCTGAAGCAGGGCATTCTGGCAGCCAAGTGGCTTGACCTTTATTAGTGAGCCTGGTTACCCCCTCTCGGAACAACAGACTTAGAAATCGCCAGCTCATATACAGTGCATAAAATATATTTATATATATACCCTTATACACCATTTTAATAAAAAAAATCACAAAATTCTTCTAAGTCCCTCGGGAAGAGTGAAAGACGCGCACGTTCATTTTCAGAGCTCCTAGACCTTCCCATAAGAAGTTAGCCAAAAAGTAGCTTCGAAAAACGCTTAGGTGAAGTTTCAGAGTTGCTTCTAATGTACCAAAGCTGGACTTAGACATAATTTCACTCTCACAACATTATGGCTGGTTGGAGACAGTCCGAACCACAAGTACCGGGTCCATGGTTCTGGGCGTATACTGGGGGGACGGGGACGACTCCCATTAACCCCTGACTATACCGGGGATACGCTTATCACAATGCCTTTCCTCTCTGTGCTGAAGCAGGGCATTCTGGCAGCCAAGTGGCTTGACCTTTATTAGTGAGCCTGGTTACCCCCTCTCGGAACCACAGACTTAGAAATCGCCAGCTCATATACAGTGCATAAAATATATTTATATATATACCCTTATACACCATTTTAATAAAAAATATCACAAAATTCTTCTAAGTCCCTCGGGAAGAGTGAAAGACGCGCACGTTCATTTTCAGAGCTCCTAGACCTTCCCATAAGAAGTTAGCCAAAAAGTAGCTTCGAAAAACGCTTAGGTGAAGTTTCAGAGTTGCTTCTAATGTACCAAAGCTGGACTTAGACATAATTTCACTCTCACAACATTATGGCTGGTTGGAGACAGTCCGAACCACAAGTACCGGGTCCATGGTTCTGGGCGTATACTGGGGGGACGGGGGGGACTCCCATTAACCCCTGACTATACCGGGGATACGCTTATCACAATGCCTTTCTGGTCTGTGCTGAAGCAGGGCATTCTGGCAGCCAAGTGGCTTGACCTTTATTAGTGAGCCTGGTTACCCCCTCTCGGAACAACAGACTTAGAAATCGCCAGCTCATATACAGTGCATAAAATATATTTATATATATACCCTTATACACCATTTTAATAAAAAATATCACAAAATTCTTCTAAGTCCCTCGGGAAGAGTGAAAGACGCGCACGTTGATTTTCAGAGCTCCTAGACCTTCCTATAAGAAGTTAGCCAAAAAGTAGCTTCGAAAAACGCTTAGGTTAAGTTTCAGAGTTGCTTCTAATGTACCAAAGCTGGACTTAGACATAATTTCACTCTCACAACATTATGGCTGGTTGGAGACAGTCCGAACCACAAGTACCGGGTCCATGGTTCTGGGCGTATACTGGGGGGACGGGGGGTACTCCCATTAACCCCTGACTATACCGGGGATACGCTTATCACAATGCCTTTCTGGTCTGTGCTGAAGCAGGGCATTCTGGCAGCCAAGTGGCTTGACCTTTATTAGTGAGCCTGGTTACCCCCTCTCGGAACAACAGACTTAGAAATCGCCAGCTCATATACAGTGCATAAAATATATTTATATATATACCCTTATACACCATTTTTATAAAAAATATCACAAAATTCTTCTAAGTCCCTCAGGAAGAGTGAAAGACGCGCACGTTCATTTTCAGAGCTCCTAGACCTTCCTATAAGAAGTTAGGCAAAAAAAGTAGCTTCGAAAAACGCTTAGGTTAAGTTTCAGAGTTGCTTCTAATGTACCGAAGCTGGACTTAGACATAATTTCACTCTCACAACATTATGGCTGGTTGGAAACAGTCCGAACCACAAGTACCGGGTCCATGGTTCTGGGCGTATACTGGGGGGACGGGGGGGACTCCCATTAACCCCTGACTATACCGGGGATACGCTTATCACAATGCCTTTCTGGTCTGTGCTGAAGCAGGGCATTCTGGCAGCCAAGTGGCTTGACCTTTATTAGTGAGCCTGGTTACCCCCTCTCGGAACAACAGACTTAGAAATCGCCAGCTCATATACAGTGCATAAAATATATTTATATATATACCCTTATACACCATTTTAATAAAAAATATCACAAAATTCTTCTAAGTCCCTCGGGAAGAGTGAAAGACGCGCACGTTGATTTTCAGAGCTCCTAGACCTTCCTATAAGAAGTTAGCCAAAAAGTAGCTTCAAAAAACGCTTAGGTTAAGTTTCAGAGTTGCTTCTAATGTACCAAAGCTGGACTTAGACATAATTTCACTCTCACAACATTATGGCTGGTTGGAGACAGTCCGAACCACAAGTACCGGGTCCATGGTTCTGGGCGTATACTGGGGGGACGGGGGGTACTCCCATTAACCCCTGACTATACCGGGGATACGCTTATCACAATGCCTTTCTGGTCTGTGCTGAAGCAGGGCATTCTGGCAGCCAAGTGGCTTGACCTTTATTAGTGAGCCTGGTTACCCCCTCTCGGAACAACAGACTTAGAAATCGCCAGCTCATATACAGTGCATAAAATATATTTATATATATACCCTTATACACCATTTTTATAAAAAATATCACAAAATTCTTCTAAGTCCCTCAGGAAGAGTGAAAGACGCGCACGTTCATTTTCAGAGCTCCTAGACCTTCCTATAAGAAGTTAGGCAAAAGAAGTAGCTTCGAAAAACGCTTAGGTTAAGTTTCAGAGTTGCTTCTAATGTACCGAAGCTGGACTTAGACATAATTTCACTCTCACAACATTATGGCTGGTTGGAAACAGTCCGAACCACAAGTACCGGGTCCATGGTTCTGGGCGTATACTGGGGGGACGGGGGGGACTCCCATTAACTCCTGACTATACCGGGGATACGCTTATCACAATGCCTTTCTGGTCTGTGCTGAAGCAGGGCATTCTGGCAGCCAAGTGGCTTGACCTTAATTAGTGAGCCTGGTTACCCCCTCTCGGAACCACAGACTTAGAAATAGCCAGCTTATATACAGTGCATAAAATATATTTATATATATACCCTTATACACCATTTTAATAAAAAATATCACAAAATTCTTCTAAGTCCCTCGGGAAGAGTGAAAGACGCGCACGTTCATTTTCAGAGCTCCTAGACCTTCCCATAAAAAGTTAGCCAAAAAGTAGCTTCGAAAAACGCTTAGGTGAAGTTTCAGAGTTGCTTCTAATGTACCAAAGCTGGACTTAGACATAATTTCACTCTCACAACATTATGGCTGGTTGGAGACAGTCCGAACCACAAGTACCGGGTCCATGGTTCTGGGTGTATACTGGGGGGACGGGGACGACTCCCATTAACCCCTGACTATACCGGGGATACGCTTATCACAATGCCTATCCTCTCTGTGCTGAAGCAGGGCATTCTGGCAGCCAAGTGGCTTGACCTTTATTAGTGAGCCTGGTTACCCCCTCTCGGAACCACAGACTTAGAAATCGCCAGCTCATATACAGTGCATAAAATATATTTATATATATACCCTTATACACCATTTTAATAAAAAATATCACAAAATTCTTCTAAGTCCCTCGGGAAGAGTGAAAGAGGCGCACGTTCATTTTCAGCGCTCCTAGACCTTCCCATAAGAAGTTAGCCAAAAAGTAGCTTCGAAAAACGCTTAGGTGAAGTTTCAGAGTTGCTTCTAATGTACCAAAGCTGGACTTAGACATAATTTCACTCTCACAACATTATGGCTGGTTGGAGACAGTCCGAACCACAAGTACCGGGTCCATGGTTCTGGGCGTATACTGGGGGGACGGGGGGGACTCCCATTAACCCCTGACTATACCGGGGATACGCTTATCACAATGCCTTTCTGGTCTGTGCTGAAGCAGGGCATTCTGGCAGCCAAGTGGCTTGACCTTTATTAGTGAGCCTGGTTATCCCCTCTCGGAACAACAGACTTAGAAATCGCCAGCTCATATACAGTGCATAAAATATATTTATATATATACCCTTATACACCATTTTTATAAAAAATATCACAAAATTCTTCTAAGTCCCTCAGGAAGAGTGAAAGACGCGCACGTTCATTTTCAGAGCTCCTAGACCTTCCTATAAGAAGTTAGGCAAAAAAAGTAGCTTCGAAAAACGCTTAGGTTAAGTTTCAGAGTTGCTTCTAATGTACCGAAGCTGGACTTAGACATAATTTCACTCTCACAACATTATGGCTGGTTGGAAACAGTCCGAACCACAAGTACCGGGTCCATGGTTCTGGGCGTATACTGGGGGGACGGGGGGGACTCCCATTAACCCCTGACTATACCGGGGATACGCTTATCACAATGCCTTTCTGGTCTGTGCTGAAGCAGGGCATTCTGGCAGCCAAGTGGCTTGACCTTAATTAGTGAGCCTGGTTACCCCCTCTCGGAACCACAGACTTAGAAATAGCCAGCTTATATACAGTGCATAAAATATATTTATATATATACCCTTATACACCATTTTAATAAAAAATATCACAAAATTCTTCTAAGTCCCTCGGGAAGAGTGAAAGACGCGCACGTTCATTTTCAGAGCTCCTAGACCTTCCCATAAAAAGTTAGCCAAAAAGTAGCTTCGAAAAACGCTTAGGTGAAGTTTCAGAGTTGCTTCTAATGTACCAAAGCTGGACTTAGACATAATTTCACTCTCACAACATTATGGCTGGTTGGAGACAGTCCGAACCACAAGTACCGGGTCCATGGTTCTGGGTGTATACTGGGGGGACGGGGACGACTCCCATTAACCCCTGACTATACCGGGGATACGCTTATCACAATGCCTATCCTCTCTGTGCTGAAGCAGGGCATTCTGGCAGCCAAGTGGCTTGACCTTTATTAGTGAGCCTGGTTACCCCCTCTCGGAACCACAGACTTAGAAATCGCCAGCTCATATACAGTGCATAAAATATATTTATATATATACCCTTATACACCATTTTAATAAAAAATATCACAAAATTCTTCTAAGTCCCTCGGGAAGAGTGAAAGACGCGCACGTTCATTTTCAGAGCTCCTAGACCTTCCCATAAGAAGTTAGCCAAAAAGTAGCTTCGAAAAACGCTTAGGTGAAGTTTCAGAGTTGCTTCTAATGTACCAAAGCTGGACTTAGACATAATTTCACTCTCACAACATTATGGCTGGTTGGAGACAGTCCGAACCACAAGTACCGGGTCCATGGTTCTGGGCGTATACTGGGGGGACGGGGGGGACTCCCATTAACCCCTGACTATACCGGGGATACGCTTATCACAATGCCTTTCTGGTCTGTGCTGAAGCAGGGCATTCTGGCAGCCAAGTGGCTTGACCTTTATTAGTGAGCCTGGTTATCCCCTCTCGGAACAACAGACTTAGAAATCGCCAGCTCATATACAGTGCATAAAATATATTTATATATATACCCTTATACACCATTTTTATAAAAAATATCACAAAATTCTTCTAAGTCCCTCAGGAAGAGTGAAAGACGCGCACGTTCATTTTCAGAGCTCCTAGACCTTCCTATAAGAAGTTAGCCAAAAAGTAGCTTCGAAAAACGCTTAGGTTAAGTTTCAGAGTTGCTTCTAATGTACCGAAGCTGGACTTAGACATAATTTCACTCTCACAACATTATGGCTGGTTGGAAACAGTCCGAACCACAAGTACCGGGTCCATGGTTCTGGGCGTATACTGGGGGGACGGGGGGGACTCCCATTAACCCCTGACTATACCGGGGATACGCTTATCACAATGCCTTTCTGGTCTGTGCTGAAGCAGGGCATTCTGGCAGCCAAGTGGCTTGACCTTTATTAGAGAGCCTGGTTATCCCCTCTCGGAACAACAGACTTAGAAATCGCCAGCTCATATACAGTGCATAAAATATATTTATATATATACCCTTATACACCATTTTTATAAAAAATATCACAAAATTCTTCTAAGTCCCTCAGGAAGAGTGAAAGACGCGCACGTTCATTTTCAGAGCTCCTAGACCTTCCTATAAGAAGTTAGCCAAAAAGTAGCTTCGAAAAACGCTTAGGTTAAGTTTCAGAGTTGCTTCTAATGTACCGAAGCTGGACTTAGACATAATTTCACTCTCACAACATTATGGCTGGTTGGAAACAGTCCGAACCACAAGTACCGGGTCCATGGTTCTGGGCGTATACTGGGGGGACGGGGGGGACTCCCATTAACCCCTGACTATACCGGGGATACGCTTATCACAATGCCTTTCTGGTCTGTGCTGAAGCAGGGCATTCTGGCAGCCAAGTGGCTTGACCTTAATTAGTGAGCCTGGTTACCCCCTCTCGGAACCACAGACTTAGAAATCGCCAGCTTATATACAGTGCATAAAATATATTTATATATATACCCTTATACACCATTTTAATAAAAAATATCACAAAATTCTTCTAAGTCCCTCGGGAAGAGTGAAAGACGCGCACGTTCATTTTCAGAGCTCCTAGACCTTCCCATAAAAAGTTAGCCAAAAAGTAGCTTCGAAAAACGCTTAGGTGAAGTTTCAGAGTTGCTTCTAATGTACCAAAGCTGGACTTAGACATAATTTCACTCTCACAACATTATGGCTGGTTGGAGACAGTCCGAACCACAAGTACCGGGTCCATGGTTCTGGGCGTATACTGGGGGGACGGGGACGACTCCCATTAACCCCTGACTATACCGGGGATACGCTTATCACAATGCCTTTCTGGTCTGTGCTGAAGCAGGGCATTCTGGCAGCCAAGTGGCTTGACCTTTATTAGTGAGCCTGGTTACCCCCTCTCGGAACAACAGACTTAGAAATCGCCAGCTCATATACAGTGCATAAAATATATTTATATAAATACCCTTATACACCATTTTAATAAAAAAAATCACAAAATTCTTCTAAGTCCCTCGGGAAGAGTGAATGACGCGCACGTTCATTTTCAGAGCTCCTAGACCTTCCTATAAGAAGTTAGCCAAAAAGTAGCTTCGAAAAACGCTTAGGTTAAGTTTCAGAGTTGCTTCTAATGTACCAAAGCTGGAGTTAGACATAATTTCACTCTCACAACATTATGGCTGGTTGGAGAGAGTCCGAACCACAAGTACCGGGTCCATGGTTCTGGGCGAATACTGGGGGGACGGGGACGACTCCCATTAACCCCTGACTATACCGGGGATACGCTTATCACAATGCCTTTCTGGTCTGTGCTGAAGCAGGGCATTCTGGCAGCCAAGCGGCTTGACCTTTATTAGTGAGCCTGGTTACCCCCTCTCGGAACCACAGACTTAGAAATCGCCAGCTCATTTACAGTGCATAAAATATATTTATATATATACCCTTATACACCATTTTAATAAAAAATATCACAAAATTCTTCTAAGTCCCTCGGGAAGAGTGAAAGACGCGCACGTTCATTTTTAGAGCTCCTAGACCTTCCTATAAGAAGTTAGCTAAAAAGTAGCTTCGAAAAACGCTTAGGTTAAGTTTCAGAGTTGCTTCTAATGTACCAAAGCTGGACTTAGACATAATTTCACTCTCACAACATTATGGCTGGTTGGAGACAGTCCGAACCACAAGTACCGGGTCCATGGTTCTGGCCGTATACTGGGGGGACGGGGACGACTCCCATTAACCCCTGACTATACCGGGGATACGCTTATCACAGTGCCTTTCTGGTCTGTGCTGAAGCAGGGCATTCTGGCAGCCAAGTGGCTTGACATTTATTAGTGAGCCTGGTTACCCCCTCTCGGAACCACAGACTTAGAAATCGCCAGCTCATATACAGTGCATAAAATATATTTATATATATATACCCTTATACACCATTTTAATAAAAAATATCACAAAATTATTCTAAGTCCCTCGGGAAGAGTGAAAGACGCGCACGTTCATTTTCAGAGCTCCTAGACCTTCCTATAAGAAGTTAGCCAAAAAGAAGCTTCGAAAAACGCTTAGGTTAAGTTTCAGAGTTGCTTCTAATGTACCAAAGCTGGACTTAGACATAATTTCACTCTCACAACATTATGGCTGGTTGGAGAGAGTCCGAACCACAAGTACCGGGTCCATGGTTCTTGCCGTATACTGGGGGGACGGGGACGACTCCCATTAACCCCTGACTATACCGGGGATACGCTTATCACAATGCCTTACTGGTCTGTGCTGAAGCAGGGCATTCTGGCAGCCAAGTGGCTTGACCTTTATTAGTGAGCCTGGTTACCCCCTCTCGGAACCACAGACTTAGAAATCGCCAGCTCATATACAGTGCATAAAATATATTTATATATATACCCTTATACACCATTTTAATAAAAAATATCACAAAATTCTTCTAAGTCCCTCGGGAAGAGTGAAAGACGCGCACGTTCATTTTCAGATCTCCTAGACCTTCCTACTGTATAAGAAGTTAGCCAAAAAGTAGCTTCGAAAAACGCTTAGGTTAAGTTTCAGAGTTGCTTCTAATGTACCAAAGCTGGACTTAGACATAATTTCACTCTCACAACATTATGGCTGGTTGGAGACAGTCCGAACCACAAGTACCGGGTCCATGGTTCTGGCCGTATACTGGGGGGACGGGGACGACTCCCATTAACCCCTGACTATACCGGGGATACGCTTATCACAATGCCTTTCTGGTCTGTGCTGAAGCAGGGCATTCTGGCAGCCAAGTGGCTTGACATTTATTAGTGAGCCTGGTTACCCCCTCTCGGAACCACAGACTTAGAAATCGCCAGCTCATATACAGTGCATAAAAAATATTTATATATATATACCCTTATACACCATTTTTATAAAAAATATCACAAAATTCTTCTAAGTCCCTCAGGAAGAGTGAAAGACGCGCACGTTCATTTTCAGAGCTCCTAGACCTTCCTATAAGAAGTTAGGCAAAAAAAGTAGCTTCGAAAAACGCTTAGGTTAAGTTTCAGAGTTGCTTCTAATGTACCGAAGCTGGACTTAGACATAATTTCACTCTCACAACATTATGGCTGGTTGGAAACAGTCCGAACCACAAGTACCGGGTCCATGGTTCTGGGCGTATACTGGGGGGACGGGGGGGACTCCCATTAACCCCTGACTATACCGGGGATACGCTTATCACAATGCCTTTCTGGTCTGTGCTGAAGCAGGGCATTCTGGCAGCCAAGTGGCTTGACCTTAATTAGTGAGCCTGGTTACCCCCTCTCGGAACCACAGACTTAGAAATAGCCAGCTTATATACAGTGCATAAAATATATTTATATATATACCCTTATACACCATTTTAATAAAAAATATCACAAAATTCTTCTAAGTCCCTCGGGAAGAGTGAAAGACGCGCACGTTCATTTTCAGAGCTCCTAGACCTTCCCATAAAAAGTTAGCCAAAAAGTAGCTTCGAAAAACGCTTAGGTGAAGTTTCAGAGTTGCTTCTAATGTACCAAAGCTGGACTTAGACATAATTTCACTCTCACAACATTATGGCTGGTTGGAGACAGTCCGAACCACAAGTACCGGGTCCATGGTTCTGGGTGTATACTGGGGGGACGGGGACGACTCCCATTAACCCCTGACTATACCGGGGATACGCTTATCACAATGCCTATCCTCTCTGTGCTGAAGCAGGGCATTCTGGCAGCCAAGTGGCTTGACCTTTATTAGTGAGCCTGGTTACCCCCTCTCGGAACCACAGACTTAGAAATCGCCAGCTCATATACAGTGCATAAAATATATTTATATATATACCCTTATACACCATTTTTATAAAAAATATCACAAAATTCTTCTAAGTCCCTCAGGAAGAGTGAAAGACGCGCACGTTCATTTTCAGAGCTCCTAGACCTTCCTATAAGAAGTTAGCCAAAAAGTAGCTTCGAAAAACGCTTAGGTTAAGTTTCAGAGTTGCTTCTAATGTACCGAAGCTGGACTTAGACATAATTTCACTCTCACAACATTATGGCTGGTTGGAAACAGTCCGAACCACAAGTACCGGGTCCATGGTTCTGGGCGTATACTGGGGGGACGGGGACGACTCCCATTAACCCCTGACTATACCGGGGATACGCTTATCACAATGCCTTTCTGGTCTGTGCTGAAGCAGGGCATTCTGGCAGCCAAGTGGCTTGACCTTTATTAGTGAGCCTGGTTACCCCCTCTCGGAACAACAGACTTAGAAATCGCCAGCTCATATACAGTGCATAAAATATATTTATATATATACCCTTATACACCATTTTAATAAAAAAAATCACAAAATTCTTCTAAGTCCCTCGGGAAGAGTGAATGACGCGCACGTTCATTTTAAGAGCTCCTAGACCTTCCTATAAGAAGTTAGCCAAAAAGTAGCTTCGAAAAACGCTTAGGTTAAGTTTCAGAGTTGCTTCTAATGTACCAAAGCTGGAGTTAGACATAATTTCACTCTCACAACATTATGGCTGGTTGGAGAGAGTCCGAACCACAAGTACCGGGTCCATGGTTCTGGGCGTATACTGGGGGGACGGGGACGACTCCCATTAACCCCTGACTATACCGGGGATACGCTTATCACAATGCCTTTCTGGTCTGTGCTGAAGCAGGGCATTCTGGCAGCCAAGCGGCTTGACCTTTATTAGTGAGCCTGGTTACCCCCTCTCGGAACCACAGACTTAGAAATCGCCAGCTCATATACAGTGCATAAAATATATTTATATATATACCCTTATACACCATTTTAATAAAAAATATCACAAAATTCTTCTAAGTCCCTCGGGAAGAGTGAAAGACGCGCACGTTCATTTTTAGAGCTCCTAGACCTTCCTATAAGAAGTTAGCTAAAAAGTAGCTTCGAAAAACGCTTAGGTTAAGTTTCAGAGTTGCTTCTAATGTACCAAAGCTGGACTTAGACATAATTTCACTCTCACAACATTATGGCTGGTTGGAGACAGTCCGAACCACAAGTACCGGGTCCATGGTTCTGGCCGTATACTGGGGGGACGGGGACGACTCCCATTAACCCCTGACTATACCGGGGATACGCTTATCACAATGCCTTTCTGGTCTGTGCTGAAGCAGGGCATTCTGGCAGCCAAGTGGCTTGACCTTTATTAGTGAGCCTGGTTACCCCCTCTCGGAACCACAGACTTAGAAATCGCCAGCTCATATACAGTGCATAAAATATATTAATATATATACCCTTACACTGTACACCATTTTAATAAAAAATATCACAAAATTCTTCTAAGTCCCTCGGGAAGAGTGAAAGACGCGCACGTTCATTTTCAGAGCTCCTAGACCTTCCTATAAGAAGTTAGCCAAAAAGTAGCTTCGAAAAACGCTTAGGTTAAGTTTCAGAGTTGCTTCTAATGTACCAAAGCTGGACTTAGACATACAGTAATTTCACTCTCACAACATTATGGCTGGTTGGAGACAGTCCGAACCACAAGTACCGGGTCCATGGTTCTGGCCGTATACTGGGGGGACGGGGACGACTCCCATTAACCCCTGACTATACCGGGGATACGCTTATCACAGTGCCTTTCTGGTCTGTGCTGAAGCAGGGCATTCTGGCAGCCAAGTGGCTTGACATTTATTAGTGAGCCTGGTTACCCCCTCTCGGAACCACAGACTTAGAAATCGCCAGCTCATATACAGTGCATAAAATATATTTATATATATATACCCTTATACACCATTTTAATAAAAAATATCACAAAATTATTCTAAGTCCCTCGGGAAGAGTGAAAGACGCGCACGTTCATTTTCAGAGCTCCTAGACCTTCCTATAAGAAGTTAGCCAAAAAGTAGCTTCGAAAAACGCTTAGGTTAAGTTTCAGAGTTGCTTCTAATGTACCAAAGCTGGACTTAGACATAATTTCACTCTCACAACATTATGGCTGGTTGGAGAGAGTCCGAACCACAAGTACCGGGTCCATGGTTCTTGCCGTATACTGGGGGGACGGGGACGACTCCCATTAACCCCTGACTATACCGGGGATACGCTTATCACAATGCCTTACTGGTCTGTGCTGAAGCAGGGCATTCTGGCAGCCAAGTGGCTTGACCTTTATTAGTGAGCCTGGTTACCCCCTCTCGGAACCACAGACTTAGAAATCGCCAGCTCATATACAGTGCATAAAATATATTTATATATATACCCTTATACACCATTTTAATAAAAAATATCACAAAATTCTTCTAAGTCCCTCGGGAAGAGTGAAAGACGCGCACGTTCATTTTCAGATCTCCTAGACCTTCCTACTGTATAAGAAGTTAGCCAAAAAGTAGCTTCGAAAAACGCTTAGGTTAAGTTTCAGAGTTGCTTCTAATGTACCAAAGCTGGACTTAGACATAATTTCACTCTCACAACATTATGGCTGGTTGGAGACAGTCCGAACCACAAGTACCGGGTCCATGGTTCTGGCCGTATACTGGGGGGACGGGGACGACTCCCATTAACCCCTGACTATACCGGGGATACGCTTATCACAATGCCTTTCTGGTCTGTGCTGAAGCAGGGCATTCTGGCAGCCAAGTGGCTTGACATTTATTAGTGAGCCTGGTTACCCCCTCTCGGAACCACAGACTTAGAAATCGCCAGCTCATATACAGTGCATAAAAAATATTTATATATATATACCCTTATACACCATTTTAATAAAAAATATCACAAAATTCTTCTAAGTCCCTCGGGAAGAGTGAAAGACGCGCACGTTCATTTTCAGAGCTCCTAGACCTTCCTATAAGAAGTTAGCCAAAAAGTAGCTTCGAAAAACGCTTAGGTTAAGTTTCAGAGTTGCTTCTAATGTACCAAAGCTGGACTTAGACATAATTTCACTCTCACAACATTATGGCTGGTTGGAGACAGTCCGAACCACAAGTACCGGGTCCATGGTTCTGGGCGTATACTGGGGGGACGGGGACGACTCCCATTAACCCCTGACTATACCGGGGATACGCTTATCACAATGAATTTCTGGTCTGTGCTGAAGAAGGGCATTCTGGCAGCCAAGTGGCTTGACCTTTATTAGTGAGCCTGGTTACCCCCTCTCGGAACCACAGACCTAGAAATCGCCAGCTCATATACAGTGCATAAAATATATTTATATACTGTATATACCCTTATACACCATTTTAATAAAAAATATCACAAAATTCTTCTAAGTCCCTCGGGAAGAGTGAAAGACGCGCACGTTCATTTTCAGAGCTCCTAGACCTTCCTATAAGAAGTTAGCCAAAAAGTAGCTTCGAAAAACGCTTAGGTTAAGTTTCAGAGTTGCTTCTAATGTACCAAAGCTGGACTTAGACATAATTTCACTCTCACAACATTATGGCTGGTTGGAGACAGTCCGAACCACAAGTACCGGGTCCATGGTTCTGGCCGTATACTGGGGGGACGGGGACGACTCCCATTAACCCCTGACTATACCGGGGATACGCTTATCACAATGCCTTTCTGGTCTGTGCTGAAGCAGGGCATTCTGGCAGCCAAGTGGCTTGACATTTATTAGTGAGCCTGGTTACCCCCTCTCGGAACCACAGACTTAGAAATCGCCAGCTCATATACAGTGCATAAAAAATATTTATATATATATACCCTTATACACCATTTTAATAAAAAATATCACAAAATTCTTCTAAGTCCCTCGGGAAGAGTGAAAGACGCGCACGTTCATTTTCAGAGCTCCTAGACCTTCCTATAAGAAGTTAGCCAAAAAGTAGCTTCGAAAAACGCTTAGGTTAAGTTTCAGAGTTGCTTCTAATGTACCAAAGCTGGACTTAGACATAATTTCACTCTCACAACATTATGGCTGGTTGGAGACAGTCCGAACCACAAGTACCGGGTCCATGGTTCTGGGCGTATACTGGGGGGACGGGGACGACTCCCATTAACCCCTGACTATACCGGGGATACGCTTATCACAATGAATTTCTGGTCTGTGCTGAAGAAGGGCATTCTGGCAGCCAAGTGGCTTGACCTTTATTAGTGAGCCTGGTTACCCCCTCTCGGAACCACAGACCTAGAAATCGCCAGCTCATATACAGTGCATAAAATATATTTATATACTGTATATACCCTTATACACCATTTTAATAAAAAATATCACAAAATTCTTCTAAGTCCCTCGGGAAGAGTGAAAGACGCGCACGTTCATTTTCAGAGCTCCTAGACCTTCCTATAAGAAGTTAGCCAAAAAGTAGCTTCGAAAAACGCTTAGGTTAAGTTTCAGAGTTGCTTCTAATGTACCAAAGCTGGACTTAGACATAATTTCACTCTCACAACATTATGGCTGGTTGGAGACAGTCCGAACCACAAGTACCGGGTCCATGGTTCTGGCCGTATACTGGGGGGACGGGGACGACTCCCATTAACCCCTGACTATACCGGGGATACGCTTATCACAATGCCTTTCTGGTCTGTGCTGAAGCAGGGCATTCTGGCAGCCAAGTGGCTTGACATTTATTAGTGAGCCTGGTTACCCCCTCTCGGAACCACAGACTTAGAAATCGCCAGCTCATATACAGTGCATAAAAAATATTTATATATATATACCCTTATACACCATTTTAATAAAAAATATCACAAAATTCTTCTAAGTCCCTCGGGAAGAGTGAAAGACGCGCACGTTCATTTTCAGAGCTCCTAGACCTTCCTATAAGAAGTTAGCCAAAAAGTAGCTTCGAAAAACGCTTAGGTTAAGTTTCAGAGTAGCTTCTAATGTACCAAAGCTGGACTTAGACATAATTTCACTCTCACAACATTATGGCTGGTTGGAGACAGTCCGAACCACAAGTACCGGGTCCATGGTTCTGGCCGTATACTGGGGGGACGGGGACGACTCCCATTAACCCCTGACTATACCGGGGATACGCTTATCACAATGCCTTTCTGGTCTGTGCTGTAGCAGGGCATTCTGGCAGCCAAGTGGCTTGACATTTATTAGTGAGCCTGGTTACCCCCTCTCGGAACCACAGACTTAGAAATCGCCAGCTCATATACAGTGCATAAAAAATATTTATATATATATACCCTTATACACCATTTTAATAAAAAAATATCACAAAATTCTTCTAAGTCCCTCGGGAAGAGTGAAAGACTCGCACGTTCATTTTCAGAGCTCCTAGACCTTCCTATAAGAAGTTAGCCAAAAAGTAGCTTCGAAAAACGCTTAGGTTAAGTTTCAGAGTAGCTTCTAATGTACCAAAGCTGGACTTAGACATAATTTCACTCTCACAACATTATGGCTGGTTGGAGAGAGTCCGAACCACAAGTACCGAGTCCATGGTTCTGGGCGTATACTGGGGGGACGGGGACGACTCCCATTAACCCCTGACTATACCGGGGATACGCTTATCACAATGCCTTACTGGTCTGTGCTGAAGCAGGGCATTTCGGCAGCCAAGTGGCTTGACCTTTATTAGTGAGCCTGGTTACCCCCTCTCGGAACCACAGACTTAGAAATCGCCAGCTCATATACAGTGCATAAAATATATGTGTATAATATATTTATATATATACCCTTATACACCATTTTAATAAAAAATATCACAAAATTCTTTTAAGTCCTTTGGGAAGAGTGAAAGACGCGCACGTTCAGTTTCAGAGCTCCTAGACCTTCCTATAAGAAGTTAGCCAAAAAGTAGCTTCGAAAAACGCTTAGGTTAAGTTTCAGAGTTGCTTCTAATGTACCAAAGCTGGACTTAGACATAATTTCACTCTCACAACATTATGGCTGGTTGGAGAGAGTCCGAACCACAAGTACCGAGTCCATTGTTCTGGGCGTATACTGGGGGGACGGGGACGACTCCCATTAACCCCTGACTATACCGGGGATACGCTTATCACAATGCCTTACTGGTCTGTGCTGAAGCAGGGCATTTCGGCAGCCAAGTGGCTTGACCTTTATTAGTGAGCCTGGTTACCCCCTCTCGGAACCACAGACTTAGAAATCGCCAGCTCATATACAGTGCATAAAATATATGTATATAATATATTTATATATATACCCTTATACACCATTTTAATAAAAAATATCACAAAATTCTTCTAAGTCCCTCGGGAAGAGTGAAAGACGCGCACGTTCATTTTCAGAGCTCCTAGACCTTCCTATAAGAAGTTAGCCAAAAAGTAGCTTCGAAAAACGCTTAGGTTAAGTTTCAGAGTTGCTTCTAATGTACCAAAGCTGGACTTAGACATAATTTCACACTCACAACATTATGGCTGGTTGGAGACAGTCCGAACCACAAGTACCGGGTCCATGGTTCTGGCCGTATACTGGGGGGACGGGGACGACTCCCATTAACCCCTGACTATACCGGGGATACGCTTATCACAATGCCTTTCTGGTCTGTGCTGAAGCAGGGCATTCTGGCAGCCAAGTGGCTTGACTTTTATTAGTGAGCCTGGTTACCCCCTCTCGGAACCACAGACTTAGAAATCGCCAGCTCATATACAGTGCATAAAATATATTTATATATATACCCTTATACACCATTTTAATAAAAAATATCACAAAATTCTTCTAAGTCCCTCGGGAAGAGTGAAAGACGCGCACGTTGATTTTCAGAGCTCCTAGACCTTCCTATAAGAAGTTAGCCAAAAAGTAGCTTCGAAAAACGCTTAGGTTAAGTTTCAGAGTTGCTTCTAATGTACCAAAGCTGGACTTAGACATAATTTCACTCTCACAACATTATGGCTGGTTGGAGAGAGTCCGAACCACAAGTACCGAGTCCATGGTTCTGGGCGTATACTGGGGGGACGGGGACGACTCCCATTAACCCCTGACTATACCGGGGATACGCTTATCACAATGCCTTACTGGTCTGTGCTGAAGCAGGGCATTTCGGCAGCCAAGTGGCTTGACATTTATTAGTGAGCCTGGTTACCCCCTCTCGGAACCACAGACTTAGAAATCGCCAGCTCATATACAGTGCATAAAATATATGTGTATAATATATTTATATATATACCCTTATACACCATTTTAATAAAAAATATCACAAAATTCTTCTAAGTCCCTCGGGAAGAGTGAAAGACGCGCACGTTCAGTTTCAGAGCTCCTAGACCTTCCTACTGCACCGACACACTTTATTCGAGCAAATGCCTGGTTTGTACCTGGCAGAAACCTGGAATCCGCCGCTGCTCACCTCTTGCATGCTTCGTTGCGTTTGCCTTCCCAGCCACGGTTCATGCCTGGCTGACGGGGGCCTGATCTGTTAAATGATAATGAGAATGATTTACTAGGCTGCGATGTTTCGATTGTCCACCAGATGGCATAAACTCATGACTTAAGTAATGTGTGGCCTTTGCAAGTTGTTTCGTTTCCAAAAAAAAGTTACTTTATCCCAGTACAGTATGCTATTGTGTAACTTGTCCTTGAGACTGAAGGAATAGTTGCAAAAAATGTATCAATTTAGGCTTTACATACAGTAATGTATTAAATAAAGACAAAGATCATTTTCACTTACACTATTCTACAGAGACATGAGTGTTCAAGTGGAGCCCGTGTTCCAAAAACCTGACAGAAGTTATGCTTATTTGATATGGGCCGCTATAAATGCAACAGAGGATAAGATGGCAACAGTTGTTCAAATTTATCAGTATTTTATCGAAAATTATGACTTTTACAGATTTTCGCCAACTCCTCATTTGTGGAAGCATGCAATAAGGAAAAGGTTATGTAGTGACCCCTGTTTTCACCGTATTGAGCCCCAATTTGTTGGAGGGTATTGGTGTGTGTCACAGGGTTTTTCCCGTATCTATGATAATGGAGGCGGCAAAAGGCGAAGGGTCGTGTTAAAACGAAATAAGAAGCGACAGTCCCTGCCAAGCAATGCGCCAGAACCAGAACCAGAACCAGCAGCAGCACCAGCTTATCATCATGGTCCCGCCGTCGGTTACAACTCTGAGATGGATTTCGCAGCCAGTTTTGATGAAGCTTGCATGTACCTAAGCGATTTCCCGCTGACTACAGGTGGGCTAGTCCCTCTGCAAAATGATGAAAGCTGGACTGGAAGTGGGCCGGCGCCAGCGCAAGCTGAATGGGAAATTTAGTACAATACTGTACAGTATGGTGAGTACTGTATTTTTGCCGTATTATTTTGGTGGGGCTGGCTGGGAACTTCTTTAGGGGGCTGACCATTACTGTACATTAAAACTTTTCATTTTGTTTTTCCTCAGAAAAGAAAACGGCTAATGGGGGGATTTCGATGGATTATATTGTACTGTATGCTGATGTTTTCCGGCCATACAGTATACTGTGTAATAAACCCGAATAAATAAAACTATGCATTTATTCTACAGTACTGTATATGTTCAGTAAATTACTGCACATACTGGGGGCGAGATGTGTTTGCAGCAGAGAGAGATTTAATAATATTGTACAGTGAGCAGGGGGTTCCCTGAGCCAGAAATTAATGATTAATGCTCAGGGAACCCCCCCCCCCCTGCTCCTGATCAATATTATTAAAAATACGGAAAATGCTGCGTCATTACCATAGCGGATAGCCGCTAAGGCAATGAAGGGGTTAACCCACCGTGCCCGCTTTATTGTGTGTAGTGGGGATGGGTGAGGGGGGTATTTGGCCCTTGGTGTGAGTTTACGACTTGCGGGAGGGGGGGGGGGGGGGTTGCGGGTGCACTTAACCCCTTCACGATCGTAGCAGTTAATACCGCTACGGTCATGAAGGGGTTAAGCCCTCCCGCTACCCCAACCCCCCCCCCCCCCCCGCAAGCCCTCCCCAACCATCGTTGGGGCGAATACCCCATTCACCCACCCTCCCGCTACCCACAATAAAAAAATACACACACAGCAGCCGCCAAAAAATAAATAAATAAATGACAATAAATACATTTGAAATACATTTTTATTGATAGTGTAGATGTGCAGGGGGTCTCCGGAGCTGAACCGCGTTGGTTTTAGGTCTGGGGACCCCGTGCCCCCCGAGATACAGGCCCCTTTAGGGGGTGCCGGTATCCAGCTCTGCGTTAAAAGCCCCGATCACGTGACCGCGGCCTGTAAACCAAGCAGAGCAGAGGGATACCGGCACCCCCTAAAGGGGCCTGTATCTCGGGGGGCACG